>NC_133502.1:21912500-22512500 GCF_049354715.1 Callithrix jacchus
CGTCCTGGTTGACCCAACTCACACCCTACTTGGTATCCGCACAGCCATGTAGCCCTACTGACCTTCACTTTTTCTTGTCATTCAGAAAAAAAATAGTATTTAGGGGTTCACATGCCACTTACCTTTTTCTCCTCCTTCTCCAATCACATAAGTTGAGAAAGCTTCCAACGTTTTTATTTGTTTGCCTGTTTTGTTTTGTTTTTGTTTAGCCTTTCTCTCCGGGAAAAGTCTGATTTTCTCAGCCTCCGTTTCTTTGCTGACATCAGTGAGTCTCTGCAACTCCTTATCCAATTTCCATTTTGACCATGGAAACCAATTTCCCTCAGATCCTTTGCCCTCACTGTTGTTTTAATGTGGAACATTCCAGAAGCCAGAACTTGTGTAGACTTCTGATCATGAAGACTTCAACCTCAATAAACTCTCCTCTAAAACGCCGCCCCAGGACCACACAGACTTTCACTTTATCCATTCGCACTTCAGCATCTCACTCTTGCTGGTTTGTCAACCCTCTGAAACACTCTCCTTTTACTTAATTCTTTCTCTCTTTGGGCTCTCTTCAGAGGTGAACTTCATCAGAGCAGGCACCTTGCCAGTCTTGTTCCCACAGTATCCTCAACACCAATGCCTGGCACCAAAGGATAGACACTCTTCAAATACGTGTTCAATAAATGAATGAACACAATGTGATTATTTCATGTTTTTCCATTCACTAGAATTCTTTTGATTGAAAGCAACAAATCCTTTCACCCTATGTCGTTCAACCAATGTTTGTGAAAGGATATAAAAATTTCTCTCAGAAATCCAGGAGAAAGGCACATTGAGACCTTCAGAGCCACTGGGATAGGAGTCTGGGATGCAAGCACCAGCTCTGACCTCCTCCACCTTTGCCGTGATTTTGCTTTTCTCTCTTGTCACGCTGCCCTACCTCACTCCCCTGGTCCAGGTGGCAGAAGACGTGGCACTGATACTGTTGAAGTTGTGCCTGTTCCCACTCGAGCCTGGTGGAGAAAGAATGGATTCTCACTCTCCCACCTCCCAGCTCCACAATTTCCAGGGAAGCATTCCACTTGATCCAACTATGTCAGGCTCCCAATCACAGTGGAAGCGTGGCAAGTGAGGGTAGAGGCTTTAATGTCGTACTATCATGAAAGTTTATTAGTCACCATTCAGTTTCAGTAGGATGAAAAACGCAGTTCTTAAAAAAAAAAAAAGGAGGACCATTTTCAAGAAAAGAGAGGTGCTGAGCAGAGCATTGCTCTTACTCCAGGTGATTAGTGTTAATTATGGCTGGCCGCTGGGATGCTTGTTGACAAACTGAGGGGCAGAGTAGTGTTTGGTAAGGGCTGTCAACTTTACAGCCAATCTTCTGGGGTTCAAATCCCAACCCTGCATCTAAAAACTGTGTGACCTGAATTAAGAATTATTTCCTAGCATTGCCTCAGTTGGTCCTCTCTGAAGTGGAGACAACACAAGTCCACTGTGATGACTCATACATGAAGAGGAGTTCCAACGGTGCCTGACATGTAGTCAGCGTTCAACTTGTGTCAATTGTATTGTTTTTTCTGATTCTGTGTTTGACTGAGTTAACATAGCATTCAAAAGAGCCTGTGAAAGGAAGTATTGATGCCACAGAGTGCGACAAAACAGCAGTTACAGGCAGAACCTAACAAACCATCTGAAAATGTATACTGTCAGAAGAAATGCTAGACACACTTCAGTTTTTCAGACACATTTCCACACATTAGTAGAAATGCTGTCATCTTGATATAAAAATGGCAGTCATTTGAATATGTGAGGATGGGTTTGTAACACAAGAAAGAAAAAGAATTTTTTTCTGTAAATGGACATGTGAAGGGATCACCTGTCACTGGCTTCGCTGTTCATTCTCCCTCCTTACTCCACAAACAGTGCTCTAGGTGTATCTGCTCCCTCACGTCACCGGTTCTCACCAACGGCCTTGGTCATCCTTTGGGAAACACTGAATCTGAAAGCTGCTCCAGGCAGAAGGACTCAGAAATATACTTCAAGAACCTGTTTCTCAGGCAGTGCACGGTGGCTCACGCCTGTAATCCCAGTACTTTGGGAGGCCGAGGCCAGCAGATTACTTCAGGTCAGGAGTTCGAGACCAGCCTGGCCACCATGGCAAAACCCCATCTCTACTAAAAGTACAAAACGTAGCCAGGTGTGGTGGTGAGGTGCCTATAATCCCAGCTACTTGGGAGGGTGAGGCACAAGATTCACTTGAGCCCCAGAGGCAGAGGCTACAGTGAGCAAAGATGGCACCACCACACTCCAGCCTGAGCAACCGAGACCCCGTCTCAAAAAAACAACAACAAAACCATTTCTAAGCCTGCTTCTCCAAGGCTAGGTCTAAACAACAGTGAAATGGAGAAACAGGAAAAAAAGAGCAAGCATGTCGCCAGAGAGGACACAGCAGGATCACCTTGAAGCTGAGCTGCAGCAGTTCCTCAGAAAGGTCCCATGGAAACAGAACTACAGAGCTGGCTGTCCTCCTGTTTCTATCTGGGGGCCCAACCGCCCAGAGACACAGAGGCAGTGCCATTTGTAGTAGCATGGTCAGCCCACGGGAACTGCTCCAGCAACTCCTCTGTCCACACTGACTTCCTGGATGAGTAATTGGGCTGACCATCTGTCCACTGGACACTTGCAAGCCTAAGAGCTTGGGCACCTCGGAGAGCAAGGACAGCCTTTTTCCTGAACAAAGTGTCCTTACAAAAGCAATTCACATGTCAGGTGCTGTGGCTCACACCTGTAATCCCAGCACTTTGGGAGGCTGAGATGAGTAGATCACCTAAGGTCAAGAGTTCAAGACCAACCTGGCCAACATGATGAAACCTCATCTCTAATAAAAATACAAAAAATTAGCACTGTATGGTGGGGCATGCCTGTAATCCCAGCTGCTGTGGAGGCTGAGGCAGGAGAATCACAGAAACCCAGGAGGTAGAGGTTGCAGTGAGCAGAGATCACACCATTGCACTCCAGCCTGAGCAGCAAAGCAAGACTCTATCTCAAAAAAAAAAAAAAATGCAATTCATCACTCTCAAATGTGCACTAGCGAGCCAGGCACGGTGGCTCAAGCCTGAAATCCCAGCACTTTGGGAGGACGAGGTGGGTGGATCACAAGGTCAAGAGATCGAGACCATCTGGTCAACATGGTGAAACCCCGTCTCTACTAAAAATACAAAAAACTAGCTGGGCATGGTGGCATGTGCCTGTAATCCCAGCTATTCAGGAGGCTGAGGCAGGAGAATTGCCTGAACCCAGGAAGCGGAGGCTGCGGTGAGCCGAGCTTGCACCATTGCACTCTAGTCTGGGTAACAAGAGCGAAACTTTCTCTCAAAAAAAAAAAAAAAGTGCACTAGCTACATATAGATTAAACGACATCTACCGCAACCACATTCGCTTGCATTTTCAGAGGTAAAAGATTTGGTGGAAATGGCGGTCTGTGAATGAGGGTATGGCTGGAGAGACGGTCTGATGGTCAGTGCCTGACAAACACTATCAGACAGCCTGTAGCCACACCAGCTATCTGTGCGATCCAGTGCCATTGTAGCTTTACCATCACAGGAGAAAATTATCCAGAGCTGGCTAACAGAAATAACAAAACACTGCTGGTTTTCTGTTGTCATTTCGCCCCTTCCATTGCCTAATTTATTAATTTTTCCATTTCTTGTAACTTTCTATTAATGTTTGTTGACTGTTTTCCTACTGACAAATCTTTCACCTGTTTCTTACAATCAAAACACAGTAGTAGTCCAACACATGTTGAATAGTTACACGCACAGTTTTCTCCACATCCACATGAAGTTTCTATTTAAAATGTCAGAATTCCTTTATTCTCAGCTACTTGGGCTGCCCCTTTTTCTTCCAGATCTCAAAATCTTTCAGAAGAATCTCAGATAGCAAACATTTTCTGATCAAAGAGAAAAGATGTAATTTTAAAACATCAATCTTTCTTAATTGTAAATGTAAACATGCCCTTATACATAAACCACCTGTGTGGATGTAACATTATTTGGTATGTTGCTACTTTCTGAAGGAACAGGACTTTCTCATTAACCTGTAGTAATTTGACAAAACAACATGTGAGTCAAAATGAGTACCATTACAAGATATTACTGTCATCGCATTTTTTTAATAATCAAAATATCTATCTTTAAGGTAGTAAGTTTACCTAAAATGAAAGTAAGATCTAGCATTTCATATCAGTCATAAGACATCATTTTTTAAATATTCCACGTATGACCAGGAGGACATTCATCTCACTCTTTCAAAGCCATCCAGGACCAAAGATGCTGGAGTGAAGGCAAATCAATCCTATTCCATCTGCTGGTCCCTCCTCCTGAAATCGAGGCTGCTGTTGTTGGCTCTTAACTTGAGCTCCCATTTGCTGTCTCTGTTACCATTGAGTGTTGCTCAGCGCTCAACCACTTGTATTTTGATACCTTTTACTTGATCTTGGTATTCTGCTAACATTCACCCACTGCTTCTCTGAAGCATGGGGCTGCCTTCAGCCTTGCTACGCTTCAACCTCAGCCGATGCACAATATTTATTAGAAGTGTGCAAAGGACTGCTAAGGGAGGGGATTGATCTAAAATTACCTTCAAAGACCCTTTGAAAGCTAAGATTTTTATGACCATATGACTACATGAGTAGTTAAGATTAAACCCATCCAAACGTTGAGAATAAGAACTAGACTGTGCACAGCTCCCACTCCACATGAAGTCGCAGCACCCAACAGAAATGTGCCCTGAAACACATGACCGAAGTTATTCCCCAAAGTTTCAGTGGCACATGTAACCCATAAGGAAAACCCGGGCATCAGGGTCACATTTGTGGTAATGCTGGAGAGTAATTCTGTAATCATTTCTTCTCAAATATGAATAAAAACAGGAAACAGGGTCAACATTTGATCATTGTCAGATTTGCATTGCAGAGTCCTACATCTATTTTATGTCTCATTCCAAGCCAGTGTTTCCAGATGGTTAAAGATACAGGATTACCTCAGTCTTGAAAACATACAAATGACAAGGAATGATTAAAACATTTTACAATTTAAATGTTGAACAAACATGTGTGAATAACCTCAAAAACAATAATTTAAAAATTGAAGGTGCCTGCTGGTTGGACACATGGAAATAAAATGTTGACATTAACAACACTGCCAAGGACCTGATGCCCAATAGAAAATTAGAATTCACAATAGCAAGGCAGCTAAGGAAGATGGAGCTGTGCCATTAGGAACACTTTTTTCCATGTAGTTGTATTTTAAGAATCTCCCGAGTGCTTGTGCCCACAACTCATGCTTTAAAAAATAGCAAGGTTGTCATGCTGCATTCCTAAATAGTGAAGCATCTTCCACCAGGGCTTTGGGGTAGGTTTTGTTCCATGGTACCATGTCTCTTCAATGGCCAGAAAATCATTTAACTTTCTCATCAAATTCCTGAATGTCTACAAGAGCAGCACGAAGGCTAGAACACCTCTTCACATCCTGCTAATTCTATTCATCAGTTTTAGGCCCGTGATACACATCCTTTTAAATGCCTACCATTGTACTCAGTGAATTCCCAGAAAGAATTTTAGACAGCAGAGAATCTAGGCTGTTATGGGAATAGCTGTATCACCTCAAAGTTTCTGCTCCTAAATAACAACTCAGTTTCTCTACATGTTCTACAGAACACCATAAAGGATTGCTCTTAGGATGGCAACCCATAGCTATCAACAGCAAATGTGCAGAAGCAGGGGTAAGGGGGAGCCTTTATGTTTCCCATCCCAGGGGTGGAAAAAGATATTCCATGCAAATGGAAACCCCAAAAACAAGCAGGACTAGTTAGTCTTATATCAGACAAAACAGACTTTAAAACAACAATGGGTAAAAAAGACAAAGAGAAACATTACATACTGATGAAAGGGTTAGTGCAACAGGAAAATATCACAATCCTAAATATATATGCACCTAACACTGGAGCACCCAAATTTATAAATGTTTTTCTATCCTACGAACCAAAGCACAAATTTTATCTCGAGCAAAATTCCATTCTGCCTCACCCCAAAGGTTCAAACAAATGTATGAGGTTTATTCCCAAATCTCCAACTGAAAACATAAGGCACAATGATCATTTCTAGGCAGCCAACAGACGAAACCAGTCTACAGTTTATTTGTATTGCTCTTATCCTGCTTAAATAGGATTGAGGATGTCAGCCAGCCCCTTCTTGCCTCCTAACCCGGAATGCTGAATAGCAGTTTCAGCCACAGTCACATCAGGTTAGTGTAAAACTACCCAGAGCCGAAGAATTGTACACAATCCAACTACCTCAGACATTAACCAAAATTGTGTGTCAGATATGCAGAGCCGTTGACCAAGATAACATATTTTGCTGTTTACCAGAGACCAGAGTAAGAGCTGCCAAAATGAAGACATAGGCTCGTTTGTCACACGTGCTTTCTGTAAGGACACAGCCTCAGTCAGGGTGGAGCAGAGCTGGGGGGGGTGCAATTACCCCACCCACGCAGCCCTAACTTCCTTACCAAATCAAACATTGTGGTTAAAGTGCAGATTCTTCTTGTGAAACTACATATATTTCACATTTGCTGTGATTAGCCAGGATATCGTATGATTTTAAGTGATTACAGCTATTGGCAAGCTAAGGATTTTATTTTCTGAATGCTTTCATCCATCTGTTTTTGGCCACAAAGATAGAGTTTTCGAGAAATTATTGTCTTTGAATACATTCTTAAAGAAGCAGCTATCTGAAGGAGCCATTTCTACCCAACCAATTTGATTACTGGATTGCGTTTTTACATGTAACAACATTAAAACAATTTTATCATGCCTTGAAAAATGTAATAGAAAGTATACATTCATAAATACAGAAATATTTTCTAATATATTTTTTTAAATTTAGCAGCCAGTCTTGTGTTTTCTCCAAACCAATTTTGCTTCAAATATTTCAAAGAAAAAAAATGCCTTCAAATCTTCAGAAAATAACTCAGATGCTTTTATTTAAAATGAGCTTTGCCAGTGAGGAACTATTAGTCTATAGGAAGCTGTTGTCAAGTAGAAATTCTAATCACCTTTCTCCCCCCTTCACGAGAGTTCATAACAGTCGGATACATGTGACCTTCCAAAATTAGTTTATTTGGGATTACAACTTGATTCCCCAAAGATTTGGATATTTAACAAGGAATTACTACTGACTTAAATAAGTTCACAGGAGATACTGAGTGTGCTGTGTCTGCTACGCACACAAATATAAAAAGACCAACGTCCCTATAAATGTGTGATTCATTTTAGCCTGATTAGCAACGGTTTTCAAAATGGCTCCATTAATCCTCACACAACCACCCCCTACCTCAACCCAGAATCAACAAAATCTTCAGCTTATTTAAGCTTGAAACTTGAGAAAATAATCTTACACTTTATTGGAACCCCAAATGCAGCTGTAGGTATCCCTCTGAGACCTTCCCGGGGTTAGTAGACACCTCAGTAAAAGAGTTTTATTAGCATTTAATTTATTTAATTTTGAAGGGATTAGATGAAATGTTGGCCTAACTACCACAATCCACATTCCACAATCAACAACCCAATACCATTACTTCTTCCAAGAAAATGACCGTGTATTTTGAGAATGGCTTTATATAGTCAGCATGTTTTACAGGTTTTTCTGGAAGAGGGGAAAAAAGACGATGAATAATACAAGGTTTTTCAGCTAACTAACTACTTAAGAAGGAAATAGTCATACGCCAAACCGTAGTGAGTCATGTCAACCTGTTTAAAGACAAATCTATGCCTTCGATTCCCATTCCTATCTGAAAAATAAATTACTATTCTCTGTTTAGTACACAAGCCTCTGATCATTGATGGACATGGTGGGGGCTAAATTGGAATGCATTGTAGAAAAACTTTCAGATCATAGTTGACTATTTAAGGTGCTTTCCTTGTTTCACGGACACTAAGAAAAGCACTAACTTTTGCCTTTACGCCCTTTAGGCTCAGTTTTTACCTAAGCAAATTCAGCCAAACCTACATAGATGGTATCTCATACTCACAAAAATAATGTCAATGAGATACATTTTTCACTGATTTTCTCCTACTGTGCCTATTTTATGCACTGATGTATAAGGGACACAGTATTTCCAGAGATTATTTTCCAGCCAGAAAATTAATTGTGAATCAGAAAAGGGAGAAAAAAAATCACGCTCCGAACAAAGAAAATTACCTGCTGGTTTCATACAAATCAGGGCTGGCATTGGAAGCACAGGATGCTGGCTTTTCAGTGCAGCATCCATTTAAGCTGGCATCTGATGACAGTGAGCATGTTGCCAATACCAGCTGCATGCCAACCCTATCACTAGTCCGACTGGCAGCCCCAAAATAAAACAAAGACCAGATTACCAGCCTTGAAAATATCAAGAGGGAGGAACTGCTGCTTAAGAGGCATTTAAATAATCTTCCTACGTTTCTTAACAAGATTACCCCTAAAAGCCCCCTGAGAAACCAACTCCTTCCTCCCTGCTGTTTTGCACTCCCCTGGTTAGGAGGCTTTGTATGGAACTCTTCTTAGTGTACCTCTCCACCAAGTGTGGACGTTAAGCCTCACACGAGTGGCTTGCCACTGTTAATGAGGTTGTTGTGAGACGGCCGAAACCCACACCGAGAGACTGCAGTTCAGGGTTCCTCTCTCCAGGGCCAACAGGAGAAACTGAGCTGTCTCTGCACATTCAAGGACCGAATGCAGGTGCATTTTGTTGACCTAACATTTTACTTTCATGACTATGTACATATACCCAGCAAACCTACAAAGCAAGCTGAGGGCTTTCTCCCACTCACATATGGGGGAAAAATGTGACTGCAAGAAGACAGGTTTGCTGCTGAGTTCTCTCCCATGTAGCCCCCCATCATCATCTCAAAAGCACACACTAGGCGCTCTGAAAGGCTTCTTTCCTTAAGGCTGTGAATGGGGTTCATTCACACAATGTCTCAATGGCTAGGATGTAAGACACCCATACATTCAAATTCCATTCATCACTTGCATGGATGGCACTTACTAGTTCAGGTTGCAAATATCAACTAGACAAGCTGCTGGTGGATAGCCCCCCACCCATGCCGGCAGAGAACTCTTTCTCCTTCACCACCTTCATCCAACGAGCAGAAGCATGAAGGCCAGACCACCTCTCTACGCCCTGCTAATTCTATTCATCAGCTTCAGTCCCGTAATACTTCTCTTCCCACTCCCTCTGTTTTAAATCCCTGCCATTCTACTCAATGACTTCCCAGAAAGAATTTTAGACAGCAGAGAATATAGGTCATTATGGGAATAGCTGTATCACCTTAAAGTTTCCTCTCCTAAATAACAACTTCAGTTTCTCAACATGCTTTACAGAACACCGTAAAGGATTGCTTCTAGGATGACAGGGCATAGCTATCAATGGCTAGTATGGAGAAGCTCAGGCTTTTTCTATGTATGTAACCTGTAAAATTTAATTTATTAGATTGAAAAACCAATCAAAAAATATAGAACATAGATTTTTTAAATGTGGAAATAAAGATCAATTCCACTGTAGAATATTGAATTTCTAAGTTTAATGTTAATCCTAAATTGCTTAGAAACATTGTTTGTCTTCAATTATTGTAATATTCTCATTCAATTAAAAAAATTAGGTGCTGTAATTCAGACTTTTAATTAAGTGAATTAGCTTTTGACATTTTCTTGGAAAAAGATGTTCCAATGTGGCTTTTCCCTTTTACTTGAAATTAAACACTCCTTAGTACTTTTAAAATACTTTGGTAAGAAATACACAGTGTATAGCGAGGTGCCAGCTTTGTTCAGGCTCCAGGAGAGAGTGGCTGCTAACCTCAGGCATTGCAGTAGGAAATCTGCACTGAATCTGAATGACCTTTTCATAGTAAAAGATGCAAATACTAGAAAATACCTGTAGTGATGCTTGAGACAAACTCTACTGGTACTGCTGCAACGCTGCTGTTCTGTTTACAGAAGCAAAACAGACCCTGGCCACATCTAAGTATGTTTTAACTCGGCTTTCACGTCTCACCTGTAAGTTTTCTGTTGCCACATTCCTGTTGCTTCTGCTGCTCAAAGTTGTCAGAGGAAAAGTTAACTGTGCCACTGAACAAAGACATCTTCACATTTGTCTCAAGTTAGACAAAGAAGCCCTGTGAGCTGAGGATTATCTATAGAAGGACCATCCTTGCCATATGTGTTATATGTCTTGTATCATACTATTTCTAAAAATTGTAAGAAAACAATCAATTGGGCAGAGATCACTAACGATCTTCTCTTCCCACTCCCTCTGTTATTCAAGTGTTTGTTTATATGGTGGAGCTAATTAGCTGCATCCTTGCAGCTAATCAAATGTAACCCTTTGCATTTTAGCAAAAAATAATAATAATATAGCTTTTTTTCTTTTGTAGTAAGTATCCACTCTGGTATTACCCTAATTAAGAAGTCAGACTTCTAGAACGTTCTCTATTTGTTGCCTAGGTACAAAAGCATCAACAGAATAAGGATGATTGGCAAGGTGAGGCCTTGAAATCAACATCTCCGCCTCCTCGTTGAGACTCCTCTTCCATCTGGGAAACTTGATGCAGTTCAAAACCACGGAGAATTGATCTTTTAAGACTCATAAAATATTTGCTTCTTTAAAAAGAATGAAAGAAATAAAACGAGTGATTGTGGTATATGTGTATTTGTGCCTATTTGAAATCAAGTTCTTTGATATGCAATACTGATCCTATCATCAGGGAAAAGAAAAAAAAAACATTTTAAAGACCTCTTTAAAAAAGGTTTAACTTCATTTCATAAAACCTGAAAACTGTAGACGTATATCTAGTTATTCATCTTTGAAGTCACCTGCTCTGTCAAACATTCTTAGCTGTATATCTGTGGTTTCAAATGTTTGCTTTTGTAATAAAACAATTCTAACCTTATGAGACTGTCAACTCCACAGAATAAGATCAGCTAACTAAAAGCTTTTGCTTTGGTTTTTCAACAAAGCAATGGAAAAAAAATGAAAAGGAAGATGAGGACAAGAATAACACGGTATTCAAACAATGTGAATGAATATGGAGAGAAAATTGCACTACCGAAGCCGCTGAATAATGGTCTGTGATCTTATCAATTTTCATAAATTAAACAGGTTGAAACTGGTCAGTGTTTAGCTAGCAAATTTTAGTAACTAAAAAGAGACTGATGAAAAGCAAATACAGTCAACATGATTTTATCTGTGGGCAGATTTACCAACCTGTGGGTTAGCAGTGCCATCTGATCTTCTGCCCACCATCAGTCTTTGTGTGGTTCTGAGATCCCAGGCCACCTGGGGCTGCTAGAAAATCCTGCCTCTATCCCCTCACTGGGCAAAACTGGCTATTCTTATCAACTGAAAACCACAGGACCAGTCATCACTGTGAAAAGAATGAACTCATTTCCCCCAATTCATCATCAAGGACATAATTCTCTGCATCTTAACGTATGACTATCCTCTTTTTAAAAATGCCATCCCTCACACTTTGCGTTAGGCGCTTTGCTGAGGACACATGCGAGTGGGGACCTCATTCTGCTGAGCTTCGCTTCACTGAACTTCGTAGATGCTGCATTTTTACAAATGAAAAGTTTGTGGCAGTCCTGCCTCAGTCAAGTCTATTGGTGCCGTTCTTCCAAAGGGATCTGCTCATTTTGGTTTTTGTGTCACATTTTGGTAATTCTCACAATATTTCAGACTTTTTCATATTATATCTGCTACAGTGATCTGTGATCAGTGATCTTGGATGTTGCTACTACCACACCCATGTAAGACAGTAAACTTCATTAATAAATGTGTGTTTTCTGACTGCTGCAACCACCGGCCGCTCCTGTCTCCTCTTCCCATCTCCTCAGGCCCTCCTGTTCCCTGAGACACAACAATGTTGAAACTAGGTGAATTAACAGCTCTACAATGACCTCAAAGTATTCAAGTGAAAGAAAGAGTTGTATATCTCTCACTTTAAATCAAAAGCTAGAGATGATGAAGCTTGGTGAGGAAAATATATCGAAAGCCAGGAAGAATGAAAGCTAGTCCTCTTGCCAAACAGTTAGCCAGATTGTGAAGGCAAAGAAGAAGTTCTAGACGGAAATTAAAAGCGCTATACCAGATAGCACATGAATGATAAGAAAGTGAACCAGCGTGATTGCTGATAACGAGAAAGTTTGAGTGATCTGGAGAAAAGATCATATCAGCCACACGTTCCCTTAACCCAAAGCCCAGTCCAGAGCAAGGCTGTAACTTTCTTCACTTCTAAGCAGGCTAAGAGATGTGAGGAAGCTGCCGGAAAAAAAAAAAAAAAGGTTTGAAGCTAGCAGAAGTAGGTTTACGGGCTTTAAGAAAAGAAGCTGTCTCCATGACATATAAGTGCACGGTAAAGCAGCCAGTGCTGACGTAGAAGCTGCAAGTTATTTGGATCCTGCTAGGTTCCCTGATGAAGGGGGTCACACTAAACAACAGATTTTCAATGTAGATGAATAGCCTGATATTGGAAGAGGGTGCCATCGAAGACTGTCATAGTTGGAGAGGAGAAATCAGTGCCTGGCCTCAAAGCTTCAAAGGACAGGTGGACTCTCTTGTTAGAGGCTAAAACAGCTGGTGACTTGAAGTTAAAGCCAACACTCACTGAACATTTCAAAAATCTTAGGACCCTTTAAAGTGATGCTAAATCTACTCCTTCTGTGCTCTAGAAATGAAACAGCAAAGCCTGGGTGACAGCATCTGTGTTTACAGCATGATTTACTGAATATTTTAAGCCCATTGTTGAGACATACTGCTTGGAAACAGATTTCTTCTAAGATATTACTGCTCATAATAGTCACCTAATCACGCAAGAGCTCTGATGGAGATAAGCAAGGAGAGCAATGTTGTTTTCGTATGTGCTAAGAAACCATCCATTCTGCAGCCCATGGATCAAGGAATAATCTCAGCTTTCAAGTCTTCCTATTTAAGAAATACATTTCATGAGGCTGTAGCTGCCATGGATAGCGATTCCTCTGATGGATCTGGGCAAAGTACATTGAAAACCTTCTGGAAAAGATTCACCATTCTAGAAGTTCTTAAGAAGAGCCATGATTTATGGGAGAAGGTAAAAATGTCAACATGAACAGGATTTTGAGAGTTTATTCCAATTTATGGATGCCTTTGAGGAGTTCAAGACTGCAGTAAGGAAGTCACTGCAGATGTGGTAGAAACTGCAGGAGACCTAGAGTCAGAAGTGAAGCCTGAAGGGATTACACTGTTGCAATCTCAGGATCAAATATAAAGGATGAGAGTTGCTCCCTATGGAGGAACAAAGAGTGGAGTTTCTTGAGACAGAATCTACTCCTGGTTAAAATGCTGTAGACATTGTTGAAATGACAACCATGAATTTCTATTACATAAGTGTGTAATAATCGATAAAGCAACAGCAGGGTGTGAGAGGACTGACTCCAATTCTGAAAGTTCTACCCACCTAAAACACTATCAACAGGATCGCATGCCACAGATGAATTTTTTTGTGAAAGGAAGAGTCGATGGATGCAACAAACTTCCTTATTTTCTTACTTTAAGAAACCGCCACAGCCACCCCAACCTTCAGCACACAGCACACCAATCAGCCAGCAGCCATCACGTAGAGGCAAGACCCTCCACCAGCCAAAAGATTATGACTTGTTGAAGACTCAGATGATGATTAGCATTGTTTAGCAATAAAGTATTGTTTGGCTAAGGTATACATTGGGGTTTTTTTAAGATGTAATGCTATTGTACACTTAATAAATTCCCATAGAGGATAAACAAACTTTTCCATGCACTAGGAAAGCAAAACCAGTCGTGACTCACTTTATTACAACATTGACTTTATTGCAATGGTCTTGAACTGAACCCACAATGTCTCCAAGATTTGCCTCTATTATCTCATTTAATTCTCACAACAACACTGTAAGTAAGAAACTAATATAATTTTCATTTTAGAGTAGAAGAAAGTAATCGCAAACAAATTAAAGTAGCACAAATAGTGAGTAGAAGAGGTACAATTCGAACCCATGTCTTCCATACTCCAATGGACATTTGTAATTTTGGTCTATCTGGGATGTATTTGCCTTTTTTTCTGGTATCCCCACTTTCCTTGGAAAACTATGCCTTTCACCTTCCACGTAGTAGAGCCAATGGTCCCAGAGGTGGCTTGTAATCCAAGCTGCATGGGTCATGTTCTCCTGAGTATTTGAATGCTGAGTGAAGGGCAAGGAGGAAGCTGAAACTTTCTCATCCGGTGGTAGCATCAACAGAGCCAAAGAGCTCTTGCAGTGAGATCTCCAAGCTGCTCTGGCTGTCGTCCTGTGACCTGGTTGGTCAGCCTTTCCTTTGACTCCAAGAGCCACACATCTTTCCACTAGATGCTCTTTCTGGTGTTATTCAGAGCAAAGGATCCCTCCTGAAGGTTCTGCTATAATGGTGCCTCATAATATGCATACTAGGTACTTGGTACCCAGGAATAAGGAAAATGTAGTCCAGTTTCTCAAGGAATTTAATATCTAGGAGAGATACACACGTATGTGTTTAGCCAAAGCTCCCTTAGGAGCATTAAAATATAGTAGCATAACTTGCATGAATGAACAACTCAGGAAATTTCGGAAATCTCAAAACATGCATGAGTGAGCAACTCAGGAAGTCTCAGAAAGTTGGTGATTCACAGATCCAATCATTTCGTTCTCTGGTTCTTGAGAACCCCCTGGCTATAGAATCTTATCTCTTTGTTTAGAGAAGCAACTGAATGTACTCACTGACTTGTTTATATTTTCATTCTTTTGAGATTCACATGTTGAGCAACTATTTTAAGTACCATATAAACTGGCATTGGAAAACAAATTAATAAACAACTCAGCAAACCTGTTAGCTGATCTCAAAGTAAGACATATGTGTATCCACTACTTCCGGGATGTCTTCTGTGCCCGGCCTCCTCATCTAAGAAAGCTTGCCATGCAGAGGAATGAGGGCAGATATCACGAGTCAGGCATCATACCTGAGTTTAAGTGTGGCACCAAGACCAGATCTGAGTATTTGGACAAGTAACTCACAGTCTCTGTGTCTCACATTCCACATCTGTAAAGTGGATATCATAATTCTTGCCTCATGTACATGTGGAAAGAATCACTAAGAAAACCATGTAGGTTAGCACAGCTCTCGCTGAGCTAGAAGCAAGGATTTGACAGGGCTCCATTCCTTTCTGGAGGACCTAGGGAAGAATTTGTTTTCCCATCTGTCCTGTTGGCGGAGGCTGCCACATTCCTTGGTTCAAGGCCCCTTCCATCCTCAGGGCAGCGAGGCCAGCCAAAGCTCCTCATCACCTTATTGGGATTCTTGGCTCTATTGGTGCTACCACTGGATGACTAAGCTACAGCTTCCTTCTGATTCTTTCTTCCAACTCCCTCTTGCACTGATAAGAACCTTGTTGTTACATTGGGCCGACCAGAGTAATCCAAGATATGCTAGGATGAGATTCTCCTCCTGAGAGGAGGAGGTAGCAGAGGAGGAGGAGTAGGAGGTAACCTAGAAGCTTCCTTTAACGTGTTTGATTGCATCTACAATCTACATGTCCCCTGGCCTTGTAACCTGTCATATTTACACATTCCAGTGAGTACAGCCTGAGCATCTCTCAGGAGCAATTCTTCTACCTGCCCCAGTTATGAGAAGTAGAAGCTATCAATAAGCAGAAGCATATTGCAAGAATGATATTCCCCACCACAAGATCACCTGTTTATGGGTTATCAATACTTGAGAAAGTCTTCCTAAGCTTTTGATTACACTCATGCCTACACACACACACACACAGAGAGAGAGGGGAGAGAGAGAGAGAGAGAGAGAGAAAGAGAGAGAGAGAGAGAGAAAGAAAGAGAGAGAGAGAGACGTTTGGACACTGCACTCTACATAAATTATAGATTCCGGAAAGCTACTGGCACCTATTTTCCATGACATTGCTTAATTTGCATTACATTTCTATTTTGAAAGCCGATTCTTTCTCTGTGCACATAGGAATTTAGAAACATACAACTTGTCTTTTTCTATTCATCACTTTTGCCCAATCCACTTTCTTGCCTCTTAGATATCTACCAGAACCAGAGTTATCATATTTCACCATTCCCTAAGATACACTTGGAAATCAATGAAGTGACTAATAGCTGAAACACAACTATTTCTTTAAAATGAGCTGGACAATTTGCCTGTGTACTGATAAGAGGCGCTTAGGAAATTAATTAACAAGATGTTTTCTTAACTCTCAAATTGCGGTTTGAAATGAAAAAACAGTGAGTGGTCTTCAGAATATTGTGTTTAATAGGAATGTAATACATGAGAGAGATACATACGGGAAAGGGAAGCCACGAGAACACCCCTCTTTCATCCTTTTCAGATACACTTTAAAATCATGTATTGCTATGGATAATTCATGCCAGGGCTTTACTAGAAAAATAAAGCTCCTCCCTGAAAATTATAGCAGGTCTATAATTAAATTGTCCTTGAAACAAAAATTACTTCTCCACATGTAAAGAAAATATAAAGTTCCAAACTTTGGTAAAAATTGCAATCAAGGTCTTACTTCCACAATAATGCTGTATGTGGTATGAATACATCTGTAGATTAACAAGTAAAGAACACCATTAGAATACATTCATCTCAATGTTTTTCTCAACCATTTTTTTATTATTGCCCCCCCTCACCCACCTAAGGAGCCATTTCAGAGATTTTTTTTCTAATCATTTTCCACCATGAAATGTTAATCCCACTGATATGCTGAGTATCTGTTTATTTGCTGCGTGTAAATCTGTACTTTCCACATCAACAGAGGATTTTCACCTCCCAAGAACTGATACTGCCTCATTAAGAATGTGTGCTGATTTGATGCCTATCTACATTCATTTGCTAATTCCGGCCACCCCACCCCCCCCCACACACACACACACGTGCGTGCGTGTTTATTGAGCACTTATTATGTGCCAGGCACTCAATAGTGAACAAAGACCTCATTCTCATTTTAGTAAGACACACACAGAGCAAGCAAACCAATAAATACATAACACATCCTAATATTGATTTAAAAATATATAAATAAAGGGCATGAAAATGTTTCTGTGGACAGACTCTTTTATATTTAAAAAATGCACAGTATGTTGCCTGCAACACTGTTTTGCTGTAAAGTCTAAGGAAACCGTGGATCCTTGAAAGCAGCAGGAGAAGCTGAAACCAGCAGTGGAGCTCTTCAGGAGTGCCTCATTTCACCACAGCGCTGTGGCTGCAACGTTGCTGTCTGCACAAAGCACTGCTGAGATGGGTTTTATCTCAGGGTCAGCGAGCCCCTCCTCCAGACTCTCTCAAAAGAAGCCTGGAAACCTGGAAGAAAATATAGTTAACGCTCAGGACAGGGGAGATAAACAAGGTTCAACCTGGGGAGGCTGGTCAGATTCCACTTCTTTCAGTTTCAAGTATTAGCAATGAAATGTAATTCATTCCGAAAATATTTGGGAACAGTCATGTACACAGCCTGGTGTAAAGCAAAAGCCTATAGCTTACTGAACCACACCTGGCGTGTTCCAGTGGTTCTGTAGTTATAAAACAGAACATATATTCCCCTAATAAGATGTAGAATGTTGAGAGAAGTAGAAAAATTGGGTGACTCAGAGTCTCATTCCCCTGACAGAAGCCAATTTAACATTTCGTTTGAAGCCTGGGAGACAGGAAGACATCAGGAAACAGAGAGCAGGAGGTAGGGAGGGTGGGAAGGATCCAGGAGTCATGGAGGCCGAGCAGCCACGGATTTGCTGGCAGCGCATGGGGAAGGAACCTGGTCAGGGTCCCGCAGTGAGTCTGAGTCATGAGCCTGGCAGGACACTGATGGTCATTGGGTCACTACAGCAGCTGAGATTTTTTTTCTGTCTTTGTGACATTAAACACCCATTAACAGAGATATCCTGGCTCTGTCTTTCTTAGACCTGAAAGTGATTACTCAGCCTGAGTTGTCAAATGCTTCAACTTCCAAATGAGCCCCATTTCACTCAACGATTTGACTCAAGATATTCAATGTAAGTTATGATTTTCCTTCATCGCATGTCCCTCTATCATTTTTGAGAATAACTTACCTCCTTTGGCATGGCCAAGTGCTACCTGCTGGACCATCCTCCCTACCTCAGAATGTGGCCAGCTGGCTGGGTTGACCAGTGAGCCAGGTAGGAGAGTCAGGACTAGGTCTAAATAGAAAGTCCTAGAAATGAGATGACTTGGCCGGGCGCAGTGGCTCACACCTGTAATCCCAGCACTTTGGGAGGCTAAAGCAGGCAGATCACCTGAGGTCGGGAGTTCAAGACCAGCCTGACCAATATGGAGAAACCCCGTTTCTACTAAAAATACAAAACATTAGCTGGGCATGGTGGTCCATGCCTGTAATCCCAGCTACTTGGGAGGTTGAGGCAGGAGAATTGCTTGAATCTGGAAGGTGGAAGTTGTAGTGAGCCGAGATTGCACCATTGCACTCCATCCCGGGCAACAAGAGTGAAACTCTGCCTCAAAAAAAGAAAAGAAAAGAAATAAGATGACTTGGCCTAAGGCTACTGGGCAAGAAAGGGCCATAGAGTCTAACCCAGGCAAAGCTAGAAGGATGAACTGCTGCAGTGTAGCTGGAAGGAGGCAAAGAGCTGAAGCCAAATGATGAAGAGGCAGCCTAGGGGAGTTCCTTAGAGCCTGGACTCTGGCTCCCAGCGTGGGATGAATGCAGCTTCTCCTGCTTACTGGCTGCATGAATCTGCACCACTTACCCAACTTTTACGTGCCTCACTTTTTTATTTTATATGTGAATAATCATGGTGTTTATCTCGTGGTGTTGCTAAGTAATAAATACTATTGATTAATCATTAGTAAAATACTTGGAACAATGCCTGGTACATAAGAAATACAATACGTAAGTGTTTATTAAATGAAGTTAGGGATTAAACCAGATGAGCAAGGGTCTGAAGGAATGATCTCCAGGGCAATAGAGCCCCAGAGAATGCGCCTCTTATGGCAAATCCCCTGGTTAAATTCTTGGGTGGAAAACAGCTCTGAAGATGACCTGGACAGGTCAGATTTGAGCAGATGTGGAAAAACAAATAAACAGAAAAATGTGTATAAATTGGGAGCTTTCTTAGAGACCACAAGCTCATTGTAATTTCCATCATGGAGTGGAAGGCACACTCTGTTAAGAGACACTGTGAATATGTTACATTTAACATAGTGTTCCTATTCACGTATGTCCCTTGCACGTGATGGAAATTACAGTTACCATTACGATGGCATGGTGGGAATTTAACATAGTGTCAGTGTAATTTATCCAGTTTTCCAGGTGATCAGCTTCATGGAATACGGCCACTGTTAGTGGGGCCCTTCACTAACACTTCCGAGAGTGGTTGACCTGCCAAGCACATGTTCCTACCATGGTGTCAGAGCAATCATGTTTACTAATAATAACTGCAACAATAAAACACTCTGTCACGTCTGGGTCTGATGGCTCACACCAGTAATCCCAACACTTTGGAAGGCTGAGGCAGGAGGATTGCTTGTGGCCAGGAGTTTATGATTGCTTGAGGCCTGGGCAGCATAGCAAGACCCCATCTGTATTTTTTTTAAAAATTCCACCTCACTGGGCACAGTGAGCAAAACCCACATCTTACAGGTCTATTTCTCTCATTCATGATATTTTGAGAGGTAGAAAGATCTTCACTCATTATTCCTCACTGCCATGGCCCCAACGCTCACACTGTGTCCTGAGAAATGGCGTTGGTGGAGCTCTTCTCTCACCAGGGATCTGTAAACCACTCAGGGGCCTCAGTTCACCTCCACAAAGAATGGCCTTGAGCGCCCTGAGATTTCATACAGATCCATTTTCTTCTCATTTTATCCATTTTTCTTCTCTCCCCTGTTTCCTGTTAATATGTTCCTACATGGATTTACTGTATTACAGGCACCATGATAGCTTTGCATGCATTACTAATGAGCAAGACAGATATGTCCTTGCCTGCATGAAATATACACTCTATATGCTTAGAGGTGCGTTAGTCAGGGTTTTCCAGAGAAACAGAAGCAATAGGATGGAGAAAGTGAGTGAGAGAAATAGATATTAAGAAATTGATGAATATTATTCTGGAGACGGATAAGTCTACAATCTGCAGGATGAGCTGGCAGGCTGAAGACCCAGGGAAGAGTTGATGTTGCCGGTGGAGTCCCAGAAAAATCTGGAGGCAGCATTCCCTCTTCCTCAGGGGAGGCCAGCCTGTTCTCTCAGAAAGCATTCAGCTGATTGGATGAGGCTCACGCACATACACATTAGGGAGGGTAATCTGATTTACTCAAAGTTTACTGATTTAAATGTAAATCTCATCTGAAAAATACCTTCACAGCAACATCTAGAAGAATGTTTACCAAATATCTGGGTAACTGGCCTAACCAAGTTTACACATTAAATAAACCATCACAAGCAGCAAGTAGGCATTTTCCATCCAGAGTGAAGGGGCCTACAGAAGGAACCACACAGAGCTGTCCAAGCACAGAAGAGAAGCCTCTATGTCAGATTCTGGTGGTCATGAGTGGTTTCTAGAGGCATGACATCTGATCCAGGGCCTATGCTGGGACAAAGAAATATGTTCTGCCGTCCAGAGGTAAGGGGTCTGATGCTGCTGGAACAGTGAGATTTGTAAGAAGCAAGATACAAGGCAAGGGCTAGCTTCTGCAGGGGTCTGTCATGTTGGGAAGTCTGGATATTTATCCCAAAGGCAAGGGGGAGTCACTGAAGGGCTAATGAGTGGCATGATAAGAATTATACGTAATGACTCTCTTTGTCTTGTGGAGAACTGAATTTGGGAAAGTAATCAGAGAGCCTCTCTAGGATTACATTGAAATCACTGGGATGAGTCCTTGTAGCAACCCTGTGTGTGAGCATTCTCCATATCAGAATGCAGCAAGCCTGATTTTCCACAAAGGCAAGACAATAAGTATTTTAGCCTCTGTGAGCCGCCTGTTTTCTGTCACCGAAATTCAACTCAGTGGTTGTAGCAGTAAAACAGTAATAGGGCCAGGAGCAGTGGCTCATGCCTGTAATCCCAGCATTTTGAGAGGTCAAAGTGGGCCAATCACTTGAGGTCAGTAGTTCAAGACCATCCTGGCCAACATGGGGAAACCCTGTTGCTACTAAAAATACAAAATTTATCCTGGCGTGGTGGTGGGCACCTGTAATCTCAAGTACTAGGGAGGCTGAGGCAGAAGAATTTCTTGAACCCAGGAGGCAGAGGTTGCAATAAGCAGAGGTCATGCCACTGCACTCCAGCCTGGGCGACAGAGCAAGATTCTGAGAAAGAAGGCAGGAAGGCAGGAAGGAAGGAAGGAAGGGAGGGAGGGAGGGAGGGAGGGGGGATGGGGGATGGGGGATGGGGGGAGGGAAACAGCAATAAGCAATACATAAATAAATGGATTTGGCCATGTTACAGTGAGGCTTTATTCACAAAAACAGGTGCCAGGCAGGTCAGTTCTGATCTTCGGGTCAGAGTTTGCTGACAGCTAATGTAGGGGAATAAAAACTCAGGAACTGATTCAAGAACTGTTTAGGAGAGAAAACCAGCAGGAAATGGAGACCAGTACCACGTGAGAGAAGGCGAGGTGAGAAGGGATGGAGAGCGACACATTCGGGAGCACACTGGGGAGCACATCCAAGTGAAGAAGTCCAGCTCACCCGCAAACACAAGAGCCTGGAACTCAGACAAAAAGCCCAGACTGAAGGTTTAGAGCTTGCACATAGATGTTCATGAAAGCAAATGAATTGTCCATGGAGAAAGGATCTCTGGGTAACGGAAGAACCCTCAGAAGAATACCTAATAACTCCCAGCATTCCAGAGATGAACAATGGAAGTGGAATTAATAAAAAAAAAAAAAGACTGAAACAGCGTCCAAAGAGGGAAGAAGAAAAACAAAACCTTGGTATCCAGAAGACAGAAAAGGGGGATATTTTAGGTGAGAGGGGAGAGAAAAAGAAAGAATCAGTACGATGGTGTTGGTGGTACCCAGGGGAGCAACGATGAGAGAAAGTCACCTCTGATGCCTTCGAGAAGACTCTCCCTGCCATCTTCGGCAGCGCCACCAAGGCCCTCTTTCTTTCCATTGATAATTAGGCTACGCGCCATGGCATTCCGTTCTTTTGCTTCCAGTCCATGCAAATTCTTAGTTGTAGTGCCAACGCGAAAAGATAGTGTGGAAAAACCTTAGCCAGATGTTATTTCCACTCCAAGCATTATTTTTAGAATCTCCCATTAAGGTTCTACTCATACAATTGCCAAATTGCCAAATGAAAACTAGAAGAAACAGATCTTACTGGGTTTTTCAGCTATTTTAATTCTCACATTGTCTATGTTGATTATATATATATAACATACACGTTGTTATATATATAAAACATTGTATATGTTGAGTATGTATAAGCCCTTAGGAAACAGCAGTTTTGCTGAAAAACAATATATTGTCATTACTACAATTATTAAACTAGATTACGTTTTTTATATCTTTTGATTCTATATTTTAGATGTGGAATGTGTGTGTGTGCGTGCAAGTTCGCACTGTGATTTGTTAGCATTAAATAAACACAAGGAATAATTTTCTGCCTTGATGAATGGGGGAGGATAAAAATCTGATGAGGAAGTTTTATTTTTAATATCTTTCATAAGGGAAACCTGTCACAATGTTTTAAGCTGCTAGTTTCAGCTTCCCTTGCCTGCTCTCAAGTATCTGGTATAAACAATATCCTCTTTCTTCACACCTTCCTTGCAGCTTGAGGGGGTGGAGGTAGAAACAAATCCATGAGGAGAGAGCAAATATGTGCAAACCTCTTTTCTTCCATAGTCTGGACTTAAAGTAGCCTTCACTTTGCATTGGCTCCAAGAAGACAGTAGTCTATGTTGCAAATAAAGCCAACGCTGCTGACATTAATTGGCTCTTCATTAAGCCAGAGAAGAAAAACAACTTGTGAGTATC
The DNA here is from genome assembly GCF_049354715.1 of Callithrix jacchus. NCBI lineage: Eukaryota > Metazoa > Chordata > Mammalia > Primates > Cebidae > Callithrix > Callithrix jacchus. The sequence goes on from NC_133502.1 coordinate 21,935,579, forward strand.
TTTAACTTCTCAAAAATTCAAAACAACTTTTGAGGTTTCCAAACTTTCAAGTCATTTTAAAAGCATTCACTTTATTTTTTTATCAGTTACTTTCAGGAAGAAATATATATTATCTACTAAACTAAAAGCAGTTCATTGATTATAATTTAAAATGGCAGATCAAAAATTAATATTTAATAAACAAAAAAGTCCAGAAAATATCTTCCTGTTGATTCAACAGTATTTAGAATTAGACATACATAAATCAACTTAAAACCTTTCATCTAATCTCTTTAGAAAATAAAATGGAGCTCAGCACCACATTGTATATAATATCTTTGAAGAGTGTGTAACTTCATAACTGTAGTTTGCCTATAAATTCACTTTAAAATAAATAGCAATAATGAAATTTTTTTCAATAGTATACGTAAGTTAGAAACTTTTTCCACTGGTCTCAAAATAAGAGTTTACAACTATTGTAATAATAAAGATTAGATAAGAAATGAAGAGCTTGAATTTCATTATGTATAAATCAATTTCTTTATTAGAGCTTCTTTACAAAAGGTATTAGGTAATTACCCTGTTATATTATAATACATGCACATAAAATATCTCAGCAACAAAAGTTAATTTAAACTCTCTCCTCATCACTGTAACTGTCTCTAAACTGCTTTGAATGGGCCAAATTAAAACAAAAGATATTCTCCAATAAATGCTTAGAGAAAATAGATAACAGTGCACGACTAACCTCATAAAGGATGTTCCCAGATATATTTAAAGTTTTATATTACATATTCCTCCTTTATTTTTTAGACTTGTTTTATATAAAGCATAATGCATACAGAGAGAATAAATAAATTTATAAGCCATATTATATTTTCTTAATATAAAATCCAAGACAGAAATAAAAATTACTAAGTACATTTTGTACAGTTTGATTTTACCATGCATTATTTTTTCTTTTTTATGATTTCACTGTAAAATGATGCAATTGATCAGCTATATAAAAATGACTTTTTCTAATACATTGACGGTTTGCCATACTTTCCTTTTTGTTATTTAATTAATAATAGAAACTTCTATTTAATTTGTTAGTTATTTGCCTGCATTGAATTAACCTTTCAAAAGTAACTCAGTTTAGCGATATGTCTTTTATTTAAGAAAATCAAAATATTAATTGCCTATACAGTGTTTGTTAATGTATCATGAAAAAATCTGATGCTGTATGTCTCTTGGGAGCAGGAAAGGGAATTCAGCTAATACTACATCTCTGGAATTTTTTTTTAAGAGATGAAGTCACAATGTGTTGGCCAGACTGGGGTGCAGCAGCTATTTCCGGGTGCAATCATCTCTCACTGCGCCTTCCAACTCCTCGGCTCAACGGATCCTCCTACCTTAGTCTCCCTAGTAGCTGGGACTACAGGCAATGTCACCTCACTCAGCCTTGGAATTTTTCTTTTTTTACTAACACATATCTTCTTTGCTGGTTATAACGTCAATAGGTATGATTCCAGGAAAATAAAAGCAATTATGAAAAGAAAATCGCAAAGAAATGGTCATAAGTTTTCACATTTAGCATAAGAATCTGAGAAAATAGACCAAATATTTAAAGGTTCCAATCCAAACCTCAAAGAACTGACAGAAATAAACAGTAAAATTAAGTACCTGGAGGAGGTAGGGGATGAACCTTGACTAGATTGCCATATGAATGGTTAAAATAAAATCAAAAGTTCTTGAAAATATTTTTAGAATCACATTATCAATCAAGCCACTCACCACCCACCTTTCTTTGATTTGAAACCCAGTCTTATTTCAAATCCTGATAAGACAAGAAATATGAAATTTAACAAGAAAATAAAACAGAATAAGTTCTTATCAACAGAAAGAAGCCAGCACTCAGCCAGGACACCGCAGTTCACAGAGAGACATTGCTGTCCTGATTTACATTCATTAAATTTGAAGAGCATATATTTTGAGCACCTTTGTTGTCAAGATTTATTTATGAAGATGTGACTTGCTCCTCAATGGAACTTCCAGCACTTTCTGAAAAACTTAATCCACCAGGGCTAGGAAGTAGAATCTTGATTGGAAGGCTCTGTCAAAGCTGGTGTGAGTGATGGTTGCACTCTTCATCAGCATGATCCATAATCCTCCCTCCCATTGGCTGCTGTAATTCATTGTCACAACCACACACACATCCTCTCAAAGAAAAGGTGCTCCTGCATCTAAGACTGGGGCCATTTGCAAGCGCCTGCAGTTGATATATAGACTGATGTTCACAAATTATCTAGTCAGAGCCTTCCTAAGGAGCACCTGTGTACTGTAACTCACTCCCAAATTTACAGCTTGTCAGGAAAGCGCATGCCCCCACTGCACTGTGTCAATCACGGCCCGAAATCTTTTACTAAAACCTTCTAGCTATTTCTCACACCACTTGAGGAAGTTTGACATCTCATAAAATTCAAAAATGAATTTGTGTCATAAAGGAAAAGAGACTGAAAGGATTCCTGATTAAACAAAGCTAAGATTCGTCATGTTTTGAAATAAGTCCATTTGCTTATTTAAAATGCCAATATTAAGCAGCACTTTTTGATCAGGGGTCTTTTGTGTTCCTTATTTAATTTATTTTATTTTTTTATCATTAAGACATAAGGAACTATATTGGATAGCAAGTTAAAATTCTATTGGATGTGATGAGTTACAGTTACCCATAATGATAGAACATGTGATATAAGGGTGAGCGTGTGTGCCAATGTGTGTGTATGCGTGTATCTAAAGGAAGAACAGATACATCCTGCTACATGCTTATCTCAGAAGAACTGGATAGGGTAAAAGTGTTTTCTGTCCCTACCAAAATCAGCATCACTGACATTAGAATCACTAGCATTATACCCTCAGGCTTTCTAACAGAAAACGCTGCCATATTTCATTTTCCTAAGTGTCACACAGGTGGGTGGTTAGCAGCAAGCGGGGATAGTCAAGGAAAAGAATGAGACAGGAGAAAAGTTATGTACACATCAGCACCATAATCCGAATTGACAGAGAAGGTGACGCAGCCAGGCGTCAAGGAGATGATGGCTGTTCCGGGCACTATCAAGGTGAATACCCAGCAGCCAGACCTCGGGGGTCACTGGAGTCAGGTGACCAACACTTACCTTGCACATATCAAGCCCGATGTAAACAAGTATTACATGCATAGGCACAGGAGTCATTTGGCTGGAGGGTACCACGGCGGTGAAGAGTGTTCAGGAGACAGCCAGGCGGAAAACGGGGCCACACCACCCATCTGCTTCCATGCTGCCTCCCCAAAGGTAGTATTTCAGCTGAAACTCCTCTGCAGATGTAGGCAAAGGAGATCCAGGGAATGTCTTTACTGTAAGTTGAGAAACTCAGAGCACCAGGCAGCAGGATTTAGTAACTGACTGAAAGGGATAAACTGAGTCCTTAAAATGAGGGTGTCTCTCAGCATGGCAGCGAAGATGCCATGAGATTTTTAAAGGAAGCCTGAAAGCTGAGTCTGCTGGAGAAGAACTTGCAGCTATTATTCCCAGAGTCCAGGCAGCCTAGAAAACCCATCGGTCAATCCTCCTTAGCTGCCTCAACAACCACAATAGCACGTTGGTGAAGCATCGAGCTGCAGGGCTGGAAGATTAGTGGGCACCCTTGTTGAGGCTCCTTAGAGGGAGGAAGCAATGGAAACCTCCCATAGCTCCATCTTCCTTCCCCAAAGTCACTGGTTTAAGGAGGAAGAACCTCTAATACTCATGATCTTGGGTTGCACACTTTGATTTCAGGAATTGTCCACTGCCAAGAGGGAATATATAAAATAAAATCTTTAAGCCTTAAAAACACAGAAATGTGTAATTAAAAGACTGTGCCAGGTGGTCACCTTTGCTGCCGAGATGTGCATTTTACTCTCTGCTGAGATCGTCTACAACCCAGGTGCTCCCACCGGTGTCCTTGTTCCTTGTTCCCTTTATTTTGATTTATCATCCAAGTGAAATGCTCTCATTCCACATGGAATGAGGAATTCCAAGTTTTCTCTTCATGGGTTTGTGTTATCTCTTTACAAATACATTTAAATGTAGTTTGCCATAAAGCAAATGTTTCAACACATGTTCTTTCTAAACAGATTAATACAAAGAGCATGGTTAACTAGGTATTCAAAAAGAGCAAAACTAATTCATTGTCGTTGGAAAACCTCGGCACAATTTAAAAGCTACACTGTGAATACAGCATTCTCATTTCTTTGGAAAGAGGTGTCATTTTAAATAATGTTTGAGAGAGAGAATGTATCATCATAAGTAAAAATAGCTGATATTAGGTGATGGGACATAAGCAACAGATAAGGACAGTGCAGAAGCTAAACCACATGCAATGAAACCAGAGGGCTGGCTCCAAACCCAGGGGCACACGTTACGCTTACCAGCCATGCAACCTTGAATAAGTGGCTCCACCTCTCCATGTCTGAGGTTCCTCCTCTGTAAAGTCATAAGAGCAGAAGACTCCAAGCTTAGTCTTAAAAGTTCAGTAATCTGATCTATGCACAACACTTACCTTGCACATATCAACCCGATGTAAACAAGTATTACAGAAATCAGTGTATCTGGATATCTTTCAGAGAGTGCTTTTAGGGGAGCCAGGAGATAAAACCATTTCATAATAATACTAAGATATCATTTCCCTTTTCCATTGTGCTATGGTTTGGCTCCGTGTTGCCACCCAAATCTCATGTTCGATTGTAATCCCCATTGTTGGAAGTAGGGCCTGGTGGGTGGTGACTGGATCGTGGGGACGGTTTCTTTCTTTTTTTTTTTTTGAGTCAGTGTTTTGCTCTTGTTACCAAGGCTGAAGTGTAATGGCGCGATCTCGGCTCACCACAACCTCCACCTCCTGGGTTCAGGCAATTCTCCTGCCTCAGCCTCCTGAGTAGCTGGGATTACAGGCATGCGCCACCATGCCCAGATAATTTTTTTGTATTTTTAGTAGAGACGGGGTTTCACCATGTTGACCAGGATGGTCTTGATCTTTTGACCTCGTGATCCACCAGCCGCAGCCTCCCAAAGTGCTGGGATTACAGGCTTGAGCCACCGTGCCCGCCCTCGTGGGGACAGTTTCTAGTGGTTTAGCACCATCCTCCTAGTGCTGTTCTCATGATAGACTTCTCACAAGATGTGGTTGTTTAAAAGTGTATAGCACTTCCCTTCTCTCTCTCTTCCCCCTGCCCTCACCTATGTAAGGAGTGCCAGCTTGCCCTTTGCCTTCTGCCATGATTAAAACTGAGAAGATGCTGCCATGCTTCCTGTACAGCCTGCGGAACTGTGAGCCAATTAAACCTCTTTTCTTTGTACATTTTTTGTAGCAATGTGAGCACAGACTAACACACATTATGTTGGTATTTGCTTAGATGAACCAAAAACAATGGTGGGTAAAACTGCTAGCATCTTGGCCTGAATTAAGCCGGTGGGACCCACCTGTAGATAGAGTGCTAGTGGGCAAGTACTAGTGAACATGGCCTTCCTCAGCAGCATGCATTTGCAATGCAAGACCAGTTTCGTTTTAAGACAGCCTTGAATGAGTAACACAAACTATTAATTTTCTAACTCTCAGCCCTTGGTTATGTCCTTTTCAATATTCCATATGGTAAAATGGGAAGTGTGCACACAGCATTTCTGTTGCATAGTTTAATAAAGTGGTCGTCTCAAGAAAAAGCAGTGTGCTAACTTAGTGTTCTTTGTGGAAAACAACTTTTACTTTAAAATTGAGTCAAAGATACAAAGCACAAGATAGACCAGTGGATTTTGATGTAACTCCCCCAAAAGTCCATTTGTATAGTTTCAGATTCCACATTAACTGCAACCGACCTTCGTAGCAACCACTTGTTGAGTTTTGGTGTAGTATCAAAGTGGACAGTCCCTACTCCCCAGGAAAGGCATTGTATTGCTCCTTCTTCCCACCACACATTTGTGAGGCTGGATTTTCTCCATCCACTTCAACCAAAGCAACGTATTGCAACAACCTGAAGAAGCACGTGGGAATTCAGCCGCCTTTAAATGAAGCCTGATGTCACAAAGTTGGGCAGAAATGTAAAAATGCCATTCTTCTTACTAACTTTTTGTTTTAGGAAATAGTTCTTTAATTAAAACTATGTAATTTTACCCTTTAAAAATATCATATTACTTGAATCGTGGGGAAAGTATAAACAGTGACAAAGTATGTGTGGTTAATGTCGAAGGAGGAATTATGTATGTGATGCCAAACTGCCAAAAAAAACACACATTTTTCACCAATTGTGAATTGTTGCTGTTGGCATTCATAAAAGGTCCTCAGTCCCTTAGTTTCACTTATTACTGAATTTTCTTTTTATGCTTTCTAATCTCTAAACACAAAAGAGACCCCTCGAGAATGAACTGAAGTGCCCTGACTTGTTGGTTTCAGAATTGGTGTAGGAAGGCATGAGAGGGGCGGGGGACATGCCCTGACAGTCCTAAGGTCATGTGCTCCTCTTTGGAGCTGTGGGCTTTCATTTTAGAGGGCTCTTTTTCACTGAAGGTGAAAGCTTTCAAGCTTATCACCCCGTGTTATGAGCTAAATTATGTTCCCTCAAAATGTGCATGTTGAAGTCCTAACCCCACAGAACCCGTGAATGTGACTGTATTTGGAGACAAAATGTTTACAGAGATAATTAAGTTAAAATTAGGACATATGCATGGACCCTAATCCAATGTGACTGGTTCTCTTATAAAAAGATTAAGTAAGGACAGAGACACACACAGGAGACCCTGTGAAAACTCTAGAAGAGCCATCCACAAGCCAAGGAGAGAGGCCTCAGGAGAAACAACCCCACTGACATCTTGATGGTGGGCTTCTACTCCGCAGGCTGATGAAGAAGTAAATTTCTGTTATCAAAGCCACCAAGTCTGCAGTATTCATTATTCTAGACCCTGGAAGATGAATCTACCCCCTCTTTCTTGCTCCCCACACCCGAGTCCCTTGGCCCATCCAGTACCACACCCCGAGGAGCCCTGGGAATGTGGTATTTCCACAATTAGAGATTTATCAAAATGTACAGTTTGGCCCCTGATTTGAAAATAGAATTTAATCATACCAAAGTAATGATAATAAGCGTGCAAAAAAACCAAATAGCCTGTTATTCATGATATATGTTGGATACACTCTCAACTTCTCTATTCAATTTAACCTGACTTTTCCAAAGGATTGGAAATGACCGAAAATTGAATATGCATATATACTCTTCTGAATGGTAAGCATGGAAATTAGAGGCCATGGAGCAGATGATGGAAGATGATAGCAGATGATGAGTATAAGGAGAATTACAGGAACTGGTCACAAAATTAGGGCTCTGAGGTGTTTCTGAAACAGAAATAAATGTAGACTTAAAAAAATCTATCAGAACTCAACAGATTCCTGTGACCTCATAGAGATTACAAAGTGTTGAAATACTAAAATTTAAAATTTCAGTTCCTGTATTATTACCACTAAATGGATAATCTTCGGATTCAATATGTTTCTGCGTTTTCTTAGGGTAAATAAATCCAACAACTGCAAACATTTCAAACTGACCACAAAGACCTTCATGTCACTCTGAGGTTTTAGGCAGAAAATACCACATTGAAAAGAGCTTGTACCACAGATCAAGCTACATCAAAAGAAAGCTCACTATATCCCAAACAGAGATGTGTTTGCTTGTCCAAACAGGGCAGATTTTCTTTAATTTTAGTTCTTTTGAGGTTGTTTCCAAATCACTTCTTCCGTGAATACTAAGAACAAAATTAATGTGACATGGATTTTGGCCTCCAGTCCGCTTCTCCAAACATCTCTCCATTTACCATAACTCCACCTCCTCAGCATCTTTGGAATCACCCCTGACTACACAATTCCTCTCCTACTTAACAGCCAACACCAAATGAAATTCTGTTGAATTTACCTTGAAAATACATCCAAATGCGACCATTTCTCTTTTCTTTCACTGCTGTAATCCTTGGGTGCCAGTCTCTGACTGGGATTAGTGCAACAGACTTCAACAAATGTCTCCCTGTCTCCAGCCACTGTCTCCTCACCCTCTGTTCTCCATGAGGCAGCCAGAGAGAGCCTCATAAAACATGTCAGATCCTGTAATTCAGGGGTCCCTAAACCCTAGAGCACAGTCCACTGCCAGTTAGGAAGCAGGCCACACAGCAGGAGGTAAGCAGCCAGTGAACCTATAAGCCCTATCTGTATTTACAGCTGCTCCCCATGGCTTCAATTACCACCTGAGCTCTGCCTCCTGTCAGATCAGCAATGGCATTAGATTCTCATCGGAGCACAAACCCTATTGTGAACTGTGGATCTAGGTTGGGATCTAGGATCTAGACTGCATGCTCCTTATGAGAATCTCATGCCTGATGATCTGTCAGTGTCTCCTATCACCCCCAAATGGGACCATGTAATTGCAGAAAACAAGCTCAGGGCTCCAACTGATTCTACATTATGGTGAGTTACATAATTACTTCATTTCATATTACAGTGTAACAATAATAGAAATAAAGTGCACAATAAACATAGTGCACTTGAATCCTCTCAAAACCATCCCCCCAAAACTGGGTCAGTGGAAAAACTGTCTTCCATGAAAAAAGGGGTTGGTGTCTGCTGCTGAAATTCCTCTGCTTAAGACCAGCCACTGGGTTCTCATCTGATTCAGAGAATACTCCAAATTCCTTTCAATGACCTACAAAGCCCTACCCAGTCTATCTCCATTACCTGGTTACCACCTCTTCTTAATTACCCCCCTCTTTACCCACTCCACTGCATCAGACAACTTGCTTGTCCTACGGTGGCTGGGCATACTTCTACCTTTGATCTTTCTTGCATATTACCTTTTGCTGAAATGTTCTTTACACGTACTCCAAATCAATACCACTCATTCCCCACACCTCCTTCAAGCCTTACGTTCAGTGGCACTTCCACAGTGAGCCCCTTCCATCTTTGCTGTTTAATAACACAATCTCACCTTCACCACATATTCCTGTTATCCTTACGCTGTTGTCAGCATTTAATAACACCTACCATAATACACCGTTTTTAACACGCTGTATAGAAATAACAATCTCTAACATGCTGTGGGTTCTGGTTATTTATTGTTTATAATCTGTCTCACCCACTAGAATAGGAGTCACAAAGGGAGGATTGTTTGTATATTTGTCAATTCATCTCCAGAGTATGAGATAGTGACCACACATAAAAGGAGCTAGATCAAAATTCATTGAATTTGGCCTGGTGCAGTGGCTGACATCTGTAGTCCCAGCACGTTGAGAGGCTGAGGCAGGAGGATCTCTTAAGCCCAGGAATTTGAGATCAGCATGAGCAACATGACAAACCCCATGTCAAAAAAAAAAAAAATTATCTGGGCATGGTGGTGCACACTTGTGGTCCCAGCTACTCAGCAGGCTTAGATGGGAGGATCGCCTGATTCAGGAAGGTGGAGGCTGCAGTGAGCCATGATTGTGCCACTACACTCCAGCCTGGGTGACAGAGTGAGATGCCATCTCAAAAAAAAAAAAGGAAGTTCAATTTGTTAAACATTTCTACAAACTTCCCAGATTCTACCTTTTAGCATAGAAGTTCCTGCACAGTAAGAATCAAATATTTTATTTATTTATTTCCATAGTGCTTTCTCCATAGTGCTTTCTGATCAATAGGAAACCCCAAATAGCCGAACTTATCAATGGAAACTTCAGTGCTCATTCTATTCTTCAGATGTTTGGTGTGTCTCAAATAAAAGTGGCACAAAATATGATTTTCAGATACAACGTGATCCTGGGCAAAAATATTTCCTGAATCATTTCTTTGCTGCTTCTCCAAATACTCAGAACCATCATATTTTCATCTGGATACACAAAGGTCAGTACATTGTAGCTCACACACCTACCTTCTTCCAAGAACGTGCAAGTGACTCAGTTCTTGGAAATACCTTTTCCTCAACCTTTGTGCTAGGGCAATTGTGCTCAGTAAAGTATATTGGAGGAAAGCAGTCTTTTTAGAATAGATGCTTTAAGATGTGAATTACTAGTGAGATTAACCCTCCTAGGACCATTGCATTTCAAAAGGAGAATTTACAAACCCAATTAAATGTCTGCTACTGTGGCATACTGAAAACAAATTTTGGAATTCCATCCCCTCTATCCCCCCATCCCCGCCCCGATTCCTGACCTATTCAGTATGCAGAACAAGACTTTCTAACAGAGCACCCATTCCTATAAGATTATAGTCTCATGGAATACACACAAACTTCCAGATACTTAGAAACTTACCCACTCATGGATACTGTCACTGAACACAATCACAATAAGAAGTATCTTGTGTTAATATTTGAGCCTGTTTTAGTGATGTGTATATTCAATGTCAAAACATCTCAAGGAAAAAAAAGCAAAAATATATTCTGTCAGTTTGATATTTGGCCTTCAGATAAGTATGAAAGAGGAGAGAGAAAGTAACGGAAAAAGAAATCTGAAAAAAAATGATGTTTGGTGTTATGTAAATGAAACAGATTGAGGTGAACTATTAAATTATTCATTCTTCAATCCTTTATGATGACATTGCATAAACAAAAGCACCTTTTTTTGGTGACTCTTCTAAACGTTTTATAAGCATCTCTTATTGGCATGAGTTTTCTGCATTCTTCATAGTGACAACAGGGAAACAACAGAAAGACTTGTGTCTAAATACGCCTAGGTGGGTGTTATGAGCTAAAGTGTATCTGCTCTCTTCTAATATTTATATATTGAAGTACTACTTTTCAGTACTCCAGAACGTGACTGTATTTGGAGACAGAGCATTTTAAGAGGTGGTTAAAGTATAATGAGGTTTGAAGGGTAGCTCTAATCTACTATGACTGGTGCCCTTAGAAGAAGAAGCAATTTGGACACAAAAAAGACACAGAATATGTGCACACTCAGAGGGGAGACGACGTGAGAACACAACAAGATGGCCATCTGCCAGTGGGGAGATTGGCCTCAGAGCAAACGCACCCTAAGGATACAGAATATGAAGCCGTGGAAGACTGGGAAGATGGAGGAGATGGATGATGAGAAATTACTTAATGGGTAAAATTTACGTTATTTGGGTAATTGATACCCTAAAAGCACTGACTTGACCACCATGCAGTCTATGCATTATAACAAAATTGCATTTGTACCCCATATATTTATACATATTTTTAGAAAAGAAGAAGAAACCCACCCTGCTGACACCTTTATTTTGACTTCTAGCCCCCAAAACTGCGAAAAAATTTCTACTGTTAAAGGCACCTAGTCTCTGGTATTTTGTTACAGCAGCCACAGCAAACTAACAGTGTGGTTTTCTTTGAAGGCACTCAGAAAAACAGCACATAACTAATGCAAGAACAATAATGCAAATGGCATCTAACTTCCATACCAAAAAAAAAATGCCAGAAGATAATGGAATAGCACCTTTAAGGTATTGGGGAAAATGTATCAATTCAGAATTCCATACCCAGGAAAAAAATATCCTTAAAAATGAGAATAAAATAAACACATTTTCAGACAAACATAATCACATAATCTGACAAAATGTATCACCAAGAAACCTGAATTGCTAAAGAAATCTTTCAGGCTCAGAGGAAACTTGAGTCTGCACTAAAATATGAAGAGCACCAAAAGATGTAAACGATATGGGTTAATATAAAAGACTACTTTTTTCTTTTAGTTGCTTCCAGTGACAATTGATTTTTTAAGGCCTCACTCCTTGCTGAACAACTGATTGTTAAAAGGAAAAATATTAACATTGCACTGTGCACTTTTAATGTATTTCAGTGCAAGACAGAGAATAAACAAAGAAAACTATGGAATAAACAAATGAAACTCTATAGCTGTAAAAACTTTACACTTAAAAAAAGTTACAATATTAACTGTAGGCAGACTGTATTAATTTTAAATATTATAATACCCAGAGCAACCACTAAAAAAAAAATGAAAAAACATAGCTTAAATATTAATAGAGGAATTAACAATTGGTGCTAAAAATATGTATGTATTCAATTAACCCAAAAGAAGGCAGGAAGAAGAAACAGGAAAACCAAATACAGATAAAAAATTAGAAAATAAATCACAACATAGGCATGAATTCAACTATATGAATAGTTACATTACATATAAAGGAACTAAACACTCAGCTGAAAGGAAGAGATTTAGACTGTGGAGGGGGAGGGGGAATGCACAAAAACCAATCATTTTCTGTTTGTAAGAGACATATTTTAACATGAAGATACAGGTTAAAAGTGGAATTGTGAGATTAACACACCATGCAGACATTAATCTTAGTAAGTTTGTGTGAAGTAGGAGTTGGGGCAGTTTTTCTATATATTTATGGAGATTTTTCCTGTCTCATTTTCTTGGAAAGATTTTTATTTTTCCATTTTCTGCAGTAGTTGCCTATGAAGGCAAGAGACAGATACAAATGAGGGAACTTTCTCGGGTGAAGAAAAGATTCTATAGCTTAATCAGGTATAGGTTAAGAGGGTGAGTATATTTATAAACCTAACCAAATCACACATTCAAGATTCCTCAGTTTAAAAAAGACGTATTGACTAATAGCAATGGATAGAGTTTATTTAGATCATGATTTTATTTTTTTAACCCTATCTATTGACATAAAAAAAACAGAAATAGCCTTAAATATTTGATGACATTAAGAAATTGTTGTTATTTGCTTTAGCTGAGTAATACTGCTTTGTTTTTAATTGTATTATCTTTTAGAGAAACATTTTAAATATTGAAAGATGAAAGGGGCTCGTGTTTGTAATTGGCTTCTAAATAACATGAGAGTTAGTAGTGGATGGGAGTATATATGAAACCAGACTGAGCAAGAGTTGATGATTGTTGAAGTTGAGAGATGTATACACTGGAGCGAGATATATTGTTTTCTTTTTAGAAGTCTTTCTAATAAAAACATTTAAAAAAGAACAAATAAAAAACTTTCTGCCTTTTTACAGTTTTCTTCTGACTAAAAGACCTTTTCAGCCGGTCTCTTATTTATTTATTTGTTTTATTTTTTATTGCATTTTAGGTTTTGGGGTACATGTGCAGAACATGCAAGACAGTTGCATAGGTACACACATGGCAGTGTGTTTTGCTGCCTTCCTCCCCTTCACCCACATTTGGCATTTCTCCCCAGGCTATCCCTCCCCAGCTCTCCCACCCCCCTCTGGCCCTCCCTTTTTCCCCCCAATAGAACCCAGTGTTTAATACTCCCCTCCCTGTGTCCATGTGTTCTCATTTTTCATCACCCGCCTATGAGTGAGAATATGCGGTATTTCATTTTCTGTTCTTGTGTCAGTTTGCTGAGAATGATGTTCTCCAGATTCATCCATGTCCCTACAAATGAGTTTCGCACAGTGTTTCTCCCGCCTTATACTCTATCTCAAACATCACTTCTTTGTGCTTCTTTTATTCTGTCTTCATTTTTCCCTGAGCATAATTAGCATCTGCTTCCCAATGGTTCTTGTGACTCTGTGTTAATGGGACCATCTTTTCCTTCAGTCCCGTGCTCTTTTCAAAGTGACAGAGCAACAACCGCAGAGGGATTTTTGAGTCCAGAAAACAAGCTGAGAGATTTTTAATATTAATATATCCCCAAGAAAAAACTTCTTTTAGTAAATACTAAGTATCATTTCTAAGTTTGATTTCAACAATGTTTAAGAACTAATCCGTGAGATTCAAACTCATAGTTAGCTGGTAGTTCAAAAATTTTAATAATTTAACCACACAATTTATGTGAAAGATACACACACACACACACACACAGTGAGTGGTTAATAAACACTGACAGTGTGAATGGTGGAATTACATGGAACTTCCAGTGGCTTCTTCGCATCCTGTCTGCCTCTGAGAGTTTGCAACTATTATTAATTACTTTTACAATCAAAATAACTTATTTTTAAAAGTCAACTGGGTAATTATCTTTCAGTCAGACAATGCCAAGGATAATATTCTATTCACTAGACTTAGATAAGGAAGAGACTGAAATACAGTTAAAACAAATCCATCAGATGGAATGGCATATCTTTGCATCATTAACGCTGGGCCGCTATCACCATATACCCCCTATACGACAAAGTATAGGATACACACCATCATCTCTGAAACACTCTTGCTAAAGTGATCAGCGTTAAACTTGTTAGACCTACATTCCAATTGACATAATATATGGTGAACAGAAAAGCAAGATAAACATTACCATGAGGAATTGGTCACCCAAATCCAGAAGGTGGATACAGGAAATCATTCAGATCTTGCCATCATATCAATGTCAAAGGGGAAAAAAGAGGCACAGAGGAACCCACTTGCAATGTGATATAAAACCACCAGTTGTAAAACCGTAAAAGACAATTCAAGAGCAAATTAGGGAATGGTGGTTATGGATGGAATATTAGATGCTAAAAGGAATTAGTGTTAATTCCACATCATGAATTATAACTATGAGGGACATATTCTTGTTTCTTCGCAACACACCTGCAATATTCAGGGGTAGGTGCCAAGCTGTCAATATCTTAACTCACAAAGCAAAACAATTGGTCAAAAATTATGTTACCTGTGGAGGGTCTTGACTACAAGTTGTTCAAGTTCTTGGCATTTTGAACAAAGAATTGGACAAAATGCACAAACAAAGCAATGAAAGAATGAATTGATGAAAGCAGAGCTTTCTTGAAACAAAAGTACACTCCGCAAAATGGGAGAAGCTCAAGCAGGTGGCACAGGAGTGCTGGTTCCACAATTTTATGGGGGTTTAAATACCCTCTAGAGGTTTCCCATTAGTTACCTGGTTATACCCTACACAAATGAAGGAGTGGCCCGAGACCAGTATGATTGGTTGCAGGAGGGGACCAATAAGAGGTACTTTCCATCTTTCCTCTACCACAAAGTGGAAACTAGGGAGATTGCAAAGGGAGTGGTCTCTGATCCTCTGATCCATACTTGGGCATGGAGGGGGGCAGTGTCTTTTGATTCACTTCTAGGAAGTCAGTATGAATCTGTCTTAGGTTCTCTGCCCTCAGACTCTATGTTCCTGCCTCAATTAGATCTAGGTATTAGTATTATGATAGGCTGAAAAACAGTTGGTGCCCTCAAATATATCCACATGCTTTTTCTGTGAATTTTACCTAATGTGCCTAAAAAAAGTGTTTTTAAAAATGTGATTAGCTTAAGGATCTTGACATGAGAGATTATCCTGGATTATCTGGTCAGCCCTAAATGCAATCACATGTATCCTTATGGGACAGGCAGAGGGGTGTTAAACATGCACAGCGGAGAAAGTGATGGGAAAATAGAGAAGAGAGAGCTGAAGACACAGGCCTTGAAAATTGGAGTGGTATGGTCACAAGCCTGCAAGTACCACCAACCACCCGAAAATGGAAGAAGCTAAGAAGAAAATCTCTTCAAGAGACTTAGCAGCAAGTGCAGCCATGGTGACACACTGATTTCAGCCAGAGCCAGAGCTGTAAGAGAATAAACCTTTGCTGCTTTAGGCCACCATGTTTTTGGTGATTTGTTACATCAAGAAGAAACAAACACACGTTTTTATGAAAATTTACTACAATTTTCTCTCCTTCTAAATGCAACAAAACTTTTATAATAAATGATTTTAGTCTGTAAATTTTTAAAGATCCGAATGCAACTGTTTTAAGGAGAAACAATATTTTTAAAAATTATTTCAAAGAGAAGATGATACACAAACACACACAAACACATATCAGATCATTGCCTATATTATTCTGTATTAATGATACACCAAAATTTTTTAATTAGTCTATTTTCCTACTTTTAAAACATTCTTCTTATTTGACAATTATTAAGTGACTCTACAAGCAGCGTGTAAGCTGGTAAACCACATACTACATTGTGAAGATAAAACTGTAGGAACTAACCTTTCAAAAACCAATTGCAAGTGATATAAAATACAGCACTTGCAGGCTTTCTGATATTTTTCATATTGTGCCTTCCAAGTCATTCTTAATTTTGTAAACTATTTTTTGTGAATTTTCTCTCTTCCAGAAAAAATAACATAAGTTATCCAAATTTACTGCCATAATCACAGTCTATTTTGGCAAAGAAAGCTATTGGCAAGAAAAAAGAATGGTGGTTCGGGGTAGCGTGGAACCCCCTTCAAGTGATCGCTCATGTTTTGTATGAGCTTGTTTTTCCTTCTAATCACAAGACATTTTGGCTTGGAAATAACAACCCAGCAAGAGCAGATGAACTGTTACATCATCACACACTAAAAGAAGACAGAACAAAATATGTCTGATTTATAATGAATTTTCAAATTAATTGGCTTTTCACTGATACTGGATTTTGTAATATGGATAGACTGGTAAATGGTTGGCACAGATATACAGGGGTAATCCAATAGAAATGTAGGAGCAGCTTGAAAAGAAAAATTATTCACTCACTCTTTTTAAGCCAACTTTTTTTCTGAGAAAGAGCACATATTTTAATGTTTGTGTATGAAAGGGAATTATAGGTAGGGGATTGGGAATGAAGGAGCTGGAAGTGGAGCGAAGTTGTGGAAATATTTAAAGACAGTGGATAATCCAAAATATAACTGAATTTGTAATGGAAATTCACTCGTACATTTTAATGTACATGTGTCTGAGGTTCTTGTAATTCACAACGTTTGGACAGAATTACAAATCGCTATTTCAAGGACCACTAAGTCTTGAGTAGCTGGAAGAGTGTCCTGTCTCCATTTTCCTATGTATGCAACTTCTCTCTGCTTTCCATTCAACATTAGGAATAGTTAGCACATCTCTCAGACTGCCACCGAGTAAACCCGTTCTCCCTAAAGGATCGCTATCCTTACCCTTCCCTTCGTGCCTGGGCGTGATGTATGGGGAGAAGTTGTGTGGCTGGATGTGGCTAACACATTGACGAGTCCATGGCAACAGTTCTGCTTGATTTGGTAAGCAGCACACCTAGGAACCACTCCTATGCAAGATAAAATCTATGTCAAATCATACGGTGGATCCATGTATGAAAATCATCAATTCTAAATCATCCTGGAACCGCCTCATACAAAGAAAATATTGCAAACTGCTGGAAGTGAAATCTTCAAGTCCTTTTCAATTCCGCTGCCATGTCTGAATGCTTTCTATAAATAGCCACATTCTCAGGCTATCAGGAAGGTAAAGAAACTGTGAGAAACACATGATACAATGTTACTGCATGGCATACAGGGTTTTAACTGTTTAGAATGTGAGCACTCAGTTTTATAAAAGACAAATTCTCCAGGAATTAATATTTAGGTTACGTGTGAATATAATCAAATTTCTTAAATGATATTTTTAGAATTTAGTAAAATTGCGTCAAAGGTTATTTAGAAAGGCATATTTTCAAATACTCAGAAAACATCTAAGGAACAAAGAGAATAGCAACATTTAAAATAATAATTAAAGTAGTATGGTGATGATGCAGAGAAAGAGTGCTAGGAGAAAACAGCACTCACATTAGAAACAGAGAGTATATAATAAAGAAAGTACTGCAAATGAGTGGGAGGAAAGACATTTGTTATTCAAAATGTTGGCAGAGCTCACTAGCCATTTGAAAAATAAATAAACAAATCTGCATTTTTACCATGTTCTAACACTAACAAAGTCTAAATGGAACAAACACTTAAAGGTAAAACATTAAGTCCGGGTGCGGTGTCTCACACCTGTAATCCCAGCAGTTTGGGAGGCCGAGGTGGGCAGATCGCAAGGTCAGGAGTTCAAGGCCAGCCTGGCCAACATGGTGAAAACCCGTCTCTACTAAAAATACAAAAATTAGCTGGGTGTTGTGGCACATGCCTGTAGTCCCAGCTAATTGGGAGGCTGAGGCAGAAAAATCACTTGGGAGGTAGAGGTTGCAGTGAGTAGAGATCATGCCACTGCACTCCAGCCTGGGCGACAGAGCAAAACTCCGTCTCAAAGAAAAAGGTCAAATATGAAGATAATTTTACAAAAAAACTTTAAATATTTGTATAATTTTAGTACAGTAAATGTTTTCTGGCTGGGCACGATGTTTCATGCCTATAATTCCAGCATTTTGCAGGCTGAAGTGGGAAGACCAGCAACAGAGTGAGACCTCTTCTCTATTAAAAAAATAAATTTTTTAACTAGCTGAGTGTGGTGGTGTGTACCTGTAGTTCCAGCTACATGGGAGGCTGAGGTGGGAGGATCATTTCAGCTCAAGTGGTTGAGGCTGCACTGATCGTGCCACTGCCCTTTAACCTGGGTGACAGTGTTTCAAAACAAAAAAATACCAACAACTTTTCTCAGCTCAAAGCAAAAGCTATGAAGTAAAAGAGAAACATACACATAGATAGAGAAAAACATAATGATTGTATTTAAAGATATGTAATACATAGATATATAATATTTTAAATATAAAATTATCTGAATCAGAAAATAAGTAAACTTTAAAAAGCAAAAGAGAAAACTAAATAAATATGACAGCCTATATGACAATAGGCAAATTTCCTTGATACTATGAAATTTTCTTCTAAGTCGACAAGGAAAGGTGTCAGATCCATTTTTAATTGGATAAGGGGTGTTAAGATTTATTTCTCAGAGGACACAAGAGCAGTGGCCATTAATCATTGGAAACACTGATCAAACTCACAAATGATTAAATTCAAACAACAATAAGACATCACTTTTCAACTGTCAAATTGGCAGTGGTTAAGAGGTTAATAATACCCAGTATTGGCAAGAACATGGGAAACAAGCTCTGTGGTTTTCATGCTAGTGGGAATGTAAAATTGAGTTAAAGTTTTGGAAGGAAAAATTGAAACATCTATTAAAATGTTTAATATGCATATTCCTTAACAATTTTACATCTAAGAACTTTTCCAACTGAAAAACTCACACAAATGTGCAAAGAAATGTGGATAACAATTTTTCGCCTCATGGTTACTAATGGTGAAAAAATTAGGAAGTAATGGCCAGGCACAGTAGCTCATGCCTGCAATCCCAGCGCTTTGGGAGGCTGATGTGGGCTGACAGCGGAAATCAGGAGTTTGAGAGCAGCCTGGGCAACATGGTGAAACTCTGTCTCTACTAAAAATACAAAAATTAGTCGGGTGTGGTGACCCATGCCTGTAACCCCAGCTATTCAGGAGGCTGAGACAGGAGAATCACTTGAACCTGGGAGGTGGAGGTTGTGGTGAGTTGAGATTGCACCACTGCACTGCAGCCTGGGCAAAAGAGTGAGACTTTGTCTCAAAAAAAAAAAAAAAAAAAAATAGGAACTAAAGTCTTAGCAATAAAGAAAAATTAAATATGTTGACATGGAAAGACATTCAGGACATTATTGTTAAGTCTACGAAAGACAGCTGCCGAACTAGATATATGATACTATTTTTGTTAAGAAACTATTTATATGCCTGGGTATACATGTCTGTGCAACATACATATATACAAATCTGAAGGAAAATGTATCACTCGTAACAGTGATGGCTTCTGAATATGAAAAGTATGGAAGACATTTCAGGAAGAGCTGAGTCGTAGAGGTGGACAGTGTGAAGGAAGAGCCAATCCAGGATGGTAAAAACAGAGGCATCACCCTTGTATAAGTAAATAAAAATAAAATATAAAAGCAATGTAAGTAGCAGCTCGCCATCTCCTCTCCCTGTGCTGCCCCAGCCATCACCACATGCCACCTCTTCTCTGTGTAGCTCCACCCTGTCCCTCCCCGAAACGCTTCCCTGTGGACCTCTGTTGGCTTCACTCAATGGGGGCATTGGCAGGAACTGGACATCAAGAAGAGAGGGGTTAGGGTCTTTCCTCCCTTCTTCCTTACTGTCTTGGCGCTGTGTCTTGTCAAAATCAGGTTTAGTACGGCAAGATTTTATTATAAAGAATCACTGCAGGATAGGGAGCCTATCACACTGAGAGAAACCTCTGATCATAAAGTCTGCAAGTGTCTCCAGGGTTGGGCAAAAGGAGATTCTCTTGTATAGGGAGGAGGAAACAAGGCTAGAACAAAACAGGCTTGGGAGAGTGGGATGAAGGGATTGCGTGACAGGGCAGTGGGTCAGGGATGTCCCCTAAAGCCAGCCTGTTCCCACAGGGGCTGAAGACTGGCTCACACAAGGGTGGGCCGATGTTCAGGGACCTGGGGGAAGGGAAAAGTTTAACCAAAGTTTGATTAACAAACGTTTTATTCTCATTGATCAGTGAGGACAAGCAGTAAAGCTAATCATTGATGAGGCCAACAATGGGAATTTGGGGGGTCTGTGTTTGGCCTTGTCACAGGCAAACAAGGTGGTGGTTGGGGGAGGAGGACTCTCTTGAGTCTTCTCTAGGTCATGCGGGGAAGGGTCGTTCCTTGCAGTAAGCAGTTTCCCAGAATGTGAAGGGTAAAAGATTTCTTAACGTTTTCTGTTTTGCAGAATCCCAGGGCATGGGTAAAGTTCAGAATTATCAGTGTCTAGCAATGCGGGCCTTTCTCTGCAATGATAGTGAGCTTAGGGCCATCCCCAGGCTTCCTGCCATGAACTGTGTCCTCACCTGCCTCCTCGGCCCTGGAGCTCAGGATGCTACCGACTATTAATGGTCTCTGGGTGCCTCAGTAACCTCTGCTGGTTCCTGAACTCACACTTCTCCTCCTGCTCTCAGTTTAGATTAAAGCCTCATTGTTAGTTCTGAGTTAAACTCTATGTCCTGCTGTGGCCCTGGTGGCTTGTAACAACCAGTTAAAAAATTAATGCTGCTCTTCAACTTGTGACATCAAATTTCTTTTTTGACACAGCCACAGGTTACCAGCTAAATAAGGTAGATGTCGAGGTGCCAATACAGCGAAGATTGAACCTGAAGTCAGCTTGTTTCATTTATTCTGGAAAATCACCAAAATGCACATCATGGTTCAACCATTGTCAAAAGGTCCTAATCATTTTCTGTTTGAACACAATACCTAAGCTTGATTTTATCATGATCCAAAAGCACTGATGAGGCACAAGTTGGAAACACAGGGCCAGGAAGGCCTTGAGCCTCTTAGTCCGGGGATCCCGGGGTTTTGCTGTGTTATGGGGGTTTGATGTGACACCTGCTGCCCACCCCAGGTCCAAGCTGAGCTGAGAGAAGGAAGAAACTTCGGCCACGCATTGCTTACTGTGCCTCCATCTGCCCCCTTTCTCTCCTGCTGCAAACGGAAGAGGCCTTTCTTTTATTTCTCTTATATCCTGCCTTCTTCTTGTCTCCACATAAGCCTTCATGGTTTTTCTAAACAGCAAGGCAGCGTTCTATCAACCAAGGTCTCCAAGCCCAACTGTTAATATGGCAAATGTGGAAATAAATGAATTTGAAAAATCCATTCTTAACATAATAGCTGACTACACCAGGCTGTTGTTTTGCCAAAGATTTCAATTTTAGACTCAAGAGCTGAGCGTCTCCTTAGCCTTTCCCTCTGCAGCCCTTTGGTACCTACCGTCAGCTGCTATCTGAGCAGAAGGTATTTTGGGTGAGGTGAACTCAGGTCCTGTATTCACTAGGGCAATAGTGAGAGGAGAGCTCTGAAATGATTTGTTATACAGCCCACATCACAGCACAGCATCTTAATGTAAATCACCTGGCCAGTGATTACAAGGCTCATGAAGGCTTGTGAGATGCACAATGCCAGAAGCCCATCCTCATGTGGAAGAAGATAAACTTTTGGCTCTGACCTTTCAAGGTGTAAGAGGTGAAGGACTCACACACAATGGAATTGCAATTCTATTTACCTAGTCATTAATTACATTTACACAACTGTTCCAGATAAGGTTTGTGTGGTACTTTTGTGTTGACACGGCAGCCATAAACCAAACAGAATTATCAATACATAGTAGATACAACAACAGTTAGACAACAAAGCCTCCAGAAACCTAACATGGTATCTCAAGATACTTCAGGAAGCTTGACTGTGAGATAGATTTGTGGCCTCTGACCACAGCCTCAGACACACGGTGCAGAGTATATTCAAAATCCCCCTTGGGATGCTTTTGCACTCAAAGGAAGCCCAAGAGTCATATCTCTCCACTGATCTATACAGAGTTTACGCAACAGAGAAAAGAAACAGAAATAATAGCAATGTTTTGTTTTGTTTTTTTTTTTTTTCTTGCTAAAAGTAAACGAAAAGCAGTTTAATTTTAAGGATATACTATGGTAGCTGTGATTAGGTTTTAGGTCAGATAACCAATATGTCCAACTCAATGTGAGACAGGAGGAGCCTCATTAAGAACGGCCGAAGAGGAGGCAGTGTGACCAGTACGAATCATTGCCCTTTGAAAATGGAGGTGTCGCTTTCCTCTTCACTGAAGATTTTAATTAGAAACGTATTCTTCTTTACAGATGCTTCATTTAGTTGTATTCTAATTATAGACCTTGACAAAAAAAGCCAAAAGAAGAGCCAGCAGAGCCAAACCCACGGCCGTCCTCGGCGCCCAGTCTTGATGTCGCCTGGGCATGCGCAGCGCCATTCTGGAACTCGCTGAGTCGTGCTGAGAGGCAGCAGGGGTGTGGGATCCTGGACTCCCGTGGTTCCCAAGCCCGTTTCTGAACTCCTTCGTCAAACCTGAGACTTCTCCCTTTGCAAGAGGCTTGCTGATGGAAGGCGTGTGGCATCTGATACTGGATTTGGTATCTGTTGAAAAAAAAAAAAGGAAAGCAATGGAAAGAAGCTTATTAAGTTTTACAGTTGTGACAAAGAGTTTCTGAGTCTCAGACTGGAGTTTCACAACTGAAAGCAGAGCAGAAAATATTTTCTGCATTGACACAAAGAAGAAAGCAGTCTGCAGCCAGAAAACGGAGAGGCATGTGCCAGGGGTACTGTTCGTCCACACACTTGCTTGAAACTCATTTGATGCTAACAGTGGTCAAATGGCAGCACCCAATTCCAAAATTTACTGCTGCCCAAAGTACCCTCAATACATGATCTTCCCAAGCCCCTCTTACTTGTTAGAAACCAAGAACTATTTTATCAATTTTTTTAATCAAAAAAATTATATCCAGGTTCAATTTGAGTGACACCCTTTCAGTTTTGCAAATATAGTAAAGCAGAATCAAAAAATAGTATTGTGTGAATTGTTGAGGTCAGGAACTGTGGATCTATAAGCAACCTTACTATCAGAACAGCAGCTTCTCAATGATTCTCCTTGGCAGAGGTCAGATGTGGAAATATAACACACAGGACCCATCATCTTACTTAAGCTGCAAGGCATTCTGGTTGTCTGGTTCAGTAAACAAAGCACTCGAAAATAGTTGATCGGGGTTCAAGACCAGCCTGGGCAGTAAAACAAGACCCTGTCTCTACAAAATAATAAAATTACCTGGGCATGGTGGTGTGCACCTGAAATCTCAACTACTGAGGAGGCTGAGGAGTATGGATTGCTTGAGCCCAAGGGTTCAAGGTAACAGTGAACTATGATCATACCACTGCACTCCTGGGAAACAGAGTAAGACATTGTCAAGAAGAAGAAGAAGAAGAAGAAGAAGAAGAAGAAGAAGGAGAAGGAGAAGGAGAAGGAGAAGGAGAAGGAGAAGGAGAAGGAGAAGGAGAAGGAGAAGGAGAAGGAGAAGGAGAAGGAGAAGGAGAAGGAGAAGGAGAAGGAGAAGGAGAAGGAGAAGGAGAAGGAGAAGGAGAAGGAGAAGGAAGAAGAGGAGGAGGAGGAGGAGGAGGAGGAGGAGAGGAGGAGGAGGAGGAGGAGAGGAGGAGGAGGAGGAGGAGAGGAGGAGGAGGAGGAGGAGGAGGATTATTGACTGGGCTCAGCCAGGGAGTTTCTGGTGGGTTCTTGGCCCAGGTCTACAGCCAAAACAGTCAGAAGATGTCTGGGGCTTCTTCACTCATACTGTTGATAGGAAACTCAATCAGGCACGGGTTGGGGAAGCTGGGGCTCCTTGGGTTTTGCTCCCTCTCCAGTGTGTGCTCTGCTCACCTGAAGCCCTCAGGGGTATAAGCCTTCCTCTTACCTGAGTGTTCCCAGACCAACTAGCAGATACTCAATGTTTTCTTCTAATCTACCCTCTGGAAGTCATGGGCATCACTTCCACCAAACTTTA
This sequence comes from Callithrix jacchus, assembly GCF_049354715.1. NCBI lineage: Eukaryota > Metazoa > Chordata > Mammalia > Primates > Cebidae > Callithrix > Callithrix jacchus. The sequence continues at coordinate 21,959,640 of NC_133502.1, forward strand.
TCATGAGAGATGTTACAAAGGCCCACTCAGTTTCAAAGAGGGAGTTTTAGCTGCCACCCCATGGTGGTAGGTGTTTCAGAAAATTTACAGACCTGATTTTAAACCATCACACAAGGGTTGAGACTACTACTGTCTTTGGGAAAACCCATGAGAAACAAAGCAACACTGCATAGTCTAGAAGGAAAGATATTTTTTAAATATCAAGATGGGGTTCATGAAAGCCAGGCACCAATAAAAGCGCCTCAAAACCAAAAAGAGAGCAGAGAATCCATCATCCCAGCCCATCATCTCTGACAGCTGCCTCAGTAACCATGTGATGAGAAACTTCTAGTTTAAAACGAGATTCACAGGCCAATTATGCTGTAAATTATGTATAATTTTCTTCAAGTATTCACACATGATTTAGCTCTCAAAAACCTCTATGTGTTTCTGTATAATTCAACCCAGAGCACGAATTAAATTCTTCTCAACTAATCCTTTTATTTTTCTTATAAACTTCAACTTAAAAAAACTGATTTGATATTACGGTAAAAAGTTAGCTCAACTTCCATAGCCATTCAAGGGTTTAGATTAAAAATACAAAGTAGAACCCAACCATAGAAAATGGGTTTAATTTGCGACTGTCTCTGTTAGTAAATGTCTCCTGTTTTACCAGCACATAGAATTTCAAGGAGGAAGAAACTCAATCAAACTTATGTATACATATTTTTAAAAGGTTATAATGAGTATCCAAGGCATCGGCATTACCATAAGTCATTAATTTCTTTCAGCTATTTAATGTCAGCTATTACTTTCAAAAGATTCAGATCTACAAATAACTCCAAAATGGGGAAAACTGAATTATAATTTACAGCTGTACTATTACTGGTGTAAAATTAGAAACTGGGCAAAACAATTGCCCTTATTCAACTATTGAATAAATCAATCTGAGGGATTTGATAATTGTATATACTTATTTCATGTAAAACTAGGATTAATAATTAAAGATTGAGAAAAACTTATGTAAAAGGTTGAGGCCAGGTGAATGGTGTTTTTCATTACAAGATAATTTTTTGCTGTATTAAACAATTAACTTGTCCAATACACCCATTAACCATTACTGTCTAATTTTATAAATGGAAGAATAAACTATTTGCATGTCTTGACATTTACCCGGCCAGAGAATTGTCATTCTTTCAGCAAAGATTAAAATGTATTTGATTTCTGGTCTCAAATTAGACCATGTCTTAATACAAATGCATGAAGAACATATCATTTGAAAATTGTTCAGATGTGTTGAACTTAATGATCTAATCACACCTTTGTCATTATTATGAAGAACTAACACTTGTCAGGTAATAGAATTAAATTCAAATAGAAATGCTCTTATACTTAATGGTTAATTTGAAAGAATAAGCTTTTTAAATTCAAAATTCACTTAACAAAAAACTATTGAGTAATTAACTTCATGATTACACTTTAATCTGAGAAATGCATGAGAATTTTAAACACTGAAAATTTTACATACGCAAATCAGCCATCTGTTTTAATACAACTGCCCACTACTTGGTTGGTTTCAATCCTAATTTTCCTCCTAGTTCATAGCATTTTGCAATCCCCTTTTTTCTTAGGAACACATGTGTGCAGCTCCTGGTTTCACTGTAGGACCTTTGTCTCATCCACCTCATGCAATTTCTCACACATTAAGTCAGCCCACAGTCACTTCCTTCCTCAACCAATGTGAGAGGCAGAGGTCATTCAAATGCTGGGTTTATCTGTTTCATACTATGGGATAGGAGTCCATGAAAAGTGATGCTCCTTTATGCCTCCGTATCACAAAGGGTCACAGCTAAGGTAAAATGGGAACTACGGGAAGCAGTTGTGTGATGTAGCTGACTCACACCAGTGGCTCACAAGAGCTGGCTGCTAGACTCTCAGGAATCCTGTAAGCTGGCTGTTAAGGCATTGCTAGCTTGAAATGGGTCATGATGGAAATATTTATGCCATGAAAATCAGCAAACACTACAAACCAGAGCCTTTTTTGGGGGAAGGCAGGGGAATTCATTGTTGAACATTGACCAGCACGCCATTCTGTTGAAGAAAAGAGTGTTTACCATATGATGTGCTACTTTCATAAAAAGATAATTGCACTTAATTCTCATAGCAACACTGTGAAATAGGCGTTATCATTACCATTGCTTTTTTGGAGACAGAAACTGAGGCTCAGAAAAGTAACTTGCCGGAATTTGAGCTACATCCAAAGGGTTTTAAAATCTAAGCAGTCATCTTTTTTACCTCACTAACCTCCTGTCTGCTTCTTCCTTTCCCACAAGATTTCAGGATTGGGTGAAATCTTAAATGTTCTCTAGTCGCATCAACTTGTCACTCAGATCTGCAGAATAGCAAACCCCCAAAATTACTGTCCTACCAACGTCTGAAGACTTTCAGTGGCAGGAAACTCATGACCTCAGAACATTCCATTTGAAAGCTCTTACTCTTAGAAAATGCTGCCTTATTTCGAATGGAAAACTCCCTTTTGGGCTTCAACTGTTGGTTCTTGTTCTACCCATAGGAAATTGGAGAATGATAGAAGCTCTTTGAGACTCAATGAACCTAGCATCCCAGGAGACCTAGAAAATAGAGTGGAAATCAAAGCATTTGTCTCAGTTTTACATTTTTTCTTTACATGCATCCATCCACCCATCCTGCAAGCATTTGTTGATTAGCTTATCAGTGATCTCTGCTGGACCACACGCTGGATATATAAAGATGAGTGCAATAGTTCCAGACCTTGAGAAGCTCAGCTGCTAGACCCTTGCCACTCAAAGTGTGGTTCTCAGGCCAGCAGCACATCACCAAGGTGCTCCTCAGAAATGCAGAAGCCTGGGTTCCTCTCAGGACCTAGAACTACCAAATCAAAGTCTGTACTTTACCAAGACCCCACACGGGATTCCTTTGAACCTTAAGTACTGAAAAGTCCTAGCCTCAACTGAAATGAGTATTTTCTTTCTCTACAGCAATGCACTTCCATTATTCATCATAATTTATATTTTAATGAAATATTTTACTTGGTATCTATGAAGCATCCACATAGCTCTGAGGAACTATTGGTCTTTATCTATATAATTCTTTCTGTTTTAAAGGATTTTCTTAAAGATAACAAGGTTGTGTTAAAAATGTTTTACTAGCCAGGCACAGTGGCTCATACCTGTGATCCCAGTACTTTGGGAGGCTGAGGCAGGCAGATCACTTGAGGTCAGGAGTTGAAGACCAGCTTGACCAACATGGTAAAACCCTGTCTCTACTAAAAATACAAAACAGCTAGCTGGGCATGGTGGTAGGCACCTGGAATCCCAGCTACTCAGGAGGCTGAAGCGGGAGAATTGCTTAAACCCTGGAGGTGGAAGTTGCAGTGAGCTAAGATCATTCTACTGCACTCCAGCCTGGGAGACAGAGCAAGACTTTATCTCCAAAACAAAAGAGTTATTTTAAGTTGATTTTTAGAGTTCAGAGACACTTTTTAATGACTATAATAAAAAGCCTCCAAAGTGCTGTGATTTCAATATATTACGCATGAATCATGCCATAGTTTTATAGCTGTATTTGGTTGCATGTTTCTGTTTCTCTGCCATCTGTACTCAGAGTTCACACATTCAGTTTTCCTTTGAGAAAGTCCTGCAGGGAAGGACACTGCAGATGGAGAAAATCTATTCTTCATCACAGACAATATCAACACTTGCTTAAGGGCACCACAGCAAGATCTGTCCAGATTCAAGAGAGATCTATTTTCTTTGTTTCTCCTCCTGAGTTACTAGACATACTTATCTCCTCTTTGAAGAAATGGCCTTTGACCTAGGAGCTCATCCCTTAATAAGTCAGATGTCTTTTCAGTCTGTGATACTTTACTTAATCCTAAACCAAGAAAAGAGAAACAAAAAACCAACCACAATGCATATACATTACACAGCAAGACAGGGTTTGAGGTGATATTTTAATCATGGAGCCTATGGAGATATTTTAAGTTTATAGGTTAGATTGAAAACTTGAAACATCACAAGTTCTCGCCCTTTGGTGTATACACACTGCTGTTATAAAAAGTAAATCTGCTTCCAAACCTCTACAACATACATATGCGATATGTATCAATAATAGAAATAATATACCACTGCACTGTCTTTTAAGATGTTTTTGTTGCCAGGGTACACTATGTTTTTCTCTGATACACAGTTTAATTATTCACAAAAAGTGAGAACAATATTACAACACTTTTACCACATTTATCACAAAGAATCCTCAGAAAACAAGTCACTCTAGATGGCTAGATTTTTATCCCTATTAATATCCCAAACAACTTTTTGTTTTTTCTCTGTCCCCTCCCAAATCTCAGGCATAATTATAATCCCTGGTGTTGGACATGTGGCCTGATGGGAGGTGACTGGATCATGGAGGTGGTTTCTCCTGAATGGCTTAGCACCATCCCCCTTGGTACTGACCTTGCAACAGTGAGTTCTCATGAGATCTTGTTCCTCTCTGACTTCTGGTCTTACCATGTGATGTGCCTGCTCCCCCTTCACCTTCCACCATGATTGTAAGCTTCCTCAGGCCTCCCTAGAAGCCAAGTGGAGAACAGCACCATGCTTTCTATAAAACCTGAAGAACCATGAGCCAAGTAAAGCTGTTGTTTTTGTTTTTTGTTTTTGTAAATTACCCAGTCTCAGGTATTTCTTATAGCAGTGTAAGAACAGACTAACACAGAAAATTGGTACTGAGGAGTGGGGCTTTGCTGTAAAGACCCATGAAAGTGTGGAAGCTGGGCAATGGGCAGAGAAACGTTTGGAGGCTCAGAAGAAGAAAGAAAGATGAAGAAACATCCAGGACTTCCTGAAGACTGGTTAAATGGTTTTGACCAAAATAATGATAGCAATATGAACAATGAAGTCCAGGCTAGTGAGATTTCAGATGGAAATGAGAAACTTACTGGGAACTAGAGCAAAATCACACATATTACACCTTAGCAAAGAGCTTGGTTGGATTGTGCCCCTTCCCTAGGGATATATGAAGGGTTAAACTTGAGAGTGATGACCTGGTGTATCTGGCAGAAGAAATTTCTAAACAGCAAAGTGTTCAAGATGTGGCATGGCTGCTTCTAACAACCTCTATTCAGATGTGGGAGCAAAAAAATCATAGAACGTATATTTAAAAGGGAAGCAGAGTGTAAAGGTTTGGAAAATTTGCAACCTGGTATGTGGTAGAAAAGAAAAGCCTGTTTTCAGGAGACAAATTCAACCTCTTGCTAGAGAAATTTGCATAAGCAAAAAGAAGGTAAGTGCTGTCAGCCAAGACAATGGGTAAAAGGCCCGGAAGCTGTTTTGGAGATTTATCAGGCAGCCCCTCCCATCACAGACCTGGAGGCCTAGGAGGACAGAATGGTTTCATGGGCCAGGTCCAGGGCCCCACTGCCCTGTGCAGCCTTGTGACCTTACTCCCTGCATTCCCAGTTGCTCTAGCTCCAGATGTAGCTCAAAGGAGCCCAGATATAACTTGGACTGCTGCTTCAGAGGGTGTAAGCTGTAAACTTGGTGGCTTCCCTGTGGTTTTAAGCCTACAGGTACACTAGTGCAAGAGTGAATAAGACTTGGGAGCCTCTGCTTATATTTCAGAGGATGTATGAAAAGTCTGGGTGCCCAAGCAGAAGCCTGCTCCACTAATGGAGCCCTCATGGAGAACCTCTACTACTGTAGTGCAGAGGAGAAATGTGGTCCCACAGAGAATCCCCACTGGGACACTGTCTAGTGGAGCTGTGAGAAGAGGGCCACCATCCTCCAGACCCCAGAATGGCAGATCCACCACCAGCTTTCATCTGCACATGGAAAAGCTGGAGGTATTCAACTACAACCTGTGAGAGTGGCTGCAGGGGCTGAACACTGAAAAACCACAGGGACAGAGCTGCTCAAGGCCTTAGGAATCCACCAACACTATCATGACCCAGGGCAGCAGTGTTCCCTGGATGTGGGACATGGAGTCAAAGGAGACTATTTGAGCTTAAGATTTAATAACTGCCCTGCTGGGTTTGGAACTGGCATGGGGCCTGTAGCCCCTTTCTTTTGGCCAATTTCTCCCTTTTAGAATAGTAATGTCCTCCCAATGCTTGTACCTCCTTGGTTCTTGAAAGTAACTAAGTTTTCTTTTTTTTTTACAGGCTCATAGGTCGAAGAGACCTGCCTTGTCTCAGATGAGACTTTAGACTTTGAACTTTTGAGTTAATGCTAGAATGAGTTAAAACTTTGGAGGATTATTAGGAAGGCATGACTTTATTTTGAAATGTGAGAAGGACGTGACATTTGGGAGGGGCCAGGAGAGGAATGATATAGTTTGGATATGTGTCTCTACCCAAATTTCATATTGAAATTTAATCCCCAATGTCAGAGGTGGGACCTGATGGGAGGTGACTGGATCTTGGAAGCCATTTCTTATTAATGGTTTTGCACCATCTTCCTTGGTACAGTCCTAGCAATAGTGAGTGAGTTCTCTTGAGATCTGTTTCTTCGAAAGTGTATGGCACCTTCCCTCTTGCTCTCTCACTCACCCTTGCCATGATTGTAAGCTTTCTGAGCCCTCCCCAGAAGCCAAGCATATGGACAGCACCATGTTTCCTGTACAGCCTGCAGAACTCTGAGTCAATGAAACCTCTTTTCTTTATAAATTACCCAGTATTCGATATTTATTTATAGGAATGCAAGAATGGCCTGATACACCTGGTGTCTCTTCCTCTCCTCATAAGGAGACCAGCCATAATGGCTTAATTTTAATTTAATCACATTTGTGAAAACCTTATCCCCAAATAGGATTACAACCTGGGATGCTGTGGTTAGGACTTCAACATATGGATTTGGAGGAAGATAGTTCAGTGTGTCAGGCACTTTCCAGATGCGTCGCACACAGTAACTAGTTTACCCTCCCACTGACCATTTGAGTCAGCTGCAGTTAGCCTCATATCTTACAGAAAAAGAAGCTGAGAGGCCTAGAGAGGCTCAGAAACCAGCACCAAGGCACACAACTAAATAGCCATTGGCAGGGCCAGGCATCAGCCGTGATGTTGCAGCTCTCAGTCTCAGTGTTATGCTGACCTTGCCTTTTATTCAGAGCTTCAGCACGTTGATAAATGGTCTTGTTGGGTTTGTGCTAAGAACAACTGTATTTGTTCCCGTATCAGACGACTCCAGAATGCTAAGCATTTTGTGACACGTCACCAGTTTTCATTGTTTTTCTATCCCCTCCTTCAAAGTGGCCCACTCTTGCATTGTCCATACTGCAGCCTGTCCAGGGCTGTGCTGGAGCTGCCCTCTTGGATTCCTGAATGCCCATTGCGTGCCTCTCTTCCATGCTCCACATTCACTGCTTACCTGAATCACGTCATGGTGGTTGGTGGGAGGAGTTACACAATGGAAACTGTCAAAGACTATGAATAAGACTTTTGTTATTTTTTGAGGAGTCAATTTTTCAGCACACCATTGCCTATGCCCTGCACATTTTCACCTTCCTCTTGAAATTTACCCACAAGAAATGTGATGATCTCTAAGATCCGTGTGATGAATTCTTGTCTTAAAAGTGGGTTTACTTTAATGCACAAACTTTGCAACAACTTATTTTCTCTTAGAGATTTTTTTCTTATGTCATCTGTTATCAAAATATACATATATTCATGGTGCCAGTGATCAAATTTTACACTATATGTTTATTCAATCCTGTGCCTAATAGTATTATATACAGGAAAACCAAAATGCCATTCATGTTCCAGTTTTTCATATGAAAATTTACATATTACAAAGATATATTTCCATTAGTGCAAAAACATGGGAAATGTCAAATTAAATTAATAATTTTTACTTACTGTAAAATCACAACACAGAATATCTACATCTATAGTACCAGATCAATGATCATAGTAAGAATTTTATTTTATTTATTTATACATATTTTTTGAGACAGAGTCTTTATCTGTCATCCAGGCTGGAGTCCAGTGGTGTGATCTCGGCTCACTGCAACCTCTATCTCCCAGGCTCAAGCAATTCTCCTCAGCCTCCCTAGTAGCTGGGATTACAGATGCCTGCCACAATGTCCAGCTAAAATTTTGTATTTTTAGTAGAGATAGTGTTTCACCATGTTGGCCAGGCTGGTCTCAAACTCCTGATCTCAAGTGATCTGCCTGCCATGGCCTCCCAAAGTGCTGGGATTATAGGTGTAAGCCACCATGCCCAGCCCATAGTAAGAATTGATATAAATTTTATATCACAAATCATAAGCACAGTGATCATCTTCCTTCAGTCTTTTATTATATATATTGGCTCCTCTATTAATAAGTTATGATTGGCATTATTTTGAGTAAATATGCATTACTAGTGAAAAAAATAATACCTGCCATCTAGGGACCTCAAGGGTCTCTCTTTGCATTTGTGGACTATAGGTTTTCTCTCTTTTTGTTTAGATTGAGAGTTCCTCTTTATCTTCCCATCACAGGGAGCCCTTGCTCCTCTCATTTCCTTGGGTCTCTTCAGCTAGGATACCCCTCTGGGGAGATGAAGGAGCAGAGAATTGTCTAGCCTAGAATGATTTCTCACTGCAGCCACTGATTCCATCCATACTGTGGTCAAACTTGCCACTTCCACCAGCGCCGCATTAACCATCCACATACTTTATCAACATGTGCTGGCTTCAAAGTTATAGTATTTAATTCAGGCATCCCTGCAGTAGCAACGCCTAGAGAATAAAGCTGATTTCAAACATCTGATTTGTAACAAAAATGGACAGAATTTCCAACTCTTTAGCTTGAACTGGAGCACATTTGTTTAGAACCCTACACGTGGTTAAGTCATTCCATTTTGGTGAAAGAGGGTAGGCAGGAAACAAGAAACTGCTTTTTATCTCTGCCACCTTCAGATGGTAATACTAATGCACACAGTGTATGGAAGACCTACTGTGTGCCAGATCCTGCAACAAGGGCTTTGTCACACCATCTCACCTGGCGCTCAATACCACCTCGTGAGGCCGATATTAAATGTTCTTCTCATGGATGAAGAAACCAAAACTCAAACGAATTTCTTATTTGTTCAAATTCACCTCCCTAGTGAGTGGCAAGGCCAGGATTCAAACCCAAGATTATCCCATTCCAGAGTCTGACATCTCTCCCTCCACCATGCAAACTGCTATTGTGAATTCAGCAGTGCAATTTTAGAAGTGGAGGGGGCTGTAAGGGTCATGAAGCACAAGATATTGGGTGTCCAGGGCAATCAGAAGTATAGAGGTTAAAAATCTCTGTGGACACTAGGAAACTAATCTCTCTCCTTGCACCTTTGAACCCTTTGAACAGACAGGGAGTTCCTGCTCTGTCATTTCCCCCTCTGTGAATCTCTGCTCAGTATGGCTTTTACTCATTTGTAAACAAGATTCATTCTTACCCCCAACCTGCTTCACGGGTGGTGCTGATGAAGTACAGAATGTCTGTAAAACTGTCTGAGCACATCAAAGACAGCACTGTATAAATACTATATTATTATATGCATTCCCATAGGAAGCATCTCCAGGATCCTTTGATCCATAAATATTTCATTGACTCAGCCCAGCCAAAGCCGTTTCAGACTCTGCGGCATCATAAGGTAATTGACCACAGAAAGAGTTCAGAAAGTGATGCACTCGGCGTCTGCATCACAGCTCCCATCTCAACACCTTAATTTTGACTTGGTCATTTTAAGAACAATTTTATATCACTCTTTACATTTTAAATTTTAGAGAAAACATGCACCTGCACATAATTTCTGGTTCCATTTAAAATAGGAGAATACATTGAGCATAAATACTGACACATAAGAAAAAAAAAACCCTGCTCACTTTTTAAAGAGTACGAAACCCTAGAACATTCAGGACTCTTTCCTCAAAGATAATTCATAATACTCTCAGATCTATGTTTTTCTTCTTTTATGACTTTTCAATTTAACTTCATTGCATTTCTAAGGGGGGAAACGTGCGTATTTTTCACATCATTTGCAGAAAGAATAAATTTAAATATACAATTTCCCAATGAGTCAAATTTATTGTTATCATCTCTGTATCATTGTTAGGATGCCTGAATTCATTAGAAGACATGTAAAATATGTTATATTTAAGCCAAATTAACTTTATTTATCATCATTCCAGAAAAACTCCCTACTTTCAAACCCAAACAATCTTTGGAAAAACTATTGATAATATTTTTTAAAGATAAATATTCTTAAGAAACAACTAAATTTTAATGAACATATTTGAATGTAAATTATTTGTGAAAATTACTAAATATTAAAGAAAAATTTTAGAATTTTCAAGTAATAATATAATTATGGGTCAGAAGTATTTTAACAAATAAAACCTTCTGCAATCCTAGGAAAAAAGAAAAAGAGTGTAACTAAAAGCTATAATTAGTTGGTTTAATTGTTTAATCGCTACCATTTTTCTGGCTGCTTCTCTACTGACTCAAAAGAACAAAAAAGCAAAACAAAGCAAAAAGAAATGAGGAGGATGAGTTCTCATTCATTACCCTTTACCTAAAGGTTACATCAGTGGGAGTAAGAATTCCCACTCAGCTTTGTAACAGATGTGGACTGACGCTTATAAAGAAATATTAATCATCATGATCATTAAAAAAAGAAAAGAAAAAGCCTCATATAATAAGCAGATGTTTGCATGTGGCATTGTATTAGACCAATGTGACTACTGAAAATACAAATTACTTTTATCTTCGTATCTTGAAACATGTGGGAAATTCTAGAAGAATATCTTATTCTTGGCATACTTGCCCCCAGCCCTGATGCCTCCCTCTGTATTCCAGCAATACCTGCTCTCTTTGTTTCCCAGCCAGGATCCCCTATTCACGAGAACTTAATTGTACTTCTGCTCACGCACATACCCGCAAATTTGTTGCTACCAAAAGAATTGTGATCAAATCCATGATAACATTTGAGGACATAGATGAAATTTTATCGTTAACTCACAAGACGCTCAGAAGCGAATGTGTGTGTTTCATGGTATCCTGTGGTCATGTGAAATATTGTTTCATCTGAGATGTAGAGACACTGTCTTGTGTTCTCACAGCTCCCTCCTTGGACCATGGCCAGTATAAAGAACAGTCGTACCATCACCAAGACTTGCTCAGGATACACCAGACACATCAGATTTGTCATTTGATTTACCCCTAAAGCACATCCACTTACTCATTGGGCAAATAATGATTGAGCATCTACCAAGTGCTGACAATGTTCATGATGCTTGAGCTGTAATACAGAACACAACGCTACCTTCCTGGAGGAGGACAGAGTGTCAGCAAGTAAACAAATTATCAGTAATATAAATTCAGAGAGTTGCATCATGTATGAAGGAATTAAAACATGGTCAGAGTATCAGGTGGGCTGAGGAAGTTATCAAGAAAGGTCTCTCTAAGGAGGTGACATCTAAGCAGTGACTTGAATGAGGAGAAGGAGCAGACCATTCAAATACCTGTAGAAGGAGCATTTCATAATCAGAAATAGTGAGAGTCCCACTAAGACTCTAAGTGCATGAGGATAAAGGGAAAAGGTAAGGGGAGGAGAGGAAGACAAGGATTAGATCATATGGGGGCTTCATGGTATGAGTTTTAACTAGAAGGGAAACCCTTAAGTTGTATGCAGGAGCTGATGTGACGTATTTTGCATTTTTGGAAGATCCTTATCTGTATGACACATAGATTACCCAAGAACAGGGATTGGTGCAATACCAGGAGCCCCAGAGAGAGAGTTTATGGAAGCTGGAGTACAGGGCTTGCAGTGGAAATTAGAAACAGCATTAATCTGAGTTCTTTGAAAAACAGATTCCAAAATGGGATTAACTGGGCAAGAATTTAATTATGGGAGATGACTGCATGGAAGCCAATAGGGTGGGAGCTGGAAAAGCCTGGGGCATTGTTAGTCTGACCCAACAAAGGGCTGGGAAGAAGCATCCTAGATTGCCCTGCTGTCTAAGGCAGCTCAAAAGCCTGCAAGGAATCCTTGAGTCAAATATGCCAACAAGGACTCTCATGTCTTCCAGGAATGGACAGCTCACATGGCTCTGCAGCACTCAACCGTCAGCATGGAGCAGACCTTGAGGGGCAAGGCCTTGGTCTTTGGGTAAATCCAGCAGTGGCTTGAGGAGTCCAGCTTGGGCCCTGCGCAATGGCATCCTCTGAAGTAGGAGGTCTCTGAGACATGGGCTTAAGGCCACTGGGGGAGCACTGATCAGAGCCAGCATATGTAAAGAGAAGGAGAAGGCAGGGCTTCGGATCATGGTGTATGGTGGAGAAGTGAGAGTATGGGTGGCAGCCATGACTCTTGGAGACTAAAGCACAAAGCATTCATGTGTAGATAATGTCACAGTGGTGACAAGGAGAAAGCTTCCCATAAATTGGCAAGGAAAGATGGATTAAATAAGAAAAACAAAGTCTAACCTCTAAATAGAATACTATTTAAAAATGAAAAGGAACAAACTGCTGATGCATGCAATGACCTGGATGAGTAGCTAATGCTATACGCTAAGTGAAAGAAGCCAGACCCAGAAGGCTGCACACTGCGTGCCTGCATCTATGTCACCTCCTGAGCAAGGCAGAGCCATCGAGACCAAAACCAGATGAGGGCTTGCCAGGCGCTGGGGCGGAAGGAACAGTACTGACTTATAAGAGGCACAAAGAAACATTCTGAAAGGGTGGTGGGCCCATTCTATATCTTGATGTTGGTGGTGCTTACACAATTGTGTGTATTTGTTGAAACTCATAAAATCATACACATTTTCAGGATCAGGTTAGGGTTCAGTAAAATGACTGAATATAAATTTCACCTCAAAAAACCAAATTTCAAAAAAAGTACAAAAGAGCATTTTTAGGATGCTACCCTTGAGATTTAAAAAAAAGGAGAATTTTAAAAGAATTCATATTTGCATGTTTTTATAATTGTAAAAAAATGACTGTAGAAGCATAGGTAAATAAGTCACAGTGGTTTTCTCTTAGGAGATGAAACTTTGTGCAAGGAATAAAGGTGCTGGGGGGAAATTCTACTATTTATGAAATAAACTTTTAATAAATAAAATTATTTTGTAAGAAAAGAGAGAGAGGACTCAAAAGGACCAAACATTTTGCCTAAGAACTGAGTGAATCATGGCAATAAAATGAGTGAAGATGGGGAAGTCGAGGAAGGAGCAGCTGTGGCTTAGGAGGGTGGGGGGAGTAAGAGCGAGGGTCCCGTGTTGCATGCCAGCAGCCAGAGCTGCCTATGGGCCTCCAGACTGAGCTGATGAACAGGCTGGGTTCTGTACCAGTCTCCAGGTTGGGAACAGCTCCCAGACTGGAAACCGATGTCATTAGCATGTGGTTGGTGTTTTCAGCCATGGTTCAGGATGAATACTTACAGGCAGACAGTGGAGAGAAGGAAGAGCCCCAAGGCCACACCACACCACACACTGGTGGAAAGAAACAGGAGTCCCTGAAGGGGACGGAAAAATGCCCAGAGATGTCGGGGATGATGTGGGCAGAGGGGTTTCCCAGAAGTCAAGTGCAGACCATGTATGAAGGAGGAAAATCTCTGCCAGGCATAGTAGTTCACGCCTGTAATCTCAGCACTTCAGGAGGCCAAGGCCGGTGGATCACCTGAAGTCAGGAGTGCGGGACCAGCTTGGCCAACATGGCGAGACTCTGTCTCTACTAAAAACACAAAAATTAGCCAGGCGTGGTGGCACATGCCTATAATTGGGAGATTGAGGCAGGAGAATCCCTTGAACTCAGGAGGCAGAGGTTGCAGTAAGCAGAGATCATGTCAGAGGGAGACCCCGCCTCAAAAAAAAAAATATGAAGGAGGAAAATCTAGTCTGTGATTTCAGATACTTCCAAAATATCAAATCAGAGGACAGAATTGATGGCTAGATTTGCATGATGCTTATGGATGACTTTGACAAGAGCTGTCTTTCAGAAGAGGCAGGGACAAATCTTGATTGGAATTAATTTATTGAAAGAAAAAAGGGAGGTGGGGACTGGTCACAGTGAGCAGACCCCACGTGGCAATCTCTGTAGTGGAACATTAGGTGAAGAAAGAGCCGTTTGATTGAGGTCACCACATTGGTGTACCGACAGGAATAAGACAGTAGAGAGGGATGAGAGTTTGCAAACAACCTGAAATTACCAATTTGAATTGAATTGTTTTCAAGATACTGCTTCACAAAATTGCATCTGAAATGCATGTGTACCCTACATATTGCATGAAAGACATACTCTGCTACCGGTTTAATTATATATCTGTTATGGCCTAAAACAGCATCACCTCAAGCTCTTTCAAAACTAATGATTCTGCACAGAAACAGGTATTAATTTTCAAATTCTCTATGTAGTGAAGGTCATCATTGCAATTTCAATAATGTAATTTTCATTTGCTTTTAATACACTTCAACATTTTTCATTCTTGGAAAGGATAACCTTTTAAAATACACCCTCCCATGCACACCATGGTCACATTGGATCTAAAATGGCTGTCAAAATCCTTTACCTAAAGCTAAAGGTATTCATTTTAGTGTGGTTTTTATAACAGTCATTAAAAAAATACTCTTTCAAGAAAGGCACACAAGAAATGTAAAAATAAATAAAACAATATCCTCCCATAGGAAATTGATAGTCTAAAAATGGGAGCTAAGGCCCGGCACAGCGGCTCACGCCTATAATCCCAGCACTTTGGGAGGCCGAAACAGGCAGATCACAAGGTCAGTTCAAGACCAGACTCATCAATATGTTGAAACTTCGTCTCAATTGAAAATACAAAAATTAGCCAGGTGTTGTGGTGGCGCCTGTAATCCCAGCTACTTGAGAGGCTGAGGCAGGAGAATTGCTTGAATCCCGGAGGCAGAGGTTGCAGTGAGTCGAGATCACACCACTGCACTGCCTGGGTGACAGAGTGAGACTCTGTCTGAAAAAAAAAAAAAATGGGAGTTAAAATGTACACATAAGTCATTACAATATGTTATCTGCTAAGTTCCATAAAAGAAGTACAAACTGCTATAAGGACTTGGAGGAAGGAGAGATCAGTTTCCACCCAGTGTGACGGAGGAAGATTTGGCTGTGAAGGTCCCCAAGGAAGCAGAGGGCACTCTCAAGCCAGGGAACTGGAGGAAGGGTTACTGCTGGAAGGAAGTTTGTAAACAGAGGTTCAGGTGTTGGGCAGCCAATTGCAACTCAGCAGCCTGGAGCTTGTCACAGCAGGAGCTGATACCACCCGAAGCTCAAAGGGAACAAGTGTCACCAGTAGCACTTCCCAGTCACAGGGAGGTGAACAGGGATAGGCGAAAGAAGCCTCGTAGAGAAGCAGCAAGCTTTTGTCAAGGGAGGTAGCCAATAGGAAGTGACCTCACCAGCAGGAGCTGAGTGCTAAATCCCTAAGTTCTCCCTCCCCGGTTCCTCCGAGCCTCTACCAGGGCTCTCCATTGATCTTCCCCCTGGAAAGCCGCAGGCCCGCTGGCCTGTCCATGCTGCTCAGCAGGCACACACCTGAGATCTGAAAAATGAATACTCGCCGGGCGCTGTGGCTCACACCTATAATCCCAGCACTTTGGGAGGCCTAAGTGGGTGGATCATGAGGTCAAGAGATCGAGACCATCCTGGTCAACATGGTGAAACCACACCTCTACTAAAAATACAAAAATTAGCTGGGCATGGTGGCACACACCTGTAATCCCAGCTACTCGGGAGGCTGAGGCAGGAGAATTGCTTGAACCCAGGAGGCGGAGGTTTCAGTGAGCCAAGATCATGCCATTGCACTCTAGCCTGGGTAACAAGAGTGAAACTCCATCTCAAAAAATAAATAAATAAATAAAAAGAAAAATGAATACTTAGCAGTTAGGTGTGCCCCTCCAAGTAGAAGTCATAGCAAGGCCAATGTTGAAAAGCATGAACAAAAATTAATAGTTTGCCTTCCTCTTTGAATATGCATACTGCTAAAGTTAGGAGTAGGATGTGAGATCGAGCTTAGAGGGCCTGGCAGGGCAATGAATACCATGCTCAGGGTTTCCATTTGACTTTGTAGAAAGCAAAGACTCACTGAAAGTAACCAGTATTCCCGTTACAGCACAGAGAAAAGCAGGGAGGCAGGAAATTCGAGGCAGGAAAAATAGGGAGAATCTGCAGGACTGGAGACACAGCCAATCATGTTTCTGTGTCTAATGTTCTCCATAGGATAATCTATTAAAAATCATTTTTATATGGGTAAGAATCTAAATGAATTCCCCAGACAATGAGAGATTCAGCTACCATCAGAACATTTCCGTTATCATGAGCATGAGGCACAGGAAGTATTTTGAGGAAAGAAAACTATTTCACTCTTGGAAATGGGAAAACTCTGTTCAGAACTTAACAAGACTTTGAAGCTACATTTTCACTGTGAAAATGGTATGACCACGGTGGAAAACAGTTTGGTAGTTATCTAAAAAGGTGAGCAATTTTAGATAACTGCCAGACTTTCATATGACCCAGCAATTCCGCTCCTAGTATATCCAAAAGAATTGAAAGCAGGGACTCCAACAGACATTTGCACACCCAGGTTCACTGCAGCATTGCTCACAATTGTGGAAAGGCAGAAGCAGCCCAAGTGTTCATCAACAGATGAATGGACACCCCGTGCAGCCTCTACATACAATGGAATATTATTTAGCTATACAAAGAAATGAAAATTTTGAAACAAGAGAGTTCCCTGATTCCCCCCACAGGACATGTGACAGGGGTGTCACTTGCCTGTTCTGTCATTGCTGCTGCTCAAATCTCTGACAGGAGGGGGAGCACACAGACGGGCAGGTGCAGGAGCTGGGGCAAGTGCTTTGGGCTCTGGCTCTACAGGAGTGGGTGCCTGCAACCCCTGTATTACAGTGCTTTTAGCTTTGCCATCCACAGACAGCTTAACTGTTAACCAGACCAATGGACCCTCTGCCTTTTCACAAAGGCAGGAGGCCAGTGTGACCTCTTTCTGTTTCCTGAGCTCTTGTCCAGCATCCTAGAACTGGGTCACACATGAGCTTGAAGGATGAACATGGGGTTTTATTGAGTGGTGGAGGTGGCTCTCAGCAGAATGGATGGGGAGCCAGAAGGGAGGATGGAGTAGGAAGATGATCTTCCCCTGGAGTCTGGTTGTCAAGCTGCTGATTTCCTCTCCGACTGCCCCCAACGAAGTCCTCTCAGTGTTCAGACGTTCCTCTTTTTCTCTCTTTCTCTGCCATGTCGTTCCTTCTTTCCTCTGCTTGTGTCATCTCCTCCTCTGCTAGTTTGCTTCTGGAGCCTGGGGTTCAGGATTTGTATGGGTACAGGATAGGGAAGCATCGCAGGCCAAAAGGCAACTTTTTGGGCACAAAAACCGAAATGCCTGTTTCCACTTAGGGCCGTGGGTCTCCAGGCTTGAGGGAGGGGCCTTTGCCAGCGAGCCACCCTCTTCCACACAGTATTTCCCTGTCTCCTGTCTGCATCATTTCGACATATGCTATAGCATGAATAGACCTTAACAACATTATGCTGAGTGAAAGAAGCCAAACACTGAAGAAAAACTGCTGCGTGATTCCACTTATACAAGGTACCTTGACTAGACAAATTGGTAAAGACGGCAAGTAGATAAGAAGTTAGCAGTAGCTGCGTTGTGGGGGGAAGTTACAGATTAATGGGTACAGAGCTTGCGTTTGGCATGACGAAAAGTTTTAGATAAAGATAGTGGTGAGGTTTCTGAAACACTGTGAATGTATTTAATGCCAATGAATTGCACAGATCCAGATAATTAAAATAATAACTATTACATTATTTATAGTTTACTACAATGCTTTTTAAAAAAAAAAAACTACTGATACACACAATAGAATGTGATTTGCATCAAAAAAACTATTTCCTGTGTTAAATAATTTGTATCTAATTTTGTAACATTTTTCAAATTACCATTCCCTACCAGTGAAGTGTGTAGCAGGTCCAGGCATCCAGTGTTCACATCATAAATTCTAGAATTCTATTAATAATGCTACTGTGTAGTAAGCATGTGTGCACACACACGCCACACACCACACACACATACACCACACACACACACACACACACACACACACAGTGGGGGGCAGACAGCTTTCTTTGCCTATTCTTAAGCTATTCTAAGAGACCAATTCACATAGAACTAAAGACCTAGTTGTACACACTGTGGTAATTTTACAAACCACACACTGTCTGGGCTTCCATTAAGGAAATGCTGTGATTTTCATGTTATACAAGAAAACCAAAGCGACATCATTCTAATGCAAATTGGTCATTTCAAGCCATTCACTAATAGAAGGCTTCTTGAATAGTGCAAAAGTTGAGTTGTCAATACGGTTTGTTTAGTTGCTTTTAGTTGTTGTTTTTTTTTTCTTTTGGTTTGTTTTACTTTAATCAGAGTAAAAAATAACAGAAAAAAAAGAAGGAAAAAACTAATCCTGTGTAGTTCAGAAGTTTTAAAAGTATCTATTTTACATTACAAGACACTGAAAGGCACATTTCCAAGACGAGGAATGGAACTGAGAGGAAGAATTTAATATTGAGAGAAATCACTGTTCCTTGAATCAGAAGACTGAGAATTTACCTCCCAATAAACACAGTCCTAATTTAATCAAATAGTCATGACTTAGTCTGCATATTTTAAATACTTTCTTAGTCTTACAGAATATTTATTTTCAAATACATGAAGAAGAAATTTAGAGCTTGCACAGTAAATACAAAAAATAAAATATTGATGACATCTTTACATCTAAGAAAGACTATGTCTTCTATTAATAAATATTTTTCCTTGAAAAGTGATTTGAAAGCATTTATTTTATCTGTTGAAAAGCAAAAATAACTTTCATGATTCACAACTGCCTGAACAATGGCAACGTTTGTTTACACCAAATAAGCCACAAGTGTTCATGAGAAATGAGTGACATTTGCAAAAAGGGATAAACTAATACATTTCTAATTTTATTTTTAAATAACAGTGTTTTGAAAGGTAAACTTTCCCGATATTTACAAACATAAAATATTTTTCTAAACCTATTATATTTCACGTTTATTCACCATAAAACAAATATAAAAATATTAATATTGATCCCGTAGACTGGTATTTATGACAATAAAATTTTCTGTTTCATTGTACAGAAAAATATTGAGATTAAATTGTTTTTCATAAAAGCATCATCTTGTTATCCAAACCCATATTTTTTCCATGATAAACTTTTGTAACTGCCTGGGTTTTTAAAATGGTCATTGACAAGGAAGAGTCTCAAGTTCATGTATGAATTTCCTTCATTCAAACAGAGTTCTTCCTCCTTTTACTCATTGATGAGCAGTCTTCTGTCTTTAGAAGAAACAATGAGCACCTTTTTTTCTTTTTTGTAAAGTGAGAGCAAGTTTATTAGGTAAATAAAGAAATAAGAATCCATTGAACACTTTTAAGACTTAGCTGAATTCAAGGACCTTGAAGTGGAAAGAACCACTTAGATCTCTAGGTGTGATATGAATTCTACCTTCTCTCCAGGAGATCTGTGAACAGACTCCAATTCCCCCAGACTGTCACACTGGACTGGACAAGAGTAGCAGGTGAATTCTCATTCTTGAATACCTCAACTTCTGTATTTTGAGGTAAGTCTTAAGATAGGACATCCTGAGTGATGTCAATTGTGGTGTTCTAAATAGCAATTATCTTAATGTCAAACTTCAGAATTCCACTCTGCATTCTTTCCCTATCTCCTTTTTTGAATCATTCTTTCTTTTTTTTTTATTAGTATTATTTTGAGATAGGGTCTCACTCTGTCACTCAGGCTGGAGTGCAGTGGTGCCACCATATTTCACTGCAGTCTCAGCCTCCCACACTCAAGTGATCCTCCCACCTCAGCCTCCTGAGTAGCCAGGACTACAGGCACGTCCCACATCACCTGGCTAATTGTTTTATCTTTTGTAGAGATGAGGTCACATGTTGTTGCCCAGGCTGGACTAAAATTCTTGGGCTCAAGTGAGCCTCCCACTTCAGCCTCCCAAAGCGCTGGGATTATAGATGTGAGCCACCACGCCTGGCCAACACTGTCTGATTCTTGATCGATGAAATAAACTTCCTAAAAGGCATATTATCATTCTAGAAAAGACTACCTTTGCCATCAAATGAGACTAATGTGATCTATGACCACAATGACAGAAAAGATGGCTCTAGGAGATGTCCTGGAGAAACCTAAAATGCCATCTCTTTGAGATGTAGTTCTTTGGCCTTTTGAATACAATGAAATCCAAAACTTTGCAGCAAAAATATAAGAAAATTACACAGACCTGTCTTTCGGCATGAGCACTGCGCTTCTTACATTTTCCTAATTTGTCAAATAAAATTAAACTTCAAGAACAATTATTAAAATACATAAGCAAGATCATCTCTTTACCTAACAAAACATATTAAAGTTTGTGTTCTCTTCACAATGACCTGTGTAATGAAATAACCACCATCTTCCAGAAAAAGCATGATTTTTACACTGAAAACCATCAATGCCTATAATTTAAGATTAGATTACCTGTATCCGTCTGTAATAACTACTAGCAGATTAAAATCTAACATATTTTTATTAAGTTTCTTATCAACTAGTTATTTTGTAGGTATTTATTTTACTTTTTTGAGCTCTGGGTGAAATGCGTAAGGTACCTCCATATTCCCATTTTTTATATTTATGCATTATTTCTATTCAGAAGTCTGTGACTTTTAAATTGGCAAGCTGAGAAGTGTTATTAATATCACCTTTGTGGTTCTTCCTAAATATATACAGTAATTGCCTATATTTAGGAAAAATAATAATCATTTATTATTTATTTATTTATTATTTATTTATCATTTATTTCTTAATGCTTTGTGTCAACTTTGACGATAAATACATACATTTTGGAGCTATAGACTTTTTTATAATGTATGCTTACCTCCCATATTTTAACATAGGCTAGATGGAGTTACAAGTTTTCATTAGTGTTTTCTTAATATAACTGGAAATGTTCCCTCTCAACCAGCTTATTAGTTGTGCACTCAAAATTATCTATTAGGGCTGCTGCAAAAGAAATTGTGGTTTTTGCCATTTAAAATAATGGCAATTACTTTTGCAGTAATTAATAAAATCATTTTATAATTCAAAAACCGTCTATAATCCTTATGCATTTATTACATATAAAAATGTAGTGTTATATGTCATGTTCATATCTTACTGAAAGCTAGGATATTTTGAATATCCTTCTAAAGTACTATCTAACGCCCATTTCAGTCTTTTCTACTAATGATTAATACCAATAAACATCACCATAAAAAGTTATCAAAGGATTTATACCCGTTTTCTATTACTTCCTGACTCACTTTATAGAGCTAATTTTAGTAAAAATATCAAACTCAAAACAAATACAAAGACACCATAAGAACAATTGCTTTCACTTTTCTGTGCTATGAAGAATCCCTCCATTTTTTATGTATCTCTTCAATTCTGCTGAAATAACATCGTCTACTTACCTGCAACTTGACTATTCCCTAACGGGCATTTTCAGATTCTGAAACATAAATTAACCTAACTTAATTTTTGATGAAAACAGCTCACATCCGTAGCCACAGTGTCTATCAATAAACTAACCGTCTTTAATACAATCCAAAAGAAGAAACCATCAAAAGCAAGCTGATGTTTTTTCATATTCAGTTACTCTCATCTCTGACCCTCTCCCCCTTTTGTCTCACTGAAACATCCAGTCACTGTTATTTTAAAGCATATTCTTCAGCCTTAATCTGTATCCCAACAGATTTCAAGCAGGAATTCTGTAGCTCTGTCCCAGGCTTGGCACGCACAGTGGATTTAGTGCAGTCTCGGTGGGATAGTCTTTAACTGAGCTGGTAGCATTCTGAGCTTTTGCATAAGACCTGAAATTCAAGTTGGCAAGAAATGTTCACTCCAAACTGATATTTGAATTGAACTTTCCAAAATTATTTTTCTCTTAAAAAATAACTTTACAAAATAAGAAATGCACACAAAACATAGAATCTGCACCCTTTATCGTCAATATCTACAACAACCTTTTGCCAAAAACTATGTCAAGAACAGAAAAACTTATTAGTGAAAGGGATATTTACCCTTAGACGATATTTGAAACTTGAATACCTACAATGTTGACTGAAGGGTTATTTAAAATGCAGAGGGTGAGAAAGATAAATAGAACATGGCAGAACCGAGGAAATTCAGCAGCATGTGCTTGTCTTCATTTATTAAAATTTTGGCACTGTAAAGTTATATTTTTTAAATTTATTAAGTGTTGTCTTGACCTGTCTGTATGGCCTAACATCCACCAAAAAAAAAAAAAAAAAAAAAAAAATGAGGGATGCATGAGTTCATACTTTCAGCAGAGAATTAATGGGGACAAGATTTTATCATTTTTTTGTTCAATAAGTTTGGTTATCAAGAAAAAAGTCTAAGATTAATAATAAAGAAGAAACACACAAGCAATTGATTATGGTACCCATGCACAAATTCAAGATTTCTGCTCCTGAAGCTGATGTATACGGGAGGCCAGTATCTGAAGATGACTAAGTTCTTCTAGATCTATTTATTCCATTGCTATTTGCATTTTGAAATCTGAGAGGCCTACAGAGGAGAGGCTTTGCTTAATGTTCCTAGTAACTATAAATCAAATCAGTAAATTCAGTCCTCTGTGGATTTTCTTCTCTCTCACATATATGGTTCATTCTCTCCTGAAACTATAGCCTCTACTCTCTAATTATACTTAAGCTCATGTTACCCCATTCATTGAAAACAAGAACAAGAAAAAGCCAAAACATTTTTAAAATTCGTGTAGGTTATAACAGATACTGATGCAACTGAAGACTTGGACTAGGAAGATGGAGCAGCTGAGGAACACATGTAGGAAGGCGGTTTTCCACCCTTTGTCCTTTTGTACCTTCTGAACCATGTGAGTGTACAGCTTATTCAAGAACTGAGTAAGAATCTTTATGTGCAGATCCTTGGACCTCACCCTAGATCTATTAAAACAGAATCTCCAAGGTGGGGCTCTGGAGTCTGCACTTTAACAAGCTCTCAGGGTGAATCTGACACATACGTAGGGAAGCAAAAAGATGCTGCAGAATATAAACACAGATGATCCACGACTGACAGGGTCCTGTGTGTCAGCAAACACGAAGAATGCTGAAAAACCACCTGCTGCACAAGGGGCCTCCCTCACCAGCCTGCGCTGCTGCCTGAAACTCTTCAGTTAGACATTCTGTCTTCAATGTGTCCTTGTGCACCTGTGATGCTGAATGGCTGAAGAGACAAATGTTGCCTTCATCAAACTCGCCCTTCACTCCACTTCTCCAGAGCTGTCTAATCAGCACAGAATTTTAGAAAACACAGGCTTTTCACACTTCTATGACTTCCCCATCCTCACGTGATGGCATGGTTTGGATCTGTGTCCCTGCCCCAATCTCTTGTCAAATTGTGATCCCCAGTGTTGGAGGCGGGGCCTGATAGGAGGTGACTGGATCATGGGGTGGTTTCTCATGAATGATTTAGCACCATCCCCTTGTGCTGTGCTCATGATAGAGTTCTCACGAAATCTACTTGTTTAAAAAGTGTGTGTCCCCTCCCACGCTCTCACTTGCTCCCACACCAGCTACATGAAGTGCCTTCTGGCATGACTGGAAACTTCCTGAGGCCTCTCCAGAAACAGCTGTTGCTATACTTCCTTGTACAGCCTGTGAAACCAGAGCCAATTAAACCTCTTTTCTTTATAAATGATTCAGTCTCAGGTATTTCTTTATAACAGTGTGAGAACAGACTAATACACAGAACCACTACAATCTGTTCTGATACTAATACCTATCTGAAGTGATTTTCGTGAAAGTCACCCGTCATTCTTCAGGAGCCACGTGCAGTAGCCTTTTCTCATTCCTGGGTCTACTGGCTTCATCCTTCTTCAAACTCTCTTTTCCCAGGAAGTGTGTTGTACTCTGCTGTCCTGATTCTCCTCTTTCTTTAGTGTGTGCTTCTGTATGTTCCCAGAGCATTTCTGCCTCATTCTCTACATGTTATTCTTGGGCCCTCTGCTCTCTACCCCATACAGTCATCCCCTAGATAAGTGTTTCTCACTCTCTGGTCTCTCTCCTGAGATACAGAGCTGCTTCCCCTGCTCCCCTGAGAATTTTCCCTGAAAGTCTTTTGTATCTGCAGCTGTAAAACTGAATGATCTCCAACCCACAATTTCAGTGGATTCCATCTTTTCATTTGGTGTTGGTCCCTCCTGTCTCCCTCTCATCCTGACTCCAGATATTTATCATTCTGTATGGTTATCCTTGGCAAAGTCTTTCCAAGAATGTTCTCCTTTCTAGTCCTGCTTTCTGTGGCAAGTTCAGCCATGTTACCTCTAGACTGGATTGCTATAATAATTGCCTTTTAACTCATCTGGTCTCCAATGTTTCCTAATACTAATTTTGCTGAAACATCAAAACATTAAACATTATCTTTATTTGGGTGTTCTTTGCCTTTTGTTTGCTGTGGTTAAATATTTCAGAGCACCAACCAGATGCCAGGCACTTGTCTAAATATTTTACAAACATGAACTCATTTTATATCTCAGACAACCTTACTTTAGGGATGAAGAAATGGAAATATCTAAGAGTTAAATGACTTTATTCAGGTCACACTACTATTCTGAGGTAAATCAAAGATTCAAAGCTAGGCAGGCTGAGTCCAGAGCCATGCTCTCCATAACCCTGTTATTAGTTTAACATTCATCAGCACAGGTTCATCCAACCACTTTATGATCAGAAACATTTTAATGTATCTTCACTGACTATTGACATTTTTACAAATCTGTAATGAGAAGCTTAAAGCTAGAATGTGATTTTCTCTCTACTCAATTCTATAGCCATTGTTCTCTTCCATACATACTAAACAGTCTTAACATTAAGCAATATAGATTATATCATTCCAAGATGATAATTTAGACACTGTCTTCTCTGGTTTGAGCTTTTCTCAATGCCTATCAAAATGTTAGCTGGAGTTGGTCTAATGGCCTAAAAGTAACAAGTGTTGGAAAAAGCAAAATTTAAATCAAAGGCAGCAGAGACTACATTTGTCATCTTAATTGAAACAACTAGCAAACCAGAAACATACCTGGGAAACAGTGATATTTAAGACATTAAACAACAAAGGACAGTGATGCCAGAGTATACAAATGAAGGGAGGGAGCTTATCTCCTGGACAACATTTCTAGGCTGAGTATGAGGAGGTGCCAGCCCAGGACAAGCCTGAAAGTCTCTATGGGTTGAAGGGACAAAACTGGAGCCTACAGATACCATGGGAGCTAGAGTTTGCAGGGTAGAGCATCGCAGATCTACAGGACAACTCTGAAACTCATAATAAAGTAAGACTGGAATGAGTTCTCATGAAAAGAAGAGAGAGGAAAATGAAAATAATAATAATAAAGAAATAATGGCCCCAAACCTTTTAAATTTGATAAAAACTACATACTCACACATCCAAGAAGTTCAGCAAGCCCCAAGGCAAAAAAAAAAAAAAAATGAAGAAAACTATACAAAGGTGAGTCAAAGTCAAATTACCCAATACCAGTGAAAAAGAAAAATTCTTAAAGGCTGCCAGAGAAAAGGAACACTTGTGACATTGCGTGTGGAGGAACAAAGATGAGAATGACAGTAGATTTCTTGTTGGAAATAATGTCAGCCAAAAGGCAATGGAACAGTGTCTTTAAAGGAATGAAAGAAAAAACTACTTAAATTTCAAAGATTATAAACTAGAGCAAAACAAATAACGTATTGAGGGGACTGTAATATATGTAGAAATAAAATGTGCTAAATAATAGCACAAGTATCGGGATGAGATAAATGGAAGCAGGTGGTTACAAGGTTCTTATACTATACCTGAAGATTGTGTTAAGTTAAAGATACTCACAAGCAATAAATTAACCACAAAAAAAAAAAAATCACAACAGAGAGTTATAGCTTATAGGCCAAAAAGGACATAAAAAGGACTCATCAAAAACACAAAACTGATGCAAACTAAGGCAGAAAATGAGAAGAAACAAAAATAGATAAGACAAATATGAAGCAAAACTAAGATAATAGATTTAAACCCAATCGTAACAATAACTATATTAAATATAATTGGTCTGGCTGAGCATGGTGGCTCACACCTATAATCCCAGCACTTTGGGATGCTGAGGTAGGCAGATCATTTGAAGTCAGGAGTTCAAGACCAGCCTGGCTAATATGGTGAAACCCTGTCTCTACTAAAAATATAAAAATTAGCCAGGTGGAATGGTGCATATTTGTAGTCCCAGCTATTTGGGAGGCTGAATCATGAGAATTGCTTGAACTGGGAGACTGAGTTTGCAATAAGCTGAGATCACACCACTGCACTCCAGCCTGGGTGACAGAGCAAACCTCTGTCTCAAAAATAAAAATAAAAATAACATACACACACACACACACACACACACACACACACACACACAGTATATATAAAGATATATATACACACATAGTATATATAAATATATATGCACACATAGTCTCAACAGGTCAATTAAAAGAGTAATTGGATTTAAAAAGTCAAGATCCAACTATAAGTTGCCTTCCAAAAACCCACTTTAAATGTAAAACACAAGTAGGTTAAAATAAAAAGATTAGAAAAATGCTCTACTAACACTATCAAAAGAAAGCTAAATTGACTAAGCTAATATTGGACAAAGAAAAGAAAATTATTAGACATTTAAGCCATTTTATATTTGATGACGATTATAAACTCACACATTTAAAAAGATTAACAAACAAAAGGAACATGGAGAATACCACAAAAAGATACATCATATTTAAATTGTCCAAAACCCATGAAAAAGAGCAGTTCTTAATTTCACATCAAAATCAGCAAACACATGCACCATTAAAAACACATTTTTAAGCAGAGCTGTGGAAGTACAGAGACTTACGAAGGACACAAAGGGCTACCAATGGTCCAGTGTCAAGGCAAATAGGAGGAGTAAGGCCTGAGACTGGACGAGTAGCCATGTGCCAAGCAACAGAGCTACATCTTCAACCCCAAATCCAATGTGTGGGTATTTTTTAAAAATCTATGTAAACATGTATGTTTATTGCAGCACTGTTCACAATAGGAAAGACTTGGAATCAACCCAAATGCCCATCAAGGATAGATTGTGTAAAGAAAATGTGGCACATATATACCATGGAATACTATGCAGCCATAAAAAAGAATGAGTTCATGTCTTTTGCAGGGACATGGATGAAGCTGGAAACCATCATTCTCAGCAAACAAACACAGGAACAGAAAATCAAATACCTCATGTTCTCATTCATAAGTGGGAGGTGAAGAATGAGCTCGCATGGACACAGGGAGGGGAACATCACACACCAAGGACTGTCAGGGGGCAGGGGGATAGGGGAGCAATAGCATTAGGAGAAATACCTAATGTAGTAACAGGTTGATGGGTGCAGCAAGTCACCATGGCACATGTATACCTATGTAATAAACCTGCATGTTCTGCACATGTACCCCACAAGTTAAAGTACAATAAAAAAAAATCTGTGCACAGAAATGGCATGAACAGATGTTTAAAGGAAATACATCTTTCTAGAAGTAGGTGTATTCTGAATGGTAGGAGGTGATACAGGAATAGGATAATAAGACAAGAGGTAGCAGTAACCAGGAGTGAGGAGAAGAGGATCAAAAGCCAGAGAGGAATGTGTCCTGGAAAAAAACTATTATGTCTTTTGAAAATAGTCCCATATTGTTTCCCTGAGAAACAGTCATACTTCCCTAGTAAACGAGAAAATACACACACGTTAGAGACAGCAAAGAGCAGGGGAAGACAAAAAGAGAAAAACTTTTTAGTAATTATGATTTCAAACTAAAAACTAACCAGTGCTAAGATTCCCATCCTTTTTGTTGAATTTCCTTTCATCTCTACTAATACTGAATATCATTTTTTAGAAAGTGAAGCTTCAGTAGGAATTAAAATGTGTTAATTAAACTTTTTTAAAAGTTCATGTTGTGCTAAAACTTTTGCAATTTGAATTAATTTCCAGTACACTTTTTTCTTTTAAACTTCAATGCTTTTTTCAATTTTTTAACTATTTTCCATCCAATTATCTAAAAAGTTAGCTAAAAATCTTTTATTTTTTTTTTTTTTTTTGAGATGGAGTCTCACTCTGTCATCCAGGCTGGAGTGCAATGGCGCAATCTTGGCTCACTGCAACCTCTGCCTCCCGGATTCAAGTGATTCTCCTATCTCAGCCTACCGAGTAGCTGGGATTATAGGTGTGCACCACCACACCTGGCTAATTTTTTTTTGTTTTGTTTTGTTTGGGGTTTTGTTTTTTTTTTTGTATTTTTAGTAGAGACAGGGTTTCATCATGTTGGTCAGGCTGGTCTCGAACTCCTGACCTCGTTGTCTGCCCACCTTGGCCTACCAAAGTGCTGGGATTACAGGCCTGAGCCACTGCACCTGGCCTTAAAAATCCTATTTTTAAGGAGAAATAAATCAACCTTTAAGTGGTGATAGAGATATGCCATGATTAGAGATCGTGTGGCAGAAGGGGAAAGGGGAGATCTGGAATCACTGCGGAGATCTGGATTTAAGACCCAGTTTGGGTGGCTCTGGTCACTCTCTTAGGCTCAGTTCCCATGACTGTAAAATGGGAATGTAGTGGACACAAGTTATATTTGACTCCAAATATTCTCAGCCCCACTTCTCACTCCAGCCATGGCTAAAGAGAAAGTTTGGCCCAGCTCTCATGAGCTCTGAGGAGGTTCAGGGGACAGTAGGACAGCATCTCATTCCAGGCCTGTCCCAAGGGGTTTCCAGCTCCTCTGTGTGGTGCCCATGGGAATACAGACACATTTAAGGGAGGTGAGCGGGGCTGATGGCATCCCTTCACCTTGCCTGTGGCTAGACATTTCACGCATGTCCAGCCTAGGAGCAGTTCCTGGATCCATTTCTGAAGGCTTTTCGAAAGGCCTCTTGTGTGGAGGAGACAACTTCAAAATGCATCCTTGCACTGGCTTTCTCTCTGTCCCTGTTCATTCCCAATCCTTTTCGCCTACTCTTCATTATGATTTATTCCTCAAGGGCTTTGCTTTTCAAAGAACCTGAGCTCAGGATGGCAATAAGAGTGCTGCTAACCCCACAGAGAAGGAAAGGGAGAAAATGAGATGATTCGTGTAAATACAGTGCTTTGGATTTCAGAGACATTGCACCCAGTGCTTTGCATAACCAAACGCTTAAGAGATGGTAGGGACTACTACCATTTCTTTGTTATAGAGAAGAAAACTGAGGCACAGAGAGGGAAGACACATTGGCCAAGATCACACAGCTAGCAAGTAGCGTCTGAGCCACGGTGCCTCCTATACTCTCAACCACTAAAACACACAGTAGGTTAAGACCTTCTTAAGGCGCTATTTCAAACTCACCACTGGCTTTGAAGGTCGGAAAACTCTAAGGGACAACGAGGAATAAAGTGCAGTCGGGATCATAAATCTGCCTCTTGATCAGCTGTTATTCACGTTGGCTTTGATCTCTAAGAGATGCGTGGTAAAGATGAGCTGTGTTCTGTACACAGGGGAAGGACCCCACTGGCATATAAAAATCGTAGAAGGCAAAATTGATTTAGATGCTAAGTTTTCCTGCTTAAATTCCACTTATCCTATTGACTTTAAACATAGCCTTTTACTCTAAATGTAGATTTTTCCCTTTATCTATTCCCTCAAGGCAACTCCATTAAGAGATTATCTATCTAGCTCCTGCATACTGAAGCTTGATGTCCAAAATCCCCTTATCAAAAGAGATTACAGTCTTTCGTCCCTGTTTAAAGGCAACCTATATCCAGGTACAAGAAGTAAAGACAGAACCAGACAACCGAACTCGTGGCAGATCCTAGCTGTGTAAGCAAGATACTGCTCTGTGGTGAATAAAGGTAAGAAAGCTTCTGAGGGTGGAGGACTGCAGTCCCACTGGGTTTTTCTTCAGAACTCTCACCCAGTGGTCACTCAGCAGCCCCAAAGACCTACAGCTGGCTATTAACAACCCCGAGGACAAAGAAAAAGAGGGGTTGTGAGTGAATCCCTTTTCCTATCAGTCTTTTTTCAGTCCAGAATCAAAACATCAAGCTGTCACTTTAGAATGAACAGGACTCCTAAAGCAGAGCTCGGGAGTTTTCCAAATCTGAGACCACGCCCAGGTCTAGCCAAGGCTGGCACACACACATTTTCTTTCTGGGATCTATAGGAGCTCTAATTTAAGAAAAAATTGTTATATTAAAAAAGAAATACATTGCATTTCCTCTTAAGAGAAGCCAATCAGAATGACAAAAATTTGATTTCATCATAGGCCTTTAAAGTTATCACCCAAGACCATAAAAATTTAACACTGGTTAAAGAAAAACAGAGACTCACGGAGGATGTGTAGTCAGCTGTGAGTTTATAGGATTTCTCAAGTAAAATTGCTGCTTTTGATTTTTGATTTGTAAAAGGAGACGTCCTATAAAATAGTTGGCATTCACAGACAAGGAAATAGCAAGGGTTTTTGTGACTATAAATAAGGCTTATTTTATTTTTTAGAAGGCTGGTGGGTCTCATGTGTCTTGTGGATGTAACAGAGTATTTCGGCCTTTCCTGGCCATCTCCCAGCCCTGACTTCAGAAGAAGCTTGAAGACACTGGGAAATTTCTGAGCAACTCACTGGCCGTACAAATCCAACTGCCAATCCCAATCCCAATACAAGGGCTGTTTTTTGTTTGTTTGTTTGTTTGTTTTTTTAAGACGGAGTTTCGCTCTTGTTACCCAGGCTAAAGTGCAATGGCGCAATCTCTGCTCACAGCATCCTCCGCCTCCTGGGTTCAGGCAATTCTCCTGCCTCAGCCTCCTGAGTAGCTGGGATTACAGGCACGTGCCACCATGCCCAGCTAATTTTTTGTATTTTTAGTAGAGACGGGGTTCCACCATGTTGACCAGGATGGTCTTGATCTCTTGACCTCGTGATCCACCCTCCTCGGCCTCCCAAAGTGCTGGGATTACAGGCTTGAGCCACCGCGCCCGGCCCCTCCCAGGCTGTTTCTTAAAGACAGTGCCATTCCTTTAAAACTGAACCAATTTTATTGAGGAAAAAAATCCTCTAAATATTATATAAGAATAGCTGAGAATGCAGATTAATCCACCTGAATGAAGAACTACTGCCTGGTCAGCAGGAAAAGCAATTTTCCAAATAAAGTCTAATGCATCTGATCATGACCTGAACATTACTTTTCAGTTCATTTTCATAGAAAGATGATCAAAATTTCAACTTAAATGTTATTTGCAGCTGCTATTGCTTGCCATTTCCTGAAATCTGGAATTCTACTTTTTTGGAAAAGATAACTTTTTGAAGGATCATTTTTCAGAAGTTTATGGTATAGCCCGCTTAGAAACTTCTTTGCAAAACCAGTAACGTATTACCAGATATCTCAGGAGAGTCACCATCTATGAAAATTTATCTCTGGAGGAAATACATACCTTAAAGCTTAAAAAATATAACTAAAAAGTATCAAACATTAAAAATAAATTTGATTATAAACATAGTTCAATTTACCCCAAGCTTGAGAAACATTTTGTACAGTCTATTTATGCAACGAATATATTCATACTTACCATGGCTACCATCAAATATCTGAGAAAACCTTTGCTATGATACTTACAAACTCTATTTATTTTTTACAAAATAGACCAAACAAACCAAAATTTCTCATAATTTACTTAATTCTTTACTGACAGGTGGAAGAAAAAAGTGTGTTAACTAAAACACTTTCAGTGGACCAACCTAATCGCTTTCACCACATAGCTGCTATTTTATATAATTCATTGGGAAAATCAACTTAGAGTGAAAGTTTAGTCACTTCTGAGGTCTGAACTGTTCCAGTATTACTAACATGTCATTACCGTCAGGTGAAACAATGACTTTGAACACATGCTCTAAACCTTATTTACACTATGTGAAGGCAATGAGATTTGCATTCAGCTTGCTTTCAGGTACTTGTATGAACAGGTAAAATACAATAGAAATGCAATGATCTTATTTTATAAAATAAGCCTAATTGATAACCAGAGACTCTGTCCTAACCCCAACTTAAGAAGTTACTTTGTAAAATTAGCATATATACAATGATATGTTTTAAAGTAATGAATTAAGTTTCACATACAAAAAAAGCATTGCAGTCTGTATTATTTCTGTTGAGAAAAATGGATAATTATGATCATTCTATAGAAATATACATATCTATTCTAGTCAAACCACTTAAATCCAGGCAAACTTTGCAGTGGCATATAAAAATGAAGCCTAGGCTGGATGCCGTGGCTCACACCTGTAATCCCAGCACTTTGGGAGGCCTAGGTGGGCAGATTATAAAGTCGAGAGATTGAGATCATCCTGGTCAACAAGTGAAACCCCATCTCTACTGAAAATACAAAAATTAGCTGGGTGTGGTGACGCGCACCTGTAGTTCCAGCTACACGGGAGGTGGAGGCAACAGAATTGCTTGAACACAGGAGGCAGAAGTTGCAGTGAGCTGAGATCGCACCATTGCACTCCAGCCTGGGAGACAGAGCAGGACTCCATCTCCAAACAAACAAAAAAAAGTTCTGGTCCAAATTCTGAGTTCATTTGAAAGCATAAGCTAATTATTGACTTAGGAAAGTTCATACCCAGATTTTATAAGTTGTTGTTTTATATCTTCTGTTGAAAGACAATTAAATCTCACATACAAGTAGTGAAAGGGTCAGCTGAAGCAAAATCAAAATTGTAAAAAATAGCATAGAGTTTGATAAAAGTGATGAATGGGTCAGTTTCATTGAAACAATATTGACAGCAGCATTTGGTTCAAATTTAGTTTTTTCCTTACATAATTTTTTCAAAATTTTAACCTTCATCTTAGCAAGTCTAACATCAATGTCTTTTAATAAAGTACAGTGACGTTGAAATGTCAGTTGTAATCATTTGCACAATTCCTTGAAAAAATAGGAAGTGGAGAATATTAACTTTATATTTAAAATGCTTAAACTTAAAAGTTGGCCGATAAATGAACAGCATAATATAAAACAAGAAATAAAAGGCTGATATTTTACCTGAATTTCAAAGTCCTTGTAGTTTCCTAGGACATGAAAAAATTTTAGCCTCAGCCTCAAGTATTCCCTTTAAAATTATTTAAGGCTTTTCAATAATTTATGGTTAGTAAAGAGTCGGAGGAATATGGTTTTTAGACTTTAAGAACTCTTACTCTAGAAAAAATCATCCACCTCACTTCCCACAAATGCCAACATTCCAGTTGTAACGGAACCTGTCAGGTAAAATTAATAGTGTCATTGTATTATTTTCCCATTGGAATGGGCACAAACAAGCAAAATAAGAGCCTACAGAACAATAATAAGAGAAATCTGGCACTACTGATTGATTTGATTCTGGCTTCTGTTAATTTTTATGTCTCAGGGTAAGAAACAAGCTCACGTTTAGTTTCTGACAAAAATATATTTTTTGCTCCTTTCTCCAAATCAAGGAACCAGACCTTATATCTGTGAAGAGTTAAGTCAATCAATTTCTTGGAAATAGGCGGGAGATGTTTATTTTTAAGAACTCAGGCTAAGAATTTTAAGAACTGATGATATCTTTCTTTTTGGATTATCTATTTTTGAATCATGTGAAGGGTTTTAATATGTAATACTGTTGATGTCAGTTAATTAAATTATCTCAAGTAAGTAGCTCTTATTTTTGAAGTTCCCTAAAGGAGTAACATTTCCCCCTAGCAACTATGCAATGTTTGGATAAACAGTTGCTGTGTGAATTTGAGTGTCTTTTTCTTCTACTGCTTTAACACTATTTCAGGTAATTAGTCCACATGACTAATTGCAAGCACATAGATATTACTGTTATTAAACTTGTTCACACAGATTAAAATGAGAATGAATCTCAGCGTTGTGCAGTGCACAGCTTACCCGAGGGTATATGGCAGACAGGTTTAGTGGTATAGGTAGTCGTTTTACGATTATTATTTTAAGCAAAATCATTATGCTATGACTAAGTCCCTTTTTGCCAGGTCCATACTTTAGACAGGTTACCTATATTGTTACATGCCTCAAAAGAGGGCATAGGGCTCATAGCAACAAAGGCAGAATAAACGCCTCAGTGAGATTCCAAGAGCATTAGTCATTTGACAGCTTCTTCTTGTTCACAGCAAAGCAAGGGCAAGCTCAATCCTTTCTGATGCACTGAAGGACAGTCGCAGACAAAAGACTGATACTAGAGTCTGATATTTAAGAACAAATGACAACTCTTAAAATGTGCTCTAGCTCTGAAATGCTCAAGAAAATATGAAAGTCATTTTCAAAGCCCATTCCTTGATGTTTCTTTTTAAAAAAGAAACATCATCTCTGGAGCCTTTGATTAAAGAAGGGTGTAATCACTCTTTTTAATTCACTCTGATTTCACCTCAAAAGGGACACCCAAATTCTCTTTATCCCAGATTGGCTCTTACTTCAAACCAAAGAAAGATTCAAAAAATAAAAAATAAAAGTTACCGCAGTTTGAAGGCTCTTCCCAAATGCTTGGAACTTCAGGGATATTTACACATACTAAACTATACTTTTTAAAAGAGAGTTGATGGTTCTTATCTGCCACAGACTAAGTCAGAAGAATTTTAGTTTAAATAATGTAGCATAGATCATGTGCAACTCTGCTTGGCACGTGAAATAACCCAGGCACAAAATACGTATACTTCAAAACCATCCCTGTTGTTTATCTGCATTGGCTAATATCTCTGTGGTAAGCATGCCCTGCTTTCTAAAATAATAAGGAAAATTGACTTTAAAAAAAAAAGAATGTATTACATATTGTGTTTGGAGATTAAAAACTGAGAATCAGCATTCATTTCAGGTCCAAAGATGAGAGGTCCTGCTTCATGCAGTATAACTACAAGAAGCATAAAAAAAAATACCTTAGAACCCATTGTGTTAATTGATAAGTGCATGGCTCAATAAAAGAATGGGAAAGGGTTGAGAAGGAAGGGCAGCCAGGGCAGTTAACACTGAAAAGCTGGCGAGCCTGTCCAACTAATCTGCCTCGTTTGTTTTCACAGCTTTGCCCGGAACGTTTGCAGGGATGGCCCGACACTCCCCGCAGAGCCTGAGAGCGAGTGGTGAGCCAAGATACCAGCAGCGCAATGTTTCACCTGCGCTGCCAGATACTCAGACAGAAAAAACACACAACAGTTTGTCAAAACAGCCATCAGCGCGGCGCGCTCGTTTCTCCCGCAGCCCCCGGTCCCGGCTGCCAATGTACACGGCCAGGTTTATCTAAGGGCTGGAGAGATCCTCTTTTAAATTCCCAGCCAGGCGGGGGTGATGTGGCACAGGAAGGGACCGGGAGCGCTCCCCGGGGAGCCCAGGCGCTACCTGGAAAAGGCTTGCTAGACACATTAACCCAGGTTCCCACAGCCTTCAGCCTTAGTCAGCCCCTGCACGGTGAAATGACTCAGACACAAGGAAACCATCAGGATCAAGATGGACTCTGAGCTTCACAGGGAAGCTGGGCTTTTTAACCCCCTTTCCCCCACAATTGCCTGACTCATATGATTAAAAAAAAAAAAAAATACAGCATGCAATAAACCTAAGGCAGAATGGGTCCGCCTTTGTCTTTCCTTTGTTATCTTGCAAAGCAAGCATCCGGGTTGCCTTTGTTGGCTTTCCAATTCATTGCCAGCAGAAGCCCATGTGATAAGAACTTTCTGATTAAGCTTTAAATCTTTGGCACATATCAGCGATGCCTAATTATGAACGATCTAATAATGTGTTCCTTGTGTTTCTCTAATAACCACATGCATCTCCATTCAGCATCTTTGACACTATCAGAAGTAGAGAAAGATACTGACACTACAAATGATTGCACAGAGAGAGGAGGGGGCATTCCTTAAACCTACTCAGAACGGAAGCTGATGTCTTCATTCGACACATACCTAGCAGAAGACAAAACAGGTTACACACAACAACGGTTCGTTTAAAGTCAATTTTTGTCAGAAAAAAAAAAATTGTGTTGCTTAGCAATTAAAACAAGCAGAATAAGATATTTTTTAATTAACATATGCAAGTGGTAGAGGATGCTCAAATGTTGCTACTGTAGAACTTTCTGCCTCATCTCCTCTTTTTTAGATTACATATTTCTAAAAATAGATTAGGTGACAGTTTAACAGGCAGGAGAAAGTATATTGGTTTTCTATACATATGGAAATAAGCTCTCTCAGGCAATAACTGGAACAATGGTAGCAAAGTCTATATCAGAGGAAGTGAAACCTGCACAACGCTCCCTTCCTATGATCGGTGTGTGAGCCCTGACTTAATGAGCTCCTACTAGAAGTGCTACCTTGAACAAATAGTGCTTGGTCACCTCCACGCCCCACCCCACAGGCTGCCTGAAAAGTACATAAGAGGGAGCTCCTTAGAAGTGAGATTTACCAACTACATTTGACACTTGATCAAAGCGCATGCATTTGCCTCCCTGAAACAGAAGTGAAAAATACCAAAAAGCTGTCACCGTACCTGGGGGCTTCAGTCTCAGCCTTCTGGGAAAACAATCAGGCAATTCTGTTCCCTGACATGCTTTAAAATATACTTTTTAGAAAATAATTATGGATTCTTACACAGAATCAATAGGGTGCCCATGAAACCGTTTTAGTCACACTCTCTGATTCACAACACTGACAAACGGGATCAATTATGGCAAGTAAATGGGTGAAGAAGGGGTTCTCTCTCCATTGAGCTGAGACCTCACTGCCAGCTTTCTCACCTGGGAAACTCACAGCTACCTTCACTTACATCCCCAAAAATATGCATACAGATTATTTCTGAATTTTCAGGACAAAAAAATCAAACAATAGATTAAGGGGGTCATCAGGCTCCATTTTCCAGATGTCAAAGTCATTCTGCAACTGCTTTTCCCAGCTCACCACAAATCTCATGGTTTTGTATCTCTTTGCCTTTTGGACTCGGATTCTTCAAACGTCCGAATCCAACATTTCTGTAGTTGCCCCTTTTCTGGCCTTTCACTAATTTAGCTCATTGAAGCCTGATGTTATCACATCAGGATTTTTCCTGGATTGAACAAATAGTTGTATGTTATTTATATGTTGTCACCAGGCCTGAACTTTCCTAGAAAAAAATTAGACTTGTCGTTTTTCTCTAGCTATGTTATAACTGTTTCTAGCAAAAAGCAACCTTTAAATCCTGAAAACTTTTCCAAAGTTAATGCATCGCCGGGAAGTAAAGAGGTTTCCCTTTTCCCTGGTGATCGCAGTCCGTTAATTGCAGACTCCTGGAGTCCACCGGCCCACCCAGTGTTTGTATGGTCCCAGGCAAGCAGAGCAGAAATCACTTTCGCTGATCAAGGAGAGATGAACCCTCTCACTAAACAGTTTTCACAGATTTAACAAATCATTAGCAATCTCCTAGTGCAGCTAATCTCATCATTCAATTTCTTGGTTGTTCTGTTTTTCTCTGCCAGATAACACTTTATCAGACTGAAATGGAACTTCCCTCTGATCAGGAAAAGGGCATTCAACAAACTATATACATACCTTTGATAGCTTCCTTTTTGGAAAGTGAAGGAGTTTAATTGATAAAGTACCAAAAAATGAAACTGGAGTCCTAAAGTCTAGACACAGTTTTAACAGCCAAATTGTAAACCAATGGGCTTAGTTTTGACAATCATGCTAAACACAAAGAACTAGAAAAATTTGCTCTCATGGTCTTTCCTTAACCACGCGTGTAAAGAAAAAGGAAAAAATACAAATAGAAAGTGCTCACCAGCAATCTGGAAAGCACTTTTGAAACAATGCCCAAAATACCAAAATGATTAATTAAAGTTACATTTATTTTAAAAATAAAAAATTACTTGATGCATAAAATTTTAATTATTGTGTTTGGGTTTTTCTCATCTTAAATTAATTCTTATTTTTAGCATGGAGTATATTATAGTAATTATATATAGATACAGTATATTATATATATAAATTCTTTAAGATCTCCTATCTCTCTCTGTTTTTTTATCTAATCTGTTTTTAACAAAGCAAGATACTGAGCATCCCTAATTCAAAAAATTGAAATCCAAAATGCTTCAAAATTCAAAATTTTCTGAGAACCAAAACTCAAAGAAAAAGCTCACTGGAAAATTTCAGATTGGGGTTGATCAGCTAATTATAATGCAAATATTCTAAAAGTCCAAAAAATCCAAATTCTGAAACACTTCTGACACATTTTGGATAAGGGATACACAACCTGTATAGAAGACAGAACGATCGGACACTCATAAATGTTACAAGCACCTGACTACCAAAAAGACTGAGACGAGGGCTTACAACTATAGCAACAAAAGAAGTCACCAAAAAAGTAATAACCACTTTGGAAAACAGTTTGATGGTTTCTTACAAAACAAGGCATACTTTTACCATAAGAACCAGCAATCGTGCTCCTTAGTATTGACCCAAATGAGTTGAACTTATGTCCACACAAAACCTGAACATGAGTTTTTTGACAGCTCTATTTATTATTGCCAAAAGTGGGAGCAACCAAGATGCCTTGCAGTAGAGGAACGAATAAGCAAGCTGTAGTGCATCCATACGATGGAATAATATTCAGCAAGAAATATAATGAGCTGTCAGTCCATGCAAAGACATGGAGATACTTTAAATGCATATTGTTCAGCAAAAGAAGCCAATCTGAAATGTCTACATATTGTATACGATCCCAACTACATGACATTCTGGAAAAAGCAAAAATAAAACTACTGAGACAGTGAAAAATAAAATCATTTTCCCAGGGTTCAGAGAGATAGGATGAAGAATGAATGGGTAAAGTAGAGGGGATTTTTAGGAAAGTGAAACTATTCTCTATGATACTGTACTGGTAGACACATGACATTATGTATTTATCAGAACCGTGGAATGTACACCGCAAAACCACAAAGCAAGACCACTAATGTAAACTACATATTTTAGCTAATAGTAACAAATCACTACTGGCTCATCAATTGTAACAAACAACACACATTAACACAAGATGTTAATAATAGGGGAAACTAGGGTTGGGGGATTTCGGGTGAATGTGGGGACTCTGTGCTTTCCACTCAATTTTTTTATAAACCCGAAACTGCTCCACAAATAAACTCTATTAATTTTTTAATAGTCTTAAAAATGCATACTAATAATAGCTTAAAATGTCACTGAAAGTGTCTTCGAGTGTCATTCACAAATACGCCTTCAACAGCTTAGCATATTTTAGTATTTTTTGTTCTGATTAGCTACTAGAATAACCACTAATCATTTTTCTTCAATAAATTATGTAATTATTAGTATTAGGGAGATAAGTGATTCAGATCCTAAAATTTCTTTAGTTTTATAGTCTATGGAAGGAAAAACATATTTCAATATCCCACTTGCCTTTACCAGTCTAACCCCAGCAGAATGAGATTTACCCACTTGCCTTTACCAGTCTAACCCCAGCAGAATGAGATTTACCCACTTGCCTTTACCAGTCTAACCCCAGCGGAATGAGATTTCTTCCAACTTGCCCGACTAAATCAGTTCATCTTTGACAGCTTATTACTTTGCAGACACAACCTTACCAAGAATGCTCTTAACCCCATCATTCTATTCAATGATGAATTATCCATCTCTCCAACGCTGACCCCTCATTATCCTTCCTCAGTTCTGCACTGTCCAAGCTGTGGCTGGAACACTGAAAAACAAGCCAGGGCAGGAACTTCCAGTGGCTTTTACGTGGAGCCCTGGGTCCAGCAGAGGGGCCCCAAGGGTTGCCATTTTGTATGTGTTTCCCACTCCCAGCCACCATCCCGAGTTGAAAAGGTGCTCAGAACAGCTCCTACTTTTTGTATTTTTCCATATTGAAGTCCTAAGTAATATTTCTTTTGTTAAAAAAAAAAAAAGACTTTGCCACCAAAATGCTTTTTTGAAAAACCGCTGATACAGACCATATTATCTACTTTATTATAAGTAAAATAAACTTAATTTCTTTTTAATTTGCTGTTGAAACTGTTCCTTCTGCTAGTAAGGGAAATTGCCTCTTTAAAACAGATACACTGATAGCTAAAATTATAGCAAGTAGTTACCACCCAGCAAAAACGTAATGAGCAGCTCAAAGCAGCAGATACTGACCTAAAAGAAGACTGAGGAGATGGGAACCTCAAGCTTGGGCAGACGGGAAGAATTCCATGTCATTTAAGATTAGCTGGTGGCAGGGAAAGATGTGCGCTGTGGTTAAATATGTCTTCCAAAAAGCTTATGTTGGAAACTTACTCCCCGGTGCAACGGTGTTGGTACGTAGGGCCTGATGAGAGATGGCCAGGCGGTGAGCGCAGAGTGAGTGGATAAATGCTCTTATCTCCAAGAGGGCTTGTTATTGAAGGAGTAGAATTTTTTTTTTTTTTGAGACAGAGTCTCACTCTGTCACCAGGCGCCAGACTGGAGTGCAGTGGTGCGATCTCGGCTCACTGTAACCTCCGCCTCCTGGGTTCAAGCAGTTCTTCTGCCTCAGCCTCCTGAGTAGCTGGGACTACAGGAATGAGCCACCATGCCCAGCTAATTTTTTTATTTTTAATAGAGATGGGGTTTCACCACGTTGGCCAGGATAATCTCAATCTCTTGACGTCCTGATCCACCTGCCTTAGACTCCCAAAGTGCTGGGATTACAGGCATGAGCCACTGCACCCAGCCCAGGATTTTTTTTAAAGGAAGACATTCAGCCCCTTTCACACACATGTGCTCTCTCTCTCTCTCTCTCTCTCTCTCTTTCTCTCCCCCGCCCCAACCTTTCCCTTCCACCATAGATAACTCAGCCAGAAGGCCCTCAGCAGATGCCAGCACCTCCACCTTGGACTTCCCAGGCTCCAGAACCATGAGAAATAAATTTCTGTTCATTACAAATTACCCAGTCTCAGACATGCTGTTATAGCAGCAAAAACAAACTAAGAGAGTGTGACTAAAGGAAACCTGTTAATATATTTATCCAACTCAATGAAAAGATTTTGCTGGACAGAATGACAATCTTCATCCTCTGGGAACACTTACATCAGTTACTTTTATTGGTACAATCTGGGTATGCTGATCAAAGACATGAAGCCTCTTCAGTCTTCTGGTAGCAAATAACAGTAGCTCAAGCCTGTATCTCACATAGCAGGAGCGAAACACATGACTGTGGGTGTGGGCACACGCATCCCTAACAGAGATCACCTTTCTAGTTCATTTGGAAATAAATGTATTGTGTTTGCTTTCCCTTCATTTCTTTGTTTTTCATCAGTTGTGAGTCAGTCCAATGAGGTGCTCCTTGGTGTGGCTCCTCTGTGAAACTGCTGGCCACGCCTTCCTTCTTTCCATAAAAGTAATACAAGGCTCTTCTGTGCACTAGAAAGGACTTTTGTTGAAGACCTGGGATAAGAGCATGTAATTACCGCACAGGCAAGGAAAGACACATGACTGAAGGCACACTAAAAATGTATGTACCATCTCCCATCCCAGGGACTGCTTCACTGACCAGCTACTTGGCTGCCACCAGCTCCCTGTAGTTCCAGGTCTTCTTTGCCATCCCTTGCTTTTTCATCTCCTTGTTAAGCCTGAGCTTCCTTCACTGAGTGACTGAAGAAGGCTCAAAAATTCTAGGCACTTGATTTCATGTGCATATAAGCTCTGGTATCCTTACTATTCCTACTGGGGCAATTTGCTCCTCCAAAATTTAGGGCTAATAGTTCCTCATCTTAGGGTTGTTGTAAGAAGTAACTAATTTTGGCCAGGCAGGGTGGCTCACACCTGTAATCACAACACTTTCGGGGACTGAGGCAAGCAGATCACAAAGTCAAGAGATCGAGACCATCCTGGCCAACAGAGTGAAACCCCATCTCTACTGACAATATAAAAAAAAAATTAGCTGGGTGTGGTGGTGCACTCCTGTAGTCCCAGTTACTCAGGAGGCTGAGGCAGGAGAATTGCTTGAACCCAGGACACAGAGGTTGCAGTGAACCAATATTGTGCCATTGCACTCCAGCCTGGTGACAGAACGAGACTCTGTCTCAAAAACAAACAAACAAAAAAAGTAATTTTTAAAGATTTAATGCTAACACTGAATGTTTTATATACTTTTTTTTTTTTTTTTTGAGACAGAGTTTCGCTCTTGTTACCCAGGCTGGAGTGCAATGGCGCAATCTCGACTCACCGCAACCTCCGCCTCCTGGGTTCAGGCAATTCTCCCGCCTCAGCCTCCCGAGTAGCTGGGATTACAGGCACGCGCCACCATGCCCAGCTAATTTTTTGTATTTTGAGTAGAGACGGGGTTTCACCATGTTGACCAGGATGGTCTCGATCTCTTGACCTCATGATCCACCCACCTTGGCCTCCCAAAATGCTGGGATTACAGGCGTGAGCCACCACGCCCGGCCCATTTTATATAGTTTTTGAGCACAGTGCTGGCCACTCGATACCCAAGAGCAAGTGACATTACAATCATCTTCCTCATCCAGGAGGTTGTGATAGACATGACTGTACACACCAACATTCAGTTCTTTCTAGATGTTCTACACCCGCAGTTATGTGTATCACTTCTCTGCTGTGGGATACAGGCTTGGGCCACTGTATTTGCTACCAGAAGACTGATGGGGCTTCACGTCTTCAAGCAGCATACCCAGATGGTATCAATAAAAGTAACAGGTAAGTGTTCCCAGGGCATGAAGATTGTCACACTGTTCAGTAAAATCTTTGCACTGAGTTGGATCAATATATTAACAGGTTCCCTTTGTTCACAGTGTCCTGGTTTATTTTTGCTGCTGTAACAGTCACTCATGATCTCATTTTTCCATTCTTTGCAGCTAGGCAGGGCCACAAGTCTAGGGATGGCACATGGACGGAGAGAGCAAGTGATACGCAGCACATCCAGCCAAAGCCCAGAAGAGCCGGGTGCCTCCTTCACACCCCTCCCTGCCATGACTGGAGGGCCTCGTGCAATCTTGCTGTCCCCTAAAACTGAGTCATCCTGGACTGCTGAGTCACCCTGGGGAGGACAGCTGCCCACATGCATCTTCTAGAACTGCACCAAGTGGAGAGTGAGGGAAAATGCAGTGTCGTGTACACATCTGAGATGTTGGTGATTCTTGTTACTGAAGCATAACCTAACCTAACCTGATTACAGGGACATCAGGGATGAGTTTCTGTGATGGACTGAATTGTATCCCTTCCAAAATTCACATGTTGAAGTCCCAATTCCCAAAGTGACTATTAGGATATTGAGGGTTTTTGTTTTTGTTTTTTAGATGGAATTTTGCTCTTGTTGCCCAGGCTAGAGTGCAGTAGTACAATATCGGATCACTGCAACCTCTGCCTCTCAGGTTCAAGGGATTCTTCTGCCTCAGCAGCCCAAGTAGCTGGGATTACAGGCACCTGCCACCGAGCCCAGCTAAATTTTTATATTTTTAGTGGAGATGGGGTTTCACCATGTTGGTCAGGCTGGTCTTGAACTCCTGACCTTAGGTGATCCACCTGCCTCAGCCTCCCAAAGTGCCGAGTTTACAGGTGTGAGCCACTGCACCCAGTCAATATTGGTCTTTTAAGGAGGTAATTAAGTTAACAAGAGGCCTTTAGGGTGGGGGCCTAATCCAGTAGGACTGGTGCTCTTATACAAAGAGAAAGAGATACCAGGGATTCTCATGGACAGAGAAAAGGCCCTGTGAGGACCCAGGGTCAAGGCGGCCATCTGCAAGCTGAAGAGAGGCCTCAGGAGAAACCAGCCCTGGCGGCATCTTGAGCTCAGACTTCCAGCCTCCAGAACTGTGGGAAATAAATTTCTGATATTGAAGTCACGTAGTCTGTGGCATTTTGTTCTGGCAGCAAGGGCAGACCGATACAGCTTTCCAAAGGCTGATAGTACCAGGCATCAGTCTGAGATGGACTAACACCCAGGAAAGGAAAATTTAGACACCAAAAAGAAAAGCACTTTTCCACATTGATGGTATTGTAGGGGCGATCATCTGACTAACAGTAAACAAGGGGGGGGTTAGTAAAATGCGGGACCCACACCTGCCCCAGTCACCTTTGGTCACTGCCTCTGCGGCTGGATTCAGTCTCCGACCGGACCACACTGGGTAAACCTCCCTCCAGTCAAGACTCATCCTCCCATGGGAAAGCCTATAAAGAGAGTCAGGAAAAGCAACTACAAACAAAGATATTTTTATTTGGGAGAAGACAAAGGAGCTATGACTAATACTTTCTAGGATGCCTTGCCTCTTTAACCCTCTCCCTGTTTATTATTTGTGCTAATCCCGTCTGCTCCCCTGCAGTTATCCCCAGCCAGGAGAGACCTTTGTGTTTTACATTAGAGACCTTTGAGCAAAGAAGCACAGAGTGTGTCTCCTACTCTGCTGCAGACTTGGAGAGAGAGGAATGCAGAGAAGGCAGTTAAGGAGAAAAGGATCATCACATCTCTGAGGTCTCTGGAGAAACAGATGAACAAAATTGGCCTCGGAGTTTTAGGAATGAGGACAGCCAGCCTGCG
Organism: Callithrix jacchus; assembly: GCF_049354715.1. Taxonomy (NCBI): domain Eukaryota; kingdom Metazoa; phylum Chordata; class Mammalia; order Primates; family Cebidae; genus Callithrix; species Callithrix jacchus. The sequence continues at coordinate 22,004,304 of NC_133502.1, forward strand.
TTGGGTTATAGGCCTGAAGTCTGACGGGAAATTACCTCAGAAGCAGAGAACAAAAGAGGACAATTTCAGAAGTGATTATCTAAGTATTAGACCTCTAGCAGATCTTGATAATAAACTGTCAGAGGGAATTTAGTATGAAGTCAGAGAAAAGCTAAAATTCTCAAGGAAGTGGACATCAAGTTAAAATTTCCAAAGACCTGGAAAAATACTGATTTTTCTGATTAGGATCTTCGAATATGATAGGATTTGTTGAAAAGGAGATATCCGAATCCACTGAAAAGTAATTTATCTATCCTATCAGGCAGGCTTGCAACAACGACAGACTCAATGACACAAGCTCCATCTGTAGCACGTGCAATGGAGAGGTCATGGGAAGGTATAGGCAGGGTTTGGGGCAACACGTAGGGATGCTCAAACACCCAGGGGTTAGCAAAGTCAGGGGAGGAGGTAACTACCCCATCCCTGAAGGGACGAAGAGTGGTATGGTTGGGCTCTGTTTCCCCACCCAAATTTCATCTCGTAGCTCCCATAATTCCCATGTGTTACAAGAGGGACTCAGTGGGAGATAACTAAATCATGTGTGTGAGTCTCTCCCATTCTGTTCTCATGATAGTAAATAAGTCTCACAAGAGCTGATGGGTTTAAAAATGGGAGTCTCCCTGCACAAACGCTCTCTCTTTGCCTGCAGCCATTCATGTAAGACGTGACTTGCTCCTCCTTGCCTTTCACTTTCTGCCATGATTGTGAGGCCTCCCCAGCCACGCAAAACTGTAAGTCCAATAAGCCTCTTCTTTTGTAGATGGCCCAGTCTTGAGTATGTCTTTATTAGCAGCATGAAAACGGACTAACACAAGGGGAGAGTGTGGTCTTAGCAGAGTTTTGCAAGACCTGGACCAGGAAGATGGCTAGGGTTGGAGCTGGATCAGGGCAAAAGGAAACATCCTCCAGAATACTGGAGGCAGTGAGGAAGCAAAGGGAGTGAGACCCCCACCTCCCTGCCCCTCCTATCCTCCAAAAGCACCCAGTGTTCCTCATTGGTCAAAACCACTGGAAGCCAGTGGGCGAGAGAGCCTGGTGCTTCAGTCCACAGAGTTTCAGCCTCACAGAGCACAGGGCAGGACAGGAAACCCAAAGAAGAGCAAGCACATCTCATCTTAAAACTTCAAATGGCTTGGACTAAACGGACCCACATATGCTGACTTAACCAAGAAGGAAAACACGTTATCTCATGGTTAAGGTCCCAAAATAGGACTGATTTTTCCAGGATCTCAGCAAAATCCACAGGAAATCAGGTTCCTTCTCTCTCTCCCTGCACCCAGTGGTCTTTCCTCAGGCCAGCTGTGCTCCCCAGGACCTTGAGGAGGCCCTGCAGGTGGGGGATCCACACCCAGTGCAGGGAATAAACACAGGGTGTACTGTCTGTAGTGAATGTGGGAACAATAATAGAACCAGCTGAAACTCTGCTTTTGGTTATTCCCATGTGTCTGCAGAGCTGAACAATATCAGTGATAATAATACTCCTCCGGGACAGAAACTTCCGTTCTACAAGTTCTAAGCAATGACTTGGTAGTGTCAACTTTTTGTAATATACATAAGCTTTAAATTAACACATTTTATTACTTATCCTTTAATAAACAAAGTATCAGAGAAATCCTGGTTATGCTTGGCCCCTGGTACACCTGGAATCAGTACCACATGGCAGTTTCAACAGTAACTTCCTAAAAATTTGGAATTGTTTGAGTTCACTTCAGCCACAGCTCATGTCCCCAGCTCCTGAGAGAGGAACTATTCCAGTATTTAAACAGTGGCTTTGAAATAAACAGTAAAAGCGTAGCAACTGTAGATGACACAGTTAGAGATGCTTCAATTCTGTCAGTCTATAAGAAGATTTAGAGAAAGTTTAAAATCTTTGACAGTGGAATAGCACAAACTCAAAGTGTAATATTTTTCTTCGGTAAGTGCAAACTTTTGTTCATACACAAACTATGTTACTGATCCTGAATACGTTCTTTAAAATGGAAACTTCTTTTTTTAAATTGTTAGTTGCTTCAAAACTAAAGAACAAATCAAGAAAATATGATTGTAAGTGATTATGATATTATGGCAGAAAAATATGTGTCCAATGTATGTACGTGGGGGGCAGAGAGGGGACATTAAGATGGCTTTGTCCCTCATGTCAAATGCACTGCTGTGCAGCTCAGCAAGTCAGGGTGGACCCTCCAGGCCCCACAAGATTCTGTAGGGCAGGCCACATCTCTTCCAAGGTCCTTCTCATCAGCAAAGTCCCTCAGAACTCCTGACCAACCTCCCTCGGGTCTCCTCGCTGAAGTTTGGCCTCAGAGGTAAGGTGAGCAGCCCACCTGATTACCCCCAGGTGGGGACAAGCCCCACCTCCCACCCCCACCCCCACAGAGCACAGTGCTGTTGCTGGCGAGGAGCTACTGGGGTGCAAGGTTGTTTGCCGCAGTCATCTTATATCATTATTTAAACACATATTCTAAATGTTATCTGATTTGCTGTTTATTACTTGCATATATTATATTAAGTGGCACTTTGGTCCCAACCTGGATCTAGACTCAGAGTGGGAGTGTAAGTGACAAAGGATCCATCCATGGGTGTCCAGAATTCAGCCTGGCTCTGAAGCTGCTGGGCCCAGGAGCACATGCTGGTGGTGTACGGGAGGCAGCCGCCCCTGCTTGCCACCTTCTGCCCTTTGGTGTGGGGGACACAGCTCTATTCATTCACAGGCATTTGCTTTATTACAGGTAAGGGAAGATGAAACTTAAGAGGGCAAAAGGACTGCTCCAGGTCCCCTGCAAAACACCCCAAGTAACTCCTAGAAACAAGACCTTGGGATTTGGGAAGGGAGGGCTGTGAGGTACCAGTGCCCCTGCTGTGGGTACACAACTTTGCCAAGTCAAATCTTTACTATTCATGAGACCTCCTTCATATCCCCAGGCTCATGAGGGGAGTTCAGGGTACAGAATAAAATTACATCATATTTTTCACATTCGTCAAGAATGGAAAATCCTCCATCAAAAGTAAGGTGAGTGGCCCACCTGATTGTCGCCAGGTGGGATGATTAATCTGAGGGACTGTATTAGCCTGCTCTCACACTGCTGATAATGACATACCTGAGACTGGGAAGAAAAAGAGGTTTAATTGAACTTATAGTTCCACATGGCTGGGGAGGCCTCAGAATCATGGCGGGAGGCAAAAAGCACTTCTTATATGGTGGCAGCAAGAGAAAATAGGGAATATACAAAAGTGGAAACCCCTAATAAAAGCATCAGATCTCGTGAGCCTTATTCACCACCACAAGAACACTATAGGGGCAACTGCCCCCCATGATTTAAATTATCCCCCACGAGGTCCCTCCCACAACATGTAGGACTTATGGGAGTACAATTAAAGATGAGATTTGGGTGGGGACACAGCCAAACCATATCAATGGCCTTTTTTTTTCTTTTGAGACAGGGTATCACTCTGTTGCCCAGTCTGGAGTGCATGGGCACAATCTTGGATCACTGCAACCTCTGCCTCCCAGGCTCAAGAGATTCTCCTGCCTCAGCTTCCCAAGTAGCTGAAATTACAGGCACCTGTCACTACTGCTCAGCTAATTTTTGTATTTTTAGTAGAGACAGGATTTCACCATGTTGGCCAGGCTGGTCTCAAACTCCTGACCTCAAATAATCCACCCACCTTGGCCTCCCAAATTGCTGGGATTACAGGCATGAGCCATAGTGCCTGGCCAGATGTGCCTTTTGATTCAACTACTGAATGAGGCACATCACTACCGATTGACAGTAGTGCAATTACAGGGTAACTACAGCTAAGGAAATAAGCACATCTTTTTTAATTTAAAATAGAAGGAAAATGTAACTGAATTTTGAACAGTTTTAGAGTTAAAAAAGTACTTGAACTATGTGACTTTTTGAAAAGTACACAATTTAATGCAATTTACTCCACCTTATCTAGTGTATCTATTTATCATCAAAAAGATAGATGCTTAGGAATAACTTTGGACACATGTATAAGTTAGGAACAAATTACATGACTAATGAGAACCTCCATAATCAGGTTCCAATATACAGAGGTGATTGACCACCGGCCTTGGTTCAGCAGCTGGGCTAGTATCTCCCTAACTCTCTAGAACTTTTCCTAATGACTGTTGCACCAGAATCACAAGACAGTTGCTCCACCTCCAGCCATCAAGTCCAAATACTAACTAAGAAGGAAGGTGAAGGATGAAGGGCTTTCTTTTCTTGGGGGGGGAAAAAAAATGTTCTCCCAGGAGAATTACTCCTGCATTGCATTGGACCAGAACTGTATCTCAAAACTTTGCTTCACTGAGGGAGACTAGAATTGCAAATATCTAGCTTTCCAGATTCTACAGGCCTTATTTCCTGAATTGCGAAAAACAAAAACCAAACAAAATAAACAGCAGCAACAAAAAAACCAATTCACGTTTTTCTTCTTCCACTCCAACTTTGTCACACCTGGATGATTGATTTCATAGGTTCACTAGCAGAAACAAGGATAATTTGGAACCGTGAGCTGGCCCAGTAACTTTTACATGTGAACCTCTTAGGCTTTGAGACATGAGTAGCCCAGGACTCTGGATGGGGGTCAATCCCTCAAGTCCATGGAAGTTTCAGACATGGTCCTGTTATCCGATGGCAGAGCCTAGATTTTGGAAGTCTAGTTTGGGGTTCTGGTTTCACTTTGCACTCACTGGATTATACTCTAGGCCTGTGTTTGCACTGCATAACTGAGAAACAAGTCTGTCATATCCTACTGCAATATAGGGAGGTTTGAATAAAATATTTCAAAATGGTTGTGAAAACCTAAAAACATTATAGTGATGTAAGTCACTATTATATCCACCATGCTAAATTAGTCCCGAAGCAAGTATAAAAAATATAGATGCAGGTAGGAGTATGTAGCTGGCTCACTGCTGCTCCTGGGGCGGCGGGGAGAAGGGGGAGCTGTCTCAGTCAATCCCAATTTCCTTAAAAACACCACCACCAACAACAACAACAAAACCAGTGCACAAAGGACTGCTCCTCCCCTTTCTCTTCAAGTGTGTTTGTCACTTCCTGGATATACCTGCTTCTGCTCATCCCTCTGAGTTACCTCTCCTCCTCTGACTGGGTCTGCCCCCAGGAAAATTTACCCTGCAGATGTAAAGCTTTGTTTTCATAAACAAAACCACCCACTCCACCTGGCTAGAAACAGCCTATACTTTGGGCACTGAGTTATGCCATCTTTCATGTCTGAACAGGTTTAGTGACACAATCTGTATTTGGTGCTTTCAAAAATTCACTCGCATAGAGTAAGATAACTGCATTTATATCAGAGTATCATGACTATTAGGTGAGATAAATATACTGTCAAATGTAATGACATCCTCCTCCCAGCTCTCTCATAAAGAAGTATTGAGAACACATAATTGCCCTCAAAAGATGTCTATTTTATGATAATCATTACCTAAATATTACACACCAGAGACTTGTACTATTAAAGAGGGCTGGAATTACTTATGAAATATTAGCTGTTTTACTTAAGCTCTTTGGACCTAATTCATAAAAATTAATTCATGGTTTATAAGAATGATCTCTTTTCTTTAATAGAATACTTCTGTAGTTTATTAAATTATTTAATCCTGTCACCCTGATCACGTACATTTCAATTTTAGCCCTTCAGAAGGAAAAATAGACTAACTGTTAGGAGAAGAAACGTTGGTGTCAGCAGTCAGGACCTACGTCTCAAAAACCCATGAAGAAATTTACAGACTATGGAGAAAACAAGGGTAAAACTAAGTCAACCCAGATACTCCTGCTTTTCAAATGTATTTGTGACTATTTAAGGGTAAACCTACACCAAGAAAATGTTTATTTTTTATTAATTTATCCTTTCTGAGTTTGGAAGAGTGATTTCTAATTTTCCTAGTGCATTCCGGGTTTTCCTAGAATGACTTCTCCATGAAGTTTTCAGTGTCTTTAAAATGCTATCCAGAAGTAGCTTCAGCCCTCAGGGCCCACAGCAGATCGTGGGTCTGTGTATGCCAGAAACTTTGCTCAAGATCTTCAGGGAAATGATACTATAAAACTTCATTTACTATTTCTCATCATCGTGATGGAGAAGTTGTTTGCTCCATGTACTGACTCACATCTGTGCCTGCCTCTGGACTCTCGTACCCATGAGGGCAGGCAGGCTTCGTCTTTCTGGCTGACCTCTCGTACCCATGAGGGCAGGCAGGCTTCGTCTTTCTGGCTGACCTCTCGTACCCATGAGGGCAGGCAGGCTTCGTCTTTCTGACTGACCTCTCATGCCCATGAGGGCAGGCAGGCTTCATCTTTCTGGCTGACCTCTACATCCCCTGAGCTACAAGATGCTGTTCCAGTCAATATTTTTACACTGAAAGCCAACATATTTTACTAACTTTACAGTTGTCCAATGAGGATAATTAACATTAATTCAAGTCACAATGTGTCTATTGATTTTTCTACTAAAAATAAAGGCTTTTAAAAATGAGGAAAATAATCTCTTATATATACTCACGTCAACCCTATGAGGAATTAGGATAGATTTTATTTTCTATGTGCTATAAATAAGGCACTGAGATGCTAGGAAATGAATATAAACAGCTACATAGCAGGGTGGAAAAGTAACTAAGTATCACCACGTGTGGATTCTCTTTCCAACTTTCAGCATTTACTTTGAGCAAGTCACTTAATGTTGGTGTCTTTGCTAGAGATATTATCAAGAACAAGATGACTTCCAAGTTCCTTTCTAATTACACTACCCTCAGCCTCAGCCATAGAGCACTGTCCTAAGAGATATTCAGAGAAAGAAAAAAGTCATAGCGTGCCTGGTGTCTGCAGGACATTGCATTTGGCCTCATGGAGTAGAATCTGAGTGCAGGAACATAAGCACATGGAGAGTTATTTTCTCACATAACCTGAGTTCTGGGACACAAACCCAGCTGGCCCAACTGCTCACCCATGAGCCAGGCATTTCCTGCCTTGTCCTTAGAGAGAGACCTTTATTCTTCTGGTTAAAAGTGGCCATTCCACTTCCCAGCTTCAGGAATAAGTTATGAGTAGAAAGGGAAACCACAAAAGGCTCTTCCTAGTTGAAATGAAGGAGAAAATACTAAGGGCAGCCAGACAGAAAGGTTGGGTTACCCATAAAGGGAAGCCTATCAGACTTACAGCAGATCTCTCAGCAGAAACCCTATAAGCCAGAAGAGAGTGGGGGCCAATATTCAGCATCCTTAAAGAAAAGAACTTTCAACCCAGAATTTTATATCCAGCCAAACTAAGCTTCACAAGTGAAGGAAAAATAAAATCTTTTATGAATGAGCAAGTACTCAGAGATTTCATTACCACCAGGCCTGCTTTACAAGAGCTTCTGAAAGAAGCATTACACATAGAAAGGAACAACCAGTATTAGCCTTTCTAAAAATATACCAAAAAGTAAAGAGCATCAACATAATAAAGAATTTATATCAATTAATGGGCAAAACAGCCAGCTAACATCAAATGGCAGTAATCCTAAACCTAAATCGATTAAACTCCCCAATCAAAAGATACAGCCAAAACCCATCGGTATGCTGCATCCAGACCCATCTCACATGCAAGGATACACAAAGACTCAAAACAAAGGGATGGAGAAAGATTTACCAACCAAATGGAGAGCAAAAATAAATAAATCAATAACAAGCAGGAGTTGCAATTCCTGCCTCTGATAAAATAGATTTTAAAGCAACAAAGATATAATGGTAAAAGGATCAATGCAACAAGAAGAGCTAACGATTCTAAATATATACGCGCCCAATACAGAAACACCCAGATACACAAGACCTATAAAGAGACTTAGACTCCCACACAATAACAGTGGGAGACTTCAACATCAATATTAGATAGATCAACAAGACAGAAAACTAATAAGGATATCCAGGACTTGAACTCAGATCTGGAACAAGTAAAGTTAATAAACATTTATAGAACTCTCCACTTTAAATACACAGAATATACACTCTTATCAGTACCACATCACACCTACTCACAGGTTTAAATGAAATATTGGTTGGCCATTATTAAGCACAATTATTGGCATAAAAGAGGTTTTCAATACCCATTTTTAGAATAAAGCAACACTCCCGTTCTGTCTCCCTTTCTTTTCCTTTCTTCCTCTCCTTTATTCCTTTTTTTCTTTCTTTCTTTCTCTATCTCTTAAAAAGAAAAAAAGGCTCTTCCTAGTTCAGTTTTCCACTTCAGTCAATATTTCAAAAGCTTTCTGAAAATCGTACTCCAAAAACTTCTGCTTGAATCTCATTGGTCAAAACTGGTTGTATGGTTACCTCTGGCCAAAAGGAGTATGGATTTGTAAGTGTGTCTTAGTGGGCATAGTGCCTCTTGAACAGAAGTGTGGTTTCCTACCAAAGGAGAAAAGGTAGAATAGATGTCGGCTGGGCAGCCAACAGTTTACCACAAACAGTAGAGTGATAGAGTTCCTTTAGTGAATAATTTTTCAAATTTACTTTGAGAGTCTACACCTGTGTGCCCCAAGGATCCATACAAAAACAATTTATAGATGGACTACCAGTAAGAAGAAAATCCGGAAACAATTTAACGGGCCAGAATTACCCTGACAATTTTTTTTACAAGAATAAAACTGCAGTATACCTCACGAAAAGAAGATGCAAAATATCCCATCAAATACAATAATATATAAAAAGAATATTACCACAAACAAGTGAGTTTATCATAGGAATGCAAAGTTGGTTTAATATTTAAAAAATTAATCAAACTGAAAGGAACCAAAAAAGAAAAAGAAAGAAATTCAATCAATGTAATTTACTGTATTAACCATCTAAAGAAGACAACCATATGATCATATCAATTGATAGAGGAAAATACAGAGCTCTCCATGGAAAATACACGATTTGTGGGATGCAGAACCCAGGACCCGGAGGGCCAACTTTCCGACTTTTTGTGTTTGAGATTCTGCAGGGCTGACTGTGAGATTTGAGCATTGTCAGATTTTGATACCCCAGGGGTCCCTGGAAGAATACATGAAAATACTGACAGAGTACAGTCCTTGATTAAACTCCACATTTATTTACAACTTAAAAAGGAAAAAAAAGCTGGTAGCAGACAGGAAATAGAAATGAATGTCTGTTAAAGGACACCTACCCAAAACAAGAGAAAATAAAACCCACCAAAAATATCAGAAAGCATGAAACTTTAGCTAATATTGTACTTCATGAGAAAAGACTAAATATTTTCCCCTAAAGAGCAGAAACAGGGCAAGGATATTCTCTCACCATGCTCTTCAACATCATACTGAAAGTCTTACACAGCTCAATGAGGTAAGGAAAAGAAATACAAGGCAGAAGAGTGAAAAGGAGGAAATAATATTATACCTATCTGCAGATGACATGATTTGAAGCTGGGGATATTTTCTCCAAAATGAACAGGTACAATGTATAAAAATATATTCTTAAGGAAAAATGGAATCTTTACTCCTCTGAAAGTAGTCTTTTAGAATTTATTTTTGGTCCTTCTCATGTTATTATATGAAGGTCTGTATCTTATGTAAATGACAGTATGGTATCCCAATATACATTTTTTATATTGCACAATAATGGATATTTGGATTGATTCTAATTTTTGTACCACTAGAAACAACTGTTGCAAGTTATATATTCTCTTTTATGCAGTTGTGCAAAGAGTTTCTATAGAATCATTCCTAGAATTGGAATAGCCAAAACAGCTCAGTTATGAAAATTTTAAATTATATTAGATTATTCCTCAAATTACTATTTTAACCTCTTGTACTAATTTACATACCTGTCAAGAGTATATGAGAGGGTCTGTTTCCCCAAACCCACAGTAAAGAATGATCAAACTTACATATTAATATTTATCTTTTCAACTAAAAATATGTCATTTGTATTGACTTGAATTTTGTGAAGTTTGGCATATTTATGTTGTGTATTTTTATTTCTTGTTTTCTCTGCCTGCTCAAATCACTTGCCCCGTCTTCCATTGGAGGTTTTATCACAGAGTTTTAATACCTCTTTGCATATCATAAATAGTAATTGTTCCCTATCGTGTTTCAATGTCTGTTTCCAGTTTGCCTTTTGTATTTGACATTGTGGTGGTTTTGTAATGGAATTTAAATTTTTGGTTGCGTCTAATCGATTGCTTCTTTTGTGACTTCAAATTTTGATGTCTTGTTTAAATTGTCTTTTCCTTATTCAGTTAGGTGTTCCAAAAGCAGCTATGAGAGCCCATGTTAAGGATCTGCACCATCTTTGCATGAGTATACCTAGAAAACCCTTAGTTTCCCTGATATTGGGACAATTATCTCTGCAACCTGGAGCACAAAATCAGCAAATTGAGTTGGTTAGCTTAATATATATATTTTTTGTTTTTAGTTTAGAGTACTGGCTTGCATGTTATTTTTACTACAAGGGCTTACAGCTCCTCCCAGGGAGTCTCGACTTGACCCTGGCTCAGTTTAAGGCCCCTGGAGTAGAGGAGAAAGTGGATATTTCCACAATTTAAGCTGACATAACTATTAGACCATAATATCAACAGACCAAGTAAGCAGAAGGCATTCTTATTATACTCGTACACTATCTCACATATGATCTTTGTCTCTGCTCCACAAAGCCCATTAAATAGACTTTTTACCAGTTGGAGACCATTTCATCTCTTGGTATAGAATTCCACAGCCTCTGATAACAAGTGCAAAAACACAACTTTGTTTACAAATGGCTATAGGTTGTATAAGTGTCTTGTGTGTGTGTGTCTATGTATGTATAGTCTATATATGTGTGTGTTTATATATTATAAGCCCTTCTCTTATTTTCAGTGAGCTTTTAATTGTGAAGAGATCCTTGATAAGGTCTTCGTTCATCAGAGAACAGAATAATTCGGACAGGAGTGATTGAATCATTGAGCTCTATCAAACAAAACTTCCTTTATGTACCATAGGGAAATTTTGGTTTTGGTTTCTTCGTAGTAGCATAATCATAGTCCAGCTTCTCAAAGTCAACCTGCAGCTGCTTGTGCTCACGCATAGCACTGGGAGTCTATCTCAGCCACCACAGCTTTAAAGAACCCTCCAGGAAAGGAACTTAAAAGTTTACAGGTCAAAGGGTCCAGATTCTAAACAGAATTAAGGTTTTCTTTCTGCTTCAGCCTAGCAGGGATGTATTTCCCATGAGAGGTTTGTTTTGTCAGTGAAGGTCATTGTAACTGAGTCATCTAATAGAAAATTAGTAAAATCTCCCCAGGAAGTGTTAATTTAGTGCAAATGATTGTGTCCTACATGGGTGGACCACAGTACAAACTTCTCCCCTTATCTCGTTCTTCAAGAAGAGACGCGGTAGGATTCGGGGAAAAAATAATAATTTGTGATGAGCATTTACCACATGAAAACACTTTGTAGTTGTTATTTTTAAAGTCCCAGGCTTTCAAGAGGAAAGGCTTATTTTTCTTAGGAAAGATTAGCAGTAAGATGCTAGGCCTGTGATGGCCGAAGAGAATGTTTTCTGGGGTTCCATTGCTGTTTCTCAACGTTTAGGGAAGCAGGGGACTTCCGGGCATTTATTTGGAAAAGAGTGTAAAAGCTAAGAAATTAAAGTTGTTTGAGGTAATATTAGAAAATCATTTATTTAAAGGAGGGAAATCATTGTAAATGAATGATATTATCATTTCGAGCCTTAGAAAGAAAATTAGTTATCAGCAATAAAGATATATGAATTTTTTAAAAAGGCTCTATGCCTAATTAGTTTGAACTTAATTTAATTTGTAGCTTAAAACTAAAGCTATCAGTGAATTTAATGGTGGTTCTACCCACTGATGAATTACTGGGAATACGGGAATACCATACACATTCCGTTAGCTGTGGTAACTCTGGGTTAGAACCTTGGATTAACGTGAATAATTTTAGTTTATCCTCTTTCTATTCAGAATCTGGATATTAATCCTGTGTACATTCGCATGGTTTAACTTGTAATTAAAACAAGCACTTATTAATCCTCTTGTACTAAATGTTTTTCCATAAATAGGCAATGATAGCAGATTGATGTGTACACAAGCCAGATCTGAGTATCTTTCTAAGAGTTAAGCAAATGGCAGATGACAACCTTGAAACATGGTGGGGAAAAGTTCTTTCTACTTTCTGTGAGTATTGGTGTGTGTCTCATCAGATTACTTTAAGAAGCTTTCTTTCACGTTACCAGGATTGTCTAAATTCTAAGGCATCCATCTCACTAAATGCTGCAACTGTCTTTGGCCAGAGCAGCAAACGGACTGGTCAGTAGAAAATAATGCAGATACAGTAAGGGTCCCTGGCTGTCTCTTCCGGTTGACATCCAAATCCGAAGTTGTTTTCCTTCGAAGGCACAGGACTCTGAAGCTCAAAGGTGGGTGTGTATGACAGTCACGGATCAGAGACCTCTTTTCTACTCTGTGCCAAACCATGTGGCCTGTCGCCTCCCACCCATCTCCCTAGGGGTCACCAGGAGACCTAGGTTCTTCAGGCTCCTCCAGACAGGTGAAGGGCAACAAAAAGAACCCTTTCTGAAAAAGGGGAGACCGCTTCCTCAGATGCTCTTCACGTACACATTTCTGCTACCTCCAGCAGCGACTCGCCCTGCACAGCCTCCCCACAGACTCATGCACACTCCGCCACTTTTCATGTGGAAAGTCAGTGTTCGTAATCCAGTTGCAGCAAAAGCAAAAAAAGAACTTTGGTATTTTTCTCAAGCCACCGATTCAGAGTCAACTCAATGTAGAGAAAAAGCAAAAGAAAACCTGAAAAGAGAGCATGTTGGCTCTTAGAGGAGTAATTCCGGATGACAGAAGCTCTGCTAAGAATGGGCTTTGAAGGGAAATAGCTGTGGGAAGAGTATCTCTCTGAGTCAGGCTGAAGATTTGCCAATCCTCAAGCTTGAAGGAAAGGAAACCCGGCACCGCTGAGAGCTGAGGACTCAAAGCAACTTTTGTTTCTTAGCCAGTGATGCCCATAATGTGGTCTCAAGGTTGTCATTTACGGCTTGCTGCAGGTACAATTTCAGCATGTTACTGTCGTGTATAAATGAAATAACAGAACCGGTTAATAACAAAACCACATGCTTTTTGGGAACTGATAAAATCATACAAAATACTTTAAAGATTGAAACATATTCCTTGCCTATTTCTACTTACAATTCCAGAAACACTGTCTTTATTAATACCAAAAGATAAGAAATCCACTTGCGCGTTAATGACTTTAAGTATGATGAATGATTTTAAAGTATAATTCTTAACGGGGAAACAGATGTTCAGGAAAAAATGATAATAGCAATAAATATATTAGTTCTTCTTACTGTAAAAAAAATATTAGTTCTGATTGTGATCATACCTGTTCTCATTTGTGATTTTTGAAAGATATTTTAAAGCTATACTGCATTGTTAAATATGTCAAATTTGTATCTGTTTCATAGTATATATTAATTTAATTGATGAAAAATATTTCACATTAACTCAGCTACATAAATGATGGAAAAATGGAAGCAAGCTACCACAAGCAACATAAATGTACTAAAAAAAATTCTCACCAGATTCTCAAATACGTCCTGCCATGAAAAGACAGCTGTGTTAGTCTGAAGACTCTATGAGGCCAGGAGCAGTAAGTCACAAGCACTGCAGGAAGCCCGTAGATTTCCAGATCTCTCTTCTCCCTGGAGCTGCCCTTTTGTTTCTCACCCTCAAATCACAGCCTCTTGTTATTGTCTTCTTTTTTCCTTAAAAGAGTAAATCAAGATCTTATTACACATGTGTAAAACCCCTTTGACAAAAAAAAAAAAAATGGAAAGGGTCATCACTTCTCCCACATGCCTTGAAGAATCGCCATATGCATTGTAAATGTCCAGGGTCAGGGTGGAGACAGCAAGTGGACAGATTTTCCCTCCAATGGGCTTGGAAAAAAGAACAGGTTGCTTCCAGTATCATCTGCACCAGCATCAACACGGCCAGCGCGTCATGCGTTTTGGTGGTAGAAAATCATACAGTGGCACCCACACCTGCCAGTGGGGTATCCGTTTCCCTCGTGTGCCTATTTTTGAGGTGTTCTATTTCTCGACAATGCCAAATCAATAACCCTCATTTGCAGCAACATACCACAGCACAGCGTTTTATATCACACTTCCAAGAAGCAGCAGTCTAAAATCTTGACAATTTAAACCACATACCAACTCCTGACATTTAGATCTTTTCCAGTAAAAAGTATAATGCTTTTGTTTTAATATAGAATACAGTTTCTGTCCTCCCTACTTCTGGCAATAGCAATGTCACCTCAAACGGTCCTTTAGACTTAACATGCTGTAGCTAACACCTTAGATTCTTTCTTCTTCTGTGTACCTGTTTCTTATCTGGCACCCAGTTTGATGATGTCTTCGGAATGTCTTTTGTTCCATTTCCAGTAGCTTCATCTTTCTCCAGTGATCAGTCATTTCAGACCCAGATTAGCCATCCTTTTCTTATTTTCCTTACGACCGCTCATCTCCAGAACTGTAATTCATTCTACATAAACAGCACCTAATTGGTCTTCAGAAAATCATAATTTTTCATTTCACTCACCCAAAGCTTTCAAAGGTTGATTCCCACTGTTTCAATTTCCTCCAGCCTCTCTAACCCAGCTTTTCAAGAGGCTCTCTCACCTTTCTACAGTGCAGTGAGGGAAAGGACTACTCATACACCCTCAAACACACCACACAGAGGCCTCACACCACACTTTCTTCATACACCACCCCAGTGGGAAGATGCTTCCCATCCCTCTGTACTTAGCAAGTCACACTTGTCCTCCCAGGCTCATCTCAAATGCAGCCTCCTCCATAAAGCTCCCACATATTCCTGCCTGCAAGAATTCCTCTCTCCTCTGAATGTCGTCTACTTTCTCTCTAGATTTAATCTGTGCATTCAGATGTATCCTTTCTATATTTTTATTTTCCATTCATACACACACACACACACACACACACACACACACACACACACAGATTCCTAAACATCCATATACATGTGTACACATATTTTTTTCTTTATATAATTGTTATCATAATAAATATTGTTATGTGGCTTGCCTCTTTCTACACTACCATATATGTTGGAGGTCTGACCCTATGACACCTGGAGGATAATGGGTGGTTATTTCTTTTCTGTACACGTGAATTTTTCAATTTTTCTTGTTCTTTAAATTTTAATTTATTTATTTACTTTGAGATTAGGTTATGAAACTGGCTAATTTTTGTGGTTTTGGTAGAGGCAAGATTTCACCATGTTGTCAAGACTGGACTCAAACTCCTGGGCTCAAGGGATTCACCCACCCTTAGCCTCCCAAAGTGCTGGGATTACAGGCATGAGCCACTGCACCTGGTCCAAATTTCCAAGAATAATCACATATAGACTTTCTAATGGTGCATGCAGAAAATGGGATTCACAGACCATTAAAAAAAAAGCAGATAGAGATGATCTCAACATAAAGGATCATGTTCTCAACTTTCTATCTAGTAGGAAAAAAATATAATTTTAATGATTATAAAGATAGATCATGGAGAGCACAAATAGCTCATCCATAAAAATAATCGTGTTTTTGTTCAAAATATATTTAAGGGCCTACTAACCTCAAAGGGCTCTGATTCTCAAGTGTAAGAATGAATTAGCCCCAAGCCCCGCCCCCGCCCCCCCGGCCCCCCGTCAGAGTTGCAACTGATACAAGTTTGCCGCAGGGCACTTAGACATTTTGCGTTTCTTTCCTTGAACCTCCCCTTGCAAAGAAAAGACATCTTTTCAAAGAATTGCATTTGACAGCAAGGCCGACCTATTAACCACGATGTTATAGACAAGAGTCTATTGTAATGCAACGTATTTAGTTAATTGCTTGATTTTAATATTTATAAAATGCTATTTTAGGTGCTTTTGAACTTTCAAAGCACTTTCATAGCTATTACCCCATGTTGCATTTTCAATAGTCCTTGTGGTAGGTTAAGCATCCTCATTCTGTTGATGGGAAAACAGCCCTAGGTAGTCATGTGGCCTTGCCTTAACTCACCCAGTTAGCAAGGCGGCAAAGGAGACGTGCTGGCTTCTAACCTAAGCCTTCCCCTGAACCAAGCCAAGGAATTAAGCTTTTTTTTTTTTTTTTTTTGACAAGAAAGATTTAGTCCTGGTCCCAGAACAAATTTTAACATTAGAACTATGTTATAAATAAGTGGCATGGCGAGAGCCTGGTGTACAGTGAACTCTGTTTTATGGCCAAGACCGTGTGGCACGCACCGAGCCTTTCAGTCCATCTTTTCCATGACTATCCTGGGTAACTAGGAACCAGGAAAGAGATTTGCTCAAGCACATTCCACTTGACAAGCACAAATGAATTTATTCAATTGCCTATATTCTAAAACTGTCCAAGCAACCACACCATCACATAAATAAAAGACGGCAAGTTGGTAACAAACCTGTAGGTTCAGGCACATGGAATGCTCAGAAAATACTGATTTTCCTATCTGATCAAACGCTGAGAATGAGTGGGGGTAGGGGACACTCACACAAAAGGGACATCTGTTACTTATTTAAGCCATCCTTAGACAAGAATATATTACTTTCCAGAGAGAAAAATATTGTTCTTTCCAGAGGAATAGGAATGTGATATAAACAATGAGATGAGATAAAGCTGTTTATATCAAAGGGTGAATCAGATTATAACACTGAAAAATAGTACACATTTCCTGTTATTGCTGCTATAAGTAAAACAGTATTTGAAAGACAAATTACCATGTTACTATTCTTGAAAATCCCAGGCTCTCTTATAAGTAATGACATCTTGGGTACACAGGAGACTAACCAAGTGCAGACGTATCTCTATCTACATAATTTAAGGAGGAAAAAAATCAATTGTTTCTCCTTCAAGAAAGAGAACACTTTTTCCTGTCAAACTTAAAGAACCAAGAAAAGTTTATATTTAAGACAAAAAAAACTGCAAATAGCGCAGGGAAGACATGAGTGGCGCGCATGCTCCCAGCAGGGCTGAAGTCCAACCTAGTTCTAGAGACCATGCTCCGGGTCATAAACAGCAGGCAGGAAACTGACGGTCCCCAGACTTGAAGTGCCTGCAGCAGTTGGCCAGCCCCGAAGGACCTCTGCAACACAGGGCAACAGGGAGTTGCAGCCTCACCTGGGGCAGGTGACAAAGCAGCTTTCTAGTGTAGATCACACACACACGCGCACACATGCACGCAGTTGGCCTTCCTCATCCATCCTGCACCTGTTCTTGCATGTGGACCTGTGTACCCGTGGAAACCACCCTGGGTTCCAGTATGAACAGACACTGGGCACTGTCTCACCAAGAGATCAAGAACAGGCCCCTGCTCACCTGACCTCACCTCTTAGCAACTCTCTCATTTTCCAAAGGAGAGAGGCAATGGCAGGTATAAGCCTAAGGCATCTGCCCTTCTCTAAATCCAGTGAGAAGCTGATCAGAGCCACCTTCTCACCTGCTGGCAACCAGGGTAGCATCTATGTCTCCAAACTCAGAATGACAAGCAAGCAGCCAAAGCCACCTTGAATGACAGCCAAGCACAGAGCCCGCTGACTAAGCCCTGTTCCCATGTGCCCCAGACAGAGGGGCTTCCCAGGACAGGGGCTTCCATGACTAACACAGGAAAGTCCCAGGCAAACCAGAGCTGTCAGTCACCCTTTTGGTGTTTTCTCTGGGCCTCGGTCCCTTCTGTCTACTCACCTGCAGGCCCAGCTCCAAGAGGCTGCTTTAGGAAGCCCTGGGCCGTCTGGGTCTAATCAGCTTCTCTTTGAAAGTCCTTAACCTCTTCTCGTGTAAGCGAAGTGTGGTTTGAACAGTTAGTTGCTTTGGGTACATCTTAAATAAGAAAAGTCCATTCATAGGTCTAGAAAGGAAGCCATAATTCTCTTTTCTGGCTGGATTTCAGTTTCTGGTTTTTTGTTTTTTTCTTTGGAGAGAGGTTCTCACTGTGTCACCCAGGCTGGAGTGCAGTGGTAAGATCACAGCTTCCTGCAGCATCTACCTCTCGAGCTCAAGCAAACCTCGCGCCTCAGCTGACCAAGTAGCTGGGATCACAGGCATGCGTCACCAAACCAAGCTAATTTTTAAATATTTGTAAAGACAGAGTCTCACTATGCTGCCCAAGCTGGCCTCGAACTCATGGGCTCAAGTGATTCTCCCACGTCGGCCTCCCAAGTGCTGGGATTACAGGCGTGAGCCACCGTGACTGGCCTGGGAATAGGTCTTGATCAGTGCTTCCAATTTGGCCCTGTCTGGAGACCCCTCCGGTTGTCACCATGGGAGAAGCCGTGCTCATGACATCTCCCAGGTAGAGCCAGGGTACCACTGTGCCTCACACCATGCCCGGGGCAGCCCCCACAGCAAAGCATTGCCTGGCACAAGATGTCCATTGCACTGAGGTTGAGAGACCTTGGTCTATGTTAACGCTGGGACAAGATCACCAAAAAAGCTAAGGAGGAGTCGGCTGAGAGGCTCATTCATGTGACCAGAGGCCTCCCCAAGCACACCTCAGCTGGCACACATCCGCAGCACCTGTGTGCAGAGCGTGCTGGCCTTCCCAAAACGAGCCATGCGGGCGATGCTTCTCCTGGACTCTCCTCCTTCTCCATTCTTCCTCCTTCCCAGCAGGCCGGACACCACTGCTTGCCTCCCACTCCCAGGACTCCATCTCCCTCGGTTAGTCCCTGTGCAGGGATAGCAGAGGCACTCTCCCTTTCCAGGGAGACGTGGAGAGGAGGGCCTGAATTCCAGCAGGGAGGGGAGTCAGAACACAGCCATTCACCGAGTCCTCTCCAGCCCCAGCCCTGGGAGTCAGTCCTGGGGGTGCTGCCTTTCACTAGGGGATTCCCAGCCCCGATCCCTCCAGACACAGGGAGGTTGAGCAAGGAACATGGTCTTCGCCCTTCCTCCGTGTTGCCTCTGTCCCCTCCCTCAGCAACCAACAAAAGGCAAATGAATTCATTAAGGAGACCAACACCTGGCATTTGCCTTTCTTTCTTTTTTTTTTTAGATGGAGTCTCACTCTGTCCCCCAGGTGGGAGTACAGTAGCCCAATCTTGGCTCACTGCAACCTCCACCTCCCAGGTTCAAGTGATTCTCCTGTCTCAACCTCCTGAGTAGCTGGGATCACAGGCACCCACCACCATGTCAGGCTAATTTTTGTAGAGACAGGATTTCACCACATTGACCAGGCTGGTCTCGAACTCCTGGCCTCAAGTGATCCACCCACCTCAGCCTTCCAAAGTGCTAGGACTTGAGGTTTGAGCCCCTATGTCTGGCCGCATTTGCCTTTCTTTTGTTTTGGAGATGAGGTCTCTGTCGCCCAGGCTGGAGTGCAGTGGCACGATCTTGGCTCAAAGCAACCTCCTCCTCCTGGATTCGAGTGATTCTCCTGCCTCAGCCTCCTGAGTAGCTAGGATTACAGGTGTGTGAGCTACCAGCTAACTTTTGTATTTTTTAGTAGAGATGGGGTTTCACCATATTGGTCAGGCTGGTCTCGAACTCCTGACCTAGTGATCCTCCTGCCTCAGCCTCCCAAAGTGCTGGGATTACAGGCATGAGCCACCGCACCCAGCCTCACATTTGCCTTTTTTTAAGGCCTTTATTTAGGACTCAAGCGAGAGGTGTCAGGAGAAAAGGTGAGGGAATTGCGGGCGAGGGTGGAGAAGGGGTTCAGCAAGGTTTGGAGATCTTGATTTCTTCATTAGTCACAGGCCTGAGCAGCACATCAGTGCTTTCAAGTTAAAGGTAGGACATGGAAGATAATGTATCCTGTTGAATCTATAGGGATAATTAAGAGATAATTAAAAATATAATGATCCAAATTGGGACTGAGGAAACACACTGGCATTAACCTCCTTGCCCTTAGAGAAGGTGCCGTGAGAGTTCGTGGTCGGGTTTACCACTTATTCAGCACTCCACCTCCACTTGTTCCTAACCCCTGAGGAATCGGCTCATTACTGACTCAGAGGGATGCGCGCCAAGTCCTGACTCACCACCACTTCCTGCAGAAATCCTCCAGTCCTGTTAGAAATGGCTCAGCCAAGGGGACTCATCTCCTCACACCCAGGGAACCGAGACCTACGAAAGACCACAGCGTGAAGTGATGAACGCGCCACGTGCACAGGATTAATGTGGTGGCTCTAATCCTCCAATGTCTTCAAACCTTGCCGACCCCCTTCTCCACCCTCGCCCACAATTCCCTCACCTTTTCTCCTGACATCTCTCACTTGAGTCCTAAATAATGGCCTTAAAGAAGACAAATGTGAGACTGGGCAAGGTGGCTCACTCCTGGAATCCCAGCACTTTGGGAGGCCAAGGTGGGTGGCTCACACGGCCAGGAGTTTGAGACCAGCCTGATCAACATGGTGAAACCCTGTGTCTACTAAAAACATAAAAATTAACCAGGTGTGATGGTGCATGTGCCTATAATCCTTATGCTGCTTAGAATAGTTCTTGCAGTGTTAGTTTTAGAGATATGTAATGGAGAGCAGTAGGGAAATCAATACTTGCCTGGTCCTTCTCCACTTCCCTAATCCATCTGTCTCCCTTGCTATGTCTCCAAACCTTCTCCAGCTAGGACAGCAGAGGTCCCCAGACATGGTTATGAACTCCACGTGTGTCCCTGGTGGACGCTGCTGGACCCAGCATGCACGCTTCTCTGAACCTCCATTGCCAGTGGGGAGCATGAGGCAGCTTTCTCATGCAGTGGGTGAGAACCAAGGTTAAGGCCATCATGTGGGAGGCATCTGTGTGGCAATGGCAGGCATCACTGTGAGTGGCCCAGGTCACACGTGTCTGCTCTGATCTTTCTACATCTCTTCTTCCTGCTTCACTCCCACTGTCTAACTTAATTCCTTTTTTGTCTGCTCCTTTCAGGAGACAGTGTGGCATCCTAGAAAGGCTGAGTGTGGGAAAGAAGACCCATTCTGAAGTCACCCTGATTTGTGTTTAAATGATCACCTTGACTACTGCTATAGCATGAATGTTTATGTCCTCCACCCAAATTCGTACGCTAAGACCTAATGGCCAATGGGATTTTATTAATAGGTGGGGCCTTAGGGAGGTGAGTGGCTCATGAGGGCAGAGCATTCATATGAGATAAGTGCCCAAAGCCCTGTGTACAATAGCAAAGACCTAGAACCAACCCAAATGCCCATCAATGATAGACTGGACAAAGAAAATGTGGTACATATACACCATATACACCATGGGAATACTATGCAGCCAGAAAAATGATGAGTTCATTTCCTCTGTAGGGACTTGGATGAATCTGGAAACCATCATTCTCAGCAAACTGACATGAGAACAGAAAGCCAAACACTGTATGTTCTCACTCATAGGTGGGTGTTGAACAATGAGAACACGTGGACTCAGGGAGAGGAGCATCACACACTCAGGGCAGTTGGGGGGGTAAGGGGAGAGACAGCGGGGGGTGGGGGGGTGCAGAGGGATAACACTGGGAGAAATGCCGGATATAGTATGCACCTAAAGTAAAATAAAAAAATTAAAAAAAAAAAGAGACCCCAGAAAGTCCCCTTTCACTGGCCACCCTGTGAAGTGTAGAACACAGTAAGAAGGCCACCTGTGAGCCAGAATGTGAGCCCTCCCAATTGTTCTAGCACCCTGATCATGGGCTTCTAGCCTCCAGAATTAGGAGAAAGAAGTTTGTTTTTCCTGAGCTATCCACTTCAAAGTGTTCTGCCGTCGCCGCCCAAATAGACTAAGACATCCACTTAACCTTGGTCAAATGTTCAGCCTTGGAGTCCACACCTGTAAAATGATGCCAATAACACTGTGTATTTACTACGTTTATGATCAGGATTAAGAAATGTAATTTATTAATCAGAAATTAGTAATTTCTGATTATTAATTCTATGGTGCTTGATACCTGATTGAGGCTTATTTAATATTTGGATCCTTTTATTTACTTTTTCCTCTTTCTTTCTGCTTCTCCTCTTCCCCTTTTCCTTTTGAAATAGAATGCAGAGGACAAAGCAAACAAACAAACAAAAAACTCCTGGAAGAAGCACAGAATTTCAGACCTAGAAAGAAGCTGAACAATCATCCATTCCGCTCTCCTCGTTTTACAGATGAGGGCATTGAGCCTCAGAGAAATAAACTTGCCCATGACCACACAGCAAGTGAGTGGGGGACTCAGGACCCAAGACATTTTTTTCCAGGCTCCCTTGTACCACATCACGCTGCAGAAAACCCAGCAGATGGGAAGAGATGAGGCATGTGGTTACCATTTCTGTATTACATCCAATTCGTATTTCATTTAGAAAATGTATTTCTAGAACTTTTTTTAAAAACCTGAATGATTTCAATTGAAGTTTTTCAAAACTAGGATGACTATGCTTCTAATTGATATCAAGTTCAAATTTTTAACATATTTTGTCTAATTTTGCCCCTCCCCTGAAAATATCCAAAGTATTGAATGCCCAGGTTTCCTGTTTGGAAAAGCCCAAGGATCTGAGCATATTCTGGGCTACTCTTGCCCGGCACCCAACCAGGGTACAGGACCTGGCCCGATGCTGCTCTCTGCTGCTGCTGCCCAGCTCTTCTGCTCCACCCACAACACTGTACCCAGTTAATCATTAGGGCCCTTTTCTCTGTACAATTCTATAATATAATGCGATAAAATAATCCATGCTAACAAAAGTCTAGAATGGAAGATGCCTGCTATGGTTTAAATGTGTGTCCCCTTCCAAACTCATGTTGAAATTTAAGCCATATTAAAAAGTGGGACTTCTAAGAGGTAATAAGGCCATGCAGGCCCCACCCTCATGGGTGGGATTGGTGCTGGCATAAAGGGTGAGTTTAGCCCCCTCTCACTCTCTTACCTCCTTGCCTTCTTCCATGTGATGGTACAGCAAGAAGGCTCTCGCCAGATGTCAGCACCGTACTATTGACCTTCCCAGCCTCCAGGACTATGAGCCAATACATTCCTGCTCATTGTAAATTACCTAATTCTAGATATTCTGTTACAGCAGCACAAAACAGACTAAGATGCTGTTCTACTCACTCCTCACAATCCTGTGTTCTTCTAGGAAAAATCGCATAATTTAACAATGACTCTTTAGAGACAATGTCCCTCCTCTATCTCTCAGAAAGAGGCTTTCTCAGTGGAAGAGGAGGAGGATGTTGGGTGGAGGAGAGAGTTGGGAGTGCTCTGGTTTTTCTCGGTGGTACATTCATGTGGTCCCTCTGTTTCCAGTGCCTCAGCCTCTGCTTGTCTACTCCTGCGTTAGGCCCTGTGGTCATGAATTCTTTCATCAAATAACTATTCCTAAAAACAAGCATGCATGACTAAGCATGAGACAACTGCAGTGAGGCAAGTGTGTGTGACTTATCTCATCTACCCAACGTGACAGCTTGACACTTCAGGGGGAGATTTTCACCATCAATTCCCAAAAGAAAGAATTTAGAGTAATGAACATTTACGTATGGGTAGCCCTGTGATGTCTCTGACAACACCCCTCATTTGGCCAAATTTTCAGACTCAAAATGACAGCATTGGCTCTGCGTGCTTTCTGGACTCAGAGAACCTATGGTGTCCGACCTACCCTCTACGGGAAGACAGAGCTCATTCGGAAAAAACCGGACGGCAGGTTAGAAGAAAGTCTTAAGTTCAGGCTTTATTGAGAGGAAAGAGCCTCCAGGCGGGCCAGTCGGGAAGAACAGGAAAATGGCCGCGCCCGCTCAGAGGAGCAGGGTTCTTTTATAGGGGGTTGAAGGGCCGAGGGAGTGGGAAGGCCGGGAGAGCCGAGGCGGCGGGCAACGGTTGGTCAGTTTAAACTGCCGGTCGGCGGGAAGCTGGGGAGAGCTGATGAGGCAGGTGGTGATTGGTCAGCCGGTTGCCGGACGGCAGGTGGCTGCAGCTGGGCGGGAAGGCCAGAACGGTATGTAGAGTGAGAGATAAGGGAGCCTCTTTGTGTGTGGGGGGGGGAAGAGCTTTCACGACAGGGACAGAGTTTTCCAAACATACGGTACCAAAGCTCCAGTCTGGGAAGTACCACCTCATCCATGTAAGCACAGTTCTGAAAATTATTGTAAAATGTGTTATACAAAGAATGGGGTAATGTATTGCTGTAAATTGTCAAACCAGCTCATCAAAATACGCATTCACACATTCATTTTTTTTTTTAGTCATTCATAATACAGCTGTACAAAGGATTATCAACCGGTTTTTAGAGTTACAGAAAAACAGAATCTTAGCTCCACCACTTATCCGTTTGATATTCTGACTCTAGGAAAGGTACTTGACAATCCGATCCTCAGTACCTATCACCACTTGAAAAAAAATGGGAAAATAATACCACTTCATAGCTTGGTTGTAAAGATTCAGTAAGGTAATGCATGCGAGTGCCTAAAACAAAACAGCCACAGAATGGAGGTAGGAGCCTTACCGTAGATTCCAACATAATGGTGTCAATCAGCAAAGTTTCATCAGATCAAGGCGCAGACCAATTATGCATGATGCTGGAATTTGATGCCTAGAAATCCATGTTCCTCTTGCATAAAGCTTTCCTCTTAATCTGTACTTTGCTCATGTTCAACATTTTGGTATTTTTCTAAGCTCTCCAACCTTAGGGGTCTTACTGGTTTCCCACTAAATGTTGGATTAATGGACCATTGCTGGTTAAACCACCTCATCCTCTCCTCAGGCCCCGTAGAAACAGTAGAACCAGGGACTGAAGCCATCATCCCACTGTCTTCAGCACAATGAGTCCTGCGAGTCTAAGCTCCTAGGAAAAGAGTTCCTTTTGGCTGCAAAGGGTGTATAACAGCAGCTGAAACAAGCAGTGCAATATTCATGGGGCTTTTCACTTTGTGGCACTTGAGAGTAAATTTAAAAGGCAATTTACTTCTCTCTTTCTCATTTTCAAGAAGAAATGAGGCCCAGAAAGGTGGGGAATTTGCCAGGATGAGAGAGCTACCCCTACTCATGATTCAGTTAAACAGTTGCTTAGGATACCCCAAAGTCATGTCTGCACTTCAGAAGATTAAGTGCTCGTATAGACAATATCACATATTCCACTACAGCAATTTAATGATTTCCTGATGATATATGATAGGTCCCAGATTATCACTAAAAGGTATTTTAGATTTTGACAACTGACACAATTTGGAAGCCAACAGCAACTCTTGGAATTGGAGTCTACTTAGCACATACCTGGCCAGAGTTTGCCCTACATCTATCTAGATGCTGAAATCCAATATCTTTTCTGAAAAAGTAATACATGTATATGGTTAAAAAATAAATTCAAATAGAACAAAAGTGTAGTGGATTAGTCAAGATTCTTCAGACAAATAGAACCGATAGGATGTACCTGTGTATCTGTAGCTTTATCCATTTCTATGCATAGAGAGAGATTATTTTAAAGAGTTGGCTCAAGGGATTGTGGGGGCTGGAAATCTGAAATCTATAGAGCAAGCCAGCAGGCTGGAAATTCAGCTAAGTGTTGCTATTGCAGTCCTGAGACCAAATCTGAAGGGCAGCCAGCAGGCTAGGAACTCAAGCAGCGTTTTTATGCTGCAGTCTTAAGGCAAAATTCCTTATCTTCACCAAACCTAGGTGTTGGCTCCTAAGGCCTTCAACTGATGGGAAGGGGCCTAGCTTGTAAAGGGTAATCTGCTTTTCTTAAAGCCAACTGACTGTAATTGTTAATCACATCTTCAAAATTCCTTCACAGCAATATGTGGATTAGAGTTTGACGAAACAGCTGGGCACCATAGCCTACCCATAATTGTAGTTGATACATGAAATTAGCCATCACAGAGTAAATAACGAGAAGGGCACCACATCCCACTCCAGACCCTTTCTTCCTTTCCCTAGAGGTAAGCTCTTCAGGTGGCCAAACCCATCTTTCCAGGGAAGGGCATTGGTTCTATTTGCATCCGAATGTTTATGTCTGTAAAAAAAGGCACCAGACTTCCTCTATTCTTCACATTTCTGCAGCCTTCACTCTGTGCCAGGCCTTCTGCTCAGCACCTCACTGGATTTCCTCCTGCCCGTCCTTTCCATCACCTGGACATGCAGTTACCATTCTGTCCCCTTTTTACAGATGGGCCAACAGAGGTGCAGTGAGAGCGAGTGAGGTTAACATCCTTTCAGCTGAATGAATTTGATGACAAGAAAGGTTCAGTCTGCTCTGGAAAAAAACAAAATAATTTTCAAAATAATATTCCCATTTTTATTGGGAAATTGGGGGCAAAAACAAGTTCAGAAAAGTTTCAAAGGCGTGCTTGGTGCCAAGTATGATTTAAAGCCCTGCGTTCTAGAACCCTTGAGTGACACCGGAGGGACGTGTGCCGGGCCGTGTTTTCATTCAGCTCCCCTTATAGACGGCAATATTCCTTGTTTTAAATTATTTATTATTTTGTGTTCCCAATTAAGCTATAATGTGACAGGCGAGCTATTTTACAAGGCTATAAAGAAAATAATCATGCTCCCCAGCGAGTAAACTACAAGGCCAAAAGGTGAGTTGTTTATATCAGGGAGAGACCCACATTACCACATTGAAAAACCGTAGGCCCGGCTTGTTATTGCTGCCACAGGTAAAAATGGCTACAGAACAGAACAAGAGAAACTGGTTCCCAGCCTCCTTGAAAGCACTTATTTTTAAAATAATGACAAAACTGTCTGTGTTTGCATAAGGAGCAAAAATGATTGATAGACGGCCTGGAGGGAGCCAAGTCTTACCCTGAAATTAGGGCCGCAGGGACAAGGAGGTGCTGAAAGGGTCTGGAGCAGAAAGATCTCCTGGGCTGAATGAATGGCAGAAAAATCTAACAGTAGATTAACTTGGTTTGAGGGTCCCATCTTCTGAACACGCTGAACACAGCATATCTTAAATTCAAATTAGCCCGTCTATGGAAAATGAAAATGATATTATGAGTCCTGCCTTGTCATTATGGTGGTTTATGGGAAGCCCAGATGGCTACATATGGCCACCAGACGGGAGCTGGTCTTCAAAACAAAAACAAAATGAACCAAAAAGCCCTCACCCTCAAACAAAGACAGAAGAACTCACCTGCTGAGAGGCACCATGCATTTCAGCTGGAAGTAGCTGGTGACAAGTGAGCCCAGGGGTGGGAGGGGGAAGGAGCCGGGGGAGTGTGTCATCAGAGCTGTTTTCATCTCCCCCTGGTGGGTGGCACAGGGCTGTTTGTGGGCTGTGGGTTTGTGTATCTGGGATGTTGCAGGAAGTGGCGAGGAAAGAAGAATGAAGACAAAGCGTATGGGGTTTCCATTGATTCAGCCAAGTCCATAACAGAAGAAAAGTGCCCTCCTTCAGAACTTACAATGCAATGTGCGAGAATGGACCTGTTACATCTTGTATTACTCACAGGGGGTCCCCACTGCTCAGAATAGGGCCAGCACTCTGAACCATTCTCTAAACCAAGAATCAGCAAGTGACTGAATCTATGAGACTCGTATTGATCAGCCTCAAAAGAAATGAGTCCTACCGCCTCGGTCTCTGAAGAAATTCATTCTCTTGAAAAGCAATTCAAAATGAGCTTTCCCTAATACACATTAGATAAACAATGAGATATCCTCCTGGCTTTCTCTTGGAAAGTTTTCACCAGCTTTCCTCTTTTATATCTTTCCAATTCATTCTCATCCTTTTTGTTCATTTCTCTCCTACTTTGAGGCTTTGTTGTTCAAAATCTAGCTCATATAATTTTTTAAATCGTTGTATTCATGTGTCCCCAACTAGAGCATGCTCTTTTTTCTGGCTGGTAGATCCTCCCCAGGATCTTTGCATGTATTAGGGCTCCAGCGAATAGGTGTTGGTCGTGAGGAGGGATGACCAGCTAAGGGAGCCGATGGCTTTGACAAACACTGCCCGATTGCAAGGAATAAAGACGTGCTCACGATACCTTGGATGGCCAGGTTTATTGTTGCACAAACACTCTGGGTGGTAGGCAGTCCACCAAGATGGCGGCCGTCAATTCCTTACCTCTCTTTGTGTACAGGCTGCACCCCATGACTAGAAATAGGGCCTTTTTTCTCCTCCCTTGTATTTTGACAGGCCTCATACCTTGCTTTCAACAGTGAAATGTGGCATTAGTGAGGTTGGATCTGTTCCAAGCCTAGACTTCAAGCCTTCTGTGTCCCACTCAGAAGCCAGTCACCATGCAGGAAGCCTGACTACCCAGAAAACCACCAAGCTGGGAGAAGTCCAAGCTGGCTACTCAAAGAGGGGCACTGAGGTGCCAGACGTGTGAGGCCTGCTTGAACTTTCCAGCTCTGCTCAGCACTCAGCTGAATGCAGGGAAGCAGTCAGCCCCACTGAGAACACAGGGGAGCAGGGGTTCTGATCCTGCCTGGGCTCCTGGCCCATAGAATCTGGAGATGTGACTTTGAACCACTACATTTTGACATAGATTAATATGCAACAATAGATAAAACACACAGAAAAGTCAAGAAAAATGTTTTTGAAGAAAAGTGATCTCTGTAGGTTAACTACAGTTAGTTAATACTAATTTATTGTGTATTTCAAAATAACTAGAAGAGAATAATTAGAATGTTCCTAGCATAAAGAACAGACAATTTAAGGTGATGGATATCCCAATTACATTGATTCGATCTTTACAAATTATATGAATGTATTCAATTATCACATGTGCCCTGAAAATATGTACATCTATTATGTGTAATAACAACAACAAAAAAAACTTTTTAAAGAACAAAAAACGATTTCACATAAACAGGGCTTGTGGAGTCTGAGGCCTTCTCTGGGTGTTTATTGCATGTTGCAAAACACTTAAGTCCCTCCTGTGGGTCACTGAGGAGGTCACGGTCCCTGAACAAGGACCCAGTTGTTCAGCCACCCTATGGATCTAAGGCCTGGCCCCCTCATTGGCTGCAGGTCAACTTCAGGATGGCTGACTTGGGAGTGGTCGGCCATCAAGACCTTGGTGTGGTCACTTGAGGATAAGGTGACTGGGCACACGGCTGCCTGTTTGGGAAACAACTCCTGCAGCGTTGACAGAATATTTCAGAAACTGGGATTCACATGGAAATAGCACATTCCATCTCTTAAGACTCCGGGGCTAAACGGAGGGCAGGGGCTTTAGAAGTGGCAATCATCAGGCCTTTGGTAAATATCCTCATAGGATGGGGAGGCTGTGTGTGGGATCATAGAGAAGAAGAGGAATGGAGGGACGCAACACAGCTCCTGCCTCAACTACCACAAAACCTTTCCTGTGCTAAAGAGACGTTCGGCTCTTCCTCGATTGGAGGCCTGGCTATTACCATAGAGCATGTTCCTCAGGCTCCAGCGAATTTCTGGATTCCATGTGTGAGTTTGGATATGGATGTGAATATTTTTCTGTCACTGGAAAGACAAAATAAGTCAGAGGATTACTTAGAATCGCTGCAACTCCGTAGTCCTCTCTTTACCAACACGCAGTGCAAATAAGACCCAAGAAACAGCACCCGGTCCTTGCGGCTTCGCTGACAACCAGCGCTTTGTGACCGCTGCGTTTTCTTTCGTTTTACACGGGGTTTCTCCTTGAAGAGGCTGTGCTTCCTGGACTCTCCATGATCCTCCTTCCACCCGAAGTGCCTTTTGTGCGGGTGAAAGGAATGTAACCCACCCTCAAGGGCTAGCACTTCCTGACGACATATATGGAGAATTAAACGCTATTGCAAGCTGTAAACATTAACTGTAGATCACTGACATGCCTCAGAACTCTGTACTTCCCGGTAGGCTCTCTCCGGCTAAAAAGTAGGTTCGTGGTGTTAAACATTGAATAATCACGCAGAAACTGCCAACTATTCATTACAGGAGCCCCACCTCCCCCAGACGCTTCATGAAGTTTAACGTTCGTGGTGAAGAGAACCAGAGATTGGTGATTTCACAGACTTTCCTGGGAAGAAAATAGAAGAAATTCACTCCCACCTCCAAACAATGTGGCTTTTCCCAGATGGAATTTATTGTGCAAAGCTGCACACAAATAAAAGAAACTTTTGATGAATTTGATTTAATGTTTACAAAGTATATTTCTTAAACAGACTTTTTCCTATTGAAAATTTCCATTGTGGTCCTGGAAAAAGATCAAGGTCAGTTCTTACTAAATACGCCTGTTGGATGCAAACTTCCGCTTCAGTCCAGCAGAAGCATTCAGCGTGGGAGAAACAGCCCTCACCCTGCTCAGGACTGTGAACCTGGTGAACTCTGTTGGTGGCAACACCCAGTTTCTTTTCTCAGCTCATTGTTTCTCTCTCTGGCTTCAATATCTCGTTCATGAAGGGGTCATCCTCATGCTCACCAACAACTCCCATCACGCCAGCACAGCGAAGCACTCATCTACAACAGGGAGCAAATGTAGGCTAGGGACATCTTTTTTTCTTTCTAATTATGGAGTGAAAGATTTCTTCCCAGCTAAAAAGAAGATATTGGGGGTGGAGTTCCCACGCAGCCAACATTACATTATGGAAGCCGTTGCCAAGCTTTCTCATGTGAAGAGCAGTCCCAAAATAGAGAATTCTGCAAGGTATTCCCCTGAAATGGTGCTTCCCAAGCAGTGAACCATGAACCCTTTGCAACTGTAGAAGCTTGCATTCATTATCTTAAAGGACGCTGAGAAGACAGTTCCTACTGAGAGGGAGAGAGGTGAGGTCTTGGATTTTTAGTTTTTACATTACAATAAGAGATTTTTACTTAAAAATGTTGTGAAGCAGTGCAATTTAAAAAAAAATAAGAGCATCATGCCCTCGTTAAGGAACTGGCAGTCTGATACAGATGTAGGTCAAGTTGACGGAAGAAAAACAGTAAAATAAAATATGCAGGACTTCAAAATAATACTGAAAACAGGTATTTGTATACGTGTAGACTCTCTCTCTCTCTCTCTCTCTCTCTATATATATATATATATATACATATACATATACATATACGTATATATATATATACATATACATATACATATACATATACATATATATATATATACATATATATATACACACATACACACACACATACACACACACATACACACACACAGAGAGAGAGACAGACAGATTTCCTGAGTATTTACTAAACCGAATGCAGATAGTGTGGTTAGTTGTGAAGTCCAGTGGAGAAGCTGATGCTTGAATTGATACTTTCAAATTGGTAAATGTTATTTCGTTCATTCATTTAATAAAGCATCTTCCCTAGATCACCCACAAGGACTAGGAGGTGTCTCGAACAAGTAAGGACAGCCACCACCCGGAAGATAGGTTCAGTCTGTTGTGCGAGCACACACATCTATCTGGTATGATCTACTTTACTAGGTGGGGGTACAAATATACTGTACCGCTCACATTTTCCAGTTAAACCCATCGGCACCCACATGCACTTTTACCCACGGAGTCTCGCATGAGCCCCTCCGGTGTGGTAAGCCCCAGGCCTTGGACCCCAAGGTCACAATAGCTCTCTTATTTCACACTCATGCACCCAGCCATGGATTCCCCAAGCATGAATCCAGGTCCAGGTGGTGGGGCCCAGGCAGGGCTCCAGTTTCAGGCCAAATTGTGACTGGTGATTTTTTGAAATTATGTCAGCTCAGTATCTCCCACCTTCCTGGGGGCCTGGGTTCTCACTCCCATGAGCAGAACTCTGCTGGGGCCACTGGGGCTCACTCCAGGGTCTCTCACTTAAAAAGAGGGGCTGTTGTAAGGGTCTTCATTTCTTCCCTCTCAAAAAAATCCTTGTGTTCCTTACGGCAAACCCTGCCTCCTTTCCCTAGCATTATAGATTCCCAAGAGAAGAATAGCCTTTGTGAAGACAGAGAAAAAGCAAATGCAAAGATGATTGAGGGAGTCAGCTCCTCTCACTTGCCCAATCAAGGGGGTTGCTTGCGCCACCTCCACACGGCAAATGGAAGGAAGTCCAACCATGTTTTTCCCGTAATTAGGAAGATCTGCTTCATAGTGGCCTGCTGCCCACTCTCCGATTCTCAGGAGCTCGGCAGTTTTTAAAAATTCCATCTCACCAGCATGCCACTCACACAAATGACCAAGCCATTGCAATCGTGGCAGACGTTACACACAAAAAGCACGAGGGGATGAGAATGCAAAAACAGGGGGAGCCACGCCCCTGTGCTAGTGGGGGAGGGAACCATGGGTGCAGAGGAGGGCTTTCCGCGTGGGAATGAAATCTAGGTTTAAGCCCGGGGGTGAGGAGACGTTAGCCAGCTAGGTAGAGGAGCAGGGCTGAGTGGGAGACTGCAGAGAGAGGGAGCTGGATTGTTCAGAAAACCAAAACACCCACATGAAATGATGCAAGATCAGGCTGGAGCGTGCGGCCCGGGCCAGAGCCTAGAGCTGTGTAGGGATTTACCCAATGCAGGCTGAGGAATGCGTGTGCTTACAGCTCCCACGAGGGAAATGTGCAGAGCCTTGGGCTAGCTGAACTTGGAACAGGGGTTCACACAGCTGGGACAAGGTCTCTGTTGGCCCTGGTGGTAGAAATCCAAGAATACTGTCAGGGGTGACCAAGATCCTGGTTTTCCTAGGACAGTCCTGGCTTATTCTTATTGTCATCCTCCTTTTGCTATGGAAAACATCCTGGCTTACGATGATCCAGTGGTTTGTAACAATAATAATTTTATGATGATAATGATAATAAAATGCACAGAAGAGGAGAAAGAACAAGAGAATGAAAAAGCAAATGTGGCAAAACATTATAAATTGGAGAATCTGAGTTTATTAGTTTCCTCCTGCTGCTGTGACAAATTACCACATATGTAGTAATTTAAAATAAATACATTCTCTCTCTTTTTTTTGAGACACAGTTTCACTCTGTCGCCCAGGCTGGAGTGCAGTGGCACAATCTCGCTCACTCCAACTTCTGCCTCCCGGGTTCAAGTGATTATCCTGCATCAGCCTCCTAAGTAGCTACAGGCACATGCCACCACACCTGGCTAACTTCTGTATTATTAGTAGAGGCAGGGTTTTGTCATGTTGGTCAGGCTAGTCTCAAACTCCTGACTCCAGCTGATCTGTCCACCTTGGCCTCCCAAAGTGCTGCGATTATAGGCGTGAGCCACTGCGCCCAGCCATAGATGTATTCTCTTCTGACTCTTGAGGTCAGAAATCTGAAGGCTATTTCAGTGGACTAAAGCCAAGGGTCAGCAGTGCTGGCCTGCCTTCTGGAGGCATGAAGGGGAGACTCTGTTTTCTTGCTTTTTCAGTGTCGAATGGCTCCAGCGTTCCTCAGTTTATGGCCCCTTCCTCCATCTTCCGGATGCATCGATCTGACCTCAGCCTCTGTGGCCACATTGCCTTCTCCTCATCTGTCATAAATCTCCCTCTGCCACATGCTGATAAAGCCACTTCAAATACATCTGGGGCCCAGCCTGATAGTCCAAGAGATTCTCCCCATCTTGGGATTCTTGGCATAAGGACACTGGCAAAGTCCCTTTAGCTGTGTAAGGGAACAACCAGGAATTCGAACCTGAGTATCACTGGGGGCTATTATTTATCTTACCATGCTGGGTCAAGGAGATACATGAGAGCTTCATAGTTACCTACTTTTTGTAAGTTAGAAATTATTGAAACATAAAATGTTTTAAAGGATGAACAGGTCTGGAAGATAAATTATATGCTCGCTCTAACAAAGGGCAGAACTTCCCTCTCCCCAGCTGCAACTTATCCTCTTCTCTCTTAATTGTATGAAAAACGCTTAGTAGATCATACAGGTACAACAGCATCTAATCCAAACATGCCCATGCACTTGCTGAATTTTATTTTAAAGGCAAATGCTAACACAATATGATCCCCACTGCTATCTTTCTTAAAGGTTGAGGCAAACCTTTAAGTTTCCCGGCAGTGAAATTTATAAATTTAACATTGTCAGAGAAAGCAAGCTTCTACACTCTCACAAAGACTCTAATAATTAAAGAGGCAGGAAGGAGTCTCTAGAGCTTTTAAAAATTGTTATTTAAACATGCTTTCCTCCTCAGTGAAGGAACAATCCAATGCAATTATAAATGTCTCTTTGCGTCTGCTCATGGTCTCTGCACATTGCCACATATTTATGAAGGCCTGCGACTTGAGATTCTGCATGCTTATTTCAATAACTCAAGGATCTTTTGCTGGCCGAGGCTCATGTCCTCTTATATCCACACAGGGAAGGTTTTTCTTCCTGTCTCCTTTCATCCAAATTGCTCATGCCTCCTACCTCCACTCGTGTCGTCATTATCAGTATAATGGTATTATTGCCAGTCATGCTAATAACCTTAACTAAGACCTTTCTGGGGAAAGGGCAGGAGGCACATGGAGGAGAAGAGGTGTGTGAACCATGGCTCCAAAGGACTAAAGAGCTGCCTCCCGCAGGTAGGCACCCACCACCTCCCCTGGCATGACCAGCACTTGGATGAGTAGAGGTGAAAGCTAAGTGATGTTCCCTATTGCAGACACTTGAGACATGGCCGTCAGGGCTGGAAGAAGAATCTGGAAAAGGGGGCAAGGCTTAAGGGGGAAAAATAAAGGGAAACCCAAGGAAACGAAAGGAAACTGAGCTCCAGGAGGAAGTCAGACAAAACTGGGCTTGGAGCCCTGCTTCAGACAGCTTCTGAGGCGGGTGAAGCCGAAACTCAGGTGTGAGGAAAACAGCCCCATTCTAGTTACAGACAGGACAAACACATCGCAAAATATTTGAAAACCAATACACAGCAACTTCCTGAAGAAAAGGAATAGAATTACAAAAGAAAAGGTGGAGTGAAGGGGGGCACTTTGACAAATGGCCACATTTCCATTTGGGCTTAAAACATTGAAAGACTGACTGGACAAATAAAAGTGGGCTATCAAAAGGTAATATATAAAGATACTTTGCAACTTGTTTCTTTGTAATATTTCCATAAAAGAAGGAAGTCCTGAGAATTTTGGCTGCCGTTATTTTTACTATGCAAGAACTCATGTTTTGCTTCTTGTCACTGGGCAGATTGGCAGATTACCGTCTGTAATATACACAGAGCCACCTTGCCTCAGTTCAAAAAGCATTTGCTTCCCAAACCTGCATTCCTTCAGACTCCACCCACAAGTTTTCTCTTCCATGATCTTCCCAAAATTCAAGCAGCAAAAAATAATATGCATCACTGAATTTGAATATTTTAATCCTCTCATTCAACTGTTTCATACCAATTCTGCCAATTTACCAGAAGAAAGGCACCTGGTGATGGCTGCCCACACTCCAGACCTCTCCCCGTTGATCCTTTAAGAAGACCCTAGGCACTGTCAAGACCACGTCTCCAGGAATGCAAGTGGATTGTCAGCAAGGAGAAGAAAGGTCTCACTGCCCACTACTTTGATGCAATCATCTGAGTTCAGATTTCTGTCATTATTTTATATGATTATTTTATACAGTGACAGAGGAGGTTCGTTTCTTGCGCCGTCAGCCAGCACATCTTGACTTTATTCTAGGTTTAATGAACTCTTAGGTAACCAGTGAGACTTTAACCTTCTGCCTTCTTAAACCTTCCCCTCTTCCCACATCAAAACCACCATCTTATACAGCTGATGAGCTGGCTCTGTTGACAGGCTTTCTTAACAATCTTTACTGACCTGCAGGACGTTTCAGCCAGGTACTTGCAAGCTGGAGGTGGACGCTGGCTTTATCTGATCGTGTGTCCAGACAAGTTATGACTCTTCCCTTTCAGTTGCTTTCACACCTTCCAGAGAGAAGGCTTGAATCCCCAGCCTTTCATACTTGCCTGTCCACTCGTTTGAAAACTAAAGCAAGCTTCGTTTCCCTCCTCCTCCTTACTTTCTCTTCCTTCTTTTTTAGTTTTCTCCTCCTTTCTCTTCATACAAAAAGATCCCTAGGTTAGTGAATGGAAAAAGGGCAACTACGATTTTCCAGAGGCACAGGAACATGGAGCTCAGAGTCAGTGTTACTGACAATATTTTGCAGAACGACCTTTTCCATTCACATGTTAGTGTTCTAACAGCAAAGCTTTAGCTAATCTGAAGGGGCAGTGGGATTGGAGCTCCAGGTCCCTGCAGGGAGGTTGGTAAAGATGGCTGCTATGCCTGTGAAGAGCAGCCTAGGACTAGGCGTGGTTGTCTCTG
This sequence comes from Callithrix jacchus, assembly GCF_049354715.1. Classification (NCBI taxonomy): domain Eukaryota; kingdom Metazoa; phylum Chordata; class Mammalia; order Primates; family Cebidae; genus Callithrix; species Callithrix jacchus. Next base: position 22,040,476 of record NC_133502.1, read on the forward strand.
GAGACACATTTGTGGGGATTCTTCCAGATACATCAAGTAAAGGTCCATGGAAGTCTCTTGAAACAGGAGAAATGGCTGCTGTGCATTTTCACTGGTAAGAGGCATTGAAAGCAACACTTGATTCTGAAATACAGGCACGTCTACAGCAAAGCACTAAAAACACAGAGTGAACTCAGTTTTCAAATTAGCCACCCCACTGGGTCCTCTATACACACAACTACCTTATGAAATTCAAACAGCTTTTGTTTGGCTGGGTGTGGTGGCTCCTACTGTAATCCCAGCACTGTGGGAGGCCAAGGGAGGACTGCTTTAGCCCAGGAGTTCGAGACCAGCCTGGGCAACATGGCAAGACCCATATAATATTTTAAATTTTAGCCAGGCATCATTGTGCATGCCTCTAGTTCCAGCTTCTCAGAAGGCTGAGGTGGGAGCATCATTTGAGCCCAAGAGGTTGAGGCTGCAGTGAGCTACGATCGCACCACGGCACTCCAGCCTAGGGGAGAGTGAGACCCTGTCTCCAAAAACAGACAAATATACAAGCAAATAGCTTTTGCTTAAACTGTATCAAATTTTAGAGTCTTAAACTCTCACATTTCCTATTAATCATCAAGCAAAGTCTTAACAATAACACCCAGAGTTTGTTAAATGCTTTTCGGGTTCATACCTGACAGCACTCTAGCTACATATTCTCTCATCCTGGCCTTGCAACGGCCTTGCAAGTGGGTACGTCATCACCTTCATTTTTCAGAGAAGGACCCAGCTCATGAGGAGAAAGGAGGATTTGACCCTATGTCATTTTCAGGACACTCCCATGACCTTGAGTTTGAATAGTATGTCCTATCTAGGGCTGCCATAGCAAAGTGCTCAGGCTGGTGGTTTCAACCACACCCTGCCTTCTCTCCCAGGTCTGGAGGCTCATGGTCTATAGGGTTCCTCTGTAGGCTAGAGGGAGAATCTGTCCCACGTCCTTCTTCCACCTTCTGGTGTTTTCTGACAATATCTGGTGCTCCTTGGCCTGAAGAAGCTTCACCCCATCTCTGCCTTGACGTCCACACACACTCTCCCCATGTGCACGCCTGGGTCTAAATTTCCCTTTTTTATGCAGACAGCCATCATGTTGGATTAGAGACTCATTCCCACTCCAGTATGAGGTCACCTTAACCAATCACTGTCAGAACCCTATTTCCAAATAAAGTCACATCCTGAGGTTCTGGGAGTTAGAACCTCAGCATACAAAGCTGGGGCAAGTGCAATTCAATCCATAACATACTTTGAGATGCTCAGGGGAAATGTTCATCTCACCACTGCGATGATTAATGTTAGGGGTTAACTTGATTGCATTAAGGGATGCCCAGATGGCTGGTGAAGCGCTGTTTCTGAGTGTGCCTATGACGGTGTGGCCAGAGGAGACTGACATTTAAGTCGGTGAACTGGGAGAGGAAGACCCAGCGCCAATGCGGGTGGACATCATTGAATCAGCTGATGGAAGAAGGCGGGAGAAGCTTGCTGGCTGAGTCTTCTGGCTCTCGTTCTTCTTTCTGTGCCAGATGCTTGATTCCACTCCTCCTGCCCTTGAACCTCAGATAAGTTCTTTGGCCTTTGGACTTTGGCACTTGCACCAGTGGCTTCCCAGGGGCCCTCAGACCTTCAGCTGCAGACTGAAGGCTGCCCTGTCAGCTTCCTTGGTTTTGAGGCATTCCAGCTTACTGAGCCACCACCCGTTTCTCCTCCCCCAGCTTGCAGGTGGCCTATCGTGGGACTTTGCCTTGTAATTGTATGAGCCAATTCTCCCTAATAAACTCCGTTTCCTATACAGATACGTCCTATTGGCTCTGTCGCTCTGGAGAACACTAACAACTGCCGCAGTTCCCAACATCTTCCCAACTACTCACCACCCCTCCGCACACCGGCCTCCCCTGGGCCTCTCCTCCTAAGCAGGGCTCATTCTGTGCATCCCGCTTTGAACTGTCCCCAACATGTTAAAACCTGCCTTTCACAGCTGTCCTGTCTGATAACCTACAGTTTATTACTGAAACAGCCTAGAGACAAACTCGTCATCCCCGATTTCTTAACTCCAATGAGTGAACACCTAACTACTGAGAAATCTGGGAGAGAGGAGGGAGGAGACCGTCTTCATGGTACCTTTAACCCATGGGCCAAGACCACTGCCTCCCACCTTCCTGGTACCTTTAACCCACTGGCCAAGGCCACCACCTACACACAGCACCAGCTCCCAGCCATGAATCATGCCCATCTCCGCTTTTTCTAACTTGAAGATTGCTCTGTGCTCCTTTCATCTCCCTTGCAACTATTGCATCAAAATTATCTTTCAAGTCATCCCTGGTGCCTGAAACGTGCCAAGCTTTCCTACCAGTAAGTCAAACACTCCTTAGAACCCACCTGCCTTAAGAATTAGTCAATCCTTAAAATTCGTTGCCATGAGGTATCCATGATGTGAGCTATATTTGTTCTGAGACTATAGATGGTAAGGCCTTGGTAAGATCCTCTTTCACTTGGATGGTAATTGCTGTAAGGTACCACTGACCACTTGGTTCAGGTCCTCAAATCATGGTGACAGTGGTTGAAGGGTCCACTAGAGAACACACGGTACTTTTGACAGGCAAACCCCCCCAATCCCCGCCATGCACTTGACAGAGGGAACAGGGCAGCATGGAGTTTTTCATTTTCATGGGATTCCTTTTGGAGACAGGTTCTGTATTAGTTCCTTTTCATGCTGCTGATAAACACATACCCAAGAATGGGCAATTCACGAAAGAAAGAGGTATTGGACTTACAGTTCCACATGGCTGGGGAGGCCTCACGATCATGGCAGAAGGCAAGGAGGAGCAAGTCACATCTTATGTGGATGGCAGCAGGAAAAGAAAGCTTGTGCAGATAAACTTCCTTTTTTTTTTTTTTTTTTTGAGACATAGTCTTGCACTGTCACCCAGGCTGGAGTGCAAAGATGCAATCTCGGCTCACTAAAAACTCTGCCTCTCAGGTGCAAAAAATTGTCCTGCCTCAGCCTCCTGAGTAGCTAGGATTACAGGTGCCCACTACCACACCCAGCTAATTTTTGTATTTTTAGTAGAAACAGGGTTTCACCATTTTGGCCAGGATGGTCTCAAATTCCTGCCCTCTTGATCTGCTAGCCTCAGCCTCCCAAAGTGCTGGGATTACAGGTGTGAGCCACCGCACCCAGCCCAAAACCCCATATTTAAAACCATCAGATCTTGTGAGACCTGTTCACTATCACCAGAACAGCATGGGAAAGACTTGCCCTGTGATTGAATCATTACCCACTGGGTCCCTCCCACAACACATGGGGATTATGGGAGCTACAAGATGAGATTTGGGTGGGGCCACAGAGCCAAACTGTATCAGGTTCTTACTATAAACTCTTCATTCAGAACTCACAGAATCTAGGAACTTTTAATTCTCAGAGTTTTAACCTTGCCACTTACAAGACTCGTTTACCAAATAAAATCACTAGGCCCACTCCCTTTTTGGTGCAAAACATCAGGGTCACCAAGTAAAACAGTAAGTTTCTTTCTTAGTTCATTCCTGCTGCTATAGCAAAATACCTTAGACTGGGTCATTTACAGACAACAGAAATGTACTGCTCACAGTCCTGGGGGCTGGGAAGTTCAAGATCAAAGTGCTGGCAGATTCAGCATCTGATGAGAACCTATTTCTCACAGATGGCACTGTCTGGGTATCTCACATGGCAGAAGGGCAAATAGGCCAAGCAGTTCTTTGAAGCTTTTTTATAAGGGCACTAATCCCATTTATGAGGATGAAGCCCTTGTGATCTGATCACCTCCTGCAGGCCCCATCTCTTAATACTCTTGCAGTAAGAGTTAAGTTTCAACATAAATTTTGGAGAGAAACAAACATCCAGACCATAGCAGATTATATGTAATCATCTAAGATAGTTCTAAGAAACAGAATACAATTTTTCTTCCTCTTCTGCTTATTATTATTTTTTGAAATGGAGTCTTGCTCTGTCACCCAGGCTGGAGTGCAATGGCACGATCTCAGCTCACTGCAGCCTCCACATCCCAGGTTCAAGTGATTCTCCTGCCTCAGCCTCTAGAGCAGCTGAGATTTCAGGCATGTACCACCACACCCAGCTAATTTTTGTATTTTTAGTAGAGATGGAGTTTCATCATGTTGACCAGGTTGGTCTCAAACTCCTGACCTGAAGTGATCCACCCACCTCAGCCTCCCAAAGTGCTGGGATTATAGGTGTGAACCTCCACGTACAGCCAAAAACAGAATACAATTATTAAAAAGGTGTCTCATCCATGACCTTTGATAGTCGTGAGGGAAGTATAAAGAAAAACACATGCTCTTATGCATTAACCACTGAAAGTTCTATAAATTATTAGGAATGAATCCATTGTATTTCTTGATGTTTAATTTGTTCTTCCAACGCTATTTAACATATTGCTTTTAAAATAGGACATCTTTTGGCTCATGCCTGTAATCCCAGCACTTTGGGAGGCCAAGGCAAGCAGATCACTTGAGGTCAGGAGTTCAAGACCAGCCTGGCCAACATGGTGAATCCTCGTCTTTACTAAAAATACAAAAAATTTAGCCAGGTGTTGTGGCAGTTTCCTGTGATCCCAGCCACTCAGGAGGCTGAGGCAGGAGACTCACCTGAACCCAGGAGGTGGAGGTGGCAGTGAGCCAAGATCATGCCACTCCACTCCAGCCTGAAGTGCTGGAGTGACTTTTAGACAGAACGAGACTCTATCTAAAAAAGCAAACTAACAGAAGAGCACATCTTTCTGAAAGTGTTGTTTTATTTTTTATTTTTTAATTTTTAAAATTTTTATTGCATTTTAGGTTTTGGGGTACATGTGCAGAACATGCAAGACAGTTGCGTAGGTACACACATGGCAGTGTGTTTTGCTTCCTTTCTCCCCTTCACCCACATTTGGCATTTCTTCCCAGGCTATCCCTCCCCAGCTCCCCCCCCACTGGCCCTCCCCTTTTCCCCCCAATAGACCCCAGTGTTTAGTACTCCCCTCCCTGTGTCCTTGTGTTCTCATTTTTCATCACCACCTATGAGTGAGAATATGCGGTATTTCATTTTCTGTTCTTGTGTCAGTTTGCTGAGAATGATGTTCTCTAGATTCATTCATGTCCCTACAAATGACACAAACTCATCATTTCTGATTGCTGCATAATATTCCATGGTGTATATGTGCCATATTTTCCCAATCCAATCTATCATCAATGGGCATTTGGGTTGATTCCAGGTCTTTGTATTGTAAACAGTGCTGCAATGAACATTCGTGTGCATGTGTCCTTATAGTAGAACGATTTATAGTCCTTTGGATATATACCCAGTAATGGGATTGCTGGGTCAAATGGAATTTCTATTTCTAAGGCCTTGAGGAATCGCCACACTGTCTTCCACAATGGTTGAACTAATTTACACTCCCTCCAACAGTATAAAAGTGTTCCTTTTTCTCCACATCCTCTCCAGCATCTGTTGTCTCCGGATTTTTTAATGATCACCATTCTAACTGGCGTGAGATGGTATCTCAATGTGGTTTTGATTTGCATCTCTCTGATGACCAGTGATGATGAGCATTTTTTCATATGATTGTTGGCCTCATATATGTCTTCTTTTGTAAAGTGTCTGTTCATATCCTTTGCCCATTTTTGAATGGGCTCGTTTGTTTTTTTCCTGTAAATCAGTTTGAGTTCTTTGTAAATTCTGGATATCAGCCCTTTGTCAGATGGGTAAACTGCAAAAATTTTTCCCATTCTGTTGGTTGCCGATTCACTCTAGTGACTGTTTCTTTTGCTGTGCAGAAGCTGTGGAGTTTAATCCCTGGACTCTTGTGTCCTCCCAAGCCTAAACCAGGAGGAAGCTGAAACTATGAATAGACCAATAACAAGGTCAGAAGTCGAGGCAGCAATTAAGAGCCTAACACCAAAAAAAACCCAGGTCCAGATGGGTTCACAGCAGAATTCTACCAGACACACAAAGAAGAGCTGGTACCATTCCTTCTGAAACTATTTCAAATAATCCAAAAAGAGGGAATCCTTCCCAAATCATTTTATGAGACCAATATCATCCTGATACCAAAACCCAGCAGAGACCCAACAAGAAAAGAAAACTTCAGGCCAATATCCATGATGAACATAGATACAAAAATCTTCAATAAAATATTGGCAAGCTGATTGCAACAGCAAATCAAAAAACTTATCCATCATGATCAAGTAGGATTTATCCTGGGGATGCAAGGCTGGTTCAACATACATAAGTCTATAAACATAAGTCACCACATAAACAGAACCAAAAACAAAAACCACATGATTATCTCAACTGACGCAGAGAAGGCATTCGACAAAATTCAACAGCCCTTTATGCTAAAAGCCCTCAGTAAACTCGGTATCAATGGAATGTATCTCAAAGTAATAAAAGCTATTTACAACAAACCAACAGCCAATATCATACTGAATGGGCAAAAACTGGAAGCATTCCCTTTAAAATCTGGCACTAGACAACGATGCCCTCTTTCACCACTCCTATTCAATATAGTACTGGAAGTTTTAGCCAGAGCAATCAGGCAAGAAAAAGAAATAAAGGGTATTCAAATAGGAAAGGTGGAAGCCAAATTGTCTCTATTTGCAGACGACATGATAGTATACCTACAAGACCCCATCGCCTCAGCCCAAAAACTCCTGAAACTGATAAGCAACTTCAGCAAAGTCTCAGGATATAAAATCAATGTGCAAAAATCACAAGCATTCGTCTACACCAATAACAGACTTAAAGAAAACCAAATCAAGAATGAACTGCCATTCACAATTGCTACAAAAAGAATAAAATACCTTGGAATACAACTCACAAGGAAGGTAAGGGACCTCTTCAAGGAGAACTACAAACCATTGCTCAATGAAATCAGAGAGGACACAAACAGATGGAGAAACATTCCATGTTCATGGTTAGGAAGAATTAATATTGTGAAAATGGCCATACTGCCCAAAGTAATTTACAGAATCAACACTATCCCCATCAAGCTACCATTGACTTTCTTCACAGAACTGGAAAAAACCACCATGAACTTCATTTGGAACCAAAAGAGAGCCCACATAGCTAAGTCAATTCTAAGCAAAAAGAACACAGCGGGAGGCATCACACTACCGGATTTCAAACTATACTACAAGACTACAATAATCAAAACAGCATGGTACTGGAACCAAAACAGAGATATAGACCAATGGAACAAAACAGAGGTATCGGAGGCAACACAACATATCTACAACCATACAATCTTTGATAAACCTGACACAAACAAGCAATGGGGAAAGGATTCCCTGTTTAACAAATGGTGTTGGGAAAACTGGCTAGCCATTTGCAGAAAGCAGAAACTGGACCCCTTCCTGACACCTTACACCAAAATTAACTCCAGATGGATTAAAGACTTAAACATAACACCTGGCACCATAAAAACCCTAGAAGAAAATCTAGGCAAAACCATCCAGGACATAGGAGTAGGCAAGGACTTCATGACCAAAACACCAAAAGCATTGGCAACAAAAGCCAAAGTAGAAAATGTTCTTTTAGAGCTATGCTATTATTTTTTTTGAATTTTAGGTTCAGGGGTATGTGTGAAGGTTTGTTACATAGGTAAACTAGTGTCACAGAGGTTTGTTGTACAGATTATTTTATCACCCAGGTGTTAAGCCTAGTATCAAATAGTTACCTTTCCTGCTCCTCTCCATTCTCCCACCCTCCACTCTCAAGTAGGCCCAAGTGTCTGTTGTTCCCTTCTTTGTAATCATGAGTTCCCATTCTTTAGCTGCCACTTGTAAGTGAGAAAATGTGGCATTTGGTTTTCTGCTTCTGTGTTAGTTTGCTAAGGATAATGGCCTCCAGCTCCATTCCTGTTTCCTTAAAAGACATGATCTCATTGTTTTTTATAGCTGTATAGTATTTCATGATGTATATGATTACGTTTTCTCTTTCCAGCCTGTCATTGATGGGCATTTAGGTTGATTCCATGTCTTTGGTATTTTGAATAATGCTGCAGTGAACATTTGAGGGCCTGTATATTTATAGTAGAGTAATTTATATTCCATTATAGATCCAGCAATAATGGGATTGCTGGATCAAATGGTAGTTCTGTTTTTAGCTCTTTGATGAATTGCCACACTGCTTTCCACAATGGTTGAACTAATTTACACTCCCACCAACAGTGGATAAGTGTTCCCTTTTCTCTGCAACCTCACCAACATCTGTTATTTTTTACTTTTTAATAATAGCCATTCTGACTGATGTGAAATGATATCTCATTGTGTCTTTGGTTTTCATTTCTCTAGTGATCAGTGATATTAAGCTCATAAATCTAATGTTAATGTCCACTGCAAAACCCAGAATGCTCAATCAGAGATGGTTAAGTAATTGTCTATAGTACTGTATAATAATAGAATCGTTAAGTAATTGTCTATAATATTCAATAGATCTGTCCTCTCTTGCTTTTTGGTTCATTCATAAATCCACAGAGTGAGCCCCCTCACACAGGCCATCTCACAGGTGGTCTCTGCTGTGTCAGAACCTTGGTTCATGATTGTCTTTTTTATCTGTCACCCTGCAATCTCCGGGACTTACCTGGGTCATCGGTCCCTTTGCTCCTTCTTAGGATCTAAACTGCTACCGCAAATGGGCCATGTGCAGGTGGCATCAGAAGGTGGGGAAAGTGTGGCCACGCCTGCCCAAAAGACCAGCAGCAGACGCCGCTGTCATTCTCCTTGCTTCTCGGTGGGATGCTGGCCTCACCACCTCCACTTCACTTAGCATTTTTAAAATTTTTAAATCACTTTTAGCGCCTCCTCTACCTCTTAAAAATTTATTTTAAAATGCAGAAGGAAATTCCAAGGAGGGCAATGCATGCCCTTTCTAATTAACATTATAATGAAATGGTATCTTTGTTTTATTTTTCTATAAGCACACATTCACGTATATACGCGTGATCAAATTTCATATCAGCGATGCCCATCTATGAAACATTCTTGTCACTGAAACAGTCACAGGCTCTGACTGGAGTTCCATTTCACCCAACGCCAGCATTCCAGCAGTGTTCTGCTGTATACCTGTGCACAGTGCCCCCATATATGTATATTTATAATTATATATTCAAATTCATGCACACACACACTTTTTGTTTGGATCATTCAAAATAAAATATGCTTGAAGTAAAGTCACCTTAAGAGTAAAAAATCAAATTGGAAAAAGACAAAGTTAATAACCTGACTCATGGCTATCAAAAGAGAGTCGGATCTTTTTAGCAAATGTGCCTTTTTCAGTGGCCTCAGATAATTTCTAAGTGCTTATTACCCATCTGAGCATGCACATTTTAAATACCTTGTTCTATTATACCCATTGTATTACATCAATTCTCTCAACAATTTCCTTGTAAAATTAGATTTGTGCTTCTGTTCTCTGCCATAAAGCACTGAACCAAAGAACTAAGGTAATCTCAACTGCCTTTCATGCCAGATTGAACCTTATGATACATGCATTAAATACAGATTAACATCTTGTCTCTGAGAAACTTACATTTAGCAGACTGGCCAAAGTTTCATTAAAATATAAATCAATATACAATTCATGAAAAGAAAACCAGCCAGGTATGGCATCTGTATTCTTCTTTCTAGGAAAATACGTGGTCCTGCTCAGCTACTGCACACACAGGTAAAGTGAGCTTTTACCCAGGACAATAAACCAGATGGATTTTCCTGAAGTTATGGAAATGAACAAAATGGACTCTTCCAGGCCCTCAAATCTCAATTTAGGAACTGATTTATCAAAATGAACCTAGGAAAGCTGACCTAATTTCAGTGATCTCTGAGGCTCGATTTCAGTGGCCAGCGCCTTAGATTTACTTCAGTGCTGCTTTAAAACCTATAAGAGCGGGGGATATAATTTCATCAGGAAACTAATTCCCCTCAGGAGTCAGCCTCATGGCAAAATGAAAACGTACTATATATTTCAGACCAGATGGGCAGTCCTACAATTCCATAGTAGCAATTAGATGGATCTTTTCATTTTTTCCTAGAGCAGAGTAAATTCAATTTCAACCAGGCAAGTTTCTTACCTGCTGAATGACAGAGAGACTCCAGCAAAACCCCAGGAAGTATGAGCAACAATGAACTGGAAACAGGTACAGAAAAGGCACTGAAACTGCCATTTCTACCCAAATAACCACCACACAAAGATGTAATCGATACGTTGCAAGAAGTAAAAAAAAAAGAGGGGAAAAAGAAAATGACAGATTTCGTAGTCTTGTTATACATTCTAAGTCTCTCTACTCTCCTAACATTGTTGTATTTTTTTATACTCCCAATCCTATAAAAATTATCCCTTTCATTATTTCAGTACCCGTTGGAGAGCTAAGCCATCGTTTTCTCTGTAACTCATGTTCTTTTATTAATACTAAGCAAGATATTTCTCATACTTCAGGACCAAAAATGGCTTTACATGGCAGTGAGGCCAGCTAAGAAATTTTTATCTATGATTACTAATAGGCTGACATCACTCTTATTCCTTATTTCTCCTGTAATATGGAAATTATTACACTAAATTTTTCAAAAGAATAATTGAGAAGTAAACTAGAATATTTATGGTAAAATGCATTGGAATAATTATTGTGGGTTCAGCTCTGTCTACAGAGTATCTTTTGTTACCAAATAAGTCAAAGACACTTTGTTTCTATCTTAACATGAATTGCTATTGGGAAAGTTTTTCCTCCCACTGAATTGACAGTTCTTTTGATGCTGATATGTGGGAAAAAAATATATTGATAAATACAAAGTTAACCACTCCCGTAATTATAATATTTTTACCTAATTGAAAATACTATTTTGGAAACATTTCTATTGCTGGATATATGAAATAACTATGCATTTAGCTGGAAAAGTCTGGTCCTAAAAATGTGTTATGCTAAGATAAATCGTTTCTAGATCTTGTCTCCATAGAGACCAGTTTCTGAGCCCTAGGAAAGTATTTCCCATAGAGAGAGGACCACAGGAATAGTGCCGTGCTGTTCATAGGACTTGATATCTGAGAATTACATGAAAGAACTTCCTAACATATCTGAAATTTGATGTTGGTGCAAGTAGAAATAATAGAACCAAACCCTATAGAAATAGGTTCTGCTTTCTCAGAATTTTGTCATGCAGATAGATGTGAAGGAGTTGAAATGCTGCCTGTGAATGACCTTCCTGTTTAGGTGTCCTTGTATCTGTCCTGTGTTATCAAAGAAATTGGTATTCCCAGCTGTAGCTGCTGAAGGCATGCTGAACTGTGCAAAGTGGCCTGAGAAAACGTGAAGTGTGGGGCACCTGGTAAGATAGCAAAGATTTCCCTCATTGATCTTCTCTTGTCCAGGACTTAACAGATTCACTTGGATTCATGTCCTTTCCTGGTTGGCATTAGAAGAGATAGCTGTATCAAATGGACTAAGCTGAGATAAATTATCAGTAGGGTCTGGTTATGGTGAGGATGAGAGGGAAGAATGCCTCTGCTATCAGCTAAATACCCAGACACAGCTCTGCCTGCAGGAGACTTCAGAATGGATTGAAAATCTAAGTTTCAAACTACAAAAACTCTCAGAAAGTTAGAGCACCTTTTCTGCTTCACAGAATTGAAATAATACTCTTTTTTCACAATATCTAGGAGGAATATTCAAATTTATATTTACCTCTGTTCCCTGTGCAAGGACTAAAAACCGTGTTCGTGATAAATGCGAACACTTGTTCAGCAGCACTTTAAAGTTTCAGGATAATCCCAACAAATAATCCTCCCAGAAACGCTGGATATTCCTGTGAAATATATATGTATGTTAACAGATAAACAAAAATATACACATCTATGTTAACAGATAGAGAAACTGAGTAATAGTTAATGAGTCCAAGGTGAAAGGTGATAAAGCCGATATCGAAAATCCCTTCTCTCGTGTTTTATTGCTTTATGTACTGTGTGCTGATGTTTTACGTGCATAGGGTGTTTTATTCGTAACAATAGGAATGAATGAAATCCACAGAATGTGAAAAACAAATACTGCTTTCCTTTGCTTTTACATTATCCAGAGCAATGTGTAAATCAAATTAACTTAAACCCCCAAAAATAATTGACTTGTTTTTCCTTGTATATGTGCCTTTAGTACTACAACAATAATCATGACCTTTGGTTTGTTTCCTGGAAGTTAGTCACTAATTTAATTAAAAGAACTGGAGGTTATTTCCAGAGAAGTGATAACAGTACCCCAACTATAAATCATGTTACACAATGCTGCTTCGATAGCAGGTCTTGCTGAAATTTCTCAAAACAGAAATAAGAAGAGTAGTCCCTGTGTGAAGCCGGAAACATCAAAAGAGAGTTGGCAGCTGTGTGTCTTCAAGTTAACCATCACCGCATCAGAGAACGGACAGGAAGCTGCGAGAACCCAGACTCACCAGGGAGAAAGAGTGAAGACAACGTGGCTTCAAGACAGATCTCTTCCTCCATCGCTGCTGAGGAAATGACGATCTGCCTGAGAAACAAAACAAAGTCAATAAGAAACACAAAGAAACATCTGCAAGGGGGAAGACACCTCTCCAGTGAAATACATCAGGCACACAAAGTGACAATTGAAAAGAAAATACATCTAACTCCTTCATGCTAAGCATGTTCTGCAAAAATGGAAGCCCAAAGTGAATGACATCCAATGGAATGGATTGAAGATATTTAGCAAATCCACAGGAAAACACACAGAAAAAAAAGATGTTCTATTCTAATGAAGCTTGTGTGTTTCTTTCCAGAGCTGTGTATTACTGACTGCACATCAGTAATTAACGGAGAATGTAAAGGCAGACAGATGGAGGCAGATACTTGGCACCATGGTTTTCCTCTCATGATTCATGCTTTAAAGCCAGCAAACATGAAAGTACAGCCATAGGTGGGAGAGACAAGAGCAATTTTGCAAAATTTATTGTATAATTCAAATCTGCTACAGATATTAGAAAGAGGAGTGCAGTAATGCAGAGCACCCAGCACCACAGTCTCTGAAATCACAGCAGCAAACAACAGTGCAAACAGGGACTAGCTTTAGTTACTCTGGTCAGCCAAAGTAATAACTGCATTCCTTTTACATTACAGGAGGTGCTTACCTAAAATATGTCAACTGTGTCACAGCTTGACAAATAATATGTATCAATTATTCTGCTACAATGATGTTTTTCTTGGTTATTTAATAAATACAGATTGAATCCTATGACCTTCCATCATTGCGCTGGGCCCTTCCAAAACGCACTTTTTATAGCTCTTGTATGTGTTTAAATGACAGGTTAATACTATCTCAGTGGCTTTATCCACACCAATTCAACCATAGATTCAGGTGGATTTTAGAAATTCACAGGAAAGCTTTGTTATGCCTGTCTGCAGAATATCAAAACCTCATTTTAAAAGAGTATTTAGGCTGGGCGTGGTGGCTCACACCTGTAATCCCAGCACTTGGGGAGGCCAAGGCTGGTGGATCACAAGGTCAGGAGTTCAAGACTAGCCTGGCCAACATGGTGAAACCCTGTCTCTACTAAAAATACAAAAATTAGCCTGGCATGGTGGCGGGCACCTGTAGTCCCAGCTACTCAGGAGGCTGAGGCAGGAGAATTGCTTGAACCAGGGAGGTGGAGGTTGCAGTGAGCTGAGATCATGCCACTGCACTCGAGTCTGGGTGACAGAGCGAGACTCTGTCTCAAAAAAAAAAAAAAAAAGTATTTAACAACATCTGGTACAATACTCCGGCTACACTGCCATGTAGAGATGTAGTGAGCAATGAAGTCCACAGAAGGCACAGCCAGTGCGGGGACACACAGCAGCTCTTATACAGCCGGGAAAGTATGCATGAGTTGTTTTATTTCCTTCTTAAACATTCTATGTGTTAAAGTATTTTTACTATATGTATGCATTACTTCCTAATTAGTGTGTGTGTGTGTGTGTGTGTGTGTACAACTGGATGAAATCATTTTTTTTCTCCCCTCTTGTCAGTGGCAATACCTCTGCATGAGATATTATTCAAACACTGAAGGAAAAGAAAAAACCCAAGAGTGTTTCTAAAATCAAAATCCAGTCCTATCACCTCCTCCACATTCTCAGCTATGACCATTAAAAGCTCATGAGAATTCACTGAGAGCCTTTATGCACAGTTAACTATTCTCTGAAATAAAAGCAGAACAATCCCAAATTCTTGGGTCGAAGCATCTGGGTCTATTCGAACACAGTTGGAAGAGGCTTGGACTACTGCACGCCGTAGAGGAAAGTCTGCTGGAGCTGCTAAGTCAACATGTGACCTCCTCAGAGTCTCCCAGACCTCGGCGGGAAACATTCGCCGTGAACGCAGCTTGTGAGATGTTGCGAAGCTTTCTGCATCTGGGGCTATGCATTATTAAAAGGCATCTCATTACCATGGAAATTATGACCTTGTCGCTAGCACTATTAAATGTCAAGAAATACCACTTTAAAAGAATATATTGTCTTGATTATAGAAACCTCTTCTTTTAAGAAAAAAAGAGAAGAAAAAAACTTGCTTTTTCATTGAAATCCTTTTCATAAAAAGAGTTGTAATTAATCATGGCTATTTCATAAAGCTTCTATAACACAAACTCTTAGAAGTCAAAGGGAAATTACACACACACACGCACACACACACACACACACTTCAAGAACTATTGGAAACCTAGACCTTCCTGAAAAAACTGTCAGTCATGTTCACGTTCTCTGACAACCCACCGCTTTCTAAGCCGTAGTAAAGACCATGTTATCTAAACAAAATCTGACTGTTTATCATACGAATCAACACTTCCCAACACAAACATTCACATAACTTTTCTTGTACTGCAGTGACACCTACATTATTACTTCTTAATATAATTCCTTAAAGTAGACCACGTTTTAGAAATTTAAATGTGTTACCTCAGCCTCAGGAAAAATATTGGTATAATTGATAGCATATTGATAAAAGATTGGCAAAATAATATCTAGTAAAATATCCTGGATTTTGTATGCTAGCTGCACCTTTTTCTTAATATGTATGCATTCTTTTAAAAAATCTAACATATGAGTATACTTAACATAGCATGCCATGTAAAACATCGATATAAAGTATTTTTCATTACAGGGAAATCCTCCTGAGTATACCCGCCTAAGTCCCTGTCATGAAAAGGGACAACCCTGGCAGCTTTGAGCATCGATGAGAGGGCATCATTATGAGACAGGAGGAAACCCACCCGGCCAATGGAAGAGGGGTGGACCCAATGGGGACCCTGTGACAGCCTCTGTCATGATACGCTAACCTCCTTTCCTAGTGGGAAAATGAAGGGAATATGGAATCCTGAATCAGAATTGTTTAAACTAGCAGATATTCAGATTGCTAATAAAATATGTTTTGCTAAGACAAGCTAGCTATCATATTATAGAGCAGGATATAAACATTAGTGAACTCCGTTTGTGTGACATTTACACAGCCCTGCTCTGTCCCAGGCACTCTGTTAGTGACTGGTGATAATGAGAAAAACAGATCTAGGTCCCACCCTCAGGAGACAATTATTTCATGCAAAGCTCATGTGCATCTGTCAGGATCATGCCTCTCTCAATATTGATATCTTCAAGGAATTTGTATTTGGATACATGTCTTTGACCAAAAAGATGGTAGAAGTTTCCTCACTTGTACTTTGAATATTGCCGATTTGATATTTGATTTTAGACTGCTTAACCCCCACACCTTTGTGAAGCATGTGGATTTAACTATGGTACACTATCACAGTATTTCCCTAACCTGGCGAATGTCAGAACTGTTGGAGGCCCTAGATGAAAACACGAACAGGCTCCACTTTTGCTGAGTCAAGACCTCATCCGCAGGAGGACTCACTTCAGATAACGATGCCAACAAGAGTCCCCAGGTGATTCTGTTTCAGGCACTGGTTCTTAAAGTGTGGCCCCCAGAACAGCTACAGCAGCCTCATGTGGAAATTAAGAAATGCAAACTCTCAGGTCCCATGCTCACGTACTGAGTGAGAGTGTGAGGCCCAAGCCTTCCAAGTGATTCTGGTGGCACACTAAACTTTGAGAAGTGCTGGCTTAGGATATAGCAGAGAAGTCGAATTCAATGCATGTGCTGAGCATCCAAGTTTCAGAAATGCTACCTTATAAAGAGTAAATAAAACCTACAGCTCTAACACGCTGGTTCTCAACTTTGCCTCCTCATTAGGATCACCTGTGATGCTTTCACATATCTTGAGGCCCAGCACCTCACTGCAGATCTATTTATATCAGGCTCTCTGGGAGAAGAACCCAGGGATCAGTATTGTTTTTAATATACCTTTCTAGGTGCTTTATTTGGATAGAATGACTGTTTCATTCAAAAAATTTTTAAATGATACCAATATGACGATTTTGTTCTTTGTGGGTCTTGGTCGTTTGCCCCAAACAAATGGAACGTGAACATACGTTTAGGATGGTTTATGTTTTATCCAGAAAATGTTAAGGCCAAGAAATTACAATATAACTTATTACATAAAGACATTGTGTATGCACAATACCTGTGTGATGTAAGTGTAAGCGTGTTATAAATGTAGAGTATCAAGCTTGATGTTTTGAAATTTATTTTAAATCTTATAATCTTGAAACCATTAAACCATATTTTTGTGATTACAGAACGTATTTCATTTACACAAACACACATTTTTGTCAATAGGATATAGGACTTTTATCTTCTTAGAGAGGTCAAGTGTTAAGTCAGAAACATCTTTCAAAGGAAATGTGATAAAAGTAATGTCAAATTCAAGCTAGTGATCTATTCCAGAACAAAGAATCCTGTTTTCTCTCTTCAAAGGTTTCTAACAAGTAGGTATTAAACTTCATCTTAATGTTTAACACACAAATTTATTTTTCAAACTGCTGCTTTGAAAGCAAAAGCCACAAATTCTGTAACGTCCTTGTCTTTCTTTTCGGATTCCAGCCTGCAAATGCTAAAGCAGCGGTAACTCCCAGTAGGATTTTGCCTGGGCAAGAGGCAAAACTAAATGCCTGAAGTGATCCCACTGTGCGCTAATCTCAAGGCTAATTTGTCAAATCTGAGTTCCATTTGTCTTCCTTGCTCTGTAAAAGTTTATTGATAAGCCATTTTTGTCATCTTCCCGGGAATTAGATTCCGATCAATCTCGTTTGCATTCCTGCCTCTTTAGTAATCAGTGACCCAGTGGGTCTCCCACAAGAAGGGTAAATGCGAGGACAAAGTCTATGGAGCAGCTCTTATTGTAAACAATTTGCTTTCTTGCTGGCTTCCCAGGTTGCTACATTTTGGAGGTTCTTACTTTTTTTTATTCAGAATTTGTTCTGCTTCAGAACATCCTAAAAGTGATGCCAACCTTTTGTATATTTTATTTCTGTGAATTGTGTTTGGGGCAAATGACCCTACAGGACATGAAACATCTGGGTCTGAGAGATCAGTTTTATAAAGACGGTGTTGATAGGAAAGAAGGACACCCCTGACACCGCACCCCTCCTCTGCAAAATCAAAGCCAACACTGGCTTTTAAGGTCAAGGAGCCTGTGCTGAAAGGTGTTCACAGCCCCGGAAGGCCCACAGCAAGTCACTCTTTCTGTGGCAGGAGCCCCAGGTATGGTACAAGCAGCTCATGTGTCCTTGGACAAGCCGCTCTGTGGAGAACCACCATCCCCTCATCAAGTTCCTGAAACACAGAGACAATGATGAAAAAGACGGCTGGTAGCATCCTACTTACTGGTGTTTATTAAGGACATCAGGGCCAAGAATCACCAAAAGAAGCTGTGAAGAGGCCCAGCAGCACAATGTGGCCAAGGTCAAGGTGGCCACAGAGCCTGGTGGAGAGAAGGCTACCCCAGGACCAACCCGGATGGGCATGAGTTGAACACTGCCAGTCACTCTGGTGCCCTCTAAACTGAGCCCGCTCTGCTGATTGTAAAGATTCGTTTTATTCACTCAAATGAAGGAAGGAGAGAAGAATTTATCTGACTAGTTCAGTAACATATGTCCCAGATGTCACCTAAGTTTTCCTTGTAAATATTTTAAGGATGTTTCTAACACAGTCTTAATGGGAACCATACAAGCTCAAATTTGAGCAAACTCAAAAAAAGCAGTTTGTTTAAGTTGCTATTGACCTGCCTGAATTCTCTTCTCCCTTTCCACATCATCCACCTCCCCTCCTCCCTCCTGCCCTGCTCACCACACTGACACATTGGAACAATTGGAAAAGTAAAATCTCTTTTGGATTTCGATCTAGATGACATAAACCAGTTGCTTACTAACTATGCACTTTTGCAGAAGCTGCTTTAGCTATAAGATTAAAAGAACAAAATTTATTTGCAGGAATTTTGTGGTAGAAATAATGAATATGAAATGCCCAGACACCAAGCAGGTGCTCACAAAGTGATTGCTTTATCAAAAATATGAGCAAGAAAACACCGCACCATCAGGAAAAGCGGGAAGGGGGATAATGGAGCAGTAGTCAGAACAGAATGAGAGGTATTCCCCGCAAGAGTCATCTTAGTCATTTAAATCTGGGGGCCAGTTTTGAGCCTTTGAGAGGTTCCAAGTTTCAAACTCTCAGGGCTTAGAGTCAGCGAATGAATTCTGGAGAGAATAAATTTGGGGATGGGGGATGTGGACTCTGTTCCAGGTACCTCCCAGCTGACAGTGGACTGGGGAGAGGCAGAGCCTGTTCCTGTAGGTCTCTGAGAGGCAAGAGACTGGGAATAGCTACAAAATCATTTCAGGAAATGACTCAGCTGCTTTTGTACTTTTATGTGGGTTATTTTAGTCACATAAATGGATTGACATCTAAATAAGGCAGTGACACTCAAGCCAGTTCTTCTGCATCAAGTAAAAAGCAGGACTGTGTGATGGACTGTGAGAAGACAGGTTCCGGGAAGGGGGTGAGAACCGGAGTGTGGAGCCCCAAGGCTGACGTTGACTTTTTATTGTTTCACCTTTGCAGAGGTCCCTGGCTTTCTGATGCCTGAACGTTACCTCGGGATTGCTTTGTGAAGAGGCACACAGGTGCCTGTCCCAAGGCCTCCAAGAAGCCCTTGCTCAGCTCAGCTGAATCCAGCCTCTCCATAACATCACGGTGTTTCTTTACCTACTTTGCATCCCTCCTTTGCTAAGAGAAGAAAGAAGAGGTACAAAGATGAACTGCTGCAGACATATTCACGGTCTCCTCTCCATCCTCCTCGCTTTTTTTTCTGTTTTTTAAATTTTTTATTTCCACAGGTTTTTGGGAAACAGGTGTGTTTGGTTATATGAGTAGGTTCTTTAGTGGTGGTTTGTGAGACTTTGGGGCACCATCACCCAAGCAGTGTACACGAAATGCGATTTGTGGTATTTTATGCCTCACCCGCTTCCCACGCTTTCTTCCTGAGTCCCCAGTGTCCACTGTGTTATTCTTACACCTTGGCATCCTCATAGCTTAGCTCCCACTTATGAATGAGAACATATGATGCTTAGTTTTCCGTTTCTGAGTTACTTCACTTAGAATAATAGTCTCCGATCCTACCTAGGTTGCTGCAAATGCCATTAATTCATTCCCTTTTATGTCTGAGTAGTATTCCATCATATACGTGTTTATATATACCACAGTTCCTTTAACCACTGGTCGATCGATGGGCATCTGGGTTCATTCCACAGTTTTGCAATTGTGAATTGTGCTGTCATAAATATGCATGTGCAAGTATCGTGTGTGTGTCTGTGTGTGTGTGTGTGAGTGTGTGTGTGTGTGTGTGTGTGTGCGATGACTTCTTTTCCTCTGGGTAGATACTCAGTAGTGGGATTGCTGGATCACACAGTAGTTCTACTTTTAATTCTTTAAGGAATCTCCACACTGTTTGGCATAGTGGCTGTACTAGTTTACACTCCCACCAGCAGTGCAGAAGTGTTCCCTTCTCACTGCATCCACACCACCTCTATCATTTTTTGATATTTTTATTATAGACCTTCTTTTGGGAGTAAGGAGGTACTGCACTGCAGTTTTTGTTGGCATTTTCCTAATCATTAGTGATGCTGAGCAACTTTTCATATGGTTGTTGGCCATTTGTACACACTCTTTTGAGAGTTGTCTGTTCATGTCCTTAGCCCACTTTTTGGTGGAGTTGTGCTTTTTTTACTTGCTAATTTGTTTGCTGCACTTTTGTTCCTAGCAGTAGATTTGGTACAGTTTTCTTAGGATCCCACTGCCTGGAATGCATAAAACTCTCTTGCAAATAGCAGCGCTCAGCTATCTCCTTTCTAAAAAGTTTGTAAATTAACTATTAAGAAATGCTTTCATCTAATAGATTGTGTATTATTTTGTCAGGCGGGGAATTCTTCACCCATTACTCTCCCCCATCCCCAATCTCTCTCTTTATTGTGTAATATACTGGGGACACAAAAGCAACAATAAGACAAAAGGGGCAGCACTTCTGTCACAAAGTATAATGAAAGATGATAAATACACTGATGAATATTTTGCACTTTAAATTCCAATGAACATTTAAAATACATTTATATGGTAAGTGTCAAGCTTGAGATGCACTCTGCATGAGCTATTCTGAGAACAAAAGCTCTGCCTGGCATTGATGGCAAGAAAGGTACAAAAGATTTCTGGGGTAGACAGAAGACGGCCTTCCCAACGTGGTCATGCCTTAATCCCCCCAAACTGTAAATCTTGTAGGTTACATGGCAAAGAAGTATTAACGCTGTGGACAGAATGAAGTTTGCTGATCAGCTGACTTTAAACAGACTACCCTGCATTATCCAGGAAGATCCAAGGAATCATAGGGGTTCTTAAAAGTGAAAGGGAGGCAAAAGGAGAGGCAGGGTGATGGGATGCCTGGGGGATCTGTCATTGCTGGCAAAGACAGGAAAAGGACCCATCATCTGTGACAGGTAGGAAGCCTCTAGAGACTGGAAGAAGCAAGAAACTGACTCTGCCCTCACCCTTGCAGACAGGAATCCAGCCTTGTATTACCTGGAACCCAGTGAGATTGGGGCAGACTTTTTCTTTTTAAGTAGAAGTATTTTTATTTTAATGCACCTATAAAATGATAATCTCTCTAAGAAATACCTCTTCTTCCATGTGTGAAAATCCTTAAAAAAAAAAAAAAAAAAAAAAACAGTGTTCATGGCCATCAGGAGCTTAGAAAACAAACTTCGGTGAATTCAAGCAACTGTGCTGAACAGGACATGGGTTACAGGTTCTGAGGTCGCTATGACAATTGACAATCTTGGAATGGACCCTACTGCTGATGTCCTAAAAGGACAGAGAAGTGACATGAACACTTGAAATTAAGAAGATCCCGTGAGGCACGGGATGCTCAAAACCAAAATTTGGCCGACATGGAGACTCATGTCTGTAATCCCAGAACTTTGAGAGGCCAAAGCGGGTGGATCACTTGAGGTCAGGAGTTCAAGACCAACCTGGATAACATAGGGAAAACCCATCTATGCCAAAAATACAAAAATTAGCAAGACATGGTGGCAGGTGCCTGTAATCCCAGCAGCTCAAGAAGCTGAGGTGGGAGAATTGCTTGAACCCAGGAAGCAGAGGCTGCAGTGAGTGGAGATCATGCCCCTGCCCTCCATCCTGGGAGACAGTGTGAGGCTCCATCTCAAAAAAAAAAAAAAATTCAAGTGAATATGGCAGTGTTGGTGTCTCTCCTCCCCTTCCTCCTCGCTTCCTCTCCTCCTCCTCAATTGGGCTGGTATTCTCCTGCCATGAGGATGTTGGCTTGACCTGCAAAAGGGTTGCCAGTTTTTTGGATGTCTCCATGACAGACTTCCAACCTATAGAACTGTAAGATAATAAATTTGTGTTCCTTTACACCACTGTTTGTGGTAATTTGTTATAAGAGAAACAGGAAACACATGCCATTTCCCTGAGGAGCTGATTTTATAGATTTAAGCCAAGGTAGGCAGGGAGGTGACAAAGCATCTCCTACGGGAAGATACCTAGATTCCTGGCACTGGAGCTGAGCCGAAAGATGACGGCAGTGAGAGGTGGGAATTAGGGAACTGACAGGCACAGATGGACCAGGGAAAGCCTGGTTTGCAGTTTGACTTTTTCCATAGTTCATGGTGCCTTTGTTGGACTGAACCACTGGCCACTCCAGAAATGTCCTGTAACCTTCCAGAGCATTGTGCCTTTGTTCACACCAATCCTTCTACTAGGGCAACCCTCCTAGTTCCTAGGTATTTCCACTAACCCAAATCTTACCTTCAGCCATGAAACATGAGTTGAAGCATCCTCTGATCACCTCAACAGAAATGGTCGCATGTCCCTGAGAACTGTTACAACACTCTATGTTCCTCAGTTATGGTCCATTGCCCTAATGGCTCCAGTGAGAGTTATTTGTGTGTCCAACTCATATTATTTATTATTAGCATCTGAAGACAAAAACCGCATCTAACTAGTAAACCCTTCGTGACTGCTTTCATGCAACCACGCTGCAGTGGGCGGCAGAGCAGGTCCATGATAAATAGGTCTTTCATAAAATGTTTATGAACAAATAAAAGAGTGACATCAAGCCCAGGAGATGCCTTCCAGTCTGGAGGAAAAGGAACTGTTCCTGGTCCATCAATCAAAACAGAAGGTCAGGCAGCGGGTCCCAATAAATAACAGATGCACATGCCTTAAACATTTCACACGTAAATATCTGTTTACCAAACTTCTGAGGCTGGGTCTTCTGACTGGTATTTTGTCTTGTCTCTTTGCATAAACCACCCCTCGAACACATCTCTATTAGATTACTAGGGCTGCCATAACAAAATACCCCATACTACATGGGTTAAACAACAGAAATTTATGTTTTCACATTCAGGAGGACAGAAGCCCAAGAAAGATGAAGCCGTTGGCAGGTTTGTTCATTGGCTTGCAGATGGCCACCCTCTTACAGCCTCTTCACATGGTCTGGGGTGAGCATCCCTATCCCTGGTGTCTTTTCTCCTTCTTATAAGGACACGGGTCACATCGGATTAGGGCCCACTCTAAAGACCGTGTTTTAACTTAATGACATCTTTTCAAATACGGTTACATTCTGACATACTAGAGGGCTGGGACTTCAACATACGAATTTGTGGGAGATGCAATCCAGCCCATAATAACATTGCACAAAATTTTTAGTTCCATCTGCTTTAAAATGGACCATCGAGAAGTACAATTTCAGTGGCGAATCCTTCTAGAGTCTTACATTTTCTCTTGGTCTTTTAAGTGTTCTCCCTCAGGTCTAATTCAGCATCAACTTTTCACTCTTCTCTCGTGGCAATCTTCCAAAGCAATTGCTTTTGATTTCACAGAAATAACAAATCCCTTCTCACATTCAGACATCACTGGTTTACCTTACGGTGAATAAAGTCATGTTATTACAGTAGCAAGTGAAAGGGCATCACCAGTTCTGGGAACAAATGTAACTGACTTTTGGTAAGCTTACAACTCAACTTTTTAGAAGTTGGAGAACACAGACATGGGCCAAGCAGAGCATGCTCACCCTGTGGAGGGGCTAGGTCCTGGGCTTCATAGCACAAATGGGGAAGCAAACCCATGAAGGCACTTAGGGAGACTCTGGTGCAACAGAACCTGGGAACTGGACAATTGCAGCGAGTCTCATATCTCAACTCCTCTTTTAGTAGAATTTCTATGTTGGATTTGTACACTCTTTTAAATTCTAGATTTGAATGATTTGATTAAACTCCCTGACAGTGGGCATCTAACAGTGGCTGGATTCTTCCAGGTGATGGGAATTATATGCTCACAAGGCAAGCCTGACCCTTTCCCAGATACTTTCATTGGTGAGAAGGACCTGCTTTTTCTTTTTTTTTTTTTTTTTTTTTTTTGAGATGCACTCTGCCTCCTTGCAATTCCCATTTATTTTAGCCCTTAGTAGTTGTATCTGTCTTCTAAATACATAGCTTATATTTTATCCTTCAGACATCTAGAGACATTTTTCTTATTCTTATGTAACATCCCATTCTTCCCTTCCTTCCTCATGCCATAGAATCCCATGTCATTTTTCACCCTAATTGCCTCACTCTGGACACACTGTATTTTGCCAAAGTTCTCTTCAAATTGTAGCACCCAGAACTGTCATTCTGCAGATCTCAGCTGATCAATCCAAAACAAACTGAAAATCTTCCCTTGTTCGTTACATTTCCACGAAGATAACTAAAAATCACCTTGCTGGCTCTCAAGCAAAACACTCAGATCTTTCAACCAACAAGTATGTGAACAGGTTGGTCCCAGATTCACATTGTATAATATAGAAGGAAAAGTTCACTTGAATATCACTTGCTTTCTTTAGCCTCTCGCATAGTGTAATATATATATGTGTCAAGTCCACCTATGTGAATGAAGGACAGTCCATAAAGGAATGACATGAGCCCAGCTCTCCACATGCCAGCTGTGTGATTTGTGCCAGAGTTCCCAAATTATAGCCACTCATTTACAACTGTTGTGACACTTACTATGTCTTAGTACTACTATTCAGTTATTTGATTAAATCAACTCATTTTCCAAAATGTAAATAAATCGTTTAAATAGAAACTGTTATTTCTATTCTACCAGAAGACAGGGTAGAAAAAAAAAAAAGGAATTTTATTCCAGTGAAGATCCTCAACAACCAATGGGCCACGTGTCAATTCTCACACAACACAAACTGAATTACTGACCTTCCCCGCAGAATCTACTTCCATCTTCCAACGACCCAGGTAAAATCAGAAGACAATAAAATAAACCTACTTTGGGAGCGTTGTTAATTTTTCGCTTTCTGATCCAGTTGATTAGAAAATCTTGTTGGTTCTGTCTTCATAACACAGCGGAATCTGATGCTTCTCCCAGCTTTTACACCCTCACCCTTAGCCCAAGACCCTCCCTTGCCGGGATGTCTATAACACTCACCCAAGTGGTTTCCCTGTTTTAATCTTTGAGTTTAAACTCAACAGCTAGAGCGATTTAAAAAAAAAATAAGAGTTGGTGCCTGCCACCCACCTCAAAGCTGCCCAGTGACTTGCAGAGCACTAAGAATAAAGGCCGAGTCCCGGTAGTGTCCCCCATTTCTGATCTGTCCCCACTCCATCGGCTCGCTCTTCGACCTCATCTCCTGTGCCTGCACCCGCTGCTGCTCACCCCACACCCGCTTGCTCTTCCTCTAACAGGCAGGCGCACGCTCACAGCAAGGACCACAGGGCAGTCCACAGGAAGGACGAGGCTCTGACTGAGCCTCCTGCTGGGATGATCTTCCCGAAAAGTCGGCCTGGCTGGCTCCTTTGCCTCCTTAAAATCCTTGCCGAAGTGACACTTCTCCGGACTTCCTGTTTTAAACGGGAGCATCCCTATTCCCGGTGACCTTCGTTTTACACTGCCCCCTCCCTTCTTTTCTTTTTCCCATGGGATTCGGGATGCTCTAATATGCTTTTTTTTTGAAACAGAGTCTTACTCTGTCACCCAGGCTAGAGTACAGTGGCAAAATCTCAGCTCACTGCAAACTCTACCTCCCTGGGTTCAAGCGATTCTCGTGCTTCAGCCTCACGAGTATGTGGGATTACAGCCGCATGCCACCACGTTCAACTAATTTTTGGTATTTTTAGTAGAGATGGGGTTTTGCCATGCTGGCAAGGCTGGTCTCGAGCTCATGACCTCAAGTGATCTGCCCACCTCGGCCTCCCAAAATGCTGGGATTACAGGCGTGAGCCACCGTGCCTGGCTTTCTGATATGCTTTCTAATTTACTCATCTACTGGGTCAGGCATTTGTTTCCTCTCCCACCCCATCCTGTGAGGAAGTGACCCCACAAGGCCGCAGAACTCTGCTTTGCTCACTCACTGATGTATCCAGAGCACCCAGAACCGTGCCTGGAGCACAGCCTGCCTGGTGGTGTTCCCCGCCTTTATTGAGCAAAGTGGCTCAAAAAAAGCCCTAATCCAGAAGCTGCACACTCACACCAGCAACGCCAGCCCCACCTCCACAAAGAAAGAAAAAGGCCACCTCTGCCAGGTCCTTCACTTCATCAACACAGACCTAAAGTAACTCACTAAACGTCTTTGCTTCCCCTGCTTACCGCAGTCTAAAGATAGTTCTTTGGAAGAAGGTGATAGGAGACAGTACAATTTTGTGATATGCAGATATCTCATTTTTATTATACAGTTGGCCTGAGGATAAATTTTGTTTAGAGCTCCCTGTTTTTCAGATAGATATATGACCACTAGCGCTCAGAGCTAGTGACATAGAAATAATGTAACAGATGGAAGGATATGATTTTTCTTTCACTGTTTCTCTCTCAAACATCTTTAGTTTCACAGTTTTCTCACTGTGACACCTTACATTTCTTATATATTACTCCTCAACATTGTAACTCTGTTAAAATATAAAGAAACCTAGGTTAAATTTTTCTTTTTCCTTAGCATATTCTTTTAAAGCCAATAGGAAGATTTAGATGAAGACTAGCTATAGAGAATTATGACACAAATATAAAATGTAAAATAAAGAATAAAAGTGTTTATGTTGGTCCCTTCCTGAACCTACCATAGCTTTATAACAAATAAAGTGAAATAATCTGAATGAAGTAGGAGCAATAACAAAAAACATGGTTAATTAGCAAATCCCATCTCAAAGACCTGAGCATTATGAATATCCAGGCTCCGATGTGTACAGGGATAAACCTTACTGAATCCCATGTGTGAGTACCTCCGTCACTATCTTGAGTTGGGTATTCACAGTAACTTACAGCTGCAGATTCTTGACTGTACAGCCGTATGTTTTATTATTCAACCAGATGTCAGCCATAAAACTGTTTTATCTGTTCTGTGGTTTGCTTAGGACTAAAAAATAAACTTCAAATCCATAACTTAGGGTCTTTCTGATATTGTAGCACTTTAGCAAAGTACAGTTTTGCTATCTGGTATGCTGAAAATGTTCTAAAATCAAAGTGTACTTGGAAAGATATATTTCTGCTCCTAAAGATTTCATAAAGACCCTTGCAATTTGGATGGATTGTGCTGTGCAATGACTTGTTTTTCTATTGATTTCTGGGCTGATGGACCATAACCTTCATTGATAGTTCATTTTGGCTTCTTCCAGACTGAAAAGGAAATAGCACTGTGTCTGTTCTCTGCCTTGGAGCCTACATTATTGATATTCTTTAATCATTATGTAGGAACATAAAGCTTCTGTTATGTTGCAATTATTATGTGTCTTTACTAGAATGTAGTTAGTGAAACAAAAATAGATGAGGCAGCCCACCACAGGCTGTCCTGCTGTTCTCTCTTACATTGAGTACAATACACAGAGCTCAGAGAAAGCTCCCCATTCATGCTGATTTTTTGGCAACAGTTGCACAAAAGAAATCTTTCTGAAGTTCTCAAAAGTGAAAATATCATAATTAGCATTTTAACCCAATAGGAGCTATGCAGAAGAGTTGAGTCAATTTTCATACAACAATGTATTATTTTAACTCATCTTTCTCTAGGTGATTTTTATAAATTTCATACCATTTTTAAGAAATGAAATAATGAAACAACATTATGAAGCTTCTACGGGAAAGAACTGAAAAAATTTGGCCGGATTTTAAAAGTCTTTTGAGATTTCTTACACTAGATTTTATCTACATGCCCAGACTATGGGATGTAGTCCTATCAACCTGTAACTATTGAGATCCCTTAAAGCCTATGAAGTTAAACATTCACAGGAACAAAATCTTTTAGGCCTTTGTTTATAACTTTTCATTAATAAGAAACAAAAAGATCTAATGATCATGCATGCATGCTTACCGAAATACATATTAACACTTCTGAGAATAACCACTGAAAGGCAGCATAAGTTAATTCAAAGTCAGAATGGGTATGAAGGAGCTCGCTGGGTTCACTCCCTACAGATTGCTAACAATTTCCTGCTGTTTGAAGAATATTTCTGGTTCCCTCCCCCTTCCTCAGTACTTCCTGGTACTGAGTGGGATCAGTGACTGGTTCCAGCCAATGCATTCTAAGAAGAAGTGATGGGTCGCTTCCGGGCTGCTTCCCTGGGGGTGCAAATCCCTTCAGAGCTGTCTTTTTCTCTGGTACAGCAACCAGTTGTGTGCAGAATGGTGGCCACTCCAGCTACCTGGGTAATGGAGGGACAAAGCCACGACCCAGGACAGACATGATCCTTTCTTATTTTAAGCTGGTGACGTTTGGGAGTTGATACTTACAAGCCTATTCTGGCAAATCTTTAAAAATGATTATTTTTGCAATAATTAAACTGATTTTTCATTTTGCCTTATAAATATGGTTGTCTACATTAAAAGCAGTGTACGATTTGGGTGGGAGGTGATTGCTTCATATCTCCAGGTTAATGATGTACAGTCATGTATACATAAAAAGCAGAAAACAGCAGTGGCCATGAAGACAGCTGCTTCTCTAAATCAAGGAACTAGAAATGCCTCGACGTTCAGACGGGGTAAGGACTGGGTCTAAGAGTTGCCTGTCCCCAAATTCCTTTTGTTTTACAAGAGAAGTCTGGTTAAAATGAACTTCAGAAGTTGCTTTGAAGAGGAAAAATTGGGGGAAGGGAGACAAAATATATAACTAGAATCAGCTAGGTAGCCAAAGGTACTTGGTATTTATACACTCATTACAGGTATATGAATTTCAGAACTTTGATTTTTTTTTTTTTTTAAGTAACAGCTGTGACTTTACATTTCCCCCACCTACTGCCTGCTTGTGAGGGAAACAGATTATGGGACCACCGAGTTACGGCTGCTTGCTTCACCCTGGGGAGCGACAGGAGAAGCAGGTGTGGCTGAAGATGAAAAGGTCTGAGGTTACTTTGCGGCGTGTCACCTCCTGGCCTCGCAGCTGTGAATGCCGAGCTTTTTACCGTCTCTGTGTTCCGACCACGAGAACACTCACATTTCACTTGCTCAAAATAATGTGCAAGTCATAAGAAAAGTGAACCTGATCTCTTGAATTTCCAGAAAACCGTCACTTGCAGTGGGTGAGCTTTCGTTTTTAGAATACAAATACAATTTAGGATTCCTCTTCACACTCTAGCTCTGCATCATCCACAACTCCTTCAACAGACTCGCTTTTTGCCCATGGCAATGTGAAACAAAATGTTTTTTGCATCTCAAAATGACAATATTGAGAACATCTGGTATATAGCCTTCTTAAAGTTTGTTCTGCAATGCCTTTAGGTTTAAACATCTGTCATTAAATCAAGAGATTGACAAAATGCTCTGAGTTGAATTGCAACATAGGGTACTATATCAGTAAGTATCTATTCTTGGAAACAAAGTGAAAAAGAATTAATTGTCTCTTCTTGAAGAGAGTGGTTCCTAATCGCCAAAGGTGTCTGTTTTCTTTTGCAAATGAGAAAATGTATTCAATTTATTCTAGTAATTTTCCATTTTCTGTCCCACTGACTACTATATTTAATTACTCTAAATCACTCTCCACATAAAGACAGTGATGTGCTTTTGAGAATCATTACAAAGATACTGTTTTGTAAATGTGTTTGCCTATTTGAAAGGCACTGAAACTTTTCAGCAGTTTTGCCCCTGACTGGTTTCCTAGGCAGGCACAGATCAATATGTCATTTGTTAAAATACAGTGCAGGGACACTATACACCATCAGAGTCCCGGTTCTCCTGATGTCTCGTGGTGCCAGTGTCTTGCTCTGTTTTCACGTTCTCCGGGACAGAAGAACTGATCAAACATAAAATGCACTGTCATTAGCTGTTTAAGCCAAAAGTGATAACAGATGAGTATCATTAAGACTCCAGGACCTCTTAAATCCAGAAAGAAAACTCAGGCTTGATGAGTAAAGAGGCTGGCAGATCGCCCTTCAATACCCGCACCCAGCTGCACAGCTCATCCATTGTGAGGGAAGTCGTATGCGATTGATTAAAACATAATCTCTCTAGATGGCCTGATACCACTCCCAAAGCTTTTACAATGATGTCTTTTCCAAGTGGTGGAATAAAGCAGCTTTTCTCTGCAATGGGAAAACCCCGATGTCTTCCTTTTATTTCCTAAGTTCAAGCTGCTTTTAGTTACAATTTATATAAAGGATTAGATAATGTGAGAATATTTATTATGCTTGAAAAACATCATTTTTAGTCAAATTTTAAAGTTTCCATTTTAGTTTTAAAGACAGGGAATATATGTCCCAGTTAGTTACACAGGTAGATTGCATCCCAATAGTGAGCAGAGTTTCCCAATGGGGCGTTTTTCAACTCATCCCTCCAAAAACGTTTTTTAAAGAATTTGCTACTTAAGAAATCTAGTATATAGGAAATCTATCTGTTCTGTACCTAATTATTTTTAATTTAGATAAGATGCCTTTTTTTGGATGTCTATTAAATTATTCAGAATACTAGATCCCAAAACATGAAGAAAGAGAATAAAAATTAAGCAAAAGCAGGGACTTTGTGTAAGGAGGAGCTGTGGGATTCAGGTCAGGGCTTCACCCTTTAAATAGCTGGGAAAGTGGGCCAAGTTTATTTAACCTTTAAGACTATTTTCTCAATTCTCCAATGTTAGTAATAAATCCTATCCCATATGATTGTTATCAACATTGCATTAGATGATGCTGATAAGGAACCTAGCAGGAAAGTGCTGAATCAGAAGCAGCTATTCCCATTACTTCCAATAATTTCTTTTTTTTTTTCTTTTGTCTTAATTTTAAGTTCCAGGATACATGTGCAGAACATGCAGGTTTGTTATATAGGTATACATGTGCCATGATGGTTTGCTGCACCTATCAGCCCATTACCTAGGTATTCAGGCCTGCATGCATTAGCTATTTCCAACAATTTCTGAATATCAGAATCATTTCTGAGTATCCCTGAATATCTGGTGGACATCTTTATTGCTGTTTGTCAAAGAATATGGGCTCTTGGCCCCCAGGTTTCTTTCTTGGGGTGGAGTTCTTTGAGTTATGAATTTAAATGACTTGTATTTTTCCATTTTTATAGGAATTAAGAGTCTCACTTTTGTTCTTGGTTGGTGGGGTTCTCATGAAATGGAGAGTTGAGCACCTCCCCAATTAAAGTTGACCAACCAGGCACATGAAAGACATTTGCTTTTCAAAGCGCAGAGCCAGCCTGAACCCATTATGCATGTGAATGGGACCACACATCAAATGTCCTGTTCAGCCCACTCTAAATTAGCGTTAAAATAAAATGGGTAGGTAGACACCTTGTAAATCTTTTCAAAATTTTGAGGAACAAATCAAGAGAGTACTTTACAAAAAAAAAAAAAAAAAAGAGAGAGTACTTTACAAAGGCAACCCTTGGGCATTGCTTTCCTTCCCATTGAGGAGGGCAGAGCCAACCGCGTGCAACCACACTTCCGCGGCACCCCATCCTCCCTCATCCCCCGTCTCAACTGCTGAGGACAGACAACTCTTCAATTATTATCTTGACTTGATTCTCAAATCCATAAACACGATGTTAAAGGAAACCTCAGCCCCAAAATGAGACGTTGTACTATTTTGCATCCTGTTTTAAAAACATTTTGGCTCTGATCATAAATGGGGAGGATATTGTTAAAATAGCAGTACCTCCAGTGAGTACAAAAAAATAGACTAATTCCCAGAGTTATCTTCCAATAGTTCACAAAAAGCAATTTATTATACAGAGTGTTAGGAGGTTTTTATCATTAATAAGAAAATGACTTGATTTTTATAAAATGAAAAAAATAATTGCCATATATATGAGTATAAACATATAGTTTATATGTGGTATTCACATTGGACTCCACCCTGTCCCTGGCCTACATATACTAAGACTACATGCTACCAGATAAAACACAGATACAAAACTAGAATATGGATATTAAACAAGTTTAACTGTCAAATTGTATGCTGCCTTACGCCACGGAAAAAGAAAACATTACAAAATATAAACCCTCCTTGAATGGACACTTCAAAATTTCAAATGAATGCAGCCTTTTTGAGGTTTGAATTCCAGTTATTTTGGACAAAAGGGCACTTCCTGGCCTTACAGGGAATAAAACATTTTTAAGGGGGTTTCTTGAAAAGCTTCCTAAAGGATACTGTCCCTCAGGACGCTTTCCAAGGCAAACAAAAGTCTGAGGAGATGAGTAAAAATTAAGCCAATCCCTAGAGATTAACTTCCTCCAGGGATCAGCTCCACCTGGATGTCAAATGTCCCGGGAGCTGTCTCACAGGTGTGGTCGGCATTTGCTTCTAGGGTCAGTATCCTCTAATATAAACAAACAAAAGTGAACTAAGCGTGTTTTTCCTTTGCTTGAAAGTAGAAAAGGCATGAGAAAGGAATTTTGTTTACCCTAATAACTTCAAAATATTTACGAATATTTGAGTTGAGTTTAATTTCTTTTTTCATCTCATCTACCTTAATGATAGAAACTGCAAAACATTTTCCATATACCTTAGATTTTATGGAAGCTTGGTGGAAATTTAATATTTTCCAATGTACTTTGGATGTAAATGTGGAATTATAACAAATTATACTATTGTTAGCATCTGGGGCTGTACTTCACTTTCATAAGTAATGTAAATTTACTGACCATTCTGAGGATATACACATAAAAATAGATGCTAGTAGCTTCTATTTAATTTAATAGATGTACAAACACTGGAAAATTGCAAAGCAGCAAAAAAAAAAAAAAAAAGTTATGGGGATTGCCCAAAGAATAGGCAAAATTCTCTCAGCTATATTTTCTATGTTATTGTAATTTCTTTCTAAATTTCCTAAAGATATTCAGTGGGAGATGATCACACAGGGAGTATATACAACAGCTGATCAACAGCCGATTTAAAAGCAGGTCAGAATCATTTTAATGACGTAAAAATTACAATTATGATTACAAATACGTGGGGGGAAACTTACACATTGAAACCTATCAAAAAATGAAAATACAGTGAAGCGTTCACAGTTTTTACCTTTGAGTGGTGAGTCCACTGACAGTTTTGATTTTGTTTTTGTTTTTTGCCTGTTTGTGTTTTCTGTATTTAGTAGTAGCAAAACACACATCTCTAACTTTTATTTTCACGTGAATTATTCAAAGGTAAATGACATAAAACACACACACATATACATATATACATGTATAAAAATAGAAAATAACTAGGTCAGGTTATGTTACAGACCTCTTTAAGAACTCTACTCTCTTGATAATTTTTTTTTTTTATTTGTCTTTTTGTAGAAGACTGTGACATAGTTGAATGACTATATTTACTCTGTGCATTTCTTTTCCAATAAGACTTTCACTGGGAGAAACCTGGCTTGGTCATTTTGGTGTGTCTCTAATGTCCTAATGTCTTAGCAGGACCTTGAACTCAACAAGTCCAAAACAAATCTAACTATCCTCCCCTGTGTGGAGTGACACATGCATACATCCCACCCAACTGTGCAATTTCTATAAACAAT
Source organism: Callithrix jacchus (assembly GCF_049354715.1). Classification (NCBI taxonomy): domain Eukaryota; kingdom Metazoa; phylum Chordata; class Mammalia; order Primates; family Cebidae; genus Callithrix; species Callithrix jacchus. The sequence goes on from NC_133502.1 coordinate 22,073,928, forward strand.
GACACCATTATGCCAGCCCTAAAAGTTCTGGAATAATGACAGATCCTCCCTTCTTCCTCGCCTGGTATGTGAGATTCAGCAGCCCAAACTCGCTTTGAGCTCTTGATTTCCATTGCAACTGCCCAGTCTCCAGGTTCATTCCTCTCTGCTGACGAACAGTAGCTTCCTCACTCTTCCTCCTGGCTCTACACTTTATCATTTAATATAAACAACTCTTCTGTTGTTTGCCCTTAGGAAAACCCCCAGAGTTTACCATGCCGTCTACCGTCCTAGCTTTCGAGGTCAGGAGTAGGCTGTCCCTGTCCCTGCGCAAGCCTGAGCTTCCCTCTGGTGCCTGCTCATGGCTCCTGATTCCCAGGCTCCCCTCCACCGCTGCCATTTGAAATACTTGCTGTTCCCAAAGTGGCTCTTTTGTGATGATCACAGCCCAGTGCAAGTTCCTCCCCTCCTTGGAGCCTCCCTCAGTACTTCATCTCTGCTTCTCTCTACATCCATCAAACCTGCCACGTGAAACTCTTACCTGCAAGCCCCGTTCTCAAGCCTCCTCACACTGGAGGCTCAACCAGGGCAGGGACTCAGTTCCTCTTCTTTGTATCTATGCTTTGCACCATGTGAGCCTCTTGCCTGCATTGGTTGAATCTGAAAATACAGATTGCCCTGATGTGAAAGATTCTGCAGACTGGAAACCTAAAAATTCCCATTAATAAGTTGGTAAAGCCTGGTAAAGTTGGTAGAGCTCTCAGAGCAGCGCCTGACATGTCGTAAGCACTGTGTAAGTGTTATCCATTCATCCTATTAGCTATTAGTCCAAGCTCAAATACAGGGAAAGGCAATGACTCAGATACTGAATTATGTCAAAAGAGTAAAAGCCAAATGGAGCAAACACATCTAAAATTCAGAGCCCACCACACACATCGCAATGTGGATACCAGGAAAAAGCCCTGCCCAGCTGAAAACAAAGGTTCCTAAAGCCTGATTGCAAACAAAGTCCAACCCAAAGACAGCTCAAGGGAGGGGAATTGGAGAATGAATTCCCTTTGGGGGCTTTCCTAAGCCTTTCTGACCTCCAGATTTTTCCCCGGGTTTGGAAAGTCACTCAAGACAGTATCTTTTATCCTAGTGGCTGCTGAGGCCAGCCCCAAGGGGAAGAGTGGCCTTTTTACATCTTTATAGTGAAAAGTCAAATGTGGGAGGGGAAGGTTAAGCTAACCCAGTCTCTGGACGGTAGCTCCCTTTCCACTTTCTATTGCACGTTTGCAACAGTTTGTAGCCATGTCTGCCTCCCTGCCGGCCTGCCCGCCTTCCTGCCTGCCAGCACCAGGCCTGAGGAAGGCCTGGAAAGCAGGGTACAACCACTCCCTCTTCTCAGCTGAGTGCAAAAGAACCACAGCTAGCCCAAGCTCTTTTGGAAGCCCCTAGAAACAGCCTTCTTGGGGACACAGAGCATCTAAGGTTCACTCCCAGAGGTAGTGACTGCAATTAAGAAAATTTGAAAATTTTCAATTTCAGGAAAATTTCCATTTTAGGCAAATGCCAGGGGGAAAAAAAGAAGTAATCCTTCCCTTAGATACAAGTTCGCCTTCCATTTCTTGAAGGAAGTAATCAGTTTCATGGTACCTCGTTTGCATTAGAAGTTTAGAAAAACCCAAATGCCCATTGATAATAGACTGGATTGGAAAAATGTGGCACATATACACCATGGAATATTATGCAGCAATCAGAAATGATGAGTTCTTGTCGTTTGTAGGGACATGGATGAATCTGGAAAACATCATCCTCAGCAAACTGACACAAGAACAGAAAATGAAACACCGCATATTCTCACTCATAGGTGGGTGATGAAAAATGAGAACACATGGACACAGGGGAGTACTAAACACTGGGGTCTATTGGGGGGAAAAGGGGAGGGCCAGTGGGAGGGGGAGGTGGGAAGGGATAGCCTGGGGAGAAATGCCAAATGTGGGTGAAGGGGAGAAGAAAAGCAAAGCACACTGCCATGTGTGTACCTACGCAACTGTCTTGCATGCTCTGCTCATGTACCCCAAAACCTATAATCCAATAAAAAATTAAAAAAAAAAAGTTAATAGATATATTCTGCAATAAAGCTAATATATACACATCAAAAAAAAAAAAAAAAGAAATTTATATAATGATGAGCCTTGTTATGTATGAATCTTAATCAATACCTTTGTGTCCAATTTTGTAACAAAATAGGATTATCATGTGAAAAACCTCATCTTGTTCCACTGTATTTTAACTCTCATTGATTCCAAAATAACAAAACCTCAGTGACGGCAGCTATTGAAAGTTCTTGGCTCTGAGACTCAAGGATTCTCAGAGAAACTGAAGAGATTACATCCTAGGGCACCTGCTGTTTATCCTCCATCATTTTACATCCAAAATATTGACAGTGTCCCAAGCAATTTGCTCTTCCCAGATCATCTCAGAGTCAGTACAACAACGCTAAGAGGTAGAATATTTGTGGTATAGAAAGTCCACACACTCAGAATTCAAAGTAAGTTTATCATTAAAAGAAGAAGATGAAAAAAAAGGAGGGAGAGGCCTTATCACAAACTGAAATCCTCAGCCTTTAGGTTGTTACCTCATCAAAACTTCAGGCTTTTGCAGTGAGCATGGCACCTCATACCTGTAATCCCAGCATTTTGGGAGGCTTAGGTGGATGGATCACTTGAGGTCAGGAGTTCAAAACCAGCCTGGCCAACATGGTGAAACTCTCTCTTTACTAAAAATACAAAAATTAGCCAGGTGTGGTGGTAGATGCCCATAATCCCAGCTACTCGGGGACGGAGGCAGGATAATGGCTTGAACCCAGGAGGCAGAGGTTGCGGTGAGCAAAAAAAGACTTCAGGCTTTTTTTGTAAACACATGAGTTCAACCAGATATTCCCTCCAGGAAACACTGCCTTTGCTCATAAAGATATAGGAGAAAGGACCTAGAGATCATCCGTATGGGAAGGGAGGATCGGGCTTTTATTAATAAGTTACCAAAGTTTGAGAAGCCTCTGTGAAAAGGATGTAGACAACATACATTTTTAAATGATCCCAATATTTGTTCTGTAAAACATTTCATATTTAGAAAGTGATCAACTGCTTATCCATAGGAAAAAAATAGTAAGGATCTCTTAATAATTGAGCTTTTAACTTTCCTTGTCTTAACTACAGGCAAGTGGCATGTATCATTAGAGAAGGCTAATTCTTTACCAATATCCGTCTTGTGCGTGTGTGATAAAGCTCAGAGTTTAAGTTAGCCAAGTTCACATAGCTAGGATGGAACTGCTTGGATTGGAAATCGGCCCCATTAGAAAGCCTGAAATCTCTGCATTTTTCTATTCTACTTCCCTGATTTGTTTATTTGCAAATGTCAATGACAGCATTTCCCATGGAGGAATTTTGTCATGAGTAAGTGAGATAATAACATGTATAAAAGGCTTGGCAAAGTTTATTGGCTGGACCCTGTCCCCAAAATTCACATGTTGAAGCCTCAGTACCTCAACATGACTATATTTGGAGATAGGTTGTTTAAAGAGGTAACTAAGGTAAAATGAGGTCACATGGGTGTGCCCTAATCCAATGTGATCGGTGTCTTTATTTAAAAACAGAAAAAAGGATTAATGGGAGGCCTGTGCAGCAATGACCAAGATCAAGTCTGGAGACCTTCTCGGGAAGAAGGAGGAGGAGCTGCTGAAACAGCTGGGTGACCTGAAGGTGGAGCCGTCCCAGCTGCGAGTGGTCAAAGTGACAGGCAGCACGGCCTCCAAGCGCTCCAAGATCTGAGTCATCCGCAAGTCCACTGTCCGTGTTCTCACCGTTATTAACCAGACTCAGAAAGAAAACCTCAGGAAATTCTACAAGAGCAAGAAGTATAAGCCCCTGGCCCTGAGGCCTGGAAGACTCGTGCCAGGCGCCACCAGCTCAACAGACATGAGGGGAACCTGAAGACCAAGAAGCAGTAGCGTTAGGAGCAGCTGTACCCATTGAAGGAAAAAAAAATGAAGAGACAGACACATACACTAAAAAGATCATGAAAAGATGCAGGAGAAAGAGACCATTTAGGAGCCAGGGAGGGAGGCCTCAGACAAAAAACACGCCCGTCACTTGATCTTGGACTTCCAGACTCCAGAACTGTGAGAAATACGTTTCAGTTGTTCATGGGACCCGTCTGCGATACTTTGTTATGGAAGCCCTGCTAAACTAATATGTTCATATATTAGGTATTCAGGAAACGTGAGTCTCCTTCACGTTGGGAATATGGAGGACAGCTGCAGTGACCAGATCCAAGACGTCAGCAGCTTCGTGTGCTGTGTGAACGGCTTGGGGTACGTGCTGCTGCCAAGTCTGTGTCTTATTTCTTATTCGTGTCTCCCCTTCCAGGCTCAGAGCCCATTGCTTTCCTTATAGTAAGATTCACTAAAAGAAGAATAAAAGATGTGGAGCCTGACCAAGCCCCTGGCATAGGGCAGGCCCTTTCGAGAAAGTGCATGAACCTTTAATACTGCCAGGCTTTGTGTGGTTCATATATTCAAGTTGTATTTCACAGGACAGAAGACAACTTTGGGGGTTTGAAGGATCAAATGGAGTTTCCTAAACTCCCTGCCTTGTTCTTCTGGAGGAACTGGAGCAGTGGGAAATCCTATTTACTGATTAGTAATAAGAAGTATTTTGTGATAGTTTTTAAAAGAATAATGGTTTAATTCTCCCTTTCTGCCACTTATAGTGATAACAGTAGAATTGACAAATACCTAAGAACATTTAAATGCAAGATGGACTGTGCTGTGGCCCGTACCTGTTGGTAAGAGGTGAGCCCCAAAGCACGGTTATCCCAAAGCCTTTGTCACTGCCAGGAGCATACTGGATTGTCACATAAATGAGTCACTGACAATAGAGATTCTGACAGCAAGTGTTTCTTGGAAACCACTCCCAAATAATGGAACAGCCCTCCATAACCACCCAGGTGAAAACAGTGCTTGCCGGGTTCCCATAGAGTAATCCACTAAGTCTCACACTCACAAAATGAGAAAGAAACACGCATGGCCTTGTCAGCTGTTACAGTCCTGCCTGACACTGGTAGGCATGCATCCAGGCTACGGTCTGCATGGTGAAAGACTGAAACTTTAAACAAGTCAAACCTACTTATTCAGACACTGGTGCACTCCTCAGAGGTTATCACTTTTCAAAATCCAAGCACTGGGAATTTGTTCCTGACGTTTCCTGAGCAGGAGATTGCCAAGCACAAGATCACAAACTTTTGGTGTTTTTTTAACATACGAGTTCTACCAGACATTACCAGATATTACTGTTTACTGAGTCTGAGGCTTAGGAGAAGAAATCAAACTGATATTTTTTCTTTTTTCTTTTTTTTTTTTTTTTTTTTTGAGACAGAGTTTTGCTCTTGTTACCCAGGCTGGAGTACAATGACACGATCTCGGCTCACCGCAACCTCCGCCTCCTGGGTTCAGGCAATTCTCCTGCCTCAGCCTCCTGAGTAGCTGGGATTACAGGCACATGCCACCATGCCCAGCTAATTTTTTGTATTTTTTAGTAGAGACGGGGTTTCACCATGTTGACCAGGATGGTCTGGATCTCTTGACCTCGTGATCCACCCGCCTCAGCCTCCCAAAGTGCTGGGATTATAGGCGTGAGCCACCGTGCCCAGCCCCAAACTGACATTTTTTTCTAAGCACATATTCTGTTCAAACATAACAAAACTTAAATGGTTTATTTTAGAAGATGGTAATACTTTTGTTAAAATGTAGATCAAATGATCAAAAACATTTAAAAAGCCTGGAAGTGTTAGTAGCATACAGAAAGCACTCAGAAAACATAGGTGTTACTTTCCATGTCCCGCTAATGGTGATCATATCAAATAGATCCACAGCTTTAGACATTTTCCTCTCTTCAATGTTTTTAAAAAGACAATGCAAGTCGGGCGCAGCGGCTCATGGCTGTTATTCCAGTACTTTGAGAGGCCGAGGCAGGAGGATCACTTGAGGTCAGGAGTGTGAGACCAGCATGGCCAACGTGGTGAAATCCCGTCTCCACTAAAAATAAAAAATTAGTTGGGCATGGTGGTGGGCACCTGTAGTCCCAGCTACTTGGGAAGCTGAGGCAGGAGAATTGCTTGAACCCAGGAGGCAGAGGTTGCCGTGAGCTGAGATCCTGCCACTGCATTGCATGCAGCCTGAGTGATAGAGTGTAACTCCAACTCAAAAAAAAAAATGACACTAAGGAAGCGATGGAAGCTGTAAATACGAGCTCCTAGGTGAAAACTCTGGTGCATGGGGCATATCGTTTTACTAATTCAATATAATGACTAAACAGCTTTGCAGCATGAGACTGCCTCATCTATCTACACAGATTCTGACTCACCAGCAAGAGGTGTGAGAAAGTAATTATGGATCCAAAATTGATAAGAAACAGTCAAATAAGTCGTAGAAAGTTGTCAATATTTCATAGCTCTAGGAAAATTAAATGTGTTGAATATGAAATATAAAATTATTGGCTAACAGTATGGAACTTGGCTTGTACATAAGGAATTGAAAGAGAACAGAGAATCATAAACTGGAGAGAAAAGTAAACATTCTATTTAATCTCAGACTTGGCTGTCAGGTATTTTTTTTAAAGTTAAATTATTTACAGTTGCTTATTGTATTTAACTTCAGTATTCACATACATCCTTATAACTTCAGAATATTTTTTATTTTCACGAGGTCTCTATTAAAAGTAGTAGAACAATGTTCACGGGAACATTGAACCGAAACACACATGCCTTTTTATGGCAAGCAGAGGATTCCAATCCATCCACATGCATTTGGGAGTATTAGCTGTAGACAATGGGTCTTGCACGATCCCTGAGGAATAACAAAGTGACATGCTCCAGAAGGACTGCGCGCCTGGCAGCCCGTGAAAATGCACACAACTTTCAAAGCCTTTGAAGAGCGGCCAGACTCCCTGGGACACTGCTGCTACCTACGTTAGGCACTTGGTAAGTTTTGTTTTCAGGGGAAACGTATTCTGTAATAACAAACTACTATTACACTGGATGGAAAAATGCGTGTCTTCTCTCCAGATCTCTGTTTCTTGAGGAAGCAGGACAAGATCCGATTGTCTGTAAATTACCATTTCAGTTCAGACATTCCTCCCATCTTTGGAAGATAACTTGCCCTATAAGTGGTTCTCAATAAATAACTAATTTTAAACATGAATGAATATGTTATACTTACCAAACTCTCTGCAGCTTATGTTTCTTTGAACTCTACCAGTTAAACATGAATCTAACTTTAGCTTAATGAATTTTGTTTCAGAATATATTTCTCATAAAACAAACTTTTGAAAATATGTAATTAAGTGTTTTTGCTTTCAGTCCTTGGGTAAATTAAAGCTACTTGGTCTAAGCATTGTTCCAGTGTCTTCAAAGTCACTGTGCATAGGTCAATTGTCTTGATGTATATCACCTAAACCATATTTTTTTCCCTAGGTTTCATTTACTATTTTTTAAAGTTGATTTAATGTTTTTCAAGGTCTCCTAAGTTAGCCTCATTTCCAGATGAACACGCTGCAAAGTTCAGAAATTCATCTCTCTCTGCCTTTTCAGGCTGGAGAACAAGTTTGCATTGAGTAGTTTGACAGCAGAGATGGAGAAGCAGCCTGCACAGGATGAGAACTAGAATTATGGAGCAGTTGTATTGGGCGGTAGGTTTCCATTAAATGGATGTCTTGGGCTTGCCATCTTTCACTGTAATTGCTGTGTCCGGGAAGTTGACTGTCTCTAGAGATTAATCTATTTTAAGTTTAATGGATCTGTAGAAGCTATTGAAAGACTGGTACAACTCTTTCTCCTTGACTTTTCCAGTCCAAATGAAGACATTGCTATCGGTAACACTGCATCTGCCATACATGCCAACGTTTCAGCCCCACTCCAGCCCCAGGAGGAAACCTCCTTCCATGGGCTTTATGGATGGCAAAGCTTTCATACTAAGTTACTTGAGTTTATTAGTAACAACATACTTGTTTTCCTATGTCATACATATACACGTGTGTGTACATATGCATATGCATGTATGTTTATATGTGTGCATGTATGTGTATTTTAGTAGCTTAGTATGAAAGCATTCCAATACATAGTTTATAAGTTCGAGGTGGCTTCCGCAACAGAAATGTGTGATGCTGACGGTCTAGAGGCTAGCAGTCTGAGACCAAGGCGTGGGCAGGGCTGGGCGGGAAGCGTCAGTTCCAGACCCCTCTCTTCGGCCTGTGGATGGTCCTTATAAGTTTCTTTGAACTCTACCAGTTAAACCTGAATCTAACTTTAACTTAATGAATTTTGTTTCAGAATATATTTCTCATAAAACAAACTTTTGAAAATATGTAATTAAGTGTTTTTGCTTTCAGTCCTAGGGTAAATTAAATCATTTAGGTGACAGGCATATACCAAGACAATTGACCTATGCACAGTTACTTTGAAGACGCCGGAACAATGCTTAGACCAAGTAGCTCTAATTTACACCTAATTCACTTTCTCTCTGGGGTGTGTGTGTGTGTGTGTATATATATATATATATATTTGCACATATAGATACAGTACACACATATACAAACACAAGATATACACATTTCCATATTCATATATATAGAGAAAATGAGTCTCTTCTAATCAGTGTGAAATAATTTGTGTTATCAAACTGAATCGATACAATACCAAGAAAAAGCAAAGAAAATGCACATGCATTTATTCAATCTATATATGCATTGGCCTTACTGCAGGCAAGGTTTCATAAACTTTTATTTGAAAGAATGTTGGCATTCAAAGATGTAACCTTTGTGGATTAATAAAAAGCCAACAGAACACAGTCCTCAGTGACCTTTCTGAAACACAGATGTAAATCACGGACCTTGGGGTGGGAAAAGGTCACCTGGCTGGTGAGGAACCCAACCCACCTCCCCAGCTTCCACGTCAACAGCTTCATGTGCTCAGCTTGCTGTGGTTTACCTAGAAACACTAATGAGAAAATTCGAAAACTGTTCCTTCTCAGAAAAAAAAAAAACCATCAAAAGTGAAGATGAAAGAAGACTAAGAAAGCGATGATGTTTAATATATGTGAACTCAATAAATGTGTAAGTAGACCACTGCGTAGGCACTGGGGATACAGTGATGAACCAATTAGACATGGTCTTAGTCTTCATGGAACTTATAAACTATGCAGGAGAGAAACACAGCAAACAAACAAACAAAAAAGTCCCCACCTAAATAAATCATTTAGAATTGCTACAAGCACAGGGAATCAAAGCCGAAGGTGCTGTGAGTGAGTGTCACAGGGGGCCTGACCTACAGGAGGCATCAAGGATGACCTGTCAGAAGAAGCCACGTTTACCCTGCGTCCTGCAGGCGGAAAGGAATGGATGCTAATGGAGCAGACAGTAAGGATTCGAATCTTCTAGACCGAAGAAACAGATACAGAAATCCACAATACAGAAATCCTATGTGGGAGTCCTAACCCCTGGTACCTATGAGCGTGATCTTGTTTGAAACAGGATTTTTATAGAGCTAATCAAGTTAAAACGAGGTGATTAGGGCGGGTCTTAATTCCACATGACTGGTTTTCCTATAAGAAGGAGAAACTTGGAGACAGACGTGCATACAGGGAAGTGACCGTGTGAACATGAGGACCATCCACAGGCCGAAGAGAGGGGTCTGGAACTGACACTTCCCACCCAGCCCTGCCCACGCCTTGGTCTCAGACTGCTAGCCTCTAGACCGTCAGCATCACACATTTCTGTTGCTTAAGCCACCTTGTTTTTAGTACTGAACTTTGATGTGGGAGCTCTAGGAAACACATACAGGAGCCATCAAAAACTGAAGCCACAGAGGAGGGTTATGGGCTGATTTGAGGATTTTAGGTTTTCTGTCAGAAGTGCAATGGGTGTGGCATAGTCCAGCTTCACAAGGTGTGCCTTGCTACTATTTGGAGAACAGATTAGAGGGGAGTAGAAGTGAATGTCTGGAGACCAGCCTGGAGGCAAGGACAGAAGGCCAGTTAAGGGGTAGCAGTGACCTGGACACAGTGGCTCATGCCTGTGATCTCCCAGCACTTTGGGAGGCCAAGGCAGGAGGATTGCTGGAGGCCAGGAGTTCAGGACCAGCCTGGGCAATATAGAAAGACCCATGGTCTACCAAAAAAAATAAATAAATAAGAAGTGACAGTGCTGGAACTGAGGTGGTGGCAGTCAGATGGGGAGGAGTGGCCTGAATCAGAGTAATTTTTGTGATAAAAACAGTAGGTCTCAGTGCTGGGCCACAAACATGGTGATTGTTGTGGAAATGGTGGCTTCAAGAAGGACTCATGGGCCTCTAGTTTCCACAGTGGGGTGAATGATAACTCCTTCTGAAATGAAGAATTGAGGAAGAGGAGAGCATTTGGGATGAATGGTCAAATCAGTTTTGAAAACACTAAGTTTGCGATGCCTGTATAAGATATAAATGTAACTTTTAAATATACAGTTAAACGTCTAGACTTGGAAGTCGGAAAAGAAATCAGATCTGAAAATGTAATGAAATAGGTCCTGTTCGTATATAAATGGTATTTTGAACTGTGGGGAAAAATGAGATGATCTGGGAAGAGAAGGGCCAGCGCAGAAGCCTGAGGAGCCCTGTCAGAGGAAGCTTGGTCCCGGGTTCCTAGTCCTGGCTTTGCTGACCTCTGAAGCCAGATGATCTTTGCTGTGGGGGCAGCCTTGTTGTGCATAGCATGATGCTCAGCAGCATCCCAGCCTCTGCTCCCGAGATGTTAGCAGCCTCCTCTTAATCATGGCAACCAAAGATGTCTCCAGGCTTTGCCAAATGTCCCCTGGGGCTCCAATTCACCCCTAATTGACAACAACTTGGATAGAATAGACAAACAAAGAAAAAGCATAAAGAGTAAGTAGAGGGCAGCGTGGTGTGGCTCAAGCCTGTAATCCCAGCATCTTGGGAGGCCGAGGTGGGTGGATCACGAGGTCAAGAGATCGAAACCATCCTGGTCAACATGGTGAAACCCCATCTCAACTAAAAATACAAAAAAAAATAGCTGGGCATGGTGGCATGTGTCTGTAATCCCAGCTACTCAGGAGGCTGAGGCAGGAGAATTGCCTGAACCCAGGAGGCGGAGGTTGCGGTGAGCCGATATCGTGCCATTGCACTCCAGCCTGGGTAACAAGAGCGAAACTCCGTCTCAAAAAAAAAAAAAAGAAAAGAAAAGAGTAAGTAGAGAGGAAAGCAGAAGGGTGCGATGTGTCAGAAGCCAGGAGAAAAGGCAATCTTGGGAAAACTCAAATCACAGATGACTGCATAAAGGTCAAGGACGACGCCTACTGAGAAGGACCTAGTAGTTTCAGCATCATGATCGTAACTTTAGCAACGGTAATTTGGGTGGCTCAATGGGAGCAAGGCGAAAGTGAAGCAGATTACAATTCTATTTTTATTTATCCAATTGGTAATACATATACATGTAGTCAGATTTTAATGACATTTGTGTGGTTAATTTATTTAATGTAAAATATAGCAGATGCTATTGGTTGCCTACTCAACAATTTCTCCTTTTTAATAGAATTTCAATTTTTTCACACAATGTCTTGCCAACTTATGGGAAACTGCTCTACAAAGTCAATGGTGCAATCCCGTTCTCCTTGGCAGTGACTGGTTTAGAAATAGGCATGTGATGCTGGTGTAGTTATTGATGACATCAGAAGAAGTGTAAAGGTGTCTGGGAAACGTTTCCTGTGGATACAGACAACCGGGAAGAGACACCCACCTTTCATCTGGGTGTGGTCTCCTAAAATTCCTAGAGGATGTGGGCACTTCTAACACAACTTTTCTCCCCGCTATAGGAGAAGAATTAACTTGAGAACAAGACAAACAGTGAATTCAGCAAAAGGAAACATGGGAAGAAAATGGGTGTTTGGATGAAGAGGGAAGACTGGTTCAATCAGCCTGGAAGCCATTCATCTTCAGGCATCTTAATACATTAAACTGGATTTCCTGCCGCCTCCTTAATACATTAAATTTCCTGCCACCTCCTTAATACATTAAACTGAATTTCCTGCCACCTCCCATCTGTTTTCAGTTGTTTTAATCTGTTAGTTTGTTTATCTGTTAGCATTTATCATTGACCCAGCATCTTTTTCTCAGAGGTCCTCATTCTATTGTCAATAACTTCTGGAACAATGCCATGCTATTCCTATGACTGCTGTTCTCTTCCTAACTGGAATGGAATTCAGAGTTCCCCCATTTTACGGTTTTCCAAAATAAGGCAAGTGGACCACTGTCACCTCTTGACCGCTGATCGTTTCTCTGCCTGGCTGGTTACTTTTGAAGTCCACACCATTCCATTAGCACTTCCCTGCCGGCAGTGCTGTCTCCACTGGTGTCTGCTCCTCACCCATGTGCCTTGAGGGTTTGCACACTTGGCCCATCACTCTTTTTATAGTGTCCTGAGAGCCATTTATATCGATGATCCTTGCAAACCACTAGCTTCACACTTCAACAACCTCCAGTGGGCTTCAGCTATACCCTCCTCTAGCACCAACACTCACAGCCACACCTCGGACCTCATCGTTACCTGAAGCTGCTCCATCTCCACCATCTTAAGCTCAGAAATTCTTCCCTCTGCTGGAGCCTCCTACTCTCACTCCTGTTTACTCTCAGTGGGACCTTTCATTCTCAGCCCCTCTCTCTTCTCCCAAGAGTCCCCTTCTGGATGTAAAACACAAATAGAGGCACCTGAGAAACTGGAAACTACAATCAATTACAAGGTATTATGACCACTTACTCGCGACATTTTTATAACATCCCAGCCTGAGACCACATCTGTTCAACCATTTCAATTAAATTTTTCCCTGCATTCAGAATTCACACATCCTTTATACCTGCCTTGTCAGAAACTAAGCCATGAGTTGTCCCCACTTTTGATTCTGGGCTGTAGTAACTACCAGAAGAAAATTAGCCTGGGCACTGTGACTCCTGCCTGTAGTCCCAGCACTTTGGGAGGCTGAAGTGGGCAGATCACCTGAGGTCAGGAGTTCGAGAACAGCCTGGCCAACATGGTGAAACCCTGTCTCTGCTGAAAATACAAAAATTAGCCAGGCATGGTGGCGGGCGCTTGTAATCCCAGCTACTTGGGAGGATGAGGCAGGAGAATCACTTGAACCCTGGGAGCAGAGATTGCAGTGAGCAAAGATGGTGCCACTGCACTCTAGCCTAGGAAACAGAGTGAGTTAAGACTTCATCCCCACCAGCCAATATATATATTTCTTTTTCCAGAGGGTTATTCTGCTCTGTCCATAAAGAACCAGCCTCGGAGGTGCCTGATGTTTCTTTCCCCTAGAGGCCTCCCTCTTCCCTCTTCCTTCACCTTGCCATGCATTCAGATTCTGGGGCATGGCATGAGCATCACTCTGCAAGGTAGTGGTGGGCACTGTGGTTCACAGACCCTACAGGTTCTCCACAAGAGTAGCTTTAGGGCTTTTGGATTCTTCAGATTAGATCCCATCATACCCCCACCCCTCAGAAACAAAACACAAAAACGCCTTCCCTTTTAATGGTAATTGGTGATAACAACACACTTTGATATGTTACAATGGAGTTGCATCATTCAAACATTTAACTAACTTTTTTTCTTTTGAGACAGATCTCTCTTTGTCGCCCAGGCTGCTCAAGTACAGTGACACAATTGTGGCTTACTCCAGCCTCCACCTCCCGGACTCAAGCAATTCTGCCTCCAGCAATTCTTCTGCGTCCGCCTCCTGAGTAGCTGTGACTACAGGTGCCTGCCACCACACCCAGCTAATGTTTATATTTTTAGTAGAGACGGGATCTCACCATGTTGGCCGAGCTGATCTAAATCTCCTAGCATCAAGTGATCCACTCACCTCAGCCTCCCCAAGTGCTGGGATGACAGGGGTGAGCCACCGCACCCAGCCTAATTAACAGAAATTTGATATACCGGCTTCAGTGAAAGAATAACTAATTCAATTTTATACGAAATGCTACAACTTTATGCTGACCATCTACTCACTGAGCCTGACGGGCCGCTGTGGGGAGTGAGCCTGATGTGTGTTGTTTCCTCATCCACTCAGCTCCTGCAGCTTCCCACGTGGTCTCAATCAGAGTGAGTGTGATGCTGCTGTTTGCATATATACATATGTATTTTTTATTGCACACGGCTCTCAACACCAATTGGCGACATCATCTCTCGTTCCATCCTAGGACCTCTGCCCCGTTCCAGCCCTAGGACTATCACACTCACTGAGAGAAAGTCTGTGTCAGCTGAGCACAGTGGTTCATGTCTGTAATCTTAACACTTTGGGAGGCCAAGGTGGGCAGATCACCCGAGGTTAAGAGTTCAAGACGAGCCTGGCCAACATGGTGAAATCATGTCTCTACTAAAAATACAAAAAAATCAGCTGGGCATGGTGGCATATGCCTATAATCCTAGCTACCCAGGAGCTGAGGCAGGAGAATCACTGGAACTCAGGAGCAGAGGCTGCAGTGAGCTGAGATTGTACCACTGCACTCCAGCCTGGGTGACAGAGCAAGACTGTGTCTCAGAAAGAAAAAAAAAACAAAAAAACATGGTTCACCCACATGGCACCACTACAGGGACTCTTCAGGAATAAGTTTGACCGTATGTGATTTTTTCCTTTCGTGCATTTTTAACTCATCTCTTCTTGGTTTGCATCTCCACTTTATGACACTGAAAGACCCCTCACTCACCAGGGAAAAGGATGGGAAGACACAGAAGCAGGTGTCACGTGGATCAGCCTGAACATGAACGTTTTACATCAACTAGACTTTGGGACCACCCAGCGGTGTGCCTTCTCATGGGGCATCCACCAGCTCTCCATATTCCTCAGGATCTTTCCCAACCTTCACTGCCATTTCAAGGCCTGGATGCTTCTGTGGGCCCGTCCACTACCACTCAGCAATTTCATCTCTTTTGAAAATAAGCAAACATAACTCATCAAGCTCCTTGAGCTCCTTTTAATCCACCTCCAAGAATACGCATAATTCTGTTCGTTTGTTTGCTGCAGAGTGTCTATTTTTCTAAGTCCAACAGCCCTTTCCTGTACTTACAACATTTTTAATATAGTAAAATATATAAAGCATAAAATTTACCATGTTGGCCATTTTTAGGCATGTAATTGAGAGGCATAAAGTACATTCAGAATTTTGTGCCACCCTCCATCTCCAGAACATTTTTGAATGCCAAACAGAACACTGTACCCTGTAAAAAATTAACTCCCCAACTCCTGTGTTTTTGAGGGCATAAAATACTATACATATTGACTTCCTCTCTATATAATGTATTTCTTTGGTCTATAAATATTTCTATCTCTCATTCTAGAATTGGCCTTCTTTATTCTGCTTTGCCATTAAAATTCTACCCTATTTTCCTTGACCTCTTGTCAAGCAGAATTCTGTAATATTCAGTCCCTTCATCGGCTGCCCATGAGGCCACCGTCACCTGCCCTGCTTACTCCTCTTCTCCTTCCTGAAACTGGACATGACTTGGCAGCCAAGGCCACGCTGTTCATACCTGCATCCTTAGTGCTGGGTGCACCATCTAATAGTATTTGCTGGATGAATGACTGGAAGGAAAGAATCCCCACAGCTGTAAGAACACTAGCTGAGCCCTGCGCTAAGCCACTTCCATGAGTGTGTTTCATGGCGGGCAGCTGCTGTCATTCATTTTATTTTGTAGGTGAAGAAACTGAGGCGTAGGCCACTCAACTAGACCATGGTAAAGCAGGGGTTTGACCTTCTAGGGCTCTGACTCCAGAAACTGTACTCTCAGCTTTTTTACCATTCTGCACCTATGTAGTCACTGATAAATTAACCTTCTTCTGATGGTAATCTAACCGCCAAAACTTTTGCAGGAAAAAATGCTTAGATTCCTACGCAATCCTAGCACTTCATTAACATCATCTATTGAGTGAAAAATGTAAGTAGTATTTGGTATGTCTGTATAAATTGAGTTCAATTTTCTAAATTAGTATTAGAAGTAGAAAAGTAATAGGTTAATGAATACAAATACATGGGGGCGGGCAGAAGAAGGAAAGCTATTATTTTCTTTCACATTAAAAAAAAAGTCTTTGTACATTATGGTAAACTATCTTTACCAATTATTCTGTTTTCCTTGTAATAGAAGTCGACCCCATGCTCACAGACATCCAAGCCTGATCATTTGACTTGACTTACCCTTCGGCCTGGATCCACAATGAGGAGAGGCAGAGCAGACCCAGGCAATGCCGCATCTACCTGCAAGTGATATCCAGTGAGAGCCAGACTAAGTCTTTATGCTAAGTCCTTGAGATTCTGGGGCATAACTTGTGATTCCCAGCAGGACTTAGTGAAAGTTGAGTAATATACAAGTTGTTATGGGTCAAATTGTGTTCCGCAAAAGATGGTGCTGTCCAAACCCTAGGGGCTGTGAATGTGGCTTTATTTGGGAATAGTGTCTGGTCTTTGAAGATAAGCAAGCTGAGATGAGGTCATCAGGATGAACCCTAACCCAATATGACTGTCCTTATACAAAGAGGAAATCCAGACACAGAGCATGGAGGGAAGATGGTGTGAAGAGGCGCAGTGGAAGGACCACCACCATCTCCAAGCCAAGGGATGCCTGAGGTCACCAGAAGCAAGGAGAGAAGCCAGGAACAGATCCCACGCCAGTGCCTTCCAAGGGAATATGTCCCTGCTGACACCCTGATTTCTGGCCTCCAAAACGGTGATGCGATGCGTTTCTGCTATTTTAAGTCATTCGGTTCATAGTACTTTGTTATGGCAGCCTTAGTAAACTAATGCAAACTCTTATCTCCAATTACCTAAGGTCTTGAGTAACCTGATGTTGTTATTTAGAATTTAAATGTAAAGAATTTTCCAAAGTTAACCCTTAGAGGAAATACCAATTGTTCTAAAAAGAGCTAAATAGAAAATTCCTAGGACATCAAACTTGTTAAACTGTGACTTTTAACTTGTTTGAGAAAGATGTAATAAATGAGGATTTGGAACCACAGGGAGAAGTCACAATATCAAGAAGATATAGATTTTAATCCCATATGTGCATTAGATTAATTTTCATTTCTGTGATTTTTTTTGCAATAGCAAATGAAACACTGCGAATTATATATTTTTCTCTAACATTCACTGAAAATATTTAGGATTTATGCATTTTCTGTATAATAAAATGGAACTGTAACACTGATCTCTTTCTCCTCTCCCACAGGATAAAAACTCATTTTCTGTAGCTCACATGCTATATGTGAAAAACATACAGTCCTTGTAAAATGCTTTAGAACCTAGGTGAGCACCATTGAGAATTGGCTGAGCTTCTTCAGCACCAGTTTTTAAAAGGTCTATAAATTTATTGCTGTGATATCTTGGTCTTCTAAAAGCTGGGCTTGTAAATGAGACACTGCATGTGATTTGAAGAACACCTCAGTGTTCAGTACAAGCTGTTCTTTACCTTACACGAGGCAGACACTCAGGGTCTAATTGTATAATACTTAAAGCATTGCATATTTGAACTAGTAAAGTCAAGAAGGCTGAAAGATTGATCCTTTTTTATTAGCCAGAGCAGATTTTAGTGTATCAGATTAGCTGAGCACTGCAAAAGATATTGGTAAGTTGTTCCTCAGGTGGAAAGGTGGTAAAGGTATTAAAATTCTTCAGTATCTCCCCAGAGCCTCAAGAAAAAAACAAATTTATAGCAAGACACATCTAAGCCCTCTGAGAGCTGGTCTCTGATTTCCTCTCCAGACTTATCTGTCTGACTTGCTACAGCGAATAAAGGGGATATTTTCTAGTCACCTTTTTCTGGATAACTCTACCTTTCCTGATTTACCATGCAGCTTAATTTTAATTAGGGTAATTAATTCTGTCTGCAACAACTGAAAGACACGGCAGTCTTCAATGGCTTCATGCAGAGTATGAGTTCTTGTTTAGAAAGAGCCCAGGGGGGTGGGCGTAGTAGCTCACACCTGTAATCCCAGCACTTTGGAAGGCCAAGCCAGACAGGTGGATTACCTGAGGTCAGGAGTTCGAGACCAGCCTGTGCCAATAGGTGCCAACATGTGCCAATATGGTGAAACACCGTCTTTACTAAAAATACAAAAATTACCCGGTGTGGTGGCACATGTCTATAATTCCAGTTACTTGGAAGGCTGAAGCAGATTTGCTTGAGCCTGGGAGACAGAGGTTGCAGGGAGCCGAGATCATGCCACTGCACTCCTGCCTGGCTGACAGAGCAAAACTATGTCTTAAAAAATAATAATAATAAGCCCAGGGTGGGTCTGCCTGCTGCCCTTCATTTTGCATTCACATCAGTTTGGACGCAGGCCTCCCAGGCGTCCACGATAAAGGAAGAAAAGGAACAAGAGGCGCCAGGTGCTGTAGCCCAACCCTCCTGAGGTCCCCAGGCAAGAGATGCACCTCACTGCTAGGATGGCACAAAGTAAAGGGGAGCACATGGCTCTTTGAGGGGCATTCCTCCCTGTCTGACACCCCAACCCCGGTCTGCATGGCATTGGCCAAAGCTCGTACCACCCAGCATTGCTACTGTCTTCCTTCCTTATTAGATGATCAGTGCCTCAAAATTTGTTATTTGTTTTATCCAGAGCTTATTTGTTCATATCCAGAGCTTCCAGCAGCTTCCCGGTCATATTTTAGGTGCTCAATAGCTGTTACAACATAGAACAAATGGATGGATGGATGGATGGAGGAATGGAGGAATACAATAGGGAAGGAAGGGAGGCATGTATAGATGGATGGATAGATGAATTAATGGATATATGGATGAGGGAGGAAGGGAGGGGTAAAAAAGGAAGGAAGGGATATATAGATGGATGGATGGATGGATGGATGGATGGATGGATGGATGGATGGATATATGAAAAGATGGAGGGAGCATGGGAGAAATGAATAGGGGAAAGAAGGAAGGCATGGATGGATGGATGGATGGATGGATGGATGGATGGATAGATGGATGGAGGAAAGGAAGGATGGGTCATTGAGCCTGTGGTATTGTGGGGCTGTTCAACACCTATAGAGAACATTTCTTAGACCCATTACCTTCTTGAAAACTCTTGCTGTGATTGGAAACCTTCTAACATTGAGAATCCTGGGTCCCCAGTGTAGAGCTCAGGAAACTGAGTTTTCTCCAATCTCCTGTGCAAGCAGAATACATGCATGTGATCTAAGTTTCACTAATCAAATAGACGCACACAAGACTTTAATGCAAAGAGGCAAGCAACACAAGGCAACAAGCACTGCATCCCCATTTTTGCAGGGGATGGAGTTAACACAATCAACTTTGTGGCATCCGTGTAAGCTGCAGTGATTTCACAGGAGGTGTAATGGAGCTCCTGATGTAGAGGAAAGATGTAGAGACAGCAGTGCTGAGCAGCCCAGCGGAGGTGCTGTCTTCATCAGGCAAACACTGAGGGGTGATGTGGGCATTATCTCACAAAGGTTAGCCTTGGATCAGGTTCTACAACCCTCCCAATATTCCTGATCCACCCAACATTTCTTTAATTAAATATCTTTCTACTTACAAAAAAAAGAGTCGGCTTTCATTGTATGCAATGAAGAACCAACTGAGATCCAAGAAAATAGCATGTGGCCACAGGACATTGGAACTGAAAGAGACAGAAAGTATATGTGTGCACATGTATCTGCGTGTGTGCGTGTGTGCGCGTGTGTGCGTGTGCGTGTGTGTGCGTGTGTGTGTGTGTTAGGAGAATCAGTGGGGAGGGGAGCAGATGTAGAGGGAAGCAGTAAAGTCATAAAGTTGATAAGAGTGCCATATGGGCATCAGAGGTAAACTTTGCCAACTTCATTCTCACTGTAAGTCTTTATTTTGTTCCTGTGAGGTGTCACGGTCATGCTACATCACAAGACTTCAGAGATAGTGGCTAGTTTCAAGATTTATCTATTTAAGTCATGCCTTGTGTCTTCAATCTACCATTAGACAATATTTATTAAATTTATGAAATTGTGCTTCAAGTAAAAACTGTTGTAAACAGCTTCAAGTAGTATGTATACTCTGGTTTTTCTATAAAGTGTAAATTTGATGGGAAGGTTAGATTGCTGAAATTTCTGAGCTCACAAAAAAGCTGATTGCTTCATACCAAGTAACAGACTTTGCTCAGTTTTGAAGAGTCTGAAGTAGTTGCAATATCAACAGTCTTAAAAATAGAATTGCAAGGATATTCCGAGGTAGACAGTGCCTCTGTGTCATACTAACATTGTGTGTGTCCTAATAAAAATCGAAAGAAGAGGAAAGTATTATAATTGTGGAAGGGACAGTTGAATAAAAGAGAATTTGGAGTTTTGCCCAAAAGAATTTAACTAAATACATTTGGTTGTTTATTTTTATAAAATATTCATTTCCACTAAAACTTTGTGAAATATCAAAAGTTTGTTTTCTAAGGGATGGTACAAATTCATTTATCAGGTTTTTTTGTTTTGTTTTGTTTTAATAACCTATATTTCAAGCAGCTCCCCAGAGAGTTCTACTCTCAATTAAAAAAATGTCTTCTCTGAATTAAAATAACTTTTATGTTTGAAATGCCTTGATTTAAGATCCTTCAAACTGGCTCCTTCACAATACGAAAGTGACATACCTATGAGATCATTGACTTTTGCTTGCAATTATCCTAGCAGTTTAAAGAAGTGTAATTGATGCTAACATAACTGCTTCTTAATGTTTTCAAGGTACTGAAAAGACTAGCTAGAAGTGAAGAGTTGACCCTTTCTGAAAATCTGAATAACCAGAGGTTCCCTAGTCATCAGTCACAGCAACAGCTAGCTCTTCTTTTAAAACGGGGCCATTTTTTAAGCTGTTGTTGGCATTGCTATAGATCCTGGAGGCATGACTGAAAACGAGATCATAATTGAGCCTTAGGAGGTCTGCTTATCTCTCACAGCAATGAGCTGGCAGAGGATGGGGACCCAGGCTGTGAGAGTGCAGGGGAACAATGCCCCTGCTTGGAGGCCTAACTGATTGTAAACCGTGTTGGTAAAAAGGTGTGAAAAATGGGTCTCCATGTTTTGTTTGCTGCCTTAGGATCCGTGTGGGGGTGGAGGCTGGAAGGCTATACCGAGTAGGCAGAAACGACATAATTAAAACTATTCATTTCATGAAAAAAAAACCTGCTCTGGCTTCCCAGCGGGCCTTGATCTCTTTGTTACACTGTTTATTTAGAAAGTCCTCTTGAAATGTCATTCAGGAAGTGCCACTCCAGCAGCCTCGCAGGAAAAGAAAAAGGATAGTTAGGGAAGAAAAGCGAAAAGATAAAAAGCATCCACTTTTAAAAGAGTAATATTGAATCAGAAGCATCTTAACTTGTGCTGGCTCAATCCTACGAACTTTTACCTAGATTTCAATCAAATTATCTCCTGTAAGTAAAGAAAGATTTTAAAGATTTGTTCATCTTTTCTTTACAAAAAAAGTGCTTGATCTTTCTCCTTCTTCACTAACACGTTAAAAACAAGATTTCACCATATGGAAAGCTGATTCATGCCTAAAAAAAAAGGGAGGGACAATCATAAAATAATAATGCCCATAATGAAAATAAGTGCCAACATATATTTGGTAAATATGTCAGCGCAGTGAATAAATAGTTGGTGCACTTTATGATTTGGTTCTCAGCTAGTTGATGTGGACCTTCAATCTGATTTTCTTATTCCTTTTTATGCCTCTCAATAACCTCCTTCTGCCCCTCAAGATCTCCCGTTGACATCAAAGGGTGTGTGGGGTAGATGAGAGGAGACTCCAGCAGGAGCTCCGAGGAGAAAGAGGGTGAGCGCTGCAAAGACCACATTTGTTGGCGCTAATTTTTAAAGAATGAACACACAGGGTGGGTCTATGTTTCATGTAAATATATAATCATCAAGACGAAACACTGCAACGCTTCCATCCTGCATTCATGAACGCTAGACCTAGAAATGGTGGGCATTTCAGAGTGTCAGCAGTAGTATTAACATATAGTCATTTAAATTGTGGATTATTTATTCTCTGAAGCCCAGTGAATGTGGAGCAAAAGCAATTTTGATACTTCAAAATAATTAGTCCGTTCTTTAGGTTATTAATTAGAATATAGTTAATCTGCTTATCTTCATTGAAACTTGTTGAGTAGAGACTGGGAGAGCTGGGGGAGGGGCGAATAAGGAAGAGATAATCGTTTTATAATGAACATGAGATTTATTTTCTGAAGTTTATCTGTGTTCTGCACTCTTGCTGCAAAATGGATTCAAACTCAAAAGTTGGATAAATAGCAGCATAACTCACTTGCAACATTTTCAATTATAACTATAGAAACTCCAGTAAATCAAATATCTTGCCTAGAGTTTCTGTATTCCATAAAAAGTATAAAACATTTCTTTCTCTCAAAGAAAATAATTCTGTCATATAATCAATGTATTTAATAACTGAGCAAATTGGAATCATTTCCGTTCCTAACATCAATAATGTTATTTGTCTGACTCTTAATAAATGTGGCATTGCATAAAATTTTATTGATTGTTAGAACCAAAAAAGATACATAAGAAAAATCACTTTATCCTTTAAAAGAATAAATATAGGGAGAATTTGAATACAGCCTGATAAAACTTTTGTTAAAAGTTTTGTAATTAGGAAGAGCTAGATTCCTGTATTTTAAATATATTTTTTAATTTTTTATAATTAATTCACTGTTTAATATGACAACTAAAGTTTCAAATATGTTTGTAAAAATAATTCTACTTGAATTTATATATACGATTGAAATATAGAGCTATATTCCAACTTTATCTTATTATAAGAAATAACTATTTAACATGATTTGACCACTTTGAGAGATAATGTTTTCAAATAACGTGAACTCTTGAGAACCATCAAATCTCCGTACTGAAACACAGTAATATTCTCCATGTTTCTTGCATAGGTGCCAAATTTTCACTCCACTGGTATTAAAAAGTTTAAGCAAACTACTACTACAGTGTAGAAGGCGCTGGAGTTATTTTAAATGATTTAGTAAGAAAAAAGAGTGAGAAGTGTTAAGAAAAGAATAGCATTTGTGTGCCTCAGAGATCGTCTTAATTTGTAACCTGAAGGGTTTTATTATAACGTAATCCTGTTGCATAGTCTCCACATTAAAATTACAACTGGTCTTCAGGATACATATTGACTAGAATTTCGAGAAAAATTATTCTTTAGAAAGGAAATATCCCATGCTTGCCTAAAAATAAATTTTGCAGAAAGCCACCAAGGCAGTGTTCCATTGTAGGCTGTGAATCGTTTCAAAGGGATGCTGTTCTGAATATTAACATCATCTCACATCTCCCCAAGATGCATGCAATTACCCTGGAGAGAAGCGCTGGAATTGTAAGGTCTCAAGGGCTTACGTAGATAATGACATAAAATGAATTGCAACGATTACCCGTGTGCTTTTCCAGGAGACATATTATTTAAAACCTATCTAGGACTTCAAGAATGAAAGACAGAGGAATGTCCACTTTATGAAATTGCTATTAAAGTGTGACACAGAGTTGAAGAAAAGGTTAATTATTGGTTTTTAACCGAAGTATCATTCTCGTTTAATATCAGTGCCCTGTTCTTAAATATTGAAGCAAGTCACATTTTTCAGGGACAATTGCCTTTGAATGAAGAATGACAGAGCGCTGGTCTTTGCTGACCCTTGCAACTCCTGCAGCGTAATCCATGGCAACTCGGTTACTACGGCAACCAAGGAACATGCACAAGACCAGGATAAAACCGTGAAATCTGATGTCATACTTCCATAAGACATAATTGCAATTGATATTCTAAAGCAGATTTGTTAAACGTGTGATTTAAATTATAATAGTTGGGAGTGATTATAAAACCTTCATTGGGACTGAGAATTAAGGATCTACGTTCATGCACTCGGCAATTTCATTGAACACCTACTATGTATGGCACACAGGGATGAATAAGACGTGGTTCCTGAAGGTCTTTTCTTTCCCTCAGCCTCACCCACTTCAGCTAGAAGTTCCACGTTAGTTCCCTGCTTTTTAGAAGCCTTTTCACCCCACCAAATGAAGTCAGTATTTTGAAATGTTTCCATTGGTTTGATCAATATGAAATCCATGACCAGATCTCATTGGGAGTAGAGATTACACAAATATTTGCCAAATTTCCAAGTTACTTTCTGTAATAGAGGTTTGTTCTCAGTTTTACTTTCCCGTCTTGGAAAATTGACCAGTATTTTTGGCTCTGGGTCCCACAGCAGAAAAGAAGGCTTCTAATTCATTCTGTTGGTGTTTGGGCTCCTAAAGTATTTCCAGTCTTTCATCCAAGCATCTCAGATATTTCTTCTTTGTCACGACACATTTCAATGAAGAAGTGAGAAAGAAAACTCTTATTGGCCTTCATCTATCAGAGTTTACAATAACCCTGTAAAAAGTCAGTTTTATATGTTGTGCTTAGGACGAAACACGATACCTAGAATTGAGTTTTGTATTTGGGCTCCGTTAAGGATTCCTTGGTAGACCTGAGATGAACATGGCAATTGTCACAGTGATGTGAACCCTGCCACTGGCTCTGATCCAGTTTTTCTCTAGGTCAAAACCCATAACCAACCTGAAAACGAATGTTATAATCATTCTTTAAATTTGCAAACTCTACAAAGGCAAATATCAAGCCTCTTGGGAAATAGGAGAGAGCAAAACAACTGCAGAGAAACCACCATTTCTCTATCCTCATTCACAAATTAAATGTAGGTTGTTCTAACCACTGCATTTCCCAGCGACCCCTGAAGCCCAAGTTGTGTGATTAAGACATGGTTCCCAGTGCAAGCAGTCTCTGATAGGTACATACTGACCAAACTGGTCTGCTCCAGCCTGTTTGTAAATCAGATAACTGCAAGCTGCTCTTTTTGTTTCAGATCTGTTTATATTGCAAGGACAAACCCCATATCACACATTAAAAGAATATAAAGAAAAGCACATTTGCACTTCATAAGAGGTTGGATGCAGAAAACAATTCTGCCATGTGAGAGCTGAAGTCATTCCTTTATTCACTGAAAAAACATTTATGCAGCACCTGTTGACCAAGTACTTTCTTTTTTTTTTTTTCAGACGGAGTTTCACCCTTGTTACCCAGGCTGGAGTGCAATGGCATAATCTCGGCTCACTGCAACCTCCGCCTCCTGGGTTCAGGCAATTCTCCTGCCTCAGCCTCCTGAGTAGCTGGGATTATAGGCACTTGCCACCATGCCCAGCTAATTTTTTGTATTTTTAGTAGAGACGGGGTTTCACCATGTTGACCAGGATGGTCTTGATCTCTTGACCTCGTGATCTACCCGCCTCGGCCTCCCAAAGTGCTGGAATTACAGGCTTGAGTCACCACGCCCGACGGCCAAGTACTTTCAATGGCTTAAGGAAATACACTCCTTAAACAAACTCAGGGTTGGTGGGGAGAATCAAATACCAGGCATGCTAAATGAGCAAGTTATCAGACCTCTAATTAAGAGATGTACAACCTGCCATGGGAAGGAGACGCAGATCTGAGGGGAGGCTCGCATAAGGCTTCCTATAGGGAAGGCCCGAGTTTCCCTACAGAGAAGGTGTATGGCAGCTCGAACAGAGGGAATGGTGCATGCCCCGGTGCAAAAGATGGCACAGCATTGAAGGGGGTACAAGAAATCCAGTGTGATCAGCATTCCGCTTACCTATACTGGAGAAAGGCAGAGTGACCATATGAAGGGCTACATTTATGACTTTGCTCTTCATTTCCCTCAAAAAAGAAGTGGGGGGGGGCATTTTATAGGATTATTTTCTTCTATCTCCATCGAGTGCCGGCCCTGCCAGCACCATGAACCCCAGGACAGCTTCAGCTATGGCTTCATCTTTTGTTGCAAAACACATTACTCAAAAACTTAGCACCCTACTCAGCACAGTTTTTATTTCACAGTTTGTATGGGCCAGCTGGTTGCCACTGGCCTAGCTGAAGGGACACTAGAGAGAGACGGAAGAATATGCTTTCTTGGTCATTCATGCCTTTGACCTCCCCCAGGATGACTAATTCAAGGGAGAGCAAGATGCATGCCCTCAGGATGAAAGACACCCAACGCAGAAGCCACATATTTTGGTAACTCAGTCTCTGAAGTGACCTAGCATCATCACTTTGCATCTTCTCTTTGTTAGAAGTAGGCCACTTGGTCCAGCTCACAGTCAAGGGAAGTGTATTACCCAGGCTGTAAATACCCAGAGGCAAGGATCACTGCCCAGCACAGGAGTAGTCTGCAGTTCTTGCATGTGGCTGGCAACATAATACCACACCCAAGAGCAGAGAGGGCGGTGGTAACATCATTGAATTAGGTTAATTATTTCAGGTACATTTATCGTGCATTTACTGGAATATGGGTACAGTGTTTAATTTTTTTTTCTGGCTTGCTTTGTGGATTGAGCTACAGAGGTACAGTATTTAATTCCTCTAAAAACCCTGTGAGATAGGAAGTATTATTTCCATTTTACAGTTGAGGAAACTGGAATCAATTTGCCCAAGGAACAACAGCCAGCAAATTTTAAGGTCGTGGTTGGAACTGGGATTCAGACCCGACTCCACTATGATGTCTCTCTCTAAACCCTGCTCATGTAACCACTGTGCACACAACCTCCCATATCCCCATCTTGCTGCCGCTAACCTATTGTCAACTAGAGTCCTCTCAGGCCTTTGGAACAAGGTGTAACTTAATGATGCCCAAAAGAGGCAAACATAGTATTTCAAAGAACAATGTCAAACAAGACCTTATGACCGTGTTTCCATGCCCTCAAGACTAGAGCTCATAGCACTAATTGTCTTATTATTACTAAGCAGTACAGAAAATTGCCCATGTACAAACTGAATCACAGGCTTGCAGTTCTGGACCTGCAGTACCTGATCTTACCCTGGTTCAAGGCACCACCCTGTTGACCTTTGATGTTCTAAGTGGCATTGCGAAGCTGACTCAATATGCAATTCTACACAAAACCAGTCTTGCTTTAAGGCCAATGCTCTGAAAGAAGGACACACAATACACAGAATTTTCATTCAAAATTCAACACAAAAGTAAATATTTGACATCACAGCAAGTACACATCAAAATACGTAGAGTTCCCAGAAAGTGGTCATTGGTGATGAGCTGTAAAAGAAAATGTACTTTTACAAAATGGTTGAGAAGCTATGAAAGCACGTGGTAAAGCAACAGGAGACAGAGCTCCACTTGACAGGGTGGGTCAAAGACGAAACATGTTCAAGTGTGTTCCGCAATTGTAGCTCTTGTTTTTAGTCATTCTGAAGAACTCAAAGTACTTTATGAAATTATTTCACGACTAAGAGGTAGAAGGAGATGGGTTTTGTTTTATTTTGTTTTGTTTGTTTTGTTTTTGAGGCAGAGTATTGCTCAGTTGCCCAGGCTGGAGTGCAGTGGCATGATCTCGGCTCACAGCAACCTTTGCCTCCCAGGTTCAAGCAATTCTCCTGTCAGCCTCCCAAGTAGCTGAGATTACAGGTGCATACTGCCAAGGCTAATTTTTGTACTTTTAGTAGAGACCAAGTTTTACCATGTTGGCCAGGTTGGTCTCAAACTCCTGACTTCAACTGATCCACCCTCCTTTGCCTCCCAGAGTGCTGGGATTACAGGCATGAGCCACCGCACCTGGCCAAGATGGGTATTATTATTATTCTTTTGAGTGCAGAAGCTGACACTTCCTTTCTGTTGATCCCTACCAGTCATCCAATCTCTGAGCACAAGCACAGCACAACCACTCCATCCCAGGAGCTTGTCTGGACAGCTGGGGTGAGCTCATGAGGAAGGCACATCCGTGAGACACTCACCATCTGTGGAGGAGACAAGTCATGATGTGGATAGGCAGGTGTCACAACAAAACGCTGCAGGAACAGACATGAGAGGGAAGGGTTCTTCCAGGGGCTATTAGAAAAGGTTGACAATGGAGGCGAAGTCTAAGCTAGACTCTGAAGGATGGGTAGAGGGAAAGGGAAATCGGGAAGAGGGAACAGCATGTGTGAAGTTGTCGGGGAGTAGAGAAGTCTGGGGTCTCGTCCCAGTAAAGACAGGGTCAAGCCTCCGTCCACGCACGGTCTCACTTCACTTTAGCACAGCATACATATTGTTGCATTTGGCCTTTTTGTGTTTTGACAATGTTTGTTCCTCCTGAAAGGTGTACGTTGAAAACTAATCCCCACTGTGGTGGAGGTAGGAGGTGAGACCTCTGGAAGATGATGAAGGTATAAAGGTAGACCCCTTGTGAATGGGGTTAGCGTGTTCATAATGGAGACCTCAGAGAGCTCACTTGCCCCTTCCACCACACGAGAACATAAAAAGGATGCACTGTCTGTAAACCAGAATATGACTCTCAATAGCCCCTGTGTTTGTGGGTGCCTTGATCTAGGACTTCCCAACCTCCAAAGCTGTGAGAAATAAATTTCTACTGTTTATAAGGCACTGAGTTTATGGTATTTTTGTTCCAGCAGTTGATATGGTTTGGCTGTGTCCCCACCCAAATCTCAACTTGAATTCTGGGTCCCATAATCCCCATGTGTCATGAGAGGGACTCGGTGGGGAGTGATTGAATCATGGGGATGATATCCCTCATGCTTTTCTCGTAACAGTGAGCGTTTTCATGAATTCTGATGATTTTACAAGCATCTATTATTTCCCCTGCCTGCACTCATTCTCTCTCCTTCCTCCCCGTTAAGAGGCACCTTCCACCAGGATGGTAAGTTTCCTGTGGCCTCCCCATCCATGCAGTACTTGGAGACAATTAAATCTCCTTGCTTTATAAATTACTGAGTCTCAGGTATTTCTTCACAGCAGCGCGAGAACCAATAATGCAGCAGCCCAAACAGATGAAGAGAGTTTGATTATCGCCATTGTCTTGACTCTTAGAACTACATATTGAAGTCCTGTGGATGGTATATGCAGGCTTTAAGCCATAGTGAGTGATTTAATTTTTCTCAGGAAAGACATTTTGCAGGGTTGTAATATGTTCTTTATTTTGCTTCCAGATATCAGCGGTGCTCCGTGGCCTTCCCACTATTCCTTTATTAAAATCCCATCCCTAACAATTTCACTCCTGCTGGGTAAGTGCCAATGCAGGCACTTACCTGGCGTGCCCATTTTGGGTCAACCTCCTAGGAACTTCCATAATCACAAACACACAACACAGAGCAGGTGTCTCTTTAAATTACCCAGTACCAGCAAATGCTTTTTTTAAACTTTCATTTTGGTAAATAAGAGAAGGGAAAAGAACAAATACATGAAATATAAAAATAATTTCTCAACAGAAAATATTTTTTCCCTGGAAAATAAACATAAAGGGAATTTATTACCAACCATCCTTCAAATGCTGGTCATTTTGCCACATAAAACATTAAATGATTTCTCCTTTTAAAAACTATTCTTATCATTAACTTAATGCAAAGAAAACCTGAAGGATACAATTAGATTTAGTAATATATAAGTATGGGTTTTTTTCCCAGTTACTGTTCTACCTCATTAAAAAAAAATCAAATAAAACTCAAAGTACTCAACAAGATAATAATGTTCTTAAACAAAACTAGACTTAGGTATAGTCATTGAAAGTTATGCAAGGAACTTGGTAAAGAAGGGGAGAAAGAAGGTGGTTGAAAGATTCCATTTTGGTTTAAAAGCATGTATAATATTTATGTGTTCATAAATTAATTACCTTAAATTTGAGGAAAAGGTACTTGTTAACAGTGGTTATTTCTGGGTGATATGAGAAAATTTCACTTTTTCATATTACAAATTTCTCTCTGTTTAAATCTTTATATATATTTTTTAATGTTTTTAAAATTAGCACTTGCTTCTTTTTTTATTATTATACTTTAAGTTCTGGGGTACATGTGCAGAACATGCAGGTTTGTTACACAGGTATACACATGCCACGGTGGTTTGCTGCATCCATCACCCCGTCATCTACATTAGGTATTTCTCCTAATTCTGTCCCTTCTGTAATCCCCCACCCCCTGACAAGCCCTGGAGTGTGAAGTTCCCCTCCCTGTGTCCGTGTGTTCTTATTGTTCAACTCTCACTTATGAGTGATAACATACAGTGTTTGGTTTTCTGTTCCTATGTTAGTTTTCTGAGAATGATGGTTTCCAGCTTCATCCATGTCCCTGCAAAGGACATGAACTCATCCTTTTTTACAGATGTATAGTATTTCATGGTGTATATGTGCCACATTTTCTTTATTCAGTCTATCATTTGGGTTGGTGCCAAGTCATTGCTATTGTGGATAGTAATGCAGCAAACGTACATGTGCATGTGTCTTTATAGTAAAATGATTTATAATCCTTTGGGTATATACCTAGTAATCGGATTGCTGAGTGGTATTTCTAGTTCTATATCCTTGAGGAATCACCACACTGGCTTCCACAATGATTGAACTCATTTACACTCCCACCAATAGTGTAAAAGTGTTCCTATTTCTCCACATCCTCTCCAGCATATGTTTATCTGTTGTTTCTTGACTTTTTAGTAATCCATTCTAACTGAGGTGAGATAGTATTTCCTTGTGGTTTTGATTTGCATTTCTCTAATGATCAGTGATGATGAACTTTTTTTCATATGTTTTTGGCCACATAAATGCTTTTGAGAAGTGTCTGTTCATATCCATTGCCCACTTTTTGATGGTGCTGTTTTTTTCTTGTAAATTTCTTTAAAGCTTCTTATAGATTCTGGATAGATTGCAAAACTTGCTCCCATTCTGTACGTTGCCTGTTCACTCTGATGATAGTTTCTTTTGCTGTGCAGAAGCTCATTAGTTCAATTAGATCCAATTTGTCAATTTTGGCTTTTGTTGCCTTTTTTTTTTTTTTTTTTTTTGGTGTTTTAGTCATGAAGTCTTTGCCCATGACTATGTCCTGCATGGTATTGCCTAGGTTTTCTTCTAGGATTTTTATGTCTTATGTTTAAGTCTTGAATCCATCTTGAGTTAATTTTTGTATAAAGTGTAAGGAAGGGATCCAGTTTTCATTACCTGCATATGGCTAGCCAATTTTCCCAACATCATTTATTAAATAGAAAGTCCTTTCCCCATTGCTTGTTTTTGACAGGTTTGTCTAAGATCAGATGGTTTCAGATGAGCAGCATTATTTCTTAGGCCTCTGTTGTTTTCCCATGGTCTATATATCTGTTTTTGGTACCAGTGCCATGTTGTTTTGGTTATTGTAGCCTTGCAGTATAGCTTGAAATCAGGTAGCATGCTGTCTCCAGCTTTATTCTTTCTGCTTAGGATTGTCTTGGCTATACAGGCTATTTTTTTGTTTCATATAAAATTTAAAGTAGTTTTTTTCTAATTCTGTGAATAAAGTCAATGGTAGATTTATGGGAATAGCATTGAATCTATAAATGACTTTGGGCAGTATGGCCATTTTCACCATATTGATTCTTTCTTACCATGAGCATGGAATGTTTTTCCATCTGTTTGTGTCCTCCCTTATTTCCTTGAGCAGTGGTTTGTAGTTCTCCCTGAAGAAGTCCTACGCATCCCTTGTAAGTCATATTCCTAGGTATTTTAATCTTTTTGTAGCAATTGTGAATGGGAGTTCATTAATTATTTGGCTCTCTGTTTGTCTGTTATTGGTGTATAGGAATGCTTGTGATTTTTGCAAATTGATTTTGTATCCTGAGACTTTGCTGAAGTTGCTTATCAGCTTAAGGAGATTTTGGGCTGAGACGATGGGGTTTTCTAGACAGTCATGTCATCTGCAAACAGAGACAATTTGATTTCCTCTCTTCCAATTCAAATACCTTTTATTTCTTCTTCTTGCCTGATTGCCCTGGCCAGAACTTCCAATACTATATTGAATTGGAGTGGTGACAGAAGGCATCCTTGTCTTGTGCTATTTTTCAAAGGGAATGCTTCCAGTTTTTGCCCATTCAGTATGATATTGGATGTGGGTTTGTCATAAACAGTTCTTATTATTTTGAGATACATTCGTTAATACCTAGTTTATTGAGAATTATTGGCATAGAGGGGTGCTGAGTTTTATTGAAGGCCTTTCTGCATCTATTGAGATAATCATGTGGTTTTTGTCATGGGTTCTGTTTATGTGGTGGAGTACATTTATTGATTTGCATATGTTGAACCAGCCTTGCATACAGGAATGAAGCCAACTTTATTGTAGTACATAAGCTTTTTGTTGTGCTGCTAGATTTGGTTTGCTGGTATTTTATTGAGGATTTTCACATTGATCTTCATCAGGGACATTGGCCTGAAATTTTCTTTTTTTGTTGTGTCTCTGCCAGATTTTAGTATCAGGATGATGCTGGCCTCATAAAATGAGTTAGGAAGAAGTCCCTCTTTTTACATTGTTTGGAATAGTTTCAGAAGGAATGGTACCAGTTCCTTTTTGTACCTCTGGTAGCTTTGAATCCATCTGGTCCTGAACTTTTCTTCATTGGTAGGCTATTAATTACTGCCTCAATTTCAGAACTTGTTATTGGTCTATTCAGGGACTCGTTATCTTCCTGCTTTAATCTTGGAAGGGTGTATGTGTCCAGGAATGTATCCATTTCTTCTAGATTTTCTAGTTTATTTGCATAGAGGTGCTTATGGTATTCTCTGATGGTAGTTTGTATTTCTGTGGGATCAGTGGTAATATCCCCTTTGTCATTTTTTATTGTGTCTATTTAATTCTCCTCTTTTTTCTTCTTAATTAGTCTGGCTAGTGGTCTAACAATTTTCTTAATCTTTTCAAAAAAAATAAGCTCCTGGATTCACTGATTTTTTAAAGGGTTGTTCGTGTCTCTGTCTCCTTCAGTTCTGCTCTGATCTTAGTTATTTCTTGTCTTCTGCTAGCTTTTGAATTTGTTTGCTCTTGCTTGTCTAGTTCTTTTAATTGTGATGTTACATTGCCGATTTTAGATCTTTCCTGATTTCCGATGTGGGCATTTAGGAACACTTGCTTCTTTTATAGTCAGATAATAGTCTGAGAGGAGGTACTATTTCTCCAGCACTTTAAAAAAGTCATTTCCTAGGCCGGGTGTGGTGGCTCACACCTGTAATCCCAGCACTTTGGGAGGCTGAGGTGGGTGGATCACTTGAGGCCAGGAGTTTGAGACTAGCATGGACAACATGATGAAACCTGACTCCATAAAAAAATACAAAAATTAGCCGAGTGTGGTGGAGCATGCCTGTAGTCCCAGCTGCTCAGGAGGTTGAAGCAGAGAATTACTTGACTCCAGGAGGCAGAGGTTGCAGTGAGCCAAGATCACAACACTGCACTCTAGCCTTGGCGACAGAGTGAGTCTGTGTCTCAAAAAATAAAAATAAAACAAAAATAAAGTGATTTTCTTGCTAGAAAGGGGCACTTTCCTCTGTCTTGTTCCAGGATGCTTCCTCCTTCTTAGGTGAAATATTAATAATCTCCTTAGCCAGTAGTCCCAGAGCTGCTAGCCTGCGAGGGGCAGGAGTTCCCACTGATGTCAGTGAGCTTTAAAAGTAGCAAAGCACACCCAAACCCAAACCTAAGGGATCGTACTAAGCCATAGCTGGATGGAGGAACTCCACCTCCTGCAGTCAGCCCGGGCCCAGTGTCTGCCTGGAGCAGGCCTCTCACGATAGACACGAACCTGCCAGTTTGCAGGTTTTGCCGCTAAACTTAAATCACTTTTTCCTCAGAAAAGTGAGGGAAAATTAAACAAAAAATAAAATCTGTTTCAAGCTTTTCCCTGATAACTAGTCCCTAAACCTTCAGGACGTACTACCATTTGTCTTTCTCAGATTTTTTTTTTTTTTTAATAAAAATGGTGTCTGCTTTATACCGAATTATATATTTGTTATGAGTTTAATATGTAGAATATTTCATGAAGCAAACACAGCAGGCACTCTCCTGTGCTTTGCCATCTGAGTGTGTCTGAAAATCAGCAGCCCAGCGTCCCTGGTAAAGGGCTCGGGGTCTGTCTTCTTCTGAACTCTGCTCCAGTCGTAAGGGACACCAGAGTTCTGCAAACAAGCCAGGCTGGCCACCTCCTCCTTCTATGCACATGGTCCCCTCACCTGGGCTCCTGCTCCTTCTTCCTTCCTCCTCCCTCCAAGGCACCTGAGACCTCACTGAAGGCTCAGATCAGGCTTCACCTTCTTCAGGACAGTCTCCCTGGTGTTTTCCCCAAATATTCGCCACTTTTCCCACGATGCTTCCATAGCATCCTGCACGAGTTTCTTTTTTTCCAACTGTTCATACTGCAGACACTTTTTTATGTCTTTCCCTGAATTACAGGTACAATATTCACTTTACCTTTTCCAACATGAGGCCAGCTACAGAGCAGTTAATGTGTTTGTTAAACAAATGATTACTTGAGTAATTAAGAAACAGGAAAAGTGTTTGCTATGATTTGAAGATTTCTGCCCCCTCTGCTTCATGTTGGAACTTGAACCCCAGTGAGAGAGTGTGAACAGGTGGGGCCTTTAGGTGTGATGAAGTCATGAGGGCCAACGCCTAATGAATGCGATTAGCAACCCGGTGAAAGGGTAGGAGAGAACTGGCTAGACTTGGCCTTTCTGCCATGTGAGGACATAGCACAAAGAACCTCACTCACCACACACCAATGCCGATGCCCTGATCTAGGACTTCCCGGACTCCAGAACTGTAAAAACCAAATGTCTATTGTTTATAAATTACCCACTTTCAGGCATTTTGTTAAAGAAGCATAAATGAACTAAGACAATGTTTCACCCTACCTGTGTCTAACCCTAACTCCAATCCAAACTCAACTCAGTTTATGTGCAGAAAGAAAAGAGCAGGGAAGGAAGGAAGGGAGGAAGGAAGGAAGAGAGTGAGGGAAGAAGGGAGAGAGGGAGGGAAAAAGAAAAGAGAGAAAAGTGATCCGCCTGCCTCGGCCTCACAAAGTGCTGGGATTACAGGCACACGCCGTCATGCGCAGCCCTCTCTGTGCTTTTTTATGTGACCTATATTAAGCAATCACTAGAATTTAGTTAGCAGCTTGTACAGTGAGGCTCCTCACATCCAACATATTAGGGTCTCATTGGCAAATATTTATTAAATGACCATATTTGGCAAGGACTGTGCCAAGCAAAATAAGCCAGATATTTTTCTCACCAAGTATTTTTCGATGTTCCTTCCTGTGGTTTCTACGTACATCCACTTTTCCTGATTGGAATATAAGTTTCTTACTGGCAGAAGCTGTCTTTTTAAAGCAGTGAACAAAATGTCTGGTAGGCCCTAGCCTTATAGATCCCACAGTTTGATGAGGTCAACTGACATCGATTAGCAATCACACATATATATTTATAAGCCATAATTGTCATGAATAATTTTTTTTTTTTTGAGATGGAGTTTCTCTCTTGTTGCCCAGGCTGAAGTGCAATGGTGAGATCTTGGCTCACTGCAACCTCTGCCTCCTGGGTTCAAATGATTCTCCTGTCTCAGCCTCTCCAGTAGTTGGGATTACAGGTGCCTGCTACCATTCCTGGATAATTTTTTTTGTATTTTCAGTAGAGACAGGGTTTCACCATGTTGGCCAGGCTGGTCTCAAACTCCTGACCTCAGGTGATCCGCCCGCCTTGGCCTCCCAAAGTGCTGAGATTACAGACATGAGCCACCACGCCCCACAGAATAATTCTTAAAATACATATAAGAGGAGTTATTGACCTGATATTGGAGGATTAAGAAGGGTTTCCTATTGATCAAAAAGCGTGACAAACATGTTGAACAATCCAAGCTGAAGGATGAGATGGAGTTACCCAGGCCCTGGGGTTGGGGTGAGAGTTGGGGTTTGCAGCATCTGGAGCCGGAGGAATGCCAGGCTACAAAGCTTTTGAATTGTTTTTTTGAATTATTCATTTATATACATATATATGTTGTATATATATGAATTGTTCATATATATACATATATATGTGTATATATATGTATATATATATGTTGTATATATGAATATATACATTGTGAAGTGTTCATTTATATACATACATATATATGTGTATATATATACATGTATATATATATGAATTGTTCATTTATATATGTATATATATGAATTGTTCATTTTTATATATACATATATATGTATATATGTATGTTGTATATATGAATATGTATAGTGAATTGTTCATTTATATATATACATATATGTGTATAATATGAATATATATATATTGTGAATTGTTCATTTAAAAATATACACATATATATGTATATATATGTTGTATATATAAATATATATAGTGAATTGTTCATCTATATATATACACATGTATATGTGTATATATATGAATTGTTCATTTATATACATATATGTGTATATATATGTTGTATATATGAATATATACATTGTGAATTGTTCATTTATATATACATATATATGTATATATATGTTGTATATATGAATATATATATTGTGAATTGTTCATATATATATATAGATATATATATGTTGTAAGTACTCTCTGATTATTATGCTACATTTTTCAGTTTTACTTCCTGTGGCTTTTACATATGTCCACTTTTCCTGACTGGAATGTAGATTTGGGAGCCTTCTTTTTCATCCACCTATTTCCCCACCAGACCTAGGAAAATGACCTACCTAACAGGTCAGTGAAGATCACTTGAGCTGGGTGAAGTATCATTAGCTAAATTAACGGAACATCCTGGAAAGAGACATGAGCACAGTTTTTGTATGTTGCTAATATGCTGTAATCAGCAGGTCCACATGTGGCATTTGTAATTCTACAGAGGGAAATGTTCACACATTGGGACACTCATTTATTCAACCAACAAGCATTGCACACCATTATGAGCAAGACGTGAAAGGGGAAGCAAAGGTGCTTTCTCTTCTGGGTGTGGCCCGAGATCTCTGGGGGCCAGCTGGCAGTCACCGTGGCCCATCTGTCTGGGGCAATGGGTTGGCCTGGTGAGTCTCTCTCCAAACCAGATGTAAGCCACTGACTTAGTCTGTTTGGACTCCTATTTAACAAAATGCTATAGACTGGGTGGCTTGTAAACAACAGGAACATATTTCTCACCCTTCTGGAGGCTGGATGGCTGAGTTCAAGGCGCCAGCAGACTCGGAATCTGCTGAGGGCCTCTTCTCAGGGACAG
Source organism: Callithrix jacchus (assembly GCF_049354715.1). NCBI lineage: Eukaryota > Metazoa > Chordata > Mammalia > Primates > Cebidae > Callithrix > Callithrix jacchus. The sequence goes on from NC_133502.1 coordinate 22,111,084, forward strand.
CTGTCTTCTCACTCTAAGCTCACAGGGTAGAAGGGGTGAGCGGTCTCTGTTGTGCCACTTTTATAAAGGGCACTAATCCCATTCATGATGACTCACCCCCACGACCTGATCCTCCTTCAAAGGCCTCGCTTCCTGATACTGTCACTTTGGGGATGAGGATTGCAACATGTAAATTTGGGGGCACAAACATACCTCTCACATGCTCTGCTCAGCCAGTTGGCTTGCATAAAGGCATGTATCTCCTCCCAACTTGCCCACGGTTGGGCGATCTGTTTTCCAAAGCCAAAATGAAAGGCTAGATTCAGCTGCACTCCCAAGTGTTTGCATCAGAGGTGCTTCAGCTATTTAGATTAACCACTTCAAAGGAGAGCTGGAGTAAAAGTTGAGACAGCCAGGAGGTTTCTTGTCCAACACTGCTGGTGAGACAAAGAGAAGCATGCACCCCTCCCTGTTCCCCAGGGGTCTGAGACACTCAGCTTCCACCAGGACCCCTCCATGACCACAGACCCTGAGCACAGGAGTGAATTCCTGTGCGCTTTATTTTCTCAACTCTGCCACAGAGAAGGAGGTTTTGCCCAATGCCAGGAGGCTCCTGGGGAAATAATGTAAGGCTCTAAAATTCCTACCAAGTGTAGAAGCGTTTTGTAGTCTCTAACCATTTTAATGGCCGTTAATAGTTTTTAGAAGTCACTTAGGAAGTAGTGGTTTACCAAAATCTCTGAACTTGGGATAATTATAGATTAATTAAACTATTCTGCCCTAGACTCCGGGGCATCAAGGTCAGACACAACTGAAGTGCTAGCTTACCCCGTCAGCTTGCTTTTCAAGGTGTAATAATTGTGTTGCAACAGACTTTACTTCGCAGTCATGAAACAGCAATGCATTTCTTTCATCAGCTTCACAATTTTTCTTTCATGCTGGATAGTTGTTAAAATCAAAGTCTGTGCTGGCCCAGGAATGTTTAATTCTTCTCATATGTGTATTGTTATTTTTATACTTTTGATTATTTTCTTAATCTACTTTCCAGGCTTACTTATTTTATCAGCTGAAAAGCTGGAAAATGTCCTTATGACTAAATACTTTGCTGTTTATTATTTTACTTATTTTTTTAGCCAAACCCTATGATAACATTCTAATTTGATAATGTTCCATTAAACACATTCATAGGAGATGGAAAAGTATAACGAGGAATTTTTTAGCAATTTTTAGTAAAATGCATCCTCTAACATAGAAGCATTGTATTTAGCATTTTGGAGCTTCGGTTAACCTGTAGCAAATGACTTGCACTAATAAGCTGAAGCTATATTTATGTGCACATTTTGAGAAGCATAAGTTAGAGGCAATATCATATGAATAATGTCTGGGAGGGGCAGTAGGAAAATAAAAACTCATGTACCTAATTCTAACACTTTTGTTACAATTAACAAGTCATTTAGCTTGCCTTCATTTCTCCATAAGATGCATAGTGGAAATTATGTTAATACATTATAATAATGTTACCACGAAGAACTAAGAACAGCAGAAGGCACCCCATAAATCCTGTAAAAAAGAAGTGCTCAGTTAGAGCTTAGGTTTTAAATATATTTCATCTACAAATAAAACCAATTACATGCCATTTCTAATTTTTAAGATAGATATATATAATGCATATATTTTAAGATATATATATATAATGCAATAAACTTCTCCCCAAGAATGAAAACGAAAATACAAATGTTAAAACTTAGGTTATTATCTTTTTTGTTTTTTTTTTTAAACAGTCTCACTCTGTTGCCCAGGCTGGAGTGCAGTGGCCTGATCTCGGCTCACTGCAACCTCTTCCTCCCGGGTTCAAGCAACTCTCCTGCTTCAGCCCCCTGAGTAGCTGGAACTATAGGCATGTGCCGCCATACATGGTTAATTTTTGTATTTTTAGTAGAGTTAGGGGCTTCACCATGTTGGTCAGGCTGGTCTTGAACTGCTGACTTCAGGTGATCCACCCGCCTCGGCCTCCCAAAGTGCTGAGATTGCAGGTAAGAGCCACCACCCCCAGCCAGCTATTATCTTTCTTTGTGGCAAAAACTGCAACAAAAAAAGAGAAAATCAAAATAATTATTTGCAAGTGATATTTATCTGTTTAAAGAAACCTTGGTATGAAAATAATCATGCTAAGCACTCTTTAATATTTTGACTCCACTGAAGTCAGAATTTGTTTTGTAAATTCGTACTTCCTCCACATTTTTTTAGCAGGTAAAACTTCCGTGGAGCTCAAGTTCTACATTTAATTTTTAGAAAGTAGCTGTGGAAGCAATCAACATCTGAGCTGGCATCTGAAAATAAATATTGAGTAAAAATGGGGAAAACAATAAGATTAAGTGATATTTACATAATGAGTCTAGATTAACCACATGTACAAATGTCTTAAAGTAGCAAAAATTTGAAACTGGATATTTGGATGCTTTAGAAAATTGACCATTTCTGTTCCAGGCATAATTTTTCTAAATAAGTTTGTTCAAAATATTTAGAAAAGGTAACAAATCCATATTAACCATATATACATATTTAAAATTTAGTCACCATCTTGTTCTCAGGTGGTATTGTGAAACCGTTATCTTCCACTACAAAAATTTATCATGAGTACAGCTTAAAGAAATATTATTGTTTAACAGAATCCCAACTGTTATAATAATTTCACTTTGCTTTGGGGGTTGGTCTTGCTTCTCTGACTACTTTGCTCAATACATTAAATATACTGAAAAGGGTAAAACTATGGAGGCAGTGAAAAGATCAGTTGTTGCCAGGGGTTAGTGGAGAGGGTGGGCTGAATCAGCAGAGCACAGAAGACTTTCAGGGCAGGGAAACTGCTCCGTGTGACTCTGCAGGTACCGAGGTGGACATGCGTCACTCCGCATTTGTCCAAGCCCATATGAAGTACACCAAGAGTGAAGCCTAACGTAAGCTACGAACTCTGAGTGACGATGATGTGCCAGTGCAGGTTTATCCCCTGTAATCAGTGGCCCACTCTGTAGGGGATGGTGTTGGGGGGGCTGTGCATGTGTGGGGGAAGAGGAAATACCGAAAATTTCTGCCTCCTCAATTTTACTGTGAACCGAAACTATTCTCTAAAAAGTTTAATTTTTTAAAAGTTTCAGAATATTATGTGTATTATGTAAATTAAAATCTTCACATATAAACCTGGTAACCTGTGTTTCTATTTTATAAAGGACATGAATGCACCTAACAGGCTGAGAACAGCTGGCAATTTGCTTTTCCTCGTGTCTTTCTCTGCTGAACATTTCCAAAACGTTCTCTTTCTTGAAGCCGGATACCTTGAAAGGGCAAATTTTTCAAGTCCCATTGTTCTGCTGACCACACTCTTTTTCTCCATGGACTTGTTTTGCCACATTCTGCTATAGAAGGAGTTCACCCTATCCACACCCGATGTGCAGGTTTCCTCTTAACTGATTTTTTTCTTTTACTTCCTTCTCACTATTTCTGCTCACCACCTTACATTCACAGGACAGAATCAGCAAAGAGAAACAAGGATGCACAAATTGTCTGAGGCGTGTTTGGTATCCACAGAGGGTACATTTGTTAGAAGAAAGAAAGAAGGAAGGAAGGAAGGAAGGAAGGAAGGAAGGAAGGAAGGAAGGAAGGGAGGGAGGGAGGGAGGGAGAGAGGGAGGGAGGGAGGGAGGGAGGGAGGGAGGGAGGAAGGAAGGAAGGAAGGAAGGAAGGAAGGAAGGAAGGAAGGAAGGAAGGAAGGAAGGAAGGAAAAAGAGAGAGAAAGAAAGGATAAAACAAAACAATCTTTAATTTATTTACATCCAGCCTTCAGCTTCACAGTTATTCTTGTATGCTGCCTGTAGGCGAGATTACGGAAGAAGGAAAAGCTGGCCTCCTTTCTCCACCCCTGCAGGGGCTCTTTGGCTTGTAGACACTCAGGCCAGTCTCTGCCTCTGTTACCTCATGGCCTTCTCCCATCTCTGTCTTCACCCGGCATTTTCGTCTCTTCATCTGACTTGGCAGACCAGTCACATTGGACTAGGATGACCCTAATAACCTCATTCTGATTTGATCATATCCGCAAAGACCCTATTTCCAAATGAGGTCACATTCCCAGGTAGTGGGAGTTAAGACTTGAACACATCTGTTTGAAGAACACAGTCAAACCTGTAATGCAGATCTTCCCCGGCTGGAAGTGCCCTGTGCCTCTAAACTATTTCTGAACAAGGGTGACAGCAAAAATGGTAGTGGCAGTAGCAATAAAATACATTTAAACGAAAAACTCCCTGATGATGATTGGAACAGCTTGATGCTTCTTTATTCTAGACGTGCTCATTTGGAACAAGTTGACAATAAATAATGAGAAAGGAAAAAAATCTCTACATATTGACCTTATGAAAGTCAACACACTTTTCTGTGTGTAAGTTTTCAATGCCTAGTTTCAGCTAGACATTGCACAGGAGATAATGTAATATTTCATATGAACATTTTGGAAAATGAGTGTTTTTGCCCAGTCATGTGAAAGCTTTTGGTGCACTGACAGGTTTTGCAGCAAGAAGGCAGGAGGTGTGTAGGGTGTGTAGCTGTCATTCTGCACGCCACGCTGCATGGGCCAGCCTCTGCCTGCTTGTGATGGGGTCAGCGTGGTAGGTTCTGGCTGGTTACTGGAATGCATGAAGAGTGATGCTCTAACTCCTTTCCAGTGGACTCACAAGTCCAAGGTTAAGGAGCAAGTTTAGGCAAGTCAGTAAGAGGGCTTTAAGTATGTCATCCTGCAGGCTCGGAGTAAATGTCATTACCTACGCTCTCATTCAAAACACAGACGTTCATAGTTTAGAGCTTCTGATGGCATCATCACTTAATTGTGGGGATTGGGATGGTTTTGGAGACAAGGTCTTGCTCTGTCACCCAGGCTGGGGTGCGGTGGCATGTCATGATCATGGCTTACTGGAGCCACAAACTCCTGGACTCAAGCAATTCTCCCTCCTCAGCCACTTGAGTAGCAGGGATTACAGACACATGCCACCATGCCCAACTAATTTTTAATTTTTTGTAGACATGGGGTCATCCTAGAGTTGCCCAGGCTGATGTCGAACTCTTGGGCTCAAACGATTCTCCCACTAAGCTTCCCAAATTGTTGGGATTACAGGCACAAGCCGCTGTTCCCAGCTGGCATAGTTATTTATCAGTTGAGAACACAGATAGAAAAAACAGACCATGAAGAGCGAGATCTCGCCTGCCCTCTCTGCTTCACCCAGAAGTCATGGCACACCTCATAGATACCGTTCTCATAACGCCCTGGTCCAGCCTTCCAGCAGTCTACTGAAGGTGAAATCTGTCCAATATCAGTTGACGTTTTAGTCAGACAAAAATTTAAGGAGAAAACATTTTCTGTTCTTTTATAAAAGTATAAACAAAATTTGGCAGGTGTTTTAAGAGGTATGAGCCTTAGAGACTGACAGTATCCCTAATTACTTCTAGTGAGGCAGTTCAGTCCTGCACCTCTGGGGCCCTCAAGCCCACTCTGAGCCTGGGAGAGGCCATTGCCTGGCTGGTATTCCGTGTGATTAAGGTGGCATGGGTGAGTTATGCTGGCCCAGGTTCGATTGTAAAGCTCTAGGATTCTGTGCTGTTGTGTGGCACTTAGGTGATAAATGGAGCCCAAAAGTTGTGTGATGGTCAAAGACAGATACAGGATTTCCATCTATACATAAGGTGAAGTGTGGGGGGCGGGGAGCGTGTTGGGAAGAGCAAATACCAGATCACTATTTCAAATATGAAATATCTTCTTGTCCCAGAATGAGCTAACCATGAGTACCAGTAGGTTTTTAAATTGTTATATTTTGTTTTTATTCATTTTCTTTGCTTAAGGAGAGCACAGGCCAGTTACTACGTGAGAGACCAGTGGTTCTTCATCCATTTGATTCCTGCATTTATTCATGCACATTTATGGATTGACTAATTAAGACAGGCTGCCAAAGCTCAAAGCAGAGAGGAAGAGACAGGAGCAGTGCTGTGGTGTCCATGTCACCAGGGGCACCGCAGGCTTCCACACCCGTAATCCCAGCACTTTGGGAGGCTGAGGGGGGTGAATCACTTGAGTTCAGGAGTTCGAGACCAGACTGGGCAATACCACGAGACATCATTTCTACAAAAAATTCAAAACTTAGTCAGGTGTAGTGGCATGCACCTGTAGCCCCAGCTACTCAGGAGGCTGAGGCAGGAGGAAGATCACTTAAGCCCTGGGTGTCAAAACTGCAGTGAGCCGAGATCCAGCCACTGTACTGCAGCCTCAGCAACAGCGTAAGACTCAGTCTGGAAAGAAAACACTTCTTTTTTTTTTTTAGGACAAAAAAAGGAGAAATGGCACTAACCATTGGATTTAGCAACACTAATGACAGAAAATGGTTGAGAAGTGTTAGTTTGAAGGGACACAAAGACAGGGAGTGTTATTATGGGAGAACAAAGAAAGAGCCAAGCACCCATGCCCAGCACAGGAGTTTGGTGGGACGCTCTGAAGGTTAGGTCTCCAATCTCTGAAAACCTGGAGGAATTTTCTTGACTGCTGTTAAGGACCACACACTTTAGCTTCTAAGCAGTGGGGACGCTAGCAAGAATGCCTGCTGTGGACAGATGTTGTCATTCAATTCTATGGTTACCAGAGGTGTATGGAATGGAGAGGCAGTCAAGGAGTGTGGATCATAAGTAGTCAAGACAAGAGATGGTGACGGCCTGACCAGGCACGGTGGCTCATGCCTCACACCTGCGAGGCTGAGATGAGTGGATCACTTAAGGCCAGGAGTTCAAGACCAGCTTGCCCAACATGGCAAAACCCCATCTCTACTAAAAATACAAAAGTTAGCCAAGCATGGTGGCACACACCTGTAGCCCCAGCTACTCAGGAGGCTGAGGCAGGAGAATCGCTTGAACCCAGGAAATGGAGGTTGCAGTGAGCCTAGATCATGCCACTGCACTCCAGCCTAGGTGAGACAGAGCAAGACTCCATCTCCACAAAAAAAGGAGAAACAAAAGGTGATGACAGCCTGAGGGACACAGAGTTGGAAACATATTTTAGGAAGTAAGACCATATATTTGCTCTAATGTAACAATAAAAAAGAAAAAGTTGCCAGTTTGTGAGACTGAGAAGTCTCACCAGTTTGTATTCTCAGAAGGAGAGAATACAAAACATAAAGCCACTTTTGTTCATTTCGTTCTGCTCTTTGTCAGTTGGGTTGGAAAACCGATAAAGTGAATTTTGGCCTTCTTGAATTTGAGGTGTCTGTGCAACCATTAGATGAAGATGCCTTGGGTATGGAAATCTGAAGTTGTGGAGAGACGGCTTGGCTCAAGTCAACGGCTTTCACGCGGTGCTTGGCCCCAGGGGGTCAGCGGCATCATTGAGAAGAGTGGTGCAGCAAGGACACAGCCCCAGAGACTCCCAGAGTTTCAGAGATTCACGGGCAGTTTGTGAATGCCCAGGATGCAAGCTGTGTTGAGTGAAAGTTTGATTAATGCAGGCAGTCTTGCTGGCTGATAGCAAAGGTAAAGATGGGGAAAATTATTCTGAATGCACCAACAGCTCACAATTCGAACTCCTTTTTCCTCCCATTCGCGAGCCAGCACATGAAGGAAGCATTCTTATTACGGCCTTTTTCCCTCTTGTTTTCTTGCCGTGAGTCTCAAGTTGCTACCTGCAGGAGTTCCAACGGTAATGTCAAAGCCAAAATGTTCAGAAGCCAGCTCTAATGGGTTGATGGGCTGCTAAGAATCATCTATTAGGTTTAGGAAAGTGGCTCATCAGGCGACACCCAGTTTGCATTGCAGAACTAAGAGCAGGAAATGGATTGAAAGTAAAAACAGAGAGATTTATCAGAGACAGAGTGTTGTGACTAACCTCAAAATGGGGGAAAATGTTGATTTTTTATTGAAGTGGTGAGTAGCACCTAAGCCTTCATTTTTATCCTCCTGCATCCCTTAGGCTACCTATAAAAGCATATTGAGAAACTGTATTTTTCTAAATCATGAGGTGATTTCTTGGCACAAATCCCAGAATCTTCCTGACCCATGTGCTTGGTGAGGGGCTGGGGAAGGGGCATGATTTACAGGTTTGGAAGTGTGATAGGCATGAAAGGATTGAAATCATTTCTTCCCTTGGGTTGCAGGTAAATAGAGCTGACAACCCTGGATGTATTTTCCTTCAGTCCCAAAGAGTGGCTTTGAATTTTGGGGTAAACTCTAATGTGAGGAACCATTAAACGCAATGCGAGGATGAAATCCGGCTGACTCTGAGCGACAAAACGAGGGAACGCTGTTTGCCAGCCCTGACCGTGGGTTGAAACTCAAGTTTCAGGCAGTGGGGAAAAGGCAGGGGATACATTCTGGTTAATGAATATGAGTGAGTTCACTGGTGACACACAAGTGAAAGACTGAAATCTGGGGCAAAAAATGAGGCTGTCTACTTTGAAAACCATCAGGTGGAGGAGGCAGCACGAAAAAAATATGATTACAAAAACATGCGAACATCTGCAAATCTAATGCCTAGCTTTGTATGTTTAAGAAGAAACTACAGAAAAGTACAGAAAATAACAAAACAAACACCTACTGCAGTCTGCAGCTACTACCCAGAATCTACAAATGCCAACTTTCTGTTGTATTTAATTCTTTTTAAAGAAAAGTGAGAAAACATTTTTAAGAAAGTGAACGATCCTTTCCTTTTCCTGTCTCCAGCCTGACGCTCCTAAACCTCCATCATGGGAATTTGATGTATGTATTTCCCAACCATGTTACACACAGGCGCACATACACACAATTATATACTGTGGCTTTTAAAAATGGACTTACATATAATATAGTGCTGCACTATATAATTCTGCATCCTGCTGTTTTGGGGTCCACAGTATTGTTTTGATATCTATTCATGGTAATACATGTGTATCCTATTCATTTCAATTATGGTGTACCCATTTCAACTTTATTATATGTAAGTACAAGATACAGTTCTCTCATTTAAACTGTTGTACATTCACTTGAATTCCATGATATCAATCTATTACAGTTTTTTATTCATTCGCGGCTCTGTGATGAATACCCTTGCTCACGTCCCCTGCTGCTCGCCCGCATAAATGTGTCTGGGATACATGCCTTGAAGTAGAAATGCATATCTGAAACTTTCACAATCGCCAGTTTTCTCCCTAAAGATGTTGAACCAATCTATTTTCCCGACAAAATACGTCAGTGTTTTATGGAGCTCCCTAACAAAAAGAAAGTTGGCTATTCAGTTAACCAAGGCTTATGGATGCCTGACAGTTTAGACCAGCATTTTAATGAATGACGGGAGAGCCTTAAAAAGCACACAGGACTTTGTGGCTGCTTGGATTACTGTTGGCCAATATCCTGGTGACCCTCTCTGCAGGGCTTTCTTTGTGGTAACCCTCACAGTGGGAGAATTGCACATTTCTGGCCCTGTGTGCTTTTGCCAGCAATATAGCAATAGAAAGTGATGTGTGTCATTTCTGAGAAGAGGTTTTAAGAGCCAGCCTGTGGCTGACCATCTCTGTCTATTTCCTCTACCCAGTGTCTTTCCAGAGAAAGATCATTTCTTTGATGGAGATCCCAGAGTGAAGGCCGGGATCTGAGGAGCAGGGATTCAGTCCATCCAGAAGGAACAGAAAGCAGGAATGAGACAGAAACTTTTGGATTGGTACGGTGGCTCACACCTGTAAACCCAGCACTATGGGATGCTAAGGTGGGTGGATCCCTGGAGGTCAGGATTTTGAGACCTGCCAGGGCAACATAGTGAGAACCTCATCTGTACTAAAAATACAAAAATTAGCTGGGTGTGGTGATGTGCACCTATAGTTTCAGCTATTTGGAAGGCTGAGGTGGGAGAACCACTTGAGCCCAGGAGGCAGAGGTTGCAATGAGCCTAGATGGAGCCACTGCACTCTAGCCTGAGCGACAGAGTAAGACTCTTGTCTCAAAAATTAAAAAAAGAGAAAAAAACTTTTGTAGTGGAATCCACATAAATGGTGTGGCCATTTGCTGTTGGGACATTACCAAACCTACCCTGATAGAGACACTTTCCCACTGAAGAGAGCCAGGAATGGCAGCCGCCACCACGAAGTCACAGGAATGACTGAGCACATGCCGTGTGCTAAGGAAAAGGCTTTAGGGCTGCGCTAATACTGTTTGCAGGTGAAGCTGAAATGCTGTTTTATTAATTTAGAGCTATGTGATCAGAAATTTAGAGGTTTCATAATTCTCCATAATTGCTATCTGTAACACAGGAGAGCAGGAAAAATCCAACCTTTCATATTGGGGAAAATAAAAACAGTCTGTGTACTTGGAAAACTTTTCTTTTAAAAAATTTTTGTCTTGACACCTGGGATTTCAGAGACATTGAACAGTTCTATCATCCCTGAATGTCAGAGTATATTTTTTTTGTGTTCAGTTTCGGTGTGGGGTTGGGGGGATTAAAACAAAAAGATTTTATAAGTTAGTATTTTACTTACTGCCATGTAAAAAGGGGCAAGACGTCTGAGGAGCTTTTTAAATATACAGATTCTCAGTCCTGAAGGAGCATCTTTAGGGACACGGTCTAGAAGCTATATGAATATATGCATACTGTGATGTGTGGTCAGATTTAGTTATTACTGAATGTTCATATCTATAGGTATAATATTTACAATTGTATGTTTTTGGAAAAGAATTTTTTAACTCTGTCATTCTTATCCTTAATTTATAGATTTAAAACATCTTTCGTTTATAAAATAGTGAAGATGGTAAATAGTAATAGTAAGAATAGTTTAAATCCCTTCTTTTAATGCTGTAATTGACAAAATTAAGAACTAGAAATCCTTAAAAAGGAAAATGTAATAAAATTAAAAATGATCAAGATGTATAGCTTGGAAAGTAATGTAATTTTCACTAAGATAGTCAAAATGTGAAAAAATTACAAAGGCTATTTTTTCAGAACTATGAGTTCCAGTGTTATAGAGTAGGATAAGCTACAAAGGGTAGGGAATGAATGCGCAACATGATCTGGAAATCCGGTCAGGTATCATTAAGCAACAGACATTGTTAAACCCTTATAATATGCTAGCTATAGTGTGTTATAAAGCGGAGAGGCTCAAAGAAACATAAACCACAATTTCTGTCTTCCCAGACCTCAAAACACATGAGCAGATCGTATATAAACATACAAAAAAAACATCCAGTGGTAGCAATAGAAACCATAGCGCTGGGGCAGATGAAGAGGGCTCCAAAGAGGGGAGAGGTCCCAGGCTGCCAGAGGCTTTCATTGCCCTTGTCCAAGGTCAAGCAACCAGCAAATGGCAGAGCTCAGACCGGACCTTGTGTTCTTTTAATGGCAAAGCGCAGCCCTGTGATTTAGAGATTGCGAACTGGTGGTCCCGGAGTTGGATACAGTCCACAGGCAGGTCTTCACTGTCATTGTTTAGGTCTGCACAGCTTCATAAACTTGAGGCAACGTTTAATAACTTGGAACATTCATGTAAAAACCCACGTGACTGGCAACACTAAACAACCCCCTCCCATAGGCCAGAGTTCACTGGTGAGTCACGTAGATGTCATATGGACTCCCCATCCACCCATGATGAATGCATGGGCAGCCACCACAGCCCTGCACTGATCCCCCCCCAGTCTGCCCCAGTGGCCTCATTCTCTGATCAATTACCATAAGGGTGTTATGCAGATGTGATATGGCCAGGTCTGGCTCCTCTAAGAAGCTCCCTATCTTCCCCTCTCCTTTCTCACTCCCCACCAGGAGACAAGCTATGGTTTACATAAAAGAGATACCCCTGGGTGTCTCTCATGGAAAGATTTAGTTCCCAAACTGTCAAATGTCACCTGTGTTGCACCTGGTTCCTGGTTCCATTTCCTCAACCTCCTCTGCCACTGCTGTCTCCGTCTAATCTCTGTTTATACCTTTCCTTGTCATCCCAATTTGATGCATTATCTACCTTCTCTTAGTCTGTGACCTCAGCTCTCCTCCTGCCTCTGGCTTTCATCTTTCTCTTCTCTTTGATAAAACAAACAACCTTCCTGTCCACACCTATCCTGGTCCACTGGCACCCTGGACCCATCCTCCCATCGGCCACCCCACAGCCAGAAGCTTCACAGGCAGGAGCTGGCATAGTCCAGCTTGTTGCCAAGTTTACTGCTGTTTAAGTATTTCATTTATTTATTGGTTTAGTTTGTCTCTTTTTAATTATTCCCTGAAACAAATATTCAGAAGAAATGCCCAGGCATAATAACATGGTTAAAATAGGAGAACAGGAAAAGCAAAGTAAGAATCACTCAGAATCATACTAAAAACTAAGGTCAGACCACGGTTTTTACGATGGCACTTTGAATAGCTCTGATCTTCACAAGCAGTCATAACAAAAAGCACAACGGAAGGGGCGGAGTTACTGTGAGTGAACAGAGTTTACATGACCTAATTCTCAAATAAAAGAAGCATATCTGCCCATTTGAAGAAAAGAGAATTCTGCTATTAAACTCTAAGAAAAAAATCAAAGACTCGGTGAGGAAATAATTTTTGCAACAATGAACTATTTCTCTGAGTATTAAAGATAACCAAAGCAGACTCTTCCCTCAAAGGAGAATCTTAAAACAGCAAGAACGGGGCATTTTATGAAAGAAAAGATGCATTCCACCCTTCCGTGTAGAAGTACCCTCCAGTACTGTCAACATTGGCCTGGCTGGAATGCTCCCTTCATGGGAATGAAGAGGAATCTTCACCCTTTCTGTTGTCTTTGACATGATCTAATTTCACTGAATGCTACTATAACTTGCTAGCTTTAATTACCACTTAGCACCTGAAAATTGATACTTTGAAGGCCACTGAGAAGAGCTTTCCAAGGGTCCTCTAAAGCGACACTATCTTTCTTGACAGGGCCATTGTGTGAAATAGACTCATCATTTCATTACTCCTGGACATCAAATTGTGGGGAGCCGAAGCTCATTCGCTGCTCAGCGTGTCCCAGCCTGACAGCTCCTTTACAATGTTTTTGAAATTCCATTATCTCCACTAACCTCTCTGACCTGCCCTTTGTGTGGATGGCATCGTCCCTCAGGGGTGGCGGGGGCGGGGGTGATGGCTACCTTCAACCTTTGTCTTTTAGGAGCTGCTGAAAGCTATTCTTTTAGAAGTCAAATGGGAGTTGGAAGCCAACAAGTAATGTATAGAGAATTTCTTTTAACTTTCTCCTAAATTATCTAAGTAGACAAACCCAGCTGCCTCAGTAAATGATTCACTGAGAAGGTAGAGATTTCAACCAAAGTGTTTTCCTTGACCTGGGAAGTGATCAGAATTGGATGGTAAGTGAAAATGCCAGATTTGCAGTGGCCTCAGGCACATGCCAGCCTCCTGGCATTGCAACAAATGCCAGGCATCTCTTGCCAACGTGAAGCTGGGGGTTCACCAATGTGGGCCACAGCCTTGGCTGATAACATTGTCAGAAGCACCAGCCATTCCGAGGAGAGGACTGAGAGCCTTGGGTGACAAGGGTGCCTTTCAATTAGCACTTTGCTGTGCCGAGCCAGCGGACAGCTTGCCAGCTGGCACAGAGCGGACCCTCAGCAACCTCGGCCGGGGCGACACAGCCAACACTGTGAACAAGAGGCTGCAGCTAACCCGGGCAAGTAACAGAAACAAATCAGAGAAGGGAACTGGGAGACAGGTGTTGTAGGGGGCTCCAGTGCCCCCCTCCAAGGACAGGGGAATGTGGTAGGAGCATATGAGAAGCTGAGAAGTTCAGATCCGACCCTTCTATACAAGTTGCAAACTCACCATCCTGTGTCTCTGTGTTAGATACAGTTGACTGGACCTTTTCTGTAAATCTGTGTCTGAAATAATCATGTTGACATTTTTGTAGTTTGGGATACAAGACAAAATAGATTTTAGACTAAAAAGTGTAGGTGAATTGTTTCAAAGAAAGAAAAGGTACTCTGACAACGATTGATGTGATTCTCAGCCCTCCTGCTCTCATGTGTTGCCTGGAAGGCACCGCCCTCCACTTTGAAGGCTCCCCCTTTCTTTAAGAAACTGCTGCCTGTGTGAATGGCACTTTGCCGCTTTTTATTAAGGCACAATGGAGGAGGCAGGTAATCCTCACAGTTCCATAGAGAGAAACACCAGCTTCTTGCAGGTGTGTGGGCAGGATTCACAGGTGTTTCTGGAAATCTAATCTGGGCACGGGGATTTGTCCTTGTCGGCGCATGAAAGGCGTCGATGCCTTCCTTGAAATCTGCCTGTGAGGAACAGTTCAGCCCTTGCTCGTCACCAGCCACGGTTAGGGCACAACCACAACATGAGATTCCTGTGCTGTTGAGAAATCACCTTGATAGCAGCTGCTGCTGTGAGTAACACCACGGAAGCCAGCCCCGGCCTTGCACAAACAGAGCTGGTGAAAGCTTTCGTTCACCTCTCACGGGGACTCCTGCAGACACACAGCACCAGGGGAGAGGGGAGGTGAGGGGCTAATAATTGAGAGTGATAAGGAGCTGCTAGGAGGCAGGGCGAGGGCTTGTCCTGGGTAGGACCCTGACAGTGATCAAAGCCAGGGCTTGGTTCCTCGGCTCTCCGTTTTGCTAATGGTCTGGAGAATACAAAGCGAAAGCCCAGTTGCTGAGAGCAGTGTGGCTCTGCTCTCCCCGTTTCTCTCGGTAAGTGAAGACGGGAGCAGCAGACTCCACCAACAAATAGGGATTTCTCTTCTCTTTTGCAAACCTTGAGCATGCCAGAAGCACATTTCGGTGTGTTGCTTGGTTTGGCTTTAAGTTTTCTTTTTATCATTAGAAGGGAAGAGTGGGGGGATCATAGCTGGGCCTTGGGAGAAACAGGGAAATTCCGAGGAGAAGGTTCCAGGGGGAAGATGAAGTTCAGTTTTGAAAAGTGCTTTTATACCAGGCCTCCAGAATCACTGGGTCTTTATTCGGGTCTAAATAAAATCTTATCGATTACAACTGCAGTAAAAAGAAACAAAGTCCCCATGCTGCGTTACCCCTTGTTAACGCTACTTATGTTTTTAGATGATTTAACCTCATAAACATCGGAAAGCAAAGGCGCCGAAATGCAGGGGGCACCTGTTTGGTTTATTCCTTACTCCTTTTGTTTTTGAGACAGAGTCTCACTCTCGCCCAGGCTGGACTGCAGTGGTGTGATCTCAGCTCACTGCAACTTCTGCTTCCCAGGTTCTAGCAATTATCCTGCCTCAGCCTCCCGAGCAGCTGGGACCACAGGCGCACGCCATAATGCCTGGCTAATTTTTGTGTTTTTAGTAGAGACCGGGTTTCATCGCATTGGCCAGACTAGTCTTGCACCCCTGACCTCAGGCGATCCACCCACCTTGGCCTCCCGGAGCACTGGGATAGTTTACTTCCTACTCTTTATGCCCAATTTTTTTCTTATTTGAAGAAACTGAAAAACACTTTTTGCTTTGAATATGTTAAAGTGAAGAAGAAAAGAAATAATTAATGCATGATCTTTACCAGTATCCTGTTTCTTAATTCTAGATTTTTATTGAAAAATAAAACTTCTCTTACTTCCAGTTATGCCAATGGCAGCTGCAGCCCCGACTCCATTTGTGCTCTGGCCCCAAATGCCTCATCTCTCCTGGGATTCCTAGTCAAGCCAGCGCCCCCAGGTGAGGATCCTTTCCCGCTTTCCATTCCTTCCTGACCTGTACTTCCTGTTTCCTAAGGCCTGTGCTCACCCTCACTGATGCCCCTGCTGGGGACACTAATGCAGAGTGTACTTAGTGCCATTTGTGTAAACACCCACACTAGAGTTTTTAAGCAGATTATGATCCCCTTGTGGATTCTTCTTGCTCATTTATGCCTGTGTTTGTTGCATCTAAATAGCAAAAAAACAAAACAGTTGAGACATATTGAGTACCCAGCATGTGCCAAGCACCCCGGAGCATGGTCTCATGTGCACCTCATGACAGTTCTGTGAGCGGTGCTCTGACGACTGAAGAGAAATTGAGGCTGATGGAAATAAAGGAACTTAGCTCTGGTCACAGAGGGAGCAGAGGGCAGAGCACGGATGACAACAGTCAGTCTGACTTCAAAGCCCCTTCTCTGAACCAAACAATGCCTTCAAACTATTTTTAATATCACAGCTTTTTTTTTTTAGGTGGAGTCTTGCTCTGCTGCCCAGGCTGGAGTGCAATGGTGCAGTGCTGTGATCTCGGCTCACTGCAACCTCTGGCTCCCCAGTTCAAGAGATTCTCCTGCCTCAGCCTCCTGAATAGCTGGGATTACAGGCACCCGCCACCACACCTGGCTAATTTCCATATTTTTAGCAGAGATGAGGTTTCATCATGTTGACCAGGCTGGTCTCGACCTCCTGACCTCAAGTAATCTTCCCACTTCAGCGTCCCAAAGTGCTGGGATTATAGGGGTGAGCCACTGGGCCCAGCCAATATCACAGCTTTTAATTTGAAAAGTGGAATGTTTGACTCTCGTAAGTCTGTCAGTGACATCAATGAACACTGCTTTGTAGTGAAATTCCCACTATAATCATCACACTATTCCACAAGACACAGGGAACCACACCATTCTTTCTCTAAAGACATAACACGAAATGCCCCTTGGTCACCAACAGAAAGTGCAGATGTCCCCAGAACATATTGCAGTTTTGGCAAACACCTTAAGATGTCATTGAGACTTAGCATGATGTACTTCTGAATCATACTAGATCTTGTTCCTTAAAGAGTTAATCAAGAGGCACACATAGCACTAGATCACAATTACTTCAATATTTTGATAACTGTATTTCAAGATAGTTGGTATCCTTTGATAGCTGTTTCAATATAACTGGTTTCCTTGGTGCTCAATGTATTTATGTTAAGGATGTTAAAATACTATTTTTAGAAGGGGCCTGTGGGCTTCACCAGATCGTTAAAGAGTTTCTTGGCACAAGGTTGATTAGAAACTCCTTTTATACTGCCTCTGTTGCATGGAAAAATCATAACTCATCAACTATGAAGCAATTTTCTTAAAAATGGGCATTCACTTCTCCTTCATGGAAGAGAGTTGGTTTCACATGGATGAGGCATAGGCTTAATGCTGGGAGTGTGTGGCCTGCAGGATCTGGAGGTCCCAGCTGCCTTTCTAATCTGCTTGGTTTCACCCAGGAGGGCAGCGCCACCTGGTCTCTGAGTCAGCTGTGCACAAAGGAGTTGAAATTGACAAGGTAAAGAAGGCCTGACTCCTCTTTACAAACCCCAGGCTCCATTCAAACTCCAGACCCCGTGTGCATTTCTTCTTACCTAACCCTGCCGTCTCAGTTTCCAGGCGCTGACTCCCTCACCCTGCCGTTTCAATCCCTGCCTTGACTCATCTTCCTGGGCCTGCCTCTCCCCTCCAGAGCGCCTGTTCCTGCTACCTCCGTGACCGAGCTGATCTTTCTAGGAGTGACCTGTGTTCTGATCAAGCAGGCATGTCTCTTTGCTTCCTGATGTCCTAATATGGCAGCAAAGGTGGTAGAATTAAGTCATCCTGCAAAGGAAGCATGAAATGAAATAAAGATGCAGTGGCTGATGATGATAGTGCTTATGTTCCTAATGGAAGAAAATGCTAATCCTCTCTTAGAGGTTGGTAGGAATAGGGAGGCAGTCTTTTTACTTTTGTGTGTAGTTTTGCTTCTTCTTTAAAAAAAAAATCCGGGTTTGCAAATCTCTGAATAATACCCACAAAGCCTTGGGGGACTCCAGGTTACAAACTCTGCCATGGCTGATGGCAAAGGTGATTCACATATCCCAGGTCCTCCTAAGCTGTGGGTAAAACAGGCTTCTGGTTATACTCAGGACTCAGAATTTCTCTAGCCAGTCTACCTCCCTTTTAAGCACCTTCAAATTCCCCTTAGTGTCAAAGTTCTCCAGGAAGGTCTTACAGCAGAGGAAGAAAATGAAGAATTCGTTCAACAAATTCTTCCTGACAACAAGGAGGTGGTCATCATTTTCCTCCTCTGCTGCTCCAGCTCACTGGGTATAATCCAGCTTCCAGTCCACAAGAAGTGACCCAGTGTCCTTTGGAGTCACCACCCTAGTGACTTGCTTACCAAGGGCCGTGCCAATGAGGTTGCAGTCCTAGGTCAGCCCCCATTATGGACAGCTGCGCGCTTTTGAAGGGAGCTTGTGGAGCACAGACCCGGTTTGTGGTAGCACACTGAAATGTTTTCTGAATTGAAGTCGTGTGTTTGCACCAGGCAACAGAGATGGCAGTGAGACTGCTCTTCGATTTGTACATTTCCTCGATTTCAGTACCTTGCTTGGGACTCCGATGGGTGCATGTGAGGGTCAGGCCAGAGCCAAGGGCAGAGCGGCCAGCAGAGTGTGTGCCCTTGTGCATCAGCTCTCCCTGCTGACCCTGGCACTTGGCCTTGAGTCAGGCTGATGAGCCTCATCTCTGTCTGGTTTTCTGACAGTCCTTTCCCAGGAAAGCTCTTGGGAAAGTTTGCATTCACAGCCTCAGGCACTGGGTCACAGGACTCCTGCTGGCTGACTCACCTGGTCCTCCAGCAGCCCTGGGCAGTCTTGAATCCTGAGGGGCTGGAGTTCAGGCACAGGACTAGACCCCATCTCCCCCTCAGGGCTGAGAGAAGCAGCACCATCCTGGAGTGAGCTTCCCACACCAGCTATCCTAGAAGTCCAGTCAACAGAATAGAGCCAGCCAGAGCCCATGAGAAGGTCTTCATGGCAGGAATGGAATTTGTAGTTTCTATAAAGTAAATGTTTGCCAATATTCTTTTTATTGGCATATTGTACTCATAATAAATTATTTGGAACTGTTCTCAGTTGTAACTCAGTAAAGATAATTAAGACAAACCCCATGGGGGCTGCTAATTTGTGCTTATGCAATTTTTTTTTTTTTTTTTTTTTTTGAGACAGTCTCACAGGCTGGAGTGCAATGTCATGATCTGGGCTCACTGCAACCTCTGCCTCCTGGCTTCAAGCAATTCTCCTGCCTCAGCCTTCTGAATAGCTGGGATTGCAGGCACCCACCACCACACCCAGCTAATTTTTGTATTTTTAGTAGAGACGGGGTTTCACCATGTTGGCCAGGCTGGTCTCGAACTCATGACCTCAGGAGATCTGCCCCCTTTGGCCTCCCAAAGTGCTGAGATTACCGTGGTTCATGCCTGGCCTGGAATCACAATTTTTGATTGACTACCCTGAAAGAAGTGAAAGGAAGCAAATGCTTTCATCCTTGGTTATAACTCTCTAAAAATTAACCCAGCACTTTGGGAGGCCGAGGCGGGTGGATCACGAGGTCAAGAGATCGAGACCATCTTGGTCAACATGGTGAAACTCCATCTCCACTAAATACACAAAAAATTAGCTGGGCATGGTGGCGCGTGCCTGTAATCCCAGCTACTCAGGAGGCTGAGGCAGGAGAATTGCCTGAACCCAGGAGGCGGAGGTTGCGGTGAGCCGAGATCGCGCCATTGCACTCCAGCCTGGGTGACAAGAGCAAAATTCTGTCTAAAAAAAAAAAAAAAAAAAAAAATTAAATAATCATTTTTTGAAAAACTGTGTTAAAAAAACGATGTTTACCATTCACTGAACCTACTGTATGTAAATGCATCAACGATAATAAGTGCAACAAAAGTGGAAAATGTTATTACAGACGGCGCTGTTTGGAGCACTTTACTTTTATGAAGCCATATAAGCATCGTGACAGCAATAGGAGATTGATCCTGTTTCCCTGTTGCAGATGAGGAAACTGAGGCACAGACTTAGAAACTTGAGCTCATTCTGAGGCGAGATTTGAAGACCTATAACCCTGTGGATGCAAGAATGCCTTCTCACTTGTTAGCCGTGTCAGTGACCTCAACTTAACACCCACAGTACACTGAACTCCTTTTGAGAATCTTACAGTTCTGCCGCCAGTGTTACCCATTCACATTGCAGGTTCTCACCTACGGGACACTGAGAAAAGTAGTGAAGTAAACGTAATGAGGCAGATCGTTTTTAGAGGAGAACAAAATAGTACACAAAACATCAGATTGCATCGTATCCGAACTGGTAAATGTTTCATGAAGCTTTTGCTTTATTTGTGTGGGGTGTGTGTGGTGTGTGTGTGTGTGTGCACGCAGGTGCGCACTAGGTAACCGTGTAACCTAGCTGGGTTGCAGTCTAAAGGATTTGACAAACACTGTCCCCAGCCTGTGTGTGCATGGTCCAGGGCAGTGCTGGAAGGATTTGGGCTCCTGCCAAGTTAACTGGACCCTCCCTGGGGATATATATCCAAAGGACTATAAATTGTTCTACTATAAGGACACATGCACACGAATGTTCCTTGCAGCACTGTTTACAATAGCAAAGACCTGGAATCAACCCAAATGCCCATTGATGATAGACTGGATTGGGAAAATGTGGCACATATACACCATGGAATATTATGCAGCAATCAGAAATGATGAGTTTGTGTCATTTGTAGGGACACGGATGAATCTGGAGAACATCATTCTCAGCAAACTGACACAAGAACAGAAAATGAAATACCGCATATTCTCACTCATAGGTGGGTGATAAAAAATGAGAACACATGGACACAGGGAGGGGAGTACTAAACACTGGGGACTATTGGGGGGAAATGGGAGGGCCAGCAGGAGGGGGAGGTGGGGAGGGATAGCCTGGGGAGAAATGCCAAATGTGGGTGAAGGGGAGAAAGGAAGCAAAACACACTGCCATGTGTGTACCTATGCAAATGTCTTGCATGTTCTGCACATGTACCCCAAAACCTAAAATGCAATAAAAAATTTAAAAACAAAAAAACGTGTAACTGGTTCCTTATCCTTATCTGAGCTGAGGTATTACACCACTTTGCATCTGCAGCACAATGACTGCTGTGAGTTTCTTTCATGGTGAGAGAGAAAGAAAAGCATATTATCTTCATGGCGTGAGTTAAATACAGACCCCGAGAAATGGAGCCTGTTCCTCCATGCATGATTCAATAGTGACGCTAATCACAGAGGAGCTACGGCATGATGTCCCTGTCCTCCCTCCCTCTGACTGCCCTCCTGAAGGGACCTGCACTGGCATTTCTTCTAGGGCAGCAACTGTCACCAACCTGGCAACTCGCTAGAAGCTACTGAAGGTTACCCCAGGAGTGACAGCCCTGCTGGAGGCCCCACCTCCCTGGCTTCTAATAATGGGTATCCTTGCCTACCTCCTCCGAGACATGAAAACCACTTTGTGATTGACTAAGCCATCTTCATTATTGTATTTTTCATGCTCCTGGCTTAGTAGCCAGCATATCCACAGCTCATTGCATATTTGTTGAATTTGAGGGGTTTTGCTTTTGATGTGTGCAAGCATTTTGAGACCATTTGAACAGAACGATTAAAAAGGTAAAATAACTAGCTGAGCATGGTGACATGCTCCTGTAATCCTAGCTACTCAGGAGGTTGAGGCAGGAGTTATCTTTGAGCCCAGGAGTTTGAAGCCAGACTGGGCAACAAAGCGAGACCCCCAGCTCTAAAACCAATGCATAAATAAATTAATTAAATAAACTAATTTCTTCAGAGAAATGTACAAAAAGTAAGTACCTGACATAACATGTTTTGAGATTCCCTGTAGCATAGATCTAGGCTAGGAAATAGAAAACAATCCTCAGGAAGACAGAGCTCCCAGGCTGTTAGGCTGTGTTGTTTCAGTCTAATATTGCCATTTGACCCTTCTGTACTCAGAAACTTCCCGGGCCGTCTGGACCCGGCAGCGGCACAGCCTGGCTCCAGCCCTCGACCTTTGTGGGAATAGCTTCATGACTGCATCTTTGTTACTTGTTTATCATAGAATTTGGAAATCTGAATCACTGGCAGAACATGTTCAAGGAAATTGCTGGCTACTGTTAGGTTGGGAGATACGAAAGCGTCAGAGAGTAACACTCTTGGTCGTGGTTCCACTAACTGTTTCCCTCTGTCTCTGAGAACGGTTAATGCTGCTACCAGGACGAAATTAAGGATGGAGAGGCATTTTTTTCTTTGCCATTTCATATCCTCTCAAATTTTCTACATGTCTTTACTCTTGCCTTCATCCTAATAGCTACTTATGTTTAATCAGCCAACACATACCTTACTCTGAGAATGGGCTGGGCACCGTGAAAATCTTTTGGATTCATGGTCTCATCTGATTCCCAGGAGCCCTCGTGATATATGTGCTCCATTTTACAACGGGAACATTTAGGACTGCAGAGTTTAGGAGGCACATTCAAGGTCACAAACAAATTCTGGGTCTGGAATGCAAATCAGGAGGTTTAATTCCAAACCTTCCTTCTTCTTGTCTGTTACTGTAGCTGGGAGGCATCCATAGCCCAGGACTCAGAAACAGCCTCTCTATTCAAGTTTGCATTATTCAAAGCCTGTGGTGAAGTCCTGGGAGGCACCCTTAGCTCAGGACTCAGAAACAGCCTCTTTATTCAAGTTTGCATTCAAAGCCTCAGACACTGGGACTTCTGAGTTTCTGTATGACAGTACAACAATGCAGCTAATGTTTTGTTTTTCGAGATGGAGTCTCGCTCTGTGGCCCAGGCTGGAGTGCAGTGGTGTGATACTGGTTCACTGCAATCTCTGCCTCCCATGTTCAAGCAATTCTCCTGCCTCAGCTTCCTGAGTGGCTGGGATTACAAGCGTGCACAACCAAGCCCATCTAATTTTTTATATTTTTAGTAGAGACGGGGTTTCACCATGTTGGCCAGGCTGGTCTCAAACTCCTGGCCTCAAGTGATCTGCCTGCCTTGGCCTCCCAAAGTGCTGGGATTACAGGCATGAGCCACCACACCCAGCCATAATGCAGTTAATGTTTTAATCTGCCCAGATAACATAATCTCTTTATCCAGTGTTAGAGGAAAATTTTCCAAAAACAGATAGAATCATGACTTTTGTACAGATATAACAATGAACACACAGTAAAGGTTTTACTTAACTCAGTAATGAGAAAACTGATGAGATGCAGCAACCAGTTTTTCAAAGAATACAACAGACAGACACAGTTTTGCATCAGAAATATAGAAACAAACATGCAGATGAAGGAAATTCGCTTCTTCCCTGGTTGGGGAGGAAAGTCCATTGAATGCAAACTTCTACCAGACAGAAATTATTTTTTATGTCTTCAGACAACATTTTGCATTGCTGTCAGTTACCTATAAATTATAGTTATAGAACAGATCAAAGGCATGGAAAGCCAGGACCCAGAAAACCCAGAATGGCATGCTTTCCACCAGCTGTCTGCAAATCTGGCCCCCACCTGTTTCTGTGAGTAAAGTTTTATTGGAACACCCCCATTTGTTTACTAATGGTTTACGGCTGCCTCCCGTCACCATGACAGAACCGAGTAGTCACGGCCGAGGACCACGTGGCACATACACCTAAAATCTTTACTCTCTGGCCCTTTTCAGGTGAAGTTTGCCAACTTCTGCTTTATATAATGACTGGTTTGCCACTGAAGCACACAGTTTTCCTTATACCAACTAAAACACATGGCTTCGTATGTTATGCAAAGCAGGCGGCAAGGATTCTAAGAATTTCTTTTTTTTCTTTTGAGATGGAGTTTCACTCTTGTTACCCAGGCTGGAGTGCAATGGCACGATCTCGGCTCACTGCAACCTCCACCACCTGGGTTCAAGCAATTCTCCTGCCTCAGCCTCCTGAGTAGCTGGGACTACAGGCATGCACTACCATGCCCAGCTAATTTTTGTATTTTTAGTAGAGACAGCGTTTCACCTTTGACCAGGATGGTCTCAATCTCTTGACCTCGTGATCCACCCACCTCGGCCTCCCAAAGTGCTGGGATTATAGGCGTGAGCCACTGCACCTGGCCGGAACTTCTTTAAGAGCAATAACTGATTACAGGGGATACTTAGTGTGTTTGTTTTGCTGGGGCTGACCTAATGAAGTGTCGTCCATTGCATGGTTTAAACAATGGAAATGTATTTTCTCACAGTATATGAAGTTAGAAGTCCAAGATCAAGGTGTCAGCAGGGTTGGGTTCATTGGAAGACCGTGAGGGAAGAACCTGGTGCAGGCCTCTCTCATTGGCCTGCAGATAGTCGCCTTCTCCGTGTTTTCACACCGTCTTTCCTCTATATGTGCCACTGTCCTGATGGCCTGTTCTCATAAGAACATCAGTCACATTGGATTAAGATCTACTTCAGTAACTTCCTAACTTGATTACATCTGTGAAGTCCCTCTCTCCAAATAGTCACAGTTTGAGGCACTGGGGATTGGGACTTGAACATATGAACCTTGGGTGGCACAATAAAGCCTCTCACATTTTGTTAGAGGGGACTGTGTGCCTACTAAATACACTGTGAAGATGGTCGGATTCGCTACCCACCTGTGAGAATGATGCTGCTGTGGCTCTGCCAGAAGTGGGCTCAGCAACACCCCATTCATTCTGGAACTTCACAGTGGCTGCATGTGACAGCTTCCACTCCTGCCCTCCTCCGCATTTGGAAAAGTCCTGCTCTCCAGCAGCAGCTGGCACATGTAGAATCCTGACACAGAGACGGGAAGCTTCGCAGGGACACATTCTGTGTATGCTTTTCATATAGGTACCACATCTTTTGTAAAAACCAGGAAAAGCTTGATCTCACTTCAGGTCTGAGTAGCATTTTGTATGAAGTATGTATCGGTGCTGACGTAAATAGTAAAGGCAGGAAAGTCAGGTGCAAAGCATGTTCTTTCCTTACTCTGGGAAAGAATTCAAATGGATTTCCTCTCCCCTTAGAGACATCTAAAGATGCTGTACAATGCGGCTTCCTCTTATCCATGGGAATAATTTCCAAGACCCCCTGCGGATGCCTGAAACCGCAGACAGTGCCAAAGCCTGTATACACTATGCTTTCTTCTATATGTTCACACCTATGATGAAGTTTAATGTATAAATTAGCACATTAAGAGATCAACAAAATAATAAAATAGAACAATTATAACAATATATCATTGTAAAGGTTACGTGAATGTGGTCTCTCTCTCTCTCTCTCTCTCTCTCTCTCTCTCTCAAAAAGTCTCACTGGATGTTACTCACCCTCCTCGTTGTGATGACGTGAGATGCTGAGATGCCCGCGTGGTGAGATGAAGTGAGGTGAATGATGCTGGCATGGTGACCTGCATTAACAATTCCAGAAATAGACAATGCACATGTGTGAAACGGTGCCCGCCTTAGCAGTACGATGAAACCTGGTGCTGTCTGCATTCAGCCTGGATTGCCATTCGCCACTTAGTAGCTGCCTTGGTTCTCAGATCAAGCATCCAGGTGTCAGAGTGCTTGTGTTCAAGTAACCCTTATTTTAGGTCATAATGGCCCTAGTGCACAAGGGCAGTGAGGTAATATTTTCAGAACTTGGTTGACTGAGGATAAGTGAAACCGAGGGAAGCAATAAGGAGGGACCACTGTATACGTAATGTAATGTTGTTAACACTAATGTTTGCATGCCATTTATTTATTTATTTATTTTGATGGAGTCTCCCTCTGTCGCCCAGGCTGGAATGCAGTGGTACAATCTCGGCTCACTGCAACCTCTGCTTCCCAGGTTCAAGCAATTCTCCTGCCTCAGAATCCCGAGTATCTAGGATTACAGGCACCCACCACCACTCCTGGCTAATTGTTTGTATTTGTAGTGGAGATGAGGTTTCACCCTGTTAACCAGGATGGTCTCAACTCCTGACCTTGTGATCTGCCCACCTCAATATCTCAAAGTGCTGGGATTACAGGCATGAGCCACCCGCGTGGCAAAAGAGGTGTATTTAAAAAAATATATCCGCAACGTGAAATTATTTGCAGTCAAGAATAAAATCTAGGACTGGACACTACACCTGTAATCCCAGCATTTTGGGAGGCCGAGGTAGGTGAATCACCCAAGGTCAGAAGATAGTGACCAGCTTGACCAATATGGTGAAACCCCGTCTCTACTAAAAAACAAGAACTAGTCAGGTGTGATGATGGGTGACTGTATTCTCAGCTATTTGGGAGGCTGAGGCAGGAGAATCACTTGAGTCCAGGAAGTGGAGGTTGCAGTGAGTGGAGATAGCGCCATTGCACTTCAGCCGGGGTGACAGAGCGATTCTCCATCACAAGCAAAAAGTAAAATCTATCACAAAGCCACGTCTTGAGATCAGCTATTTGAAATGCAGAGACACTATTCAAAGATCATTACTGAGTGCCTACTATTTTCTATTCCCACTAACCTTCACAACGGCTCTTCAAGGTGGGTATTAATAGACCTCTTTCACAGATGAAAAAACTGAGGTCCCAGGAGGCTAAGTAGCTCTCTCAAGACCTCAGCCAACAAGCAGCAAGATGGGGTTCTCATCGAGCCCATCTCCAGTGGAAATGCACCAGCAGCTGTCTGTCAGGAATGTGTGAGGAGGACGCTGCATTTGTCAAAGAACCCCCTTCTCTATCAGAAGTGCCATGATGCGGACTGAACAGGAAGGCTGCCGCTGGCAGGTTTTGCATGGTGCAGGATGAGGGAGGAGGTGCGGATGAGCAACATTGCCCTGAGTCACATGCCACTGGATTCCTAGCACAGGGGGAGAGATCGCTGGCTGGCCGAGCCTGCTCCTCCTTGCAATATGATCTTTTCCTAATGTGTTGTTATAATGCTCTGTGGGGCCTCCTGAAGCTCAGATCCACGGAGCACAAGCCCTATGAGCTAATTCCTTGCATGTGGAAATTGGCAAAAAGAAAGGGAAAGAGCCTGAAAGAAAACAAATGGACTCCATTTTCTCTCTTCTTGGTTACCTCCGCTAGCTATTGATTGTGTGTGTTTGCTGAAGTCATTAGAAGCCTCACCCAGTCTCTCAATTCCTTTAGGAAAAAATTGAGAATGTTCACAAAGTGAAAAGAGAGGAAGGAAGAAAAGCAAAACAAATTTTGCTTATCCTTAACCCCAGGCCCGCATCTGGACGGCAAAGGCACAGTTTAAACGTTGCAGAGAAGCTTTCATTGCCAAGAAAATCTTTCTGTATTGACTTGCTATGAGCTGATGTTTTATTGGGAAAAACAAGAAAAACAGGGGCATTGTCTTCAGAAGGCCTAAGTTAAATAAACCATATGTTTTCTGAGCAAGGCCTTCTAACCTTTAGAAACTGTTCATCAGATTAGACAGTTGAAATTTGGGGGTGGAGGAGCTGGGATACTAAGCAGGGAGACCAGTGGATGTGTTCATGCCAACACAAACTCTGCAGCTGGGTGATGAGATGAGGGAGGAGGAACCAGGAGGAACCCAAGAACCTCAGAAGGCCCCAGGACACACGGCCTGGACAGTTTGGGAGGACGAATGAAGCAGAGATGCTTAAACTTATTCAAAAACAGCCTCGCCATTTCCCTAAGGGCTGATTCTTTTGCCAGTCTTTCTGTGGAAAGTCTCTGATCATTGGCTTGATCTCTGTTCTTGAACCATCTGTATCATCTGCAGACAAGCAAGGCCCAGACAGGCACTGAAGAGGCGTAGAAGGAGAAGGTGTTGCTTCATCAAAGGATGCATTGGAGGATTAGTTAAGTCTTACCCTAGACAGAGTGGGCAACCTCTTACCTTGTATGAGCTATGGAGTCTGAGATTTAAGCCCAAGTTCTAGATCTAAGTTATTGTCCAAGAAAAAGGAATATGTATATACAAACACACAATCTCCTTATCCTCATCTTCCTTTCATATCTGATCGCTAAAATTATATTCGCCCTTTAATTGAAGAAGTTGAGGCTTATTTATTAAAAGAAAAGAACAAAAAGAAAAAGAAAAGAAGAGTAGAGAAAAAAGTAACCCCATGAAATGGAAAACTTCAAACTGTTACCAACCATTCATACAGCAGCAATCCTCTATGCTCTCAGGGGAAAAAGATTCTTGGGTCACACTAGCTCTGTGGAATCTGAACCTCTGGCTTTGGGTACAGGAAGTTCTATTTTAAAACAGGGCATCAAAGTTTACAGAACTTCTTTAGTAGGCTGTTACAACTCTCAAAACAATGACTTATTTCCCTAAAATTTTAATATTTTAAATAAAGAATAGTTTTCTAAGAAGATAATGTTTCTCTCAGAAAACTAAGATCACTATAGTGGGCTGCAGTTGCTATTTTCATAGCAGCTCTATCTTAGGTGCTTTGTATGTTTCCTGCAAAGCTTCTGGCACAATATTAGATAAATGGGGAGACACTTGGGGAGATCGTGAATATTCGGCAAAATAAATAAAGCATGTGATTTTCAATGTTTCTGTAGAACTCTTAACGTATCCTCTTACTGGTTCAAAAAGGAGAAAGAAGTAAAAAAGTATATCAAATTCATGAGCTAATTACTGCCTTAATCTCATTAGATGAGATTTCGACTCGATCCTGAATGCTGAGTTTTGTTTGTGCTAGCAAGATAACTGACTGCAATTCCATGGTTTACACTTAGACGTCTTCTCCACAAGAGAAGATGAAAAATACAAGTCTTTGTGCAGCATAGTACCAGGTCCACAGCTCAAGATCACATGCTGTGGTCGCATTAGCAGATACCAAGTCCTGTTTTAGCAGCAAATACACTAACGAAAGAGCTCTTATGTATCCAGAGCTATGAAACAAAAGAAGCCTAAACTGTAACAAGGGAGCGGGGCCTTCAGATTATTTGATATATATTTATGTATTAGACTTATTTCTATTATTTTCAATGGACATTATTTCCACAGCTGGCATCAAAGCAATATGTAATGTTTCAACAGTTGTTACTTAAAACAGAGATGGTACTTTAAATACAGTAACACACAAACAGATTAAAGGCTCCTTTTAGTATTAATCTGTTTCATCCTATTTGCCTCTTGTAGGTTGTAAAGCACATCTCAGAGTAAAGATGTAAACAAACTAGAGAAGAGAAGTAATGGAGTGGAATACAAATTATGTATTTAAACCAGAAATAAAAGAGAAAGGAAATTGGAAGGCAATCTGGCAATATCTACCAAAATTTCAAAAGGGCATTTCCTTCCATATAGCAATCTCACCACCAGGAATTTAGGTGACGGATATATTTGGAAAAGTACCTCGTAATGTCAAGTGTGTGTAAGAATAGGTAGGCTTACGCTGTGGTAACAAACAGTTCCCCAAATCTGTGGGCTTAGCGTGTTCATTTTATTTATTATGCAAAGAGCCTAGTACCCCAGGTCAGCAGGAGGCTCTGCTCCACAAAGTCATTCAGGGACCCAGGCTGACCAAGTTTCTATCACCTTTGAACTGCGCGTTCTAGAACTTGTGATATCTATTGTCACTGTAGCAGGAAAGGAGGAGTACATGAAGAACCAGCTCCTGTTCTTTTGTCACCACATCATTCCAGCTATAACCCATTGCCCTCAACTTATGTGCAAGTGAGCCTGAGAAAAATAGTGGAGCACCTCAATGATCTGATGAGCCCTCCTGTCTCTCTACAAACCAAAATATGTTCATATATGCAGAAGAGCTTAAAAATCATATTTTGCCTGTAAATGATGGGAAAAATAAATGGGCATATTATGTGGGATGAGGAACGGTCTCCAAGACATATTACTTACTAAAAATACATGGCATAAAACAATATGTGTAATGCGATCTCTATATTGATCATTTAGAAACAGTAAATGTATTTATATACAAGTGTGTGCTTATGTCATTTTTCTGAACAGATAGACAAGACTGTTTATGCCAGTGCTTCTTTGGGGGATGGAGGAGGGGATGGGAAAGGAAACATAATTTTTAATCAGATAAAATTATAGTATTATTTTTATCCACATTTTTTTAAAAAGCTAAAAAGATAAATTTAATAGATTAGATAGTAGATTATATTATGAAATGCTTATAAATTTTCTCAAGACTGATAATAGCATTGTGATTACTTGAGAGGATTTCATCTTCTGAGATGCTGAGATGTGGGAAGGAAGTATTGTGAGATCCAAAAATTCCTCAGTCAAAGAATGTGTGTACACAATGTGTACACATCCATATACACACATATTCACATACTGATGTACATAGAAACACATACACATATGTACAAAGCACTGATTATTCACTCTACATTGAAGACAGCTGGGAGTTTGATGTTCTGTCTTTCAACTTTTCTATATATCAGAAAATTTCCAAAGTAAAATACCAGGAAAAATAAAAAGAAATAAAAGAATAAAAGGCACATCACCTGCAAACAGAAAGCGCCATTGCTCTCCAGTCTCCCTAGCTTGGGGCTCTGTAGAGTTCATAGGTAGAGATATTTGAGTGTCAGAAATCAGATATTGACATCCGAAATCAAGAAACACCACAGAACACACTGGTGTCCATGGTCTGCAGTAGAAAATTTTCCCAAAAGGATTTCTGTTTGCGGCTGTAAAAAGCTGGGGTGACTTTATAAAGCATTGCCAGACTCTTTAAACTGCTGAATCACTCTTGTAATCGTAGTATCTGGTTGGCTGGCGGTGTTGGTTAAAAAAATTCTATTGCCATATTTCAAACACTTTTCTGGAATCTATTCTTAAAGTTAGCTGAGACTCAAAAACAATGCACGGGGCATAAAAAGCCATGCGGCTTTAATCCATGTTCCCATGGCCCCTGAGGTGGTGGTGACTCGGAGACAGCACGTCCCACCAGGTGGTCTTTAGGAAGTGAGGACTTGGTATGTCACCTTTCCAGTGGACAGCTGCCTCTCTCTCCCCTGTGGTTAACGACCACAGCACACCAGGCTTTATGAGCCCCACTCACTGTGTTACACACAAACTTTAATGCCTCTCACTTTTCCAGCAACGGTCTGCAGCAAAAAACCCAGTCCCTGTAGCCTGGCCTCAGTGGGAGCTTCAGAGACCAAACCATCAAGGTCTATTTTCCATTGTTTAGTGAACTGTCTGATAGTTTTGGAAATGGAGAATAGTGCTTCCACCATGCTTAAGGAGACATTTTAAAATTTTTATTTATTTATTTATTTAGTTAGTTAGTTAGTTTTTGTGATGGAGTCTCCCTCTGTCACCAGATTGAAGTGCAGTGGCACGATCTTGGCTCACTGCAACTTCTGCATCCCCCCGCCCCTGGTTCAAATGATTCTCCTGCCTCAGCCTCCTGAGTAGCTGGGACTACAGACACATGCCACCACACCAGGCTAATTTTTGTATTTTTTTTTAGTAGAGACGGGGTTTCACCATGTTGGCCAACATGGTTTTGATCTCTTGACCTAGTGATCCGCCTGCCTCAGCTTCCCAAAGTGCTGGGATTACAGGCGTGAGCCACCGCACCCGGCCCAAGGAGACTTTTTATTTATAAGCCCACATGTGACTGCCACACAGAATACGAGCTTTGACACATGTGCTCCTGGAAAATGTTTTTCATCTTTTCCTGACACTCAGCCAACAGTATGGAGGAATAAACTTGTGTAAGTTGAAGTGTAATTAATGCAGTCATTATTTTTATCTGAAATATTTAAGGGAGTTAGTAGGAGACCCTTATCTTTTCCCTCCTTTTTTACAAAGAGGGAAGTTAAAAGTCAGGGACCTGGTTGCTTGGGGAGGAGCCCTGTGTCTGCTCATCTGAAATGCTTCTGCTGCACGTAGCTTGTAGGTCACTTTGGCAAACGCCCCAGATGCTCAGAACTCCGTTTTTTCCTACTGTTTTTGGGCCCAGTGCTAACTACTGTTCACAGACATAAAGTTCTCTGCAATTCTTTCCGCAGAGCTAGCTACCAGAAAACTACCAATTATAGCCAAGAAACAGTCTTTCAAATACACATACACATTGTAATGTGGGCTGGAAACCAATTGGAAACTCTCTGATTTGCCCTTTAAGGCTAGAGGCAGGCACTTAAGGCAAACTCCTAAAACGTTTTGAAGAACAGAACAGCGATTCTAAATTTAGCATCCTAAGCAAGTAGTCGGCATATATGTAATGAAAGATTTAAAACGAAAGCAATGAAACCCACAGTAACAGAAGATACAGGTGGATGAAAGACAGCTACAAACAAACACCGTCCTAAAACAATGCCTAAGAAATACAGACCTAGAGTGGCTATAAGCCCGCTTCCTTCCTTTCACACCTGCATCTGGGATGCCTAATTGCTCTTCATGAGGTTTTTAAATTGCTGACTGGACTGAGCGTTCTCATAGAAGGATCATATGTTATAATCTCTGATATTTAGCACACTGCCTGGCAGATAGTAAGTGCTAAATAATTGATGTTATACCAGTGGGCAGATTAATGCGTGTGTGTGTGCATGCACATGTGTGCTCATTATGTGGAAGCTTCTAGATTTATCAGTAAGCAAGAGTCTGCTTGGGTGAGCTCCTTTTGAGTGTCTCAGACCCGTCTAATAAAAAGGTGCTGGCTAAGGGTGACTGAAACCAGCGCTGGCTCTGCCTGTCCCCCATGGCTGCCTCCTAACCCGTATCTGTTCTCTGCTGGAAACAGGGATGAGATTTTTTGGATTTGCTGTGTTTTATGGGCTACATTTCAACATTAGGTGCATGTAATTGAGCTAAATCTTAGGAAGTCTCCATGAAGAGCCGAGGAAGTTCACAGTACAGATGGTTGGCCTGAGTCAAGGACCAGCTATGTGGTTTGCCTCGGGTCACGTGAAGAAACAACAGTGCCAGACAGAGGCGCCCCACATTCCACAGGTTCTACGTTTTCTTAGTATATAAAGGAATCTGAGCTGTACCAAATTATTCATGTAAAATGAGAAAAAAGTTGGAGTTATGTGTATAGAAGCCTCTCTCACTTCCTTTTTGTCATCTTGAACATCATGAAGGTCACTCGGTGCCTGAAGAATTTAGAGATCAAACCCTTCTAGACCCAATGGAAGATACAGCAAGCTGTGAGCTCTTCCTGGAGCATTTTGTTCCCCTCTTGATGAATCCTAGAGCTAGAAATTAATTTCCCCTACTTTTTTTCTTCCTTTAATGTTGTGTTAATGAAGCCACTGTACAAAAATTATCTACCCAAAGAGGATTATTGGAGTGTTCAGTGTAAGATTCTAGTTAATTTTAAGCAATTTGCTTTGATACAATTTATCTCCTCCACTGTTCTTGGACTTTTTAAGATGAGTCATCATGCCTTTGAAAACATCACACACACACACACACACACACACACACACACACACACACCTGTAATCTCTTTATTAAGCATGAATGGCACTTAGTTAAGAAATAATAGCTCTATGATCAACTAAAAGATGTTTTTCAATTCTACAGTTCCTTGTCACAGACTACAGAATTAGAGGTGTAAATAATGAAAGAGGGATAAGAATGTGTTTCAGATTCAAGCATGAAAACTATTCACCAGGAAGTTAAATTAATCTTGAGTCTACAAGGAAGACCAAGCCAAAGCTGGGCTAAGTTAACTGGTGGCGGAGAACACCGCTACCACCTGGCACAACGCCTGGCTCCTGGGGCGTCTTTAGGAGACATTCACTTAGAAGGACGTAGCGAATGTGCTCAGACCCTGCCTGCAGTGACCTGAAAATGTTTTTAAACAAAGATAAAAGATTCCACTTTAACAATTAGAGAGAAGGGCTAACAACATCAGTTCTATCAGTAGGTATACATTGTTGGTTCTGAAGTCTTTTTGGATTTCGATTCTAGGGAGGGGTGAAGAGCGGCAGAGCCCTGAGCCCCAGCAGTGGGTTCTTGCTGGAGGCAGTGGGTGGATGGGCATGAGCAGCTGAAAAACAAGGTGGGGCCGTCTGGGCGCAGTGGTTCACTCCTGTAACCCTAGCACGTTGGGAGGTCAAGGCGGGTGGATCATGAGGTCAAGAGATCAAGACCAGTGCAGCCAACATGGGGAAACCCCGTCTCTACTAAAAATACAAAAATTAGTTGGGCGTGGTGGCACATGCCTGTAATCCCAGCTACTTGGGAGGCTGAGGCAGGAAAATCGCTTGAATCCAGGAGGCGGAGGTTGCTGTGAGCCAAGATCACATGACTGCACTCCAGTCTGGCGACAGAGCAAGACTCCATCTCAAAACAAACAAACAAACAAAAAACAGACAAGTCAGCACCAGCTCTACAGGCTTCAGAGCTGTGTCTGCAGGATATCAGGAGGTGGAGAAGCTTGCATGAAGATAACTTTCATGCAGTTGAAAATGGTGATGGATTTGCTGCATATCCTGCAAAAGCCAAAAGCAAACTTCAGGATCTTAGAGTCCATCCCTCACTTTACAGGTGAGGCTGCTGAGGCACAGAACATAAAAGGATCTGCTCAAGATCACAGCATGAGACAATAACAGAAAGACGGCTAGAAGCCAGGTGCCCCTTTCATCCAGTGTACACATTTGTTAACTATCTACAACTGGCCAGATACTGTGCTGCTAAAATTAGAATTAGTTTCCTTGTGCCATATATATGCCTGTATACCTGGTGTATACCTGGAGGCTTTTGGAGGGGTTGTTTTTAAAAATATAATTGACTTCATATGAAGAATTATTTTAAAGAGATTCCACTAATCAACTCATCAAAGTAGAAAAGTCTTGAGCTGGGGTTATCGTTAGCTTTTAGGACACATCTAAAAATGAATTAACCTACCTGGTTTGCTATATTTTCTTCCAAACAAATGCAGTATTTTTAATACGCCCCTCAAATCACTGATGATCGATTCTCTACCTGGAATAATGAATCAGAGTAGGAAATACTCTTTTCCATGACAACACTGAAAATTTGCCTTCAAGTAAGTATATAGTGTAAATCTCCTGAGCTGTCTGAGACCTATTTGCTACCCAACCAAAAAGTAGGGTTAATGGTCCTTTTTATTTATTTATTACCTACATTGGAAAAGTGAATTTTACTACTCTGGATTTTTCTTTTTCTTTTGCTAATTATTCTCTGAGTTGGGTTCAGAGACTGACAGTAAGCTGGCCATCAGTTACCCAGGAAGGGATACTTTATTTTTTCTCATTTCCATTGCAAACCTTTATCCGAGGGTTTGAACGGCCATCTGCTTTGCCAAAAAGGGAGTTGATAACAAAGAGAGCTGGCTGCTGGCTGGAGAACACTGGCCTGTGCAGAGCAGTAATGTGGTAACAGCAGGCTGGGCTCACCTTTCAGGCAGAACAAAGGGCACCTGCTTGTATAGCCTCTGCAAGGAGCTTCTGTGTGTGGTTCCTTCGCAGGTGAAAAGAATGAGTGGACAAATCTTGTTTCTTGGCTGGGCTTGGCTTACTCACTTTGGAAAACGTGGTCTAAAAACAAGGTCCAAACCATGACATTCTGTATTTGTTAATTTTATATTGCAATAGAGACCACAAAGCAAAGGTTGAAAATGCATTATTTCACTATGGTTCTTTCCTTTTGCCCAAACTAATCGGAAACGACCTTGGTACACAGGGTCAAGGGTTCAGCTTAGTTGCCTGGCATGAATCGCAGCCGTGAACTTGGATCTGCAACTGAAGGCAGGTGGGTGCAGCAGGATAAAATCCTGGAACAGAGGAAACTTACCATTCTAGCATCGAGGAAAACCCTGTGCCTCTGGAGATTTTTGTTGTTGTTGATGAAGGGAGGCATTTATTTAACAAACATTCCTCTAGTACACGTACTGTGCTAAGCTGCATAGATCCCTGGTGGCCCAGCCAGCCTTCATCTTCACCTGGGGAGGTGTTTTGAAACATACGGTTTCTTCCACTGACTGGGGTGTGGTCTTGGGCAAGTCAGTCAGACCTGGGGACTCTTCTGGATTGCTTCCTGACTTCAGGGCCTTTTCTTATCCTTTCTTATCCATAGGTCTCACTCCTATGGCAAGGATTAACCTGAAATAATGTAAATAAAGATCTTAGCATTCAGCTCTCAAGGCAGATGAAGCTCTCTGCTACAGGTGGGACTCTTGGCTACTTAAAAGGCTACCCAGGAAGTATAATGATAAGTCTTAATATCCAAGATCACAAGAGGCCTGAAAAATAATTGCATCCCTCAGGGTACATAGTCACGCTCCTCAGGAAGGTGACCACTGAAAGTGTGTTTTGAACTCACAACTGGTCTCTGGCTGGCCTTAAACCAGTATCACAAAATGTGCTTTCATCGATGTTAAGTTTTTACAAAAACATTTGACTTTTTCCTTCTCCCTAGGATTATTCTGTTGAAAAACATGAAGCAATAGACAGTTGCTTTGCTTCTATGGAAACTAGATCAATTTGGAATTAAGTGTAAGCTAAGAGTACATTTCCCTCTTTTTCCTGAGACAACTCTGTAAACTATTCCGACTGTGCAATTCAGGTGCGACTAGGGAGACTTTCTGTTGAGAAATGATTAGGATTTTAAACAATTATATATTATTTTTGAAATGTGAGTTCAGTGGCTTTATGGGGAAACTAATGAGCTCAGAGCTCTTAGCAAAATTATTATTTCTGTATGTGCACATCCTGATTTGAAAAGTGGGCATACGTGTCCATGGACAGAAGTCTCTGGATTACTGTAATTTTGGGGGAAATAGAGTAAAAGAAGGCAAATTAAAATAACAAACAAAAGGAAAAAACTGAAAAGAAAAGAAGAAAAGTACTTTAAAGGCACTTTTTCCATAGGAAAAAAATATTTTATTTTTTTAAGAACAAATTCAGTTTGAAACAGATGTGGAATGTGATTTCACTTTCTGGGGCTAACTGCAATGTGGAAATAAAGCAGATTTAAAACCTATGACGGCTATTAAAATAAAACAAAAAAAGAAAAAAATATTTATAACTCAAGCATAATACTGTGTTACTTACAAATTGGACAACGAAATTTTAAATAAATATTCATGGTACATAATTACGGCACAAATATGCAGCAATTTGGCAACCTTTTATACCATTTTTCCTCATTACAGTGCAAGGGGAATGACACTGCCGTTAAACAAGCTGTAGCTAAATACATTGCAAAATTCCGATTTTATACAAAACATCTTGCTTAGACTTTATAAAAAACCAACATTGCTCTATGTACACAATCTGGGTAAGAAAAGCCATTTCTGTCTTGATTTCATGTGTATTTTTATTAAAAAGGTGATAAGGCTACTACTGTAACACCCCAAATCCATAGACAGTAAAATCTGAACCTATTTACAGCATCTTCACTTAAACATGATGGTGCAAATTCCAAAGTCGGGTGACCAGGGATGATCATACAAGCAAGGCATTTACAGTAACTTTCCAAAGCTAAACCAACTTCAAATAAAGGGACAGTTGGTAGATTGTCATATTCTGCACCAGACACAAAACAGACGCACAGAACACTTTTCAATTGGTTGTAGGGAACTCTTTTATCAATTCATCTGATTTTTCACAGTTTAGCATAGAACCAAAACGTAGCCAACTGATGATACATACATTTGATTTCATTAAAATCAGACAATTTCCCATTTTTCCCCTTCTTGCCCCTCTCCCCCATCCTAAAAGTAACTTCTGATGGCTTACAAGAAACTCTTGTATGAATGCACAGAAAGGAGAGGTTGGGGTGATGGAAAGAATTACATATGTACTGTGGCTGGTTACCATGGCAACCCTCCACAGAAATATGATATAGATATATATAATATATATTGTAGATATATATTATACATATATGTACACATGTATACCACACACCCACTCACACATACACACACGCACTTTGGACCAACATCATTTCCAGGTTCAGGAAATAGGGAATCATAATTTCTGTGACAACTCATTTTTGCAGGTACTCACTGGAGGTCTGAGAACCTTAAAATGCTGTCGCTACATTTTTTTCCCTTCCAATTCAGAAAGCAAAGTGTTACCATAGTAACAGGACTATGTTAAAGATGTCTATTTTGCATAGCACATAAAAAGTAGGTTTCCTGTTTACTCTTCTTGTTTCCCAGAAGGGAGGGGGTCTGGGGGAGGACAGGAGGAGGAAGCCAGAGCTAAATTGTCACCTGAAGCCCCCAATGTGACCTGCTAGATTCTAGAGAACACTTCAGCCCATAAGGCAAGGGAAAACCCAGCGCAGAAAATAGATGCTGGAACATCTTGTCACTGTTAAATATATGATGCAGTCACATCGATTTCCTGGAATTTGGGGCTTGTACTTCCTAGTCTATGGTTCCGTGAGGTGCCTTCGGAGGACCTGGTTATTTTTGTATTTGCTCTCATTATTGTTCTTTTTGAAATGATTTTGTTTTTCCCAGAAGTAGCTGTCCAATTTGTTTCTTAAGCACTGAGCATTGGGACCACTTAATTGCCACAAATGAATTTCACATCTTCTGGTGTGTACTGTGTGCAACCTTAAAATATATATTAGTAAAAATCTTTCCTTTTATACCCCTTGTGTTCTATATACCTATTATAAATACGTCCAATCTTCCTTCCCCCGGACATCATCAGGTATTTCCGTCTTAAGGACCCTAAGAGGTCTGCCATGTGTGCTTCACCGTGACACAGAGCACCAGGTGCTGCAGCCTCCATCAGTACCGACCCTGCAGCCCTTGCACCAGACAGCACCGCCAGAAACCGAAGTGTCTGTCATAAGGCTCAATCAGAAGGGGAGGGGGGCCTAGGGGGAGGGAATCTGACCTACCTTTTATAGATGAGAATTCTTTAATAACGACAATGGTGATGGAATTACAGCCTGTTTGACCTTTGGCTTTTCAACTTTTAGGTCAGATTTGGCGCTCTGCTATTCTCCTAAATGCTTTCCCTGTGTTTAATAAAATGTGATAAGTATAGCAGCTGAGTCTGCTTAAAAAATCATCCAAAGCAGACCGACTCTCCTACAGCTCGGAGCTGTGTATCTTATTGCCAGTACCACAACAGTCCTGCCCGAATATATCATCAGCGGCCTACTTTCTCCCTCCCTCCAAGCCTGCTCCTTTCCAAACAGTCCCGGTCTTTGTTCCCCAGAATGAAGAGGGGCTCTTTTTCCTGCACATTGCTATTGGATAACAGTGACTGCCTCCCAGGCACTGCAATCCACTGTGTGTGCTGTTGTGTCTCCTACTTGCCTCTGAAATCTTAGCAAAACCAAAGTGCTGTGCTACCTAATTGGTTTTTTTCTTTTTTCCTTTCCAACTTGCAGAGGCAGCAGCAGTGAGCTGCAATTGCAGCCAGCCCTTTCCCCAGCCCCATCCCCTTCTACAAACTCCCAGCCTTCCTTGCAGACAGCCTAGCTTCTGGCTAAAGGGCATCGTGTTAGCAAACACAATTTCTAGGCGCGGATTACCCCTGGACTGAAGCTGCTGCTGCCAACGGCTGGAGTAGGGGGCTCCAGACACGAGTGTTCCATTAGTGATGCAGATGGAGGTCTCAGGTGAGGTGCTGCAGAGCCCTGCATAACAGAACGAGTGAGACAGTGAGGACTAAACGCTAGAGATCTTTGCAAACCTTAACTAGCCAGAGGTCCGTGTGACAAGTCCGGTAGGTACTGCGGGGGAGACGCGCCCCAGGCAGAAGCCGGCCCTTCCAGACATGGCGTCCTGGGGCACCTGCCAGGATGCTCACAGCCCTCTCACCCACAAACCACTGTCTTCCCTTGGCTTCCGCCGAGGCCTGAGTGACTGCAGCACATGGCTTCGAGGAGGAGACGTGGGCCGCGGCACAGCAGTCCGAATGGGCATCTTCTGCACAGTCTTCCAGCTTCCAGGGAGCATGTGTTCACCAAGGCCGAATGCTACAAGACTAGGTAAGCTGTCCAGCGCGACGGGCTCTTCTGAGAAGGAGTGTCCCTCTCCTCCACGTGTTGCGCTTCAGTTAGTTCTCCAGCACGCGGGCTCTGAAACCCTCAAGGGAGGCATCGGGACAGTAGGTGTCCTCTGGGAAAGCGCAGGTACCGCCAGGTTCCCTCTCAGACCTTGTAGTAAATGTTCGCTGGGCTCTGGGGGGGCATCTCCTGGACGATGTACACTGGGTGCCCGTAGTCCCCACTGACCTTCTCATAGTGCGGGCAGAAGACGCTGTCCGCAGTCCTTAGCGGGATGATAATGTCACTGGGCTCCGAGCCGTTGTTGTTGCCGCTGCGCTTGGGTGTGGCCAGCGTGCTGAGCGACAGCGTGGTCGTGTGCTGCGGCGAGTGCTTCCTGTGTCTCCTTCGGTACTTCAGCAAGAGGACCACCAGCGTGATGATGATGACGATGAAAATGATGCATCCTGAAGCAATCCCTGCGAATAAGGCCACTTCGGAACCGAGGATATTGTTCCCCGAATGTCCGGCGCTGTTGCCGTCTGTGCTAGAACCTGCAGAGGTGGAGAGAGAAAACGTCAGAGATGGTCACTGCCGTCCTGGTGCTGACTGACTGGTTTTATGACCCTTAAAACTGTGAAAAATAAGCCAGGCTTATTTGCCTAGCCAATACCTCGTCGAAGAGCTCAACACAAGTAGAAACAAGAGGTATCTCTGGGGGGCACTTTCATGCCCTCCCAGACACAGGGTTTCCTTTGTGTATATGTACTATTATCCAGCAAGAACACAGACTGTGGGTGGCAGCCAGCCCTTGATCTTGCTTCATCTTCTAACCCGTGTTAGCCAGCCTGGGGCAGCGGCAGAGAAGAAAAAGGAAGTGGCCAGGTCAGCCGACAGGGTTCACGCGGCATGGCTCTTCTGCCTCCTTTGAGAAAGGGTGTTTCATGCGAACCTTCAAAGGGCCTGCCTTCTAAAGAAGAGCCCTGCCTCCTGGCAGAACAGCTCAGAACGCGGAAGGAGTGAGGGGGCCTGGGAAAATGTTCAGCTTGTAACTCGTTTGTATTATTTGATTTACACTTAAAATATATTTGGAAGGCAGCAGAAACTCTCACACTGAACAGACTGCCAGCCCAAATGTTAAGCATGAAAAAATTGCCTGGCATCATTATATTATCCATTTATCAGTTTGTCACAAGAATTTGACACATCTTGTCATTGAAAGTTAGAAATAACAACTTCCCTCCTTGACTCTTGGAAAGAGACGGAATATTGCTGCAGATGATAAACTCGCACAACTACCAACCAAGCACACAGATCCCTAATACAAAACTGCTGATGTCTGCTCAACAGCTCCTCTATAAAACATTCATTAGCATGGTAACAAACACAGAGCTATTTATTTCAGGACTGTTAAGAAAACGAAGGTCAGTGATGGGCGATTTTATCTGGTGTTCCACACTTTTGTCAGGGACCTGTTTACTATTTTCTTTTACACGGAAAATGTAAAACAAAATAACGATAACCACTTTAAAAAAATACTATTATGTGGTATTTTAAAATGTTACCATCTAAAATTTAGAAGAGGATCAATTAGGCCCTCAGTGGATTAGATATAATTAGATGAGAGATTAGCACATTAATTACATATACATTAAAAGCAGCTTTAAGCTGGTGTTGACAACCAGCTTGATAAAATGTCAGCCAATGAAACCTTTGGCCTGACAGAGTAATTCTAATAACTGGCATTTACAGCTCATGAATTCTCCTCTTTTGAATGTCTGACTTTCATGGGGATGAGTTATTTTGTTCTTATTGAGTGTAATTAATATGAGTCACTGAGAGCAAAGATTGCTGATCACTGTAACAACCAGCTAACCCTAACTGGTAAGAAGTCCTCAGACTCTGCCCTACCTTTTGAGAGACTACTGAGAATGTGGTGCCCACAGACCTCCACACACACAGATCACGCTGCTATACCTGGATTTGGCTTTACGAAGGGACTTGTTGTGGAACTTCTTCCGTTTGTACCAGCTTCTAGTTCCGGACGTCTTGTTGGATCATTATTCCTGGTTGATCCAGCAGAACTTGCATCTATATGAAAAACAAATGATTAATTTCAGCACAGGCATCTGACGAGATCTAGCTTTAGGAGCTGCGTATTTATTTCAACAGGCATGAATAGCAATGAACATAAGAGTCTTTATGCAAAGTACTGTGAAATACAAGAATCTAATTTTTCTTTTAAAACAAAATGGTTATACTAGTTATTTCAGAGGTTTAGATCGTGAGGCCATCTGTGGAAACTATAGGGATTCTTGCATTTGGCAGGCAAAGCACTGCAGATGACATTTCAATTTAACTGAGCAATTTGATTGACTACTATACCAATTTTTAATTAGAAGAATAATTATTTCTTTCTGCACAATAGGTTATCTATATTGGAAAAGGCACAATGAACAAAAATCTTCTGTAGCCAAGATTCAGAAATGAGCAAAACTGCAGAAGCTTTTAGTTTTCCTTCTGGGTATTTTGATTCTGAACCAGAGGTGTTTTGTTTTTTAAAAAGAAATATCTATCTATCTACACATGGCAACAGACATTCTACCTTGCTGACCTTAACTCTTAGAGAGATCTCCAATAAAAGCTTAGTACATTGACTTGAGGAAATCTGTCAGTGGCTCAAAGTGCAGAAGGGTTTGCTTGGAAAACTAAAGAGAAGAGCGAATGAAGGTGTGTCGGCAACATTAGCACCACACTAGCTGGGGCTACACCAGGTCACAGTGGCGTCATGAAGCAGCAGATGGTCTTTACCTTGTCCAACTTTCATGAGGATCTTCATGGCTCTTGTCTGGCACACCCCTCCCTCCTGGTTATCCAGGCCCTCCAAAGACCCATTTGATGTAGCTGATTAAAAATAAAATGGACAAAACAAAAAAATAAAGAAAAATCAGGAAATCAATAAGCCAAGTTTACATGAACATGAAATGTCTGAAAACAATTTGAAAAATAAGAATTCAGTCTTAGTCACAAGTTTTCTAAAAGTATGGGGATGCTGAAAGCCAAAAAGAAAAAGAAAAAGAAATAAAGAAAAATGGATACCGGAAACAATGCTGCATGTATGCTATCTGGTTCCAAATTTATTTAGGCACTTTCTCCTTCCTTCACAAATGACTGATTTAATATTATTCTATAAATAAAAGGGATGACATCTTTTAAAAAGTCTACTGCCTCTTTGGGGGCCAAACTCAAAGAGCAAAATAGTTAATGCAGCCATTTCCAAACGTGGTAATCATCCCACGACACCTGCTTCCTTCACTGCAGATTTCCTGCTTCAAGAACAATTAGCTTGACGCTCTATTTGTCAAGCATCCAAGTTCTGTAAACACTAGAACAGGAGCCTCCCACAACCCTTGTCTTCTTTAAGAAGTAGACTAGAATTCAAGTCTTCAAAACCTCCCCTTTTCCTCCAACACATGCATTATTACTACCAATGTCAACCGTAGTCAACCTCTTCAAACCAGCTACCTGCTGTGGGAAAACTGGCTGAATGGAGGGTTCACACACATGCCCACCACTCATTCTGGGTCCTATGGCAGCCGTGGAGAGAAAGCAGGGACTTTTACCAGCTACTTGCTGGTGTTCAGCAACAGAATTCCCTTTCTACCTTAGCAGCGAGGAGTGGAAGGAAGGACAGAATTATTTTACCCTTTTCTGTATTTTTGTTAACAGCCTATGCTCTACTCTATTTAAGCACATCCTTGTCTGTCTCTTTAGACCA
Source organism: Callithrix jacchus (assembly GCF_049354715.1). Lineage (NCBI taxonomy): Eukaryota > Metazoa > Chordata > Mammalia > Primates > Cebidae > Callithrix > Callithrix jacchus. The sequence goes on from NC_133502.1 coordinate 22,154,446, forward strand.
GCAAGGTCTCTGAATAGCTTTCTAACTAAAGCTGTAAAGTGATAGGCTGCCAGGTACTTTAATGAGAAGCAGGCTTTGAATTACAGTTCGAGGTCCAGGAGAGAAAAGAAGGTGGAGAGTGCTAGACATTTTCATTCCCCTCAAGTTCGAGGGGCAAGGAACAAAAGTGTTTCATATACATTTCTGCAGCTTAAATCCATTTTCTACTTGATTATCAAAGTTCTGTCTTGTAACATTGTACTTTGCAAGGGACTGAAAAAAGGATTGATTTTCTGGGAAAAATAAATCCCAATGACATTCTTTTAATGGGATTGTTTGTTTTCCAAATAGTAGGTCAGCAAACAAGTTCTATGTGCATTTACAGTAGAAATATGCATTCCATGGAAATGATATTAACTACAAAAATAAGGCACTTATTTACTTGTCTTTGTGGTCTTGAATTAACTTTTACTTTCACTGTTTTCCTCAAAAGAAAGGCTGCCTCCTCTGTGCATAAATATCACTGTGCTTCTCTGAGTGCTTGCGTAAGCTTTCCAGTCTCACAGTCGCATCTCACCCTTCCATTACTGTGGATATTACATTTTTCCCGGGAACCTGAGCAATAGTTGCCATAATAATAATAGTTTGGGAAGGGTAGTGAGAAACAGACAGGTTAAAAAAAGAAAGATACCTAAAAACTCTGTACACGTTTGTGAATCTAAAAGAAATCTTTTTTATTCAGTGATTCATTCTGCTCTTACCCTTTTCTCTCCTCCAAATATGTGCCTAAATTTCAAAGTATCCTTTCCTCCCAAAGCTTCAAACAGTGTGGATTTCTATGTGCGGACCTTATTTCTGGACCATTTCAGAGCAGTGCTATAATCTTCAACTAATCATTGAGAATTTTTCTATTTGATTTTTCTAAAAAATTAGGATATGTCTGCATATAGAAAAAGTGAAAAGTTAATGTCTCTATTTGGCTGACAGTTTAAAATGTTTGGTACTCAAGTGGAATCCCAATGTTTTTAAACTCACATGCACATAAATGAAACTATATGCAAAAGTGCCCTCAAACTCAAAGTTAAAATGACTTCCTTTTTGTTGCTAAAAGTTTCAACAATAAGCTGAAAAATGACAAAATGAGATCTGAAGGGCAGTGCACAGAAAAGAAAGGGGAGGAATATGCCTTTATTTATTTTAATCTTGAGGGGAAAATAAAGTCACAGATTCAGATCCAAAAGAAAAACAATTAAATGAATACGAGAAAGGGAAATACAGGCACAGTAGGGCAGTTACTTGTAAACAGAATTCAGAACTGCGTCTGCAGAGGGAGAAGCTACTGATGACTTCTACTTTGTCAAATTGGAAGCACTAGAGGTGCACATTATGTGACTTTTTTTCTTTTAATTTGTAGGTCAATGCCTTTTCTGAATATCAATGCTTTTGTGTGGAGCTTCCTAGGTTTACCCAAAATGATGTCTTGACAACCACAATGTACAATCTCTAGAGTATTAAAATTCAATTGTGATCTATAATTTAACATCCACAGACTACAAGACAGTAGGAAGAAGGCTGTGTTGCATCAGAATGGAACTGCTTTGCACTGTTATGAGTGAAACATTTTTTCTTGGTTTAAAAAAAAGGGTTGGGGGGAGGAGGGAAACTTTCAAGTCTTAGAGTTGAATAAGGAAAAATCGACAGACGCTGCCTTTGCAGGTTCTTCAGAAACCACAGGCTACTGCTTGTAGAAGGAGGGTGCTTGCAGGGTGGTGAGCAAAAGTGAGCTGAACAGTCTAAGTGAGGACCGTTTTTCTGCTATATTTGGGAGTTTTAATTATTTTCTTTTTAGGTCAACTTGTGACTTGCAAAGATTACTGAAGTTATTGAAAAATTCACTACTAATATTATAAAATAACATCCAAAATGCTTGGCTGCTTATAAAGGAGCATTTAAAATACTGTTACACGTTCCACCAGAAAAGATTTTTGCCATGAGTTAGAAATGATCTGAGCTGTCATGAATAACTCTGTTTTAACCCAGTTAGTATGCTGGTCCTAACAAACTCCAGAAGGTAAACTTTACAAGTACAACTCAATTCCAAATGACTTCAGTCTGTTTTATACTTGATATAAGTATAACTTCCCATAGTGAAAATCACCTTTCCTCTCCCCTGCTACATTCTCATCATGGAGTGTAATTCTTATGCTTCCAGCCCCTCTCCTTGAACAATGACACAGGTTAAAAAAAAAAAAAAAAAAGTATCCTATCCCAATTGTACCTCCTTCCTGGCAGCAAACTCTGAAAGAAAACCGTAAGATTAATATTCTGATTTCTCCTGCAATAGTCAGTTACCAGAAGCTCAGAAAGGCTTAGTGGCTGATTTTGAAAAATAACAAGAAATTGCTAATGCTTGGAAATAAATCTATTTCCATTTCAGGAGACAATTTTGCAATTATTTTCATTGTTCATTTGAATGTACTGGGAATTTTAAACTTAGAGAGAGAGTGAAAATAAATTGTTAGTTCATTATACTTAGTTTTTCTTTGTATCTCTCTATCAGCATTATCTAATGCAGCCATAATCATAGTATTGCTAAATAGATGAAATCACATTTAATCATTCAGAGACAGAAAAAATAACATTGTTATCTCTAAGCTTTTAGTGCCCATTTTTTTCCCCTTGGCTCAGGAAGAAAATAGACTTTATAAATTTAAAAATTACTAGAAAAGTTTATCTATCCAGTTGGAAAATAGGCTTAATAAAGACACATGGGCATTTTACAGCCTGCCTTAAAAGCTTTTGCTTCAGGGGTCTAATTGCATGTAGTAAGCATATAGAAGTCACTGTATGCTTTCCCCCAAGGCCTAATTTCCAGTGGGTAAAAATTACTGCTCAGCAAAAAAGTTCCTTTCACATCCTCTTAACAGTTCTGTAGCACATCTGAAACCACAGAGCCGACGTCTTTGGTTTGCCATCTATTTGCATCTATACTTATCTGTAGTTCTCAGTCACTGGGAAGAGTATACTGGTTATCTGAGTAGGAAAAAAAAACCTGAGAACCAGTGAGTAACTGTAAAGCAGACTCAAAGGGCAAGAATATTTCTGGCTGTGCTTTTTAGCCCATCCCCACGGAGAGGAAGTAGTATTCCATTTTCACATGCCCTTATCTGATGATCACTGCTCTGCTCCCCAGGAGGCTAGGCTGCAGCCCCGTACCTTGGCTGTGTTTATAGCCCACCACATTGGTAAGAGTGTGCTAATCAGATGGAGAATCAAACTTCTGGATTTGTGCCAATATACGGGTCTCATTGGCACAGAGATTTGAAACGGGAAGAAACAAAGAATCCTACAAAATAATGCTAAGTAATTTTAAGTTCTTATGGAAACAATGACGCACCAAGAAATAAAAATACTATGGAGGGTATTTCAAATTACCTAAAAATGTAGCATATTTGTATGGGGCCAGGATGGAGTAGAGGTCTGATGGACACTTGAAAGCAAAGAAGTCCACCAGAGAGACATCTTCAGCATCGAGGGACATGAAAACCACAGAGTCATAAGACTAAAAACGTTGCCCTTATATATAGCTGCACTGGGCACAACTCGCTCTCACGTGACCACAAAACAAACAGCATTTTATGAACATTCTCTGTCAATATCTGTGGGAACTATTCTTTTCCAGCATGTTCTCACACGCTAGCCTTGCTAATTTGGATTTCTTAGGCTAGTCTTCCTACACATCAGTTTCCTTAAGCTCGATACAGACTTCTGAAGATCAGAAGACTGTTATCTTGGCAAACAGAGGAACTAAAGAAAGCATAATCCAGTAACAACATGGAAAGCAAAGCGTGACTTTAAAATAAACATAAACACAGCGACATACCAAACTGTATTACTGCTTTATTCTACCAAGGGCTATCAAATCTTTGAGTGTCAAAATAAAATGAATAAGGAAAGTTGAAAAATAAGAAGGCTGATAACAAAAATAATTCATTAATATGAATATACAACCCAGGAAGCTAAGATTTATCTATTTAACACCATGACATCAATTCAAAGTATGTACTCTAGAAATAAGAATTCAATTTCTGAAACTCAAATTAACGTAGTTGAATGCCTTGCGTTTCAAGTTATCTTTTAAGATGCTAACTTAGATGAAAAGTTCTAAACATAGAAATGATAATGTTCACTGAATGCCAAAAATAAATGACTGTTTCTTTAAAGTTAATTAATAAAATCTTCTGAAACAGAAACATCTATTCAATTTGCCAATAGGAAAAAGAGAATTTCATTCATTTTTTCCTAACTTCTTTCTTTTTATGTGTTTTTTGCTGTGGCTTTAAAATGAGAGAAATAAGAAATATAATCATGACTTTCCAAGGGCCTCATTATTCTTGTTTAGCTTAATATATTTAAAAATTTGAGCATTACTTCAGATCACATAGCACTTCATCTTATAATACCAAATTTGCCTTATCTTAGCACAAAAGTTTTATGGTATACTTCCTTAAATGGCCTCACTTGAAGAAAGAGAAATACAAAGGAAATTACTTTCAAGCAGAAATATACATTTAACAAAGTTAATTTAAATAAAACAAAATAAGCCCTCTACTTGATGAGACAGTTCTCATTAACCTTTGATTAACTCTTATTTTGCACGTAGGAAGCCACAACTAAAACACTGTATAAACTATCAGCGATGTAGGATATGTTGAGTTTCACCTGTGAAAACATTAATATGATAGGAAAAATCACTTGAATTAATACCACATTGCTATGGTTGTGTTTTGCAAATTTAAAGCAGTAAGTCATGCATTAAGAAGTAATAACTGGCTTAGCCTCAGTGACTTTTCTATGCAACACAATTAATTAGTTTTCTGCACTAAACAGAATAATTTGGAAAGTAGATTCTAAAATAGAATCACAATTTAGACCTCCCCTCCTGTCTGCTAGCATTGAACTATGCCTGAAAATGTACCAAGTACAAATGGATGCTCTTAGAGAAAATGATACAGCTTTATTTCTTCATTTCAAATACTCATCATGAACAACAACAGGACATTCTACCAAGAGCTCAGAAATAAGAGGAGTGTTAAAACTGGAACAACTCTGAAACACTTTGGTAAGTTGTTTTTGTTTGTATGTGCACTTAAAAGGCTTTGATGACATCTATTACTTAATTACTTCTACTTGGGAAGAGAAAGGATACCAGGATACAGAACTGAGTTTACAGATGCCACCATGCCAGGTGAGGCTTGGACACTGAAGGAGGTGGTCAATCTACTGAGAGAACAGTCACAAAACAAAGCAATAAACATCACATCTAGAACAGGAGAAATTCTATTATAGCTTTTGCATATGGCCTTTTAACTATTAAAAACCAGATGAATGTCAAGTAATAATCAGTGAAGACACTCAGGACCATAGGTATTGTTGACAATGCAGACCTGAAAAGTTACTGACTACAGACACTCAGACTGAAAAGACAAAAGAGCAGAAAGCAGTAATAGCAGGTACACATGTAGGTGCATCTACCTGTGTGCGTGCAAGCAGGTATACATGGAGGGGGTATAGATCAAGAAAACATACCCTCCAGGCTCAGTGACGCACACTGACACTTTTCTGAGAAAGATCAGACAGTACTGGCGATAAATTTCACTTCCTCCAACCGCCCCCCCACCCGCTTTTTTTTTTTTTTTCGGCTAGAGATGTGTTTAACCACGTAAGATTATTTATGAAGTTGTTTATTTCACTTCCCCTCAAAATATTACTTGCAATACCTTGGAGTCTTAAGTTTTAATGAATTCTGTTGAGGATAAACATAACTTTCTAAATCCAAGATCTTATTGTTAAAAGTTATAATGATTTATGCAAGAGGAATCTCTCAATTTAAAAAGAAAAGACTTCAACATGATTTCAAAAAAATGAAAAGGAAAAGGCTTGTAATCTAGTATACTTTAAGGTATTTTTTTTTATTGCCACAGTAATTCAGAAAAACTTAATATAGTGGGAACATGAGAGTCAATGGTAAAAGAATAAATAACTTTACATAAAAGAGCCAGCCTTAGACACATCTGAATATGTGTCCTGAGCTAGGGAATCTGGGAGTGGCCAACCTGGAGAGTCATTCTTTGTCTATGAGGAACATCTGAGCGCTCGTCCCATCCTGTGGAACATGGACTGTACAGGGACTGAGATCCTAAGTCGGGAGTAAATGGAGGTTGCCACATGGAAGGCATTAGAATGATGGTGTTAAGTGAAAATGCTATAGCTGGCTAGGCGTGGTGGCTCACGCCTGTAATCCCAGCACTTTGGGAGTCCGAGGCAGGTGGATCACGAGGTCAGGAGATTGAGACCATCCTGACCAACATGGTGAAACCCTGTCTTCACTAAAATACAAAAAATTAGTGTGTGGTGGCACGTGCCTGCAGTCACACCTACTCAGGAGGCTGAGGCAGGGGAATATCTTGGAGCCGGGAGGCAGAGGTTGCAGTGAGCCAAGATCGCACCACTGCACTCCAGCCTGTGTGATGAAGCAAGACTGTCTCAAAAAAAAAAAAAAAAAAAAAATGCTATAGATAAACTACATGCTGTTTGCAAGTAGTTAGTCTTCCTGCCCAGCTCACTGTTTCAGGGCCATGTGGATATTTGTGCAGCCCACCGCCACTGGACTCTTTCTCTCTTGTATATAAGCCCCCAGTAAAACCCCATGTCTCAAAACAAACAAACAAAAAAGAGTCAGCCTTAATATAACACGGACCAAAGTCTACTAAGAAAGAGGAATTGTGTTTTAAAAATAGGTGGCCAGATGACCACTTCAATAGCAATGACTAAGCTCACATTTTTAAAGAAAAGAATAATGTAAGAGTTCCAAAGATAAAACTTAATTCCCTATTGTCTATATTAGCTATACTTAAGCATCAGATTTTTAAAAATGAAACTTCCCAGGGAAAGGATAGTGATTATATCTAATGAAAATATTCTGAACCATGAAGCAGCATGTGCTTGAGTGAATTATTTCCAGCACATCATCCAGTGCCCGCTTTCAAGATTTAAACAGTCTCAATCATTAAAACAGCCTTGCCGAGATATGAAAAGGTCTAGCTAGGAAAGGGTGGAGTAAAAAGTTCATGGAGGGGAGGGTGCACATCCCACAACCCTCTAGCTCATTCTACTGTCACTAATTGCATGCAATGATATTAATGACCCAGTAATTGCAAGACGAGTAGCACTGAAGTGGAAAACATCCAATGGAGGCAGAGTTCATCTCTAGGTGGTTGGACTTCACTAGCGACCGAATTAATGTCTGCTGACAGTTTCAAATATAACACTGCCGATGAGAAAATGTGCCACTCTCATGGCACCATGGTTTGGATGGACATGTTGTTTGCTTTGACCACTCAGAGACCAGCAGTAACGACAATAAGGTGCTCCTATTGCAATTTGCCCTACACACGAACCTTTATTCTGTTCAGGGGACATGTTCTATACTCTTTAGAATCCACACCAATTTCCCACAGGTTTGCTCCAATAAAAGAACACCTTCATCTCCTGTTTAACATCAGCAACAACAAAACGGGCTACTTCACCAGTGCAAAAAGCCACTTGCAAAGCAGAACTGTCACCCAGCCTGGCTCTTCTGTAATGAGATCAATTACACTCCAGCTTGAGGGTCTGCCAATCCATCAGTCCACCCATCCATCCAGCCAGCCATCCAGCCAGCCAGCCAACGAAACCGTAGCACTTGTACCGGGCTGAGAACATATGAAGTCTTATACTACCTCTACTTGTATGTTTGAGAGATTTTTATTTTTAATAACTATATTATGTGGCAATTTTCTATTCAGGGGCTCAAAATACTTGCTAACATAAAAACACAAAATAGTATAGACTTACTAAAAATATTGGAATTAAAAGTATGTCTTAAAAAAAAAAGAAAATTCATAAGATCTAACAAATTGCCACAATAACCACCTTTCCCAATGGCCTTCCTTTCCTACTATCCTGTAAGAGTTTCTTAGTTCAACTTTGGGGTAAGATGATTGCAAGTTAGTTCTGTTACACAATACATGACAAAGTGTCAGGACCAAAATGTCTGATACCAGCATCGAGTTCATCCTTTATAGTTCATGAGCTTCTCTGCTGTTGCTACATATACAACATGTGTGTATGTATCCTCCCTTTGCTGTCTCTACATGTGTGCTATGTATGCATGCATACCACCTTTACTATTGCTACATGTGCACTTAGGTGTCTGGACCCGGGAGGCACTGTTGTAAACCAGTGATGCCAGTCTAAGGGTCCAGTGGCCCTGGATTGAGTTTGTCTCTGATACCTGATGGCCAACTAAATTGTACTAAGCTATGCATACTCTCCAAGTTTTGGCTTTCTCACAGTGATAAAAATTGCACTAGGACGTGTGTTTCTAGACTTCTAAGTGAGACAAGTGTATGTGAAGGTCACAACACTTCCTGAAGTGATCAAATACATAGACTGAGATTTTGAAACTTCAGGAACAAATGTGTGACTCTTACGAACTATATAAATAAGTTTTCTCAAAGTAGTATTTGTTATGTTTGTCTATATGTCTTGGCTATTTTCATGTGTCTCACTTTGCTTTAAAGTTGTATCTTCTCGGTGAATGTTAAATGTTTCTAAGAAATAAATCTGTCCTCTTTCATACCTGTACTAGGTCTCTAGTATTGTCCAACTACTTATAAATCCCAGTGAACCTTTAAAAAGCCATAAATACAGACGTTAAAGATCCTAGGGTATTTTATGAAATAGTGAAGGCAGTTTTATTCTGAGCAATTCCTAAATAATTACTGCTGTCACAATGGCTTAGGTGATGTCATCTAACGTGTACACAGTCTCCATCCACAATAGCCTTTTCCTCCTACACACTGAGTCACACAGACAAACATCCCAATGGTCATGCTCCATTACACCTGAGAGCCAGCAGTTTCTCAGTACAATCTCAAGTTAAGCAGAAGCTGAGACTTTATTCCTCAAGTGTAAAAAATTTATTCATGTTAAATTCAATAAGGAGCCTCACTGATACACTCTGGGAAAACCTTGAATACGGCCAGAAAGGGAGTTCACATGATGTTAAGAAATAACAGAAACAACGCTTCTAATTATCAGACTCATGGACTGATCCACTTTCCCAGCTAGCCTCAGAGCTAACGCAACTCTGACACATTTTCTTCTCTGGAGGACCATTTATACCACATTAGGATGCTGCTAAAATTATCAGTAAAGACACGGTATTTTCTTTCTGTAACAGGGAACTGAGAAAAAGTCCTGGCAAGGCTGGTGACATGGAAACTGGGAAAAATGATTATATGTATCTGAAGACTCCTCCCCTGTCTGTCTCTTTTGGGTCTTACAAAGGATCTGCTAACAAGCTTGGGCAATTCCAGGAACAAAAAAGATACATAAATGCATGTTTCTTGGTAAAAGAAGCTCAAGGACAAAAGAGCTTTTATAACACTCAAAGAAGACCGAGAGAAGATCTTATAATTAAGTTATGCAGCATGACTGAAACACGTAAACTCTTTGGAGTTCCATTTTATGGATGGACTTCAAATCACTGAAGCTTTTGTGGGCCCATCCTCTCCAGCTTGCAGCCAGCACAGGTCTGCTTCCAGCCTGGAGCCTCATACTTCCTCCCCGCTCCAGAGTTAACTCTTAGTTGTACATATCTGGGTGGAAGTACACATTTTATATCTCCCACCCACGGACTGCCATCAACCCTGTGAAGCAGGTGCTGCCACTATCCCACTTTACAGATGATGAGACTGAGGCAGAGACAGGTTAAGTTACTTGCTGAAGGGCACTCAGGAACTTGGGTCTTCCAGACCCTGGACTCTCAACCTATGATGTTGATCTGTTTCTCTTGGACTGGGGTTGGGTGATGGTGCTGTATCCCCCAAGCACCCAAATGCACAGTCTCCGGCAAGATTCTGATGAATATCCTATTACAAAGATGCCAGCTGCAGGTTAAAAATAAAAGTGTGTTTAAATGCTTGAACTTAGCCATTATGCACAAGGTATCAAACATAAATCCTCACCCTGCAGTCAGAGGACCCAACTGACAGGCTGATGTTGCTGTATCACCAAATGGGATTACATTTAATGATGGAAATGTGGCTTTTGCTACATTTATCATACATAAATAATTCATCAAATAAAGCACATAATCGCTTTATACAGCCCACACATTATTCTATATTCTAAAAGCAATCTATAGGTAAGAGGACATTTGAAAGCTCCTGTAACTATTTTGCTAGAGAAAGAACAGTGCATTCAGTACATTTCAGTGCTATTTGCCAAACCTACTCCCCAGAAATAAGTAAGTAAAAGACAGAAAAAATAAGAAAACAAATATATGCTCAACAACACAAGCAATAGACTCTAAAGTTCTTCTGTTTTGATTCTTTAAGAATACTGTTTCTTTATATTTGTGCAAGCATTTCACTTTATTTTGTGATTCTGCTTAGAAGTGAAGTATATGTCTAAAAAAATAGCAAAGCTGTTTGTAGAGCCTTCCAATTTTACATGCTCTTTATTAAAAAAAAAAAAAAGCTACAGAAGACTAAACCAATGAGGGCCCTTAGAAATGGTAGCTTCTCCAGACTCATTCAAGGAAGACTCATTCAAGGAAGACTGACTGCCAAGGCATGGAGAGGGAGGGAGGCCTCCAAGAGGGATGCCGTGAACACCACAGGGTGGATCTCACAGAACAACTTTTAATCAAACTGTCCTTAGTACAGATGACTTACAGACTATGCCACAAGACATGTCTTAGCTATGGATTTGTAGCAAAGTAATGCAAAGGCCATATGAAGCTAAACTGGGAGGTGCTTCATTAATATGGTTTTCTTTGTCTAACGGCTTTGCTGTAGCTACTGTTCACTTGAAAAGTATGAACACAATGGCACTCACTTTGCATCCACCTCTGACTCACATGATTTTGGTTGTGTGATGGAAACCTCTTTGTGGGTATTTTGCAAGGTTTTATGCTAAGGTCGAAGAACGCATAGAACCTTGCTTGGTAAGGACAGCTGTTGCAAAGAGCCAACACACCAAACCTGCCAACTCCTTCAGTTCTGGGTGTCACCTCTGAAAAGAAACTAAAGCAGGCACAGAAAGTGCTGCAAAGAAAACTCTATGGATAAAGGCTAACAAGAAGGCTTTCCCAGTATCAACCAGAGAATTTAGTAAGTTTAAGACAAAGCTTCCCTTGAAAATGGGCAATTTCAGAACAGACAGTTATTCGCTGAACATTAAAAAAATCTTTAAAAACATAATAAAAATAATTATATGTTATGTAAAATATCTACTCTGTTTTTAAGGCAGTTAAAGATCTAAACATAATAAAGAAAAGGTCTCCTCAGACCACATGGCCATAGTATCTCCATCTATGGATCACTTGAAGATTAGAAGATTTCATTATGCAACTTAGGTCCATGGCTGATTACTGAAATAGGTCACTTGAAAAAGTCAATTCTAAACAAGAAGAAAAACCCATATACACATGCTCCTTGACTTAGGTGGGACTGTATCTTGATACTTAATAAGCACAAGGTAAGCTAAAAAGATTGCTAAATAGCAAATGCATTTAATACTCCAATAAACCCATCAGAAAGTTGAAGAATTTAAGTTGAACCATTGTAAGTTGGTGACCATTTGTATATAATTTTGCCACAAGTTAAAAAGCAAAAAACCATCTGTGAGAAGAATTAATGAGGATGCATACCAGTTTGCCTCATCATCTCCTAAGCAGATTTAGTGAATACTCAGTAGGTTTAAAAAATACAGTTCAAATTAAAAATGAATATTCACTTCTCAAACTCAAAAGTGTGATGACTATATTTTAAAGCAGGTAACACCACAAATCAAATTAAATGTTTTTAAAGAATTTACAGAGGATCCTGCCCATTTGAAACCACACTAACAAGTGATCCTATATAGGATTTGTATGCCCAACCATAAGATGGCTTGAAATTGGAGAAAACCTCCATCATTAGCCAGAAAAATGACAACACCAGAAGTGCTTTTTAGAGAAGTAAATTAAAGTTTAAAGAAATAAAGTGACTTTCTCGTTAAGCTCAGACAGCAGGACTAGCAAGTAAGACTCTAGGTTCATGTAGGGTGCTCCCCAACGCAAGTTGGCCCCTTTGGACTGCTCCTCAGTGGGTATAGTCAAGCATGCCTCCAAAGCATCAGATCTCTTTTTCCTTTCCATGGAAGGAAATCAGCACACAATAACATATTTATTATAACACTGCTCACTGTAAAGGCACTTACCAACTAGACACTCAGATTTAGGGTTAAACCCATGTAACACTTATTAAAGCAACTCAAATGCCAATATTATTTACTGTCTCAAAGTGAACCAATGATTTAAAGTGTTAAAAATATGCATGTGAATTTTAATACTTTCCATCAAGCTACCTAGCACTATTTGTAAATGTACTAATATAAAAATTGCTAACTTCAAGAACTTTCCATCTCAAAAAAACCAGTACAGAGCTGAGCATATGCATGTGCATTTGTCTGATATGCAAAGTAGTGACTTTTTTAAATCCATTAATTATTTTGGTGTCTTTGGACTTTTGCAGAAGCAATACAAAGCCAATATTAGTTTGTAAAACTATTTTAACATTTGTTCTCTGCATTTCTCATTTCCTTTCTAGGGAAACTTGTAGATCAATAAGCTTTGCTGCAGGGTGGGTGAGAAATTGGCTTCTATATTTTCCCAAGTATCTGAAACACCTTCCTCTGCCTACGCCATCATGGAAGTCTTTCAACTCTGCCGAAAGTCTCAGCAGGACTTCCTGGCACACTTCTAAGCCCTGAGTCCTTCACCCAGCCCTAATGACAATCCCCAAAACAACATTCAAATAGCGTCTCATAGTTTCAAACTTGAGACCCTCAACTCTACATTAAGAAAGATTCATTCATCCTTGGCTACCACATGCTTTTGCATAGTAAATCTTAACTCTAAGGAGAGCTCTGATGGCTAGAGTAGCTCAGTAACTGCAATGAACCTGCAGTGTGGTATGAAGAGTTCCAAAAAAAGAAAATAAGGGATGCCATTATTGTGTAGATGAATATTATAATTATAAATTAAACTGTGCTTCTAAATACAAATCTCTCATGTATTGATAAAAAGAAATTATTAAATGTTCACCACATTAAGCAAATTGATGTTGGTAAACCATTTCTTTATTTGCATATCTTGCCTATTATTTCACAGTAAAAGTTAAACTCTCAATCTTTACTAAAATTCCACTTTCGCTCAGTGGGAACTTAGAATTTGCAAAACATTCCTTATGAAGTCCTAAGCTAAAATAAGGGGAGACACTCTGGGTCTGTTGGCTCATCAGTGGACCTGGGCTGCATCCACAGGGTAGGCAGATGCAGTCACTGCCCAAGAGTATCTAATCTCTAGTGTGTCCACTCTTCTGGTACCACTACCTTCTTTCCCCCATCCCACCCAGGGGCATTCACTTTCTTCATAAATTTATCTGATCAGTTTCAATTCCCTGTAAATGTCATGCTAAATAGTAGCTTTCACTGAAAAAGTCTTACTTTAAAAGTCTTTACTAATATAAACATACATAAAGAGTGGTATATACTCTACCACTCCTTTTTTTTTTGTTACTAATTCTTGATAAGCTACTCTATATATCAAGTTGGCTTTAAAAATAGGTTTTGGTTCCCTGCTTTAAAGTACAGCTCTTGAGCTGGGTGCGGTGGCACATGCCTGTAGTCCCAGCTACTACTTGGAGGCTGAGGTGGGAGGATCACTTGAGCCCTGGAGTTCAAGGCTACAGTGAGCTGTGATCACGCCACTGCACTCTAGCCTCGGCAACAAAGCTAGACCCCCCCTCTAAAAAAATAAAATAACAATAAAGTGCAGCTCATAGGTTGAGCTGCAAGAGTTTCCGTTTCATCACCAAGAGTCCCCTACCTAAAGTTCTAAGAGTCCACCATGGGGCAAATAATAAACCAGCGCAGACAGCAGTTCCCTACAAAACAGGTCTATGGTAACCAAGCGAATGGAAAATTCAACACAATTATAATTTTAAACAAAGGAGATTAAGAAAAAAGACTTCATTGCTTGAATGATGTGAACAGCTATCTAAGTCACCTAGACTTTAACAACACCTGGGGCCCTGGGAATGATGCTGGCCTCGTGCCAGCGAGGGATCTGCACATAGTAGGTATGGGCTCCAAATGCGCTCATCAGCCGACTTTACGTCCTTATGAGTTAGCCTCAGATATAACACAAAGGATACGTGCCACCTATTCCTGAAACAGTGTGTCAAACTATTTTATACATATAGGAAAAAAGAAGAGTAATTCACTGAGCAAACCAAGTTTCATCTTTGTCTTCTGAATCTGGTTTTAATGTGACCTTTGCCTGTCATCCCCATCCTTCTAATTTATGAGTTCATCTTCTCTGGATTGGTAAATTCTTGAGGAAAACATGCCGTTATACCACTGTGTTCACTGCTGAACCCCTAGCACTTAAGCACAGTTTCTGCCACAGAATAAATACGAAATGAATGAGTGAATGAATGGATGGATGGGTGAAGAGAGAAGGCATTGCACAAGATTTACCTATCAATATCCATCAATGGTCCTTAAAAATGGTTTTGTCAGTAGAGATGCTGAATATATTCATATAATACATTTATTTCAATACTATGAGAATTCTAGGAGTTTTTTTTTTTCTCTTTGGGGATGTATACTTAATGAATACTGGTAGCACAGGGTCCCAAATTCAATGAAGGTTGCTTTGAAAAAAAAAAGGGGGGGACAATTTTTCAGCAAAGATTCTCACCAAATTATTTGCCACAATAATTTTAAGGAAACAAAAATTGATACAAACCTATATAGCTTACCCTAATTTCTATAAAATAAATGAATAAAATTATACTTACATATAATGTAATAATCTTTGTTCTTCTGAAATTCTAGACCCCAGAGGTTAGGGCTGAATTCTTGAAACTTGATGGTGAATTTTACGTCTTGGTCTGGTCTGGCACAGTTGAGGAGAGGGGTATTTTCCTTCTTAATAGTGCATCTGTCTGCTTGGTCTTTATCAACCATATAAACTTTATAATATTCATACTGGCCAACAGTTTTAGAGTCCACTTTGGGGCATATAATATCCAATTTGTCTCCTATCTGTGGGTATAGTACCAGTCCTTGTCCAGGTAGAAATCTAAAAGCATAAAAAAAAAGCTATTGAGTTGATAAAAATTAACAGTATTAATGAGAGTTACAATACAGCCAGCCAATGCCAATAATCCCAAACTACAAATTTTCAGATTCATGCTTTTATTTACCAAAAGTCTCTTAGTTCAGATCAATATGGGATAAATGTATTTTGGAATTAAGCTTTAAAAGAAAAAGGAAAGACAGAACACCTTCCTTACTCTGTGCCATAGGATCGGGCTACCTGCTGCCATTTCTTTACCACTCCCTCACTTGCGGTATTTCAGTACTCCTTTGTGTAACTTTACAATGAACTTTTCCTCCACCATGAGTCACATCTTCCCACATGTTTGTTATTTTTTAACCACTGGCAGCTTTAGTTTATTGGGCATGCCACAGAGAGAGCTCATCAGTTGGAGGGAACAGTGAATCCACTAATACTTTGTTGTCCTGTTAGTTTCCATTTGCTGTTGATGTTAATTAACAGACAAGTTTCATCAAGAATGTTTCAAATTACTTATCATAATTAGTCACTGATCAAACAATGGGTTTTTTATTACACTGAACAAAAGAAATGTCTGACAAACCCATAAAAGATAACCAGAAATAATTAGTTGTAGTATTGATTCAGCTGCAGAATGAAGAGTCCTCTACTTGCAAGGACAACAACCACTGTCCCTGCTCTACAAATCTTTTTTTTCTTCCCTTGAGATGTATTTGCTCCAATTAATTCTTAGAAGCAAATCTTTAGAACTAAGACTACTGATACAATATCCCCTTAATGCTCATAGCTAAAAGCCTCCCTCCTCCCTTTCCTCTTTCTTGCTAGCCATGCTGCTGAAAGCTCTTTCTTAATGGGGAGTTTCTCTGAAAAACTGAAACAAGAACTTCCTAATGAACATCCTTCTACAAGTGCTAACACTAACAACACACTTAGAAATCCCAGCTCGTTCCTAAGCAGCCAAGCCTGCAGGCTCATTAAAATATTAAAGCCTGAGAACAAAGAATCGCCTTCGAATCCTTCCAGTACAACCCTTTCTTTACCCAGAGACACCCACCAGCCATGATGACTACAGGGTCATAATTCACTGAAAGATAAAGGATGATAGGGCACCTCCAATTTTAAACCTATACCAAGGTAATAGCTTATGATTTATGCTAATGAATGGTATTAATTTTCTGAAAAGTGCATGATGAGCGTGGTTATGAAGCAGCACAAAACATAAGAGAAATCATATTATGGATTCATATTAAAAGCCTGCACTGTTTACTGGCAGGAAAAATGTATGTGGCTGTTACCTCTTTCTTGGCCATGTGTTACTAGACAACCCCCAAAAGAGGAGTGGTCCCTTTCTTTTAAATTGAGCTCCTCTAGCAAGGATATATGTCATTCATCCATTCAAAATAAAATCTTTCTGTGAAACAGAACTCAAAATGAATTTTTATAACAATGATATATTTAAAACCACCATGTGTGTGCTGTTGAAGAATTCTCTAGAACTTCTGACAAATGCAGATCAGTGAGAGCCTCTCTGTGGTATCCCCTCAAACCTTCTGAATGTCAGTGTATTCTCTTTAGACAATGTCAACTTTATGGACAAAACGCAATTCAGTTTCTCAAGTAACAGACCGAATCAGAATGTTTGTGGAAGAGGCTAATTTCTTACCTCGCCGCAACCCCTCCAACACACATACAGTAATTCTGATGTGCTGCTGAGGTCACAAACCTCAGGCAAGATGCCAGGCAGTAGGCACAAACTCAACTCCATAAGCATTAAATTGATCATCTTCCTGCCATTTCCTTTTTCTCCTGTCTTATTCCTTGATCTTTTTAGGACATTTTTAAGGTTTACAAACACGAGGGGTCAGTTCCTGCCTAGGGTTTCTCACACCACACCAAACACTTTCTATCCTGAATCTGCTCCTTCTGTAGCATGCAGACAGCACTATGTAAGTGTTAGCTACTGTTACAAGTATTCCTAAATTACAAGCCCTCGGGGCTTCCCAGGCTTCAGAGATCAGGATTCTTACCAAGCCAGATGTACCCATTTCCTCAACCATTCATTTAGCTCTTTTAAGAAAATGCATCACACCCCCTCCCAAGCTGTACATCACTGCAAATCTTAGAACTCTCCCACATTACACCCTATGTCTCAAGTTTGGCTCACTAAGCGCTTTCTTCATTCAAAATGCTCCCGAGATCCTGTTTCTTTCATGAGGACTTTTTTCTCCTGCTTAACTGAAGACTCAGGAGCTTTCTTCCCTGGCCATGCAAGTCACTCCTCTTGACTCTCACCATTCACTGATGCCGTGAGGTCGAAAACACGTGAAACAGGGGTCGGTGGGGCTTCGGGGATCTCTGCCTTTGAGACCATATTTTCAGGAGGCATAAGTCACATAAATAATTTAATGAGCCTTTTTTTTTTTTTTTTTGAGACGGAGTTTCACTCTTGTTACCCAGGCTGGAGTGCAATGGCGCGATCTCGGCTCACCGCAACCTCCGCCTCCTGGGTTCAGGCAATTCTCCTGCCTCAGCCTCCTGAGTAGCTGGGATTACAGGCTTGAGCCACCGCACCTGGCCCTTTAATGAGCCTTTTAATTCATTTTACAAACAAGCCAGGTCTTCCTTGATGTAAAGTTTTCGTTCAGCATGTACTGTCCAACTTTGATAAAAATCTGTAAGGGTCAGTGAAGGCAACCCTGGAGAAGGCTTATCAAAACAGAAGTTTGGCAGAGAGGCTCACATTTCAATACACATATTTGATATGCAAATCCCGGTAAAACTCATCATTCCTGATGCTTCCAAAAGCATTATTTCACCTTGCAGAACACACTGTGGCAAAACATGAGGCAAGAATTTGATCCTCAGCTCTTCAAAAGTAATTGTTTCTAGAACTCATTAAAACAATGATTGTTTCTTTAATTAAATCAATGCAAAAGGCCCCAATACTTGAGTGCTTTAGTAGTTTATTTTTAAGCATATACCTAAACAGCCATAGCATGCCAGTCCCTTTAACTGATGAGGTTCTGGCTTCTCAGTGGACAGAGTGCAATTGAGCTGAGAGCCTGAACCACATTCTCCTGGCCATGTGTTCAGGATGTACAGTCTGCGTTACTGACTCTGCCTCCCGGGAACTCTCACACTTCCTAAAGCACTGTGGCAGCAAACAAGAGCACTGTGAGTGTAACGACTACGTATTTTGTGCCAGACTTTGTGAGTGGCAGAAAAGTAGAGATCACTGATCATTAGGAATTTATAGTCTAGCTCCCTGAGGGTAGGAAAGTCCAACATGTGACTAATTCAGTATTAAATGCCCAGCGGCTGACATTGACTATTAGAGCTCTATAAATAATGTATTTGTTGAAAAAAAAAATAGGAATGAACAAATAGAAGCTAACATTTATACAAACTGAAGTCAAATGAAGTACCACTATTTGCAGATCACAGGCATGATAGGAATTCTGAAGACAGAACCACTTAGAGTTGGGCAGGACACACCGAGGAGGAGAGACTGATTTCCGCAGATGCTCTTCCAGGCACAGTGGTGTTCCTAGAGAGCAACGGGCCCTGCAGATGGAGTTTCTGACCCTTTCGCTCAGAAAAAGTCTTAAGTATCGGCAGTCTTCTACAATCCCTCTCTACTTAAAATGCAAGGCAATCAGCTACTTCCAGAAACAGTAATAATACAAACACAGCTGCTTTGAAGCACTTGCTCTTGGCTCAGCACTGTCCAAAGCCCCTTACATCCCATGTTCTTCATTTAAGCATGCATGGACCTAACACACAAAACAGGTGAAGACATGCTGCTGTCCAATGAGCCATGACAGGAAAAGTCCCCTTTCTCTGCATACTTTTCGATTCTCACTGCAGCACATGAAACTGTAACTCTGGCCTTGGGAAACACTTCCCCCCTCCCCAAATCAAGCTGTTGACAGATAAGCCATGAAGGGAAATTGAGAGACAGCTAATACATGTGAGTGTCAGCACATGTGAGTGTCACATGGAGAGCCAGAGAAAGTCTAGCTCCACGCCAAGTACACATCAGTGGTGCCGAAAAAGAAGAGGCTTCTTCTGAGGCGGTCATCTGAGACCATGGCTTAGATATGCAGCCCTTCCCCAGGAGGCCAGGAACTAAAAGGTGAGGAAGAAACATATCAGCTACATGGAATTTGAGTTTTACATGTAATATTACAGATGGACTCCAGACAATTATACAAACAGCAGACTACAGATGAAAAGCAAATGGAGTGAGTTCACTAATACTATCATTTTTTAATGGAAAACAATGAGTTCCATAGGTTGTAATCAAGTCGGTAAACAGAGTTCCTATTTCTGAAGCGATGGGGTTTATATCTGAATTGTTACTTTTAGATTGCTTAGGCACATTAAAATCAAACTACACAGCACATCTATCTATGCCCTAAATATTGTAATATTTAACAATATGCTTCTCCTATGCTGACTCTCAAAGTGTTAAAAAGAATGATGATGATGACAACAGGTTAATTTTAAATCACTAAACTGACTTTCCATCGTGGATGCCGAATACAGATTTCTTTTTGTGTGTTCTGATAATGTTCAACTCGGAACCAAAAACAGCAGAGTAAAACTGCCACAGTTACCACCCATACTGCATGAGGGGAGGCTGTTCTTGTCCAACTTCGCCCAGACAGAAAGTGGTTAGAGAGAGGTGTCATTTAATAAAGTCTGCTGATTTTGAACCCCAAATAAAAAGCAAAGACCACCAAAAGTGATTCATGTCTCACACAGGAGAGAGAACAAAGCCAGACCAGTTCCATCTCTGAGCAAAGTCAGAGCAGGCTCTCCACTGTCTTCCTGGGAGGGGAAAGCTGCCTCTTCCTTTCCATCAAGAGAATGTCCAGGTTCAGGACTGCTTCCCGTGCCATGGCATGTGGCTTGGTGCATTTTCACTGGAGGGCCTCCCTGGGAGCCATGGGAAGCTGCTCTAAGAGTGGGGCATACTGGGTGGAAACAGGCAACTCCTCCAATGGTTTTCCCCAGTGAATAAGTTCCAAGCAAGACAATAGATGTCCTGCCTTTGAATCAAATATAGAGACAATATAATGTGGAAAAAACTGGAAACACTCAAATAGGGCTTCCAAACTTAACATGCCTCTGGTGAAATGATCTGATATTAGAATCTATTTTTACTCTTGGATTACCTATTTAACTTAATCTAAGCTTTTACAAGTTTTTCACCAATCTGGACTCTAATATTTCTACATAGATACTTTGGCTAAGTCTAATAATCTCAATTAGACATGAATATTTAGTAATCTAAACTGGATCTCTAACAATTTAATTTAGACATTTCAACTTCAGTCATAATCTTTAAAAAATAGTCATTATGCAATACAATATTCTTTAATATTAACAGACTGAAACATATCACAATTAATCACAATTAATGAAGATAGCAGAAAGTTTTAACCTACACTATGAGCACAGGCTTGTTTAAAACACAGGCCTAATACACTGAGAAAAACCAGCCACTTAGAGATCAGAGGTCACAGAGAAAAATAAAAAATAAAAATAAAAAAAAGAGATCAGAGGTCACCACATGTGATTTTCATTCCCAGACCAGACCACAGCACGTTGGGATATCAAGTCTGGACTTTTCTGCTGACCAGTATTGCATTATCAGGTCTCACAGGTGCCTGGGAAGTAGACAGAGGCAGTGGTTGCCTGAT
The DNA here is from genome assembly GCF_049354715.1 of Callithrix jacchus. Classification (NCBI taxonomy): domain Eukaryota; kingdom Metazoa; phylum Chordata; class Mammalia; order Primates; family Cebidae; genus Callithrix; species Callithrix jacchus. Next base: position 22,175,371 of record NC_133502.1, read on the forward strand.
CTATTTCTGCACTTTGCCCAGTGTAATAGGAGGATCTGTGGGAAGCCAGCAGTAGAGATGTTTATGGAGAGCTGTGTAGTGAACCTGAAATTGCACTACCTACTCCCCCCTCACCCACAGCTACTCCATTTTCCCTGCTTCTTTCTTCCCCTGACCACACTACATGCACCTTAGCACAAACATCTGATGCTTTCATACAAGTTTCTTCAGGGTTGGCCAAAGCATGTAGATTAACCAAGAAGAAAACCCAAATCTCTGGGGGGGCCACTTGACGCTAGTGCGTTCTCTGGAAATACACACGAAATGTGTGAAAATATACCTGGTGGCTCTCCTGAGGGAAGCCATCGATCCACAGAGGGAAAGGATGGAAGAAGGATGAGTTAATATGTCAGTAACTCACTGCAAGAATACTAAGCTGACACAGAATAAAGAGATCAGAACAAAAAGATACAAACAGGAACTACCAGTTTCTATGTCCAGTCAGATAACTAGGCCAGGTAAACTCCAAATCTAGACAGATACAATGACAGTGCTTGGAAATGCTGTGGGAAAGCTTCTATTTAAAAAGTATCAGATTAGATCCAGAGCCACTTCTACCTAATGTTATACACATAAAAATCTATTTAAATAAAATATTATCTGTGCGTAATTATGGCAGGTTTCATGCACTTGAGAAACAGGGCCACATGACTCACATAACAGGACAAGGTGAGTCCTGACATGGATGCTGGTATACCTGCAAGTGGAATAAATGCGGGTCAGAGGAGAGGACCCTACATAAAGCTCTTCTACCTCTGGAGCAAACTGCCCAGCAGTCAATTTGCAGTACCTTCCACAAAGAATTTTTATTTTTCTTTTCATTTCAAAATTATATAATTAGCATATATGATCATTGTAAGTAGATGGCTAATTTCAGTTGAAAGCATACACATCAATATACATGGTATGTTGTTCTGTTTATTTTGCTGACTACAAGGAGATAACCATAAACAAATGGTCACACGTACCGCCTTTACCTGAGACCACTTTGGGCTACTGAATGGTGGACTTAGAATGATTTTTAGCTTTCTGTGTTTTCTTTGCAATAAACAGTCAATGCTTTTGTGATAAGATTAAGACATTATTTTTTATGGAGTTTCAGAAAAACTTTGTACTATCTTTCATAACTGACTTTAAAAATAAGCATTTAAAATATTTAATGCCTACAGACTTCCTAGCGAGCAAGTAAACAAAAGTAACCTAGTTGAAGTTGTGGCCTGATTAATACATACATCTGAGTCCACAGAAGCTGTAGTAACAAACTTGTTTACTCAAATAAGTGAAAAATAGGGACTACATACAATCTATGCTTAATCATTGAACTGTACAAACATTTCAAAGAGTCTAAACCCCAGCTTTAAAAAGAGGTTCAGCCTCTTGTTGCAAACCAAAAGTCATATGATAAAAGTTTACTCCCAAACCAGTGATCTGTATGAAGTACACTTTGAATTTACTCCATTTTGGAAAACATGCACTTTTTCCGTCAAAGGCTTTAATTTTTATTTTAATTAAATGCCAAAGCCTACAGTGAAGAAGAGAAGTCAGAGTACAAACCAGTTTGTCTGCAATTCCGAATGTGGATGAGCAGTCTGCAGCTCTGCTGTAATTGGCTGGTGTTTTCAGTCAGCTCCTGACAAAGGATGCATGCTGCTCTGGATAAGCCCAAACCCTTGACCCTTCACCCCACCACGCACTTTGGGCCTGCCATGTCTATATGGAGCTAGAAGACCATTAATGCCAAAGACCGAGGCTCCTTTTCGAAGTGCTCTGTGCATCTGGGAATGCAAATACTCCCAAAGAATGACTCTGCATCATGAGCGTGTGAATGTGATGGCACACTTCATAAACAGGCAGGATCTTCAGTCTTGCATGGCTTCCATTTAATGCTAGATTGCTGCTACAGCTTATTAAGATATTCTCTCAATGGCCCCAACAGAAGAAGAGTTTTGTTATAAAATGAATAAATAAAGGCAGGGCCTAAGAAAGACACAAGCAGTAATAAGAAATAGTTGGAGATTTTTTTTCCCATTTTTGTGGATAGCACTTTACTGCCCCCTTTTGCACTTTAATATCAGAACAAGTTTCTGCACAGACTTATTCTGAAATCAGAGAAATACTGGGGTGTAGTGATAGGGTGTCAGGTTTACATGGAATTACGTTACTAGATAGCATTGCTTAGAGTAAAAAGTAATTACCTTGAAACTTCCAGTGAGTGCACCACTATCTTCTCAGTGGCTTTAAACCTCCAAGAAATAAGGTAGTAATTGGAGGCTTTAATTGACATTTTCTGCCTTAATTTGAATGTGTATGTGTGTTGGAACAACTGCCTGTTTTCACAGGTCCCCCTTCTTTCACACTTTCCTAAAACAAGTATTATCTACAACATGAACCTGATTTATTCAAGGCAAAGAAAAGGAGTCTAAGAGCAGGCTATACAATTTGGAACCCCTAAAGTGTTATAAATCTGAGAGCAAAGACTAGGTGGGGTGGGGGTGGGGGGTGCAATTCACACCGATGACAAGCAAAAGCTTTTCAAGAAAAGGAAAGATGAGAAGCACAGAAATTCAAACACAGGGTGAGCTGATAGGCACACAAACCAGTTTAGCAACTCTTCAAGGTGAGGTGTATTGGTGCCTCTTCATCGTGCATACCTTTGACAAAAAGTAATTAAACTACAGTCTAAAGGAAGGTTCTATTTGTTAAATCTGAATCTGCAATAACACAGCTAGAGGGTCCCCAGTCCCTGGCCCAAATACCTCAATCTGCATTTGACAGAGCTGCAGGTGATGCTGTGTATACTTTCATTTAAATGTAATCCATTTTCCTCTGTTATTTTACAATTAGCATATGAGTCAAAACAATATTAAATTTCACAGCCTACAGTGCTGCACAATTGAACGAAAACTGACTCCTTTTGATGTGAATCTTGTTTTTTATTTCTGATATAATGCACAAAATCCTGGTGGCTAAAGTAAATTTTATTTTAAAACGTTTAAAGACAGTATTCTCTCACAATTTAAGCATTTTTTTGAAAATATAACAGAAGTATTTCTTTCATTTTTATCTGTGCCATGATGTTTACTGTCATAAAAGCCTCCAATTCACAGACGGGCAAACCTGTAACAGGCTGAGGCTGAAAAATCATCTACTTTTGTATTAATCATCTATAAGTCAAACTTGAAGACTGTGATCCCCAAATACCATTGTTGTCTTGTCTTTTCAAAAGTTAAGAGACTAGGTAAATCTCTGCCATGAAATTAAACACAAAACCCAACCACCTACCTTAAAATAAAAATACAGGTCTTTACTTACCAAAACACACACACACAAACACACAAACACACACACATCAAAAATGGCCCCAAGAATTTTGTAGCTAGATAAGACAAAATGTAGAGATTAGAAGAGTAAGGCTGGGATCTACGTGGGGTGGGCAAGTGAGAAGGGGCGTGATCTCACAAATGCCAAATTTCATCCTGCTGGCTTGACCAGGCCGGCTCCATTACTAAAAGGAGGATTTCATAACCCTCAGAGACAAGATGCACCACAGGCTTCTTTCCCAGCTGTAATTTGTGTGCACCTGTACGGTCTTGTTCCAAACCATGCTTTTAGCAAGAGTCAACATAGGAAGGTGGAACTCCTGTTATTTACAGGTGAGGTACCCGAAAGAAAAATGGTTTTCATAGGGAAAGAAATTCAAAGGGCATTTCCGGCTGGTTCTCTCTTGTTTTAGATATGAGCGTTCAAATCCATTTGCTCATTTACCTGAGTGGGAAAAGTTGCAGAGATGAAAGGCTCACATAAATCATACAGGGAATGTCTTGGCATTTAAAAAACTCTGAGAAACTGAATTAAGATACAGCATAACAATATTACAATCTAGAGTTAGGGAGAGTATATCTTTCATTTCAACTCTCTCCCCATCCCTTTCCTTCCTACCATCGCATTTTTTAACTACGAAGAATTTTGCCCATTTACAAAAATGATTCACCCATGTTTTATTAAAGTGAAACCCTTCCCTTTTGGTGTGGCCAATAGCCCAACAAGGGGCTGCCATTCCTGCTCCTCCAGGATTGAGTGTCTTGTTTACCATGGGACCCTCCCTTTGCCCCCACCAACCATCAGGTTTCCTTACATAAATAGGTGCTCAATAGGTGTCTGTGTAATTAGAGAATGAACAAATTAATAAGGCGTAAGGTGAGATACCACTCTCAAAGTTCTCTCTTGCTGTAAGATTCGCCTTGCCAGTCAAGCATAATCAGCCTAGTAACACAGTTTACAAGGCTGTGTGCAACTGCTTGACAAGCAGCTAAATGGCTGCCTCACAGATTCCTCCTTCCTGGGCTCCAGAGGAGGGTCAAGGCTGGGTCTGCCGTGGGCGTATGACAGAGACATTTTCCTGCATGTCTCAGGGCTTTGCCACAGCCAGTGAAGTTGGGGAAGAGAAGGAAGAAAAACAAAGCAGACTACAAAAGAGCCAGGTCTATATGCTAACATCAAAAAAAAGCAAAGTCAGACGGGGTTCCTGACTTCCATACAGATCACCCCCACAACTGTGTACCTTGGGAAAATGGAAACAACGCTCCACTGTACCTCTGTGGATGATCCATTTATTTCCTGCTTAGTCACCACATCCAGCCTAGAATTAGCTTGACCAAAACCCAAAAACACCCCAGAAGTTAAATACTGTAAGTGATTCAAACAAGCAGCTACTGAGAACTGCATGAAGGGAACTGGACGAGAGGAGGAAGGAAGATGTGCTGGGGCCTGAGTTCTGAAAGGCATGAAAATGTGGTTGTGGAGACCTCTGGCCGGCGGCTGTGTGCTCTCCAGGTAGGCAGATGCTAAGCATGGTGAAAATGCAGACCAAGAGGCACCACTTGGAGTCAAGAGAACCCCAGGCCCACCAATATTCACCGCCTGGCTTCCTTAAACAAATGGCTCCAAACTTGCAGAACATCAAAAGCCAGATGGGCTGTACTGAATGAATCCACAGGCAAGAAGCCAGAATCCCAGTTTGCTGTAGAAATAGGCCTGGACTTGATTTGAGTCTTCTCAGCTCTGACAAGCTGGAAGCTGGCATGGATCCCAAAATCCAAAATAAAATGGCATTTAATTGTGACTAGACTCTAAAAAAGATGTCATACTATCTCCTTAGCTTGACACACACTCAGCCTCTCAGCAAATGGATCTCCCCTCAAAAATCTGACCTCTTTTTCTCCCCACAAGGAACCATCAAATGTTTAAATTTTTAAAAAGAAAATGTTAACAGTCAAAGGAATAATAATATATGCATGACCATTATATATTGTAATAACTCTCTAGTCATCCTTTAAATGGGCTGATCATTATTCTGTTCCATTGGGTATAACCTTATTATACCCAAGATTTGACATAATCTTATTATATCAAAGATTCAAAGCCTCCATTTAAAACTACAGGACCATCATAAGAAAGTGACTATAAATCAAAATGGATAATGAAAGAATTATACCAATTACACCCCAAACATTTTATCCATCATGTATGCACTGCTTTAAGCAAATGATTGCTTTATTTAGATATATGATAATGAATACTCCCTGCAACAGCATAAGCAGCAGAAGCAGAGGATTACAGAGAGGGACCCTGGCCCCAGAGTAGCTGGGTTTAAATCCACTTATTAGCTCAGTATGACTTTGGCTAAGTTAATTAACCGATTTGGCCGCAGTCTCCCCATTGGTATTATGGACATAATAAAAGAACTTTCCTCACTCATATGGTTTCAGGAGTATTTGTCAGGCATTTAGAACAGCAGCTGTCATATAGCGAGTGCTATAAACAAAATGCTGTTACATAAAACAACGTCCACCAGTTAAGCAGTTTTCTAAATAAGAAATATCATGAATATCAATGTAGAAAATGCAACACTGCCCATCCCTACAGGTTGAATTCATGTATTCCATTCAACAACCCACTGCTCACAGTACCTGTACTAGAATATACAAAATGAATTCAGACAGAGCCTCAGCTCAGTCCATAGTTGCACAGCTGAATGAGAAAGTCCAGGGTTGTAAATGTTAGAACAAAGCACCAAAGGTAGAGAAGTATAGAGGAGATGAGAAGAAAGAGGAGAGAGAACCTAATTTAGCAGGACAAAAGAAATACAAAGGGTGCTTCACTTAGCAGAAATAAGGAATGAGTAGAAGTTTGGCAGGTAAACAAAATAAATTAACATCAAAGAGTCTAAGGTGAAAGTATTATGCTACAGTTTTTATTAACAGAGTATTTTAATTTTTTCCTTGTATAAAAAGGCAAATTGAACCACAACCAGGCACACAGTACCTATTCAATTGATTTTGATTGGTAACAACTGGCATTGTATTGAAAGGTTCATTGTGCCAATCACAGAGCTTAGGTCCTTAGGTACACTTAATGTTGACCAAAATTTTGTCACTCTTTTATTCAGCACCATTATGTCATCGTCCCTATTTTAGAGATGGGACAACTGAGAGACACTAAGGATACTGCTCCTAAAGCTACACAGCTAATAAATGGCTAAACTAGAATTGAACTCACACAGCCAAACTCTAAAGCATGTGCCCTTCAACTACAATGGCACTTGTCCTACTGTCTTTGCGAAACTGAATTGCTTCACTAGCCACGACTACACTCATTTTGAAAAGCAGTAGGTACTGATAACTCTCACATGAAAAGGTAGCTGAAATCAGTGGCTTAGCTGTCCCTGTGTGGGATCTGTCTTTGAGCAATGGCCTGATGTATGGAATCCTGGAGCAAGTTTGCAGGTGGACGTGATAGACACACACTGCCCTTGGCTGAAATACTGTTTCTTTGGCACGCTTACTATTTTATTATTTCTGCTGTCTACTGTGACTTTGAGATGCCCACAGTCTTTCAAGACTCAAGCTCCTCTCACTCTGGGCTGTTTCCAGACCCTCCAGGGGTGAATCCCATTCCCTTCCTCTGTGTCCCCACAGTGCGCCAGGCACCCACCTCTAAATGTGCTTGCTTCCACCTGGGCTTCTCTCTGTGCTGCCTTAGACTTTAAATCTCGAGGGTAGAGGTCACTCTGCCTCGTATTCTTAGAGCCGAGTTAACAGGCCACACACTTAATAGTTGCATGTTAAATAAACAACAAATTCTCCACCGTCAGGGGTTTAGATCCCTGATGATCCCTGATGTTCAAGAGCAAGAATGGAGACCGCAAGGCAAGGACCAGAGATTTCTTCAGAGATCCCAAACAGCTTTTAACGTTACCTTGTTTTCCCAAAAAGGGTGGTGTACGGTGAAGATTCTCAGTGCGGCCTTGAGGCAGCAGTGCCAGCATCACCTGAGAGCTTGTTAAACTGTTCATCTTCAAGCCCCACCCCAGACCTCAGGAGTCAGGAATGGTGGGGGAGGGGAAGGCAGAAACCCCTGTTTTCTCAAGCCCTGCAGGGGATTCTGGTGCCCTAAAGTTCAAGATCCACGGAACTCTGAGCTGTTCCATTGTCTCAGGTCTCATCCAACTCTAGTAGCAGAAGGATGACAGTTAAGACACGGTAAGCTGTCATCGACACAAATCTGGGGTGTCCGTCCATTCCACTAATACTTACTGGATGCCAGGGCTGGCCAGAAGTAGAGACTAATGAAATGAATAAGGTGTGTCCCTGACTTTTAGGAGAGGGAGAGTTGTGAAGACTTGCATATCAATCATGACGTCCTGTGTATATGGTTCTTTCTATGTATGAGGCATCTAAGTACAAAGTGCTGTGGGATTATGGAGAAATGACTTAAAGAGGTCACTCTTGATCTACGTCATAAAGAGAGAGAACATGTCTAGGAGAAATAATAAACTGTACTAGACAGTCCATTATAATAATGATCCATTTTCCCAGAGAAAGGGGGGATTCTAGGCCTACAAAAGCTTGCTTTTTTTTTAAACAAAATCTCAAATGTACCCCAAATATAGTTCCGGCAGGTAAGTAAAACGTGACATTTTCTAACTTCTTCTGCAGCTAGGTACATTCTTAGCTGGTCTTGAACATGATTTGCCCTGCCCCACTCACTCATTAGGCAATTCTGATTCTGGGCAAGTGTTCTGGGACCATGGTAAGCCAGGTAAAGGTGTGGAAAGAGCAAGGATTATAATTCATCAGCTATAACCCAAGGCTGGAAGAGATCGATTGAGAAACACTTCTGGCTCTGAAGGCCGGAAAGTTGTCGCTATGCACACAGGTTAGGTGCCCTGCAGGGAGCGTGGATTGGAAACAAGGGTAAAATAGGCAGAAGATAAGGAGTTGCGCCCACCCTACTTACACACACACCCCTGCCAAAAATGCAAAGGCCTTACTGGCTTTCCCCAAACGCAAATATGTTGACTCTACTGGTTTCAAAAGTCTGGGTAGGACTCACAATTATTCTGGGGTCATACGAGAGTGGTGCACGTGGAAGACATGGATTAAGGCCTCAGTGGCAACAGGGACGCAGGTAGCAAGTATGGAAGACAGATACAAACACTGTAATTAAAACTGGACGCAACATATTTAAATTGAAAAAACAAACCAGTAATATAAATAATTATAACATAATATAATAGATAATAAAAAATAATATAAATTAATTAATAAAGCATGGCAGAACACCAGTGGTTAATTCCCAGCACTCTAATTGTGTGCCCACCACAAAGTAGTCTGAACGCTTACCTATTCACGCTTTAGAGAATGAAAAGAGCATACCATTACTACTTCACTACTCCCTGCTTTTTCTTCCTATTTTGTTTAGAGAATTTCTAAGAGCAGAAACAAGTTGTTTAACAGAGCTTTCCCTTGCGATGTTTTCTTACTTGAAATCAGCAAGTACCTACTTAGCAACCACAGAATGCTTTGGACTAGAATTACATATTTGAATTTATACATGAAAGGAAAATATGTTAATAGTCTAGAGACACTGTGATCCTCTGCTGGAATAACAGAAATAGGCTCACCTGGCATTTGACGTGCATGGTTTTCTAGGCCTTCCTTCCTGATCTCTAATACTTCTGAAACATCTTCTCACAGGTAGACTGCAAAGCTAAATGCTGGATGAAGGTTAGTAAACAAATGGCAGGGCTTTCTTGAATGACTGCCCTAATCACTTTAACCCTGTTCCTGATAGAAAGCTGGAGGCCAGGGCAATTCAGCTTTTTCTTTTGTCATTTGCCTGCCATAAATATGCACCAGTCTGCGTTTCAAAAGTTAAAGGAGGCAGCAAGCTTGCTGGACATTTATCATGCTCTGTTCCCTGTTAACAAGCAAATACTTTAGTTGAATGGGCCATTAGCAATCATTGTCAAGTGTAGAATGCAAGGTGCTTGGATGTGACCTGCTTGTAAATCAGGGGGCATCCCTTCTCTGATGAAGCTAGACAAATGAAATGGATCGATTGATACAGACTGCTGAATTAAGTTAGAAAAAGAAGGTAAAGTAGCAGGCGTTGGATATGGCCAGCCTATGTGCAATACTTTAAAAATGTTTTTAATCTATGAAAGCTGCATAGTAATGACTATCATAATTACCATAGCAATGAGAAAAACAGGCAACAAAGGCCACGTATCTAGATCCCGAAACAGATGGTAAAGTCAGTTGAGAATTCAGAACAAAATCAGTGAAATGGGTCTACAATATTGTATTTAGGATTAATGATCCTTTTCCATCAGACACTTAGAATCCAAGAGTCTAGAAGGGCACATGTTGCTGTTAAGAAAAAAAAAAAAAAAGCACTGAATTGCCCTTTGTAAAACACACCCAAGACCCACTCCATCAAGAAAGAGACTTAGGGTGTTTGCAGTCTTTGGCATTTTCAATGTCTTGAGAGTTCAGACTCTCCCAAAGAAGTGCTAAGACTTTCCTGTAATGCCGAATAGGGGGGCAATCCAAGTACTTCCTTCTGGCTTGACCCAATTGCGGATGTCAACTCTGCATGGAACCCAATCATGGTTTCAATAGCTTATTTTGTTTAATGACTGAAATGGAAAGTGTGGAAGGCAAAAACAAAAGTCTAGCTTATTTACAAGGTTGTTCAGGACAGAGGGTGGTAAGAGTCGACAGCACAGAGAATTTTTGTTTTTGACTTTAAAACTAGGCACCACTAATGTTTTTACAATCCTGTAACTTACGCTAAGGTAGCCTATCCCATTCAACTCAAAGGTTAAGACTCACATTAACGAGTAAAATTACATCTAGGTAGAGCTCACTGTTTTTGGCATACTGGATTAATACTCATTTGAATTAAAACTAAATTCCCCCCGCCCCTTTAAAAAATTTTATTCTATCTTTTTTTTCCAGGGTGGGAAAGACAGAACTCACGGAAGAGCTCTGTGGCTGAGGGAGAGGGACAATGTGTCCTGTTTACCTTTGCTTCCCCCATGCAGCGGGAGAGGGAGCTGGGTCTGAAAAGATGGCTGAAATCAAAAGGTCTCTGTTTTCTTTTCAGATAACCCCAGCCCTACCTATCCCCTCTACTCTGCTCCTTCCCAGCATGTCCCTGTCTGAAGCCCAAATAGATTAAGGCAACAACCGCAAAGTGCAGTTAATCCTACAGAACGGCTGCCGCTGTTAGGCCAGGAGTTAGAAAGGAAAATCTCCCAGGCCCTAACAACTGCAGTGATCTGAAGTTTTAATCAGCCCCAATCTCAATCTATCAAAAAGGCAGTCAATGAAATCTACCTTTGCCATATTATCCACCACCAATGAGCAAGAACTGAGCAGCTTTTCTTTACCGCCTCAGCCATCCCAGGCCACAAGTAGAGCTTTCATACTTCCTAATCCCAGTTTCCAAGTCTGTGTGGTTCTCACATAATGCCCAACAGCCTGGAGGCAAGGGCCTTCGTCCCGCGCCCTTTTCAGAGACGTGTCATTTCTAACATCAAGCTAATCTATATGTTGCCATGGCTTCACCCTTCATCTGCCTTTACATCTTATGAACTGCATGGATTTACCACATTATTTTTATCTGAAAGACAGAAAATGGTGGTTTTATTGCCATACAATCAGATTACTACTGCTAGTTTCTCTATGCCTTTTTACCATACTTCAATCAAAAGGGATCAGTTTCTTTATACTCTGCCCTTGATTTACATCACATCTGTAAAGACCTAGTCTGAGTTGTAATCCCCTTATTAACTATGACCAGGGTTGATTTGCCTAAAAATAAAAGCAAATTGTGTCAGACCCTTTCACTTTGTTTTTGATTCGGAACTACAAAATGGATTACTAAAGAAATCTTCGGAGTTCACACGGCTAGTACCGTGCTGAATTTAAAATGAGAATTAAACAAGTTAAACAGGGGAGGCATGTCAACGGTTTACATCTTCCATCATGGGAGAAGGGCTGAATTGCTTATGTCTTTGTATTCTTTGGCTTTATAGAGACAATGAAGCCACAGGAGTTTTTCCAAGCTGTTCGGAACACGTCCCATTTGCTCTCCTTCCTTCTTTGCTGTTCTTATATTCCTCCCCCAGCCCCTTTATAATTCCCCCCTTAAAAAGAAGGGGGGAGCTCTTCTCTGAAAGAGCTAATTCCTGACTAGAAGCTTATAGTTCTATGGGTTCTGCATATTTTAATCAAAATATTTTAAACAGTTGAACACTCCTCTTTAAGGCTCTACTCTGCTACACAAAGGGTGAGCTCATAAGCAAATCTATGTAGATATATAATAAGTGACCTGAAAAACAGGTTCTTTATGTCAGCAGCAAAGGCAGGCAGAGATTAGGCTGATAGGAGAACCAGTTTCATCATCTTTCTTAGAAGAGCGCTTCTTTTTGTCTAATTTGCAATTAAGTATTTTAAGAATGAAGTTTTCATAAAATGTTAAAAGCAGTATCTTTCCTAAACATTTTTGTATTAGGGTCTACAATCTCTATCTCCTTTTTCCCTGCCACTCCCATTCCTATGACGCATTACTGCAGTCACGCTGGGATCTCAAATAGTTTCCCATTAGGTGAACGCACTCTAAAACGTTGCTGGAAGTTAGGTGTCACATTGAAGCTCTCAGGAGCTACCTGGAAGATTCTGGTGGAAGTAGAGACAGCAAGGATTTAGTTGCTCCAGTTGCAACGTCCGTCTGAAGGCAATTATTTCACTGATCCACCAGCCAAAGGATACACCTCAGTAAGTTTACGGACAAGAGATTTTATGAGAATTATTAGAAATCTACCAGTTGTTCTTCAGCTGACTCTATATGGAGAAACCATTCAAACATGCAGTTTTTAGCTGGTCTCCGAGCTGATGGCTAATTCACCTGTCCACATACTTTAGCTTAAGTCAGAAACCTTTAGAAATGCTGGAGTCATTTGCATTTCTTTGCATCGGCAGAACAAATGTCAACAGCTTATGCTTTGTAAAAGATTTAGAACCAAGTGCTTAACAAATCATCTTAACCTCCAGCTCCTGTTTCTGGGGCTTGAGGCTGTAATTGTTGAGGTCAAGATGTGCGGTCCCTAGACACATGATTCTCAAATAAATTCTCATCTGAAAAGAAGGCTACCAAGCATGTTGTGAGGTATCGCTTTAGCTTGGTCTTTGTGCTCTGCCTGGCTCACTTGTCCTGTAGAACAACGACAGTCCATTACCTGCAGTTTATCATCCTGACAAAATGTGAGGAATGTGGATGTGAAAGCACTAACAATTCCACCCCTGGTGCTTGGAGCTTTTTTCTCTCTATATTAAAACCGACAAGATTAACCCAAACGCAAACTGTGGAGCATAGTTCAAGGGGCTGTTCAATCAGTGCTGAATGTGCATTTGTTTACCTACAAAAATAAGAATTTCAGACACAATGGAAGGCAGGCTGGCTTATATATGTTATTGAATGGGCTGTTTAAACAGCACTATCCATTGTAGTTTATTTTATCAATCTCTGACAGGTCTGGATTTATGCAGAGCCTGATTGTGGTGAAGCCCATGTATTATATGTTATCTGGATATTATCCAGCCATTCTTTTGTATCAAGTCCATTAGTATCAGGAATCCAGTATTATTATACAGGGAAAAAAATTACATAGAAAAAGCAAAATGCTTTGTTAACTAACTAGTATGTGATGCACAGGGAATGGTAACCCCAGACATAAGGCACTAGTACTCGAAATTTTCAACAAAGTCAGTGTAATACATTCCAGAACACCAGACAAATACAGTTATGCTCACATTAAAGTACAATTAATACTTTTTTTTTTTTTTTTAAAGAGCCCACTACTTTAAGAAAAAATATCTCTCTTGGAAAAAAACGTTCTATTGAAGTGTTAAAAATGGAAGCTAGGCATTGCTGTTCTCTGCTGAATTTTTTTTTTTTTTTTAAAAAGAACAACTTTAAACAACCAAAATGGCTACAATGGACCCAACTCTACCAGAACGTATCAAAGCAATGTGAATAACGAGCAGGGCAGCTACTGTTCTGAGCACGCAGGATTCTTTCCATTATTACATAGTCAGGGATGGCAGAGTCAACAATGTGACTAAAGTAGTTACTGAGACGCTGAATTTACAAAGGGGTTTCTGGACCCTGCATCCAAACAGCTGCTACATGCTCCCTGTGTCGACCACCTGCTAAAAAAGCTGACCTCTGAATGAAACAAATCTAATTACTGATGGCGGCTTCATCACAAATGAATTGTTCCACAGTTCATAGGAACTGATGTGAAACTTCAGTGCATTTGATTACCTTCCTGCCATATTATATTTACCGACTGTAACTTCCCCCTGGAAATAAATATACAACTTCCCCAAGAAAAGCAACCCCCTGGCATCAGGAGGTTATATGCATCCTCAAAAACTTAGGGGTCTGTCCTATGGCTCCTGCAGGAAGAAATGTTTCTCATCTCTAGAGCTAACATTCAGCTACAAAGGAAACCTTTTCCAGGGACACATTATCCAGTTCTCCAGGCAAGCCGTTATCAAGAGAATTTTAAAAGAAATGCTGCTGAGGAGGAGAAGGCAGCAGCAGCAGCAATCCCAGCCGCGCAAAGGGCAGGCTTCCCGAAACGCAGGGCCCTCCCAGGTCTCCAAGCCTGGACACAGCTGGGAAAAACAGACTCATCATCATCATCATCACCATCATCAGGATGGTGGTGTCACCTGTCGCCTCCTGGCACCTCCTACCCCGACACATTACAAAAAGAAGTTATTAATGTCTACACCTTAGACGGAAATAATGGTTGTTCTACCTTTTTCCCCCCCCAACTAGATATTTCTAATTCTCCTACCGGATACACACTACTAGTTAATAATAACGCAAAGATAAAGACACACACACACACACACACACACACACACACAGATCTAAACGCTGAAGAGGCTAACGGAATTTCTTTCAACTAGGTTTAAACAGAAATACCAAATCCTCATAGGAAAAAAAAAAAATCAGCCCTAAAGAGAGCCGGTCAGTGAAAGTGCAGAGAGGCTGGAGCAGGCAACCTGGGGGAGGGGCGAGGCCTGGCGCTGAGCGATTCCGCATGGAAGAGTGACCTCTGGAGGCACCCGACGCACAGCGGCGCCTGTGGGCTCCCCCGGTCGCCTCGCCCGCCCGCCTCTCCCGGACTCCGGGGCCCGCGGCTGCGCGAGTTCCTAGCCCGTCTCCTTCCGGCTCCACCTGGCGCCTTCCAAGCCGGCTTCGAAGCAAAGATGCCACCGCCAGTACTTCATCAGCAAATACAAGAATCTACATTAAAAATTGGATCCACGCAAGAGCAGACGAGGCTGCGCTAAGGAACTTCTCCATATGAGCGGCGTTGGAAGTGCCTTCTAGCATCATACAAACATTTGTTTAAACCGATTGGTATCCGGCGTTTTTGCCCTTTTTGTGAAGGGATTCTTGGTTAACATGTTAGCGAATTTGAAATTAACCACTTTTAAGAGAATGGTCACACTCCCTTAATTAAGACGTGATTTCTAAATCAGCCCCCCCATTTCTTTTCTCCTAAAACCAGGCCCAACTTGCTCAACTTCAATTAGGCCATGGATTTTGCTTCTGATAGCAAACCTTTACTCCAGAAGCCAGCTAATGTCTGTACACTTCTCCAAGTTTCCCGAGACTACAATTCCATGATTCTGTAAAATATCTTTTGGCTGTGACTCTAAACAAGGTGATATGCAGTGCTGAATGCCCAGATGACGCCGAGTTTTGGCCACACAGATTTAGGGATGGCATTTTCTAAAATCTGAATGCACTCTGGTGGCCCAAACTGAAAGTTACTCTGTACAAAGCCTGGCTTGCTCCCGGCTGGGGCGTCCGATAAGAGCAAGTCTGATGATCCTAAGGATTCCATTCCTACTAGGGGTCTCGAGGGCTTCGGGAGCAGTGACGACTGGGCAGGGCCCCAAGCTTTTATAGAAGGTGCCTTACAATTAGGTCGGCTATCGACAACGCATACTCCGGGGCTACCGGCTTAGGAACGAAACGGGAGGCCGAAGTGCAGCGGGCCCTCCGGGAGAAGACTAAGGCGGGTCTCCGGGGCGTGGAGGAGAAGGCTCGCCGCCCGAGTTCTACTGCGAAGCAAGCGAGCTCCCGCGCACCCTCGGGCTGGCGGCGCCGGGCCAAGGCGCACCGGCTCCAGGGCTCTGCAGTCAGCGCCGCGACTCCAGGCTCCCCTCTCCAGGACGCGCTCCGCGGCCCGCGTCCTGCCACCCCGGTCGCCTGCCCGCCAGCGGGTCCCGGATCGCGCTCCGCAGCGCAGCATCTCCGCCTCTCTCCAGAGCCGGCCAGTCCCTGCGCCAGCCTAGGTCGTGGACAAGTCCTTCGTCCTCGAAAACAGGAGAGGGTCAGGTATCGCCATCGGACACCTTCCCGGACGTGACACCCGAGCCGCTAGGAGCTTTTAGCGCCCGGGAGCGCTCGGGGGAGGAAAAGCGGAGAGGCCGTCTTTTTTCCATCCCCAGCGCTCGGGTTCGAAGGCCGAGTGAGGAGTCACCACCTAGTGAAATGGGGCGGGGGTTGGGGGCGGGGGACGACAGAGACAGAGGTTCCAGAAAAAGACTCCGAGGCCCCGCGGACTGACCCCTCCTCCCGCCCAGACGGCGCGGCGGACCCGGGGCGGGGACCCAAGGGGATCGCGGACGCTACTTACTTGGAGTTCGAGGAATTCCAATAGATAGGCTCTAAAACTATCGATTTGGAAATCGCAGTTCTGCATAAAACCATCAAAACTCCCCAGCAGTACTTCCACACGGAGTCCCTTCTCACAGCCATGGCGAAGCCACTCCCAGCTCCGCGCACTCCCGGCCAAGAAGGGACGGACGGGACGCAGGCCCGAACCCCCAATCCTCCGGGGCAAACAGGCGGGGAAGGCGGCGGGCGCCCGCAGGCAGCTCCGGGGCGCGCTGCGCAGCTCCAGGGGTCGCCCGGCCAGGTGCGCTCGCCCTCGGGGGCCCTCAGGGCGCGGGGCAGGAGCGCACGCGCGGGGCGCGGCGACGCGGCGGACTGGGGGCTCCGGGGCGCTGCGCTGGACGCAGCTCGGACTGCCGACTCCCGTGCGGCTCCAGGGTGCCGGGCCGGCCGCTGCGGGCGGGTGGGCGCGGGGTGGCGGGGCGGCGGGACAGGAGCAGGATGGGACACAAAGACCCGGAGCGGAGACGGCCGGCGCGGGCGGCGGGCGCTGCGCCCCGAGCGGGGCCGCCTGTGACTATAGATCCAGTGCAGCGGGCAGCGGCCCGAGCGCGCGGGCGCCGCGTCGGCGCGGTTCCATGTCCCAAAGCGCAGCGCGGAGAAGAGCGCCTCCGGGCGCGCAGGAGCCTCCTCACTCCGCGCGGCTCCCGGACCTCAGGGCAGGCAGGAGGGAGCTCGGTCCCCGCCGCGGACTCCGGTCGCGCGCGGGCCTTTGTGTGCGGGGAGGGCGCCGGGACCCGCTGCGTACGCAGCTCCTCGCTTCAGCCGGCGCCGCGGTCCCTGCCGAAGAGAGTCAGCGCGGCCGGCGCGCTGTCAGAGCGCTATAAACACGGGTCCCCGCCCCACAGCGCGAAGCCCATTGGCCGCCTCTCAGCAGCCGCGCGCTGGTTGGGCGGCTGGCCCGTCCGTCCGCCTTCCCCGTCCGACACTGGGCGCCGGGAGGCGGGGCTCGGGCTGACAGGTGAGCCCCGCCCCCGGCCCCTGCGAGCAGCGGGAGCGGAGCAGACGCCGGGAAGGAGAAGCTCCCGGCGCGTGCACAGGGCGCCCCCCGGGCGGCAAGAGGCGGCCTCGGCGCAGTGCAGATGTGGAAACAGCGACGGCCGAGTAGCTGGCCACCTGTCCCAGCGCCCGGCGGCGGCTTTCTCCTCGGCGGAGTCAGAGGGCGCGACGCGGAAGGCAACAGACTCCGCTCGGCGTCTTCCGTAGGCCGACGCAGCACTGCCCCGGTGCAGGACTTGCACTCCGCGCGCACCCTTCGCGCTCCCGGCCTCTGCGCGCTTCTCACAACGCCTCTCGGCGAGAGCTTCCCACTTGATTTTGGTACCAGGAGCCTCCCGCTCAGCTTCAGTGAGTGGGTACGGGAATTTCAGGACGATTCCCGCGACGCGGCGCCGGAATTTGCTGCTGTAATCAGGGCATGAGCGTCGTCGCCTCCCGCCTTCTCCGCGGGCATCTCCCTTCCCTCCTGGCCTCCCGGGAAGGCGGCGCCCCCCCGAGCTTTCCCTGCGTGTCGCCGGCACAGACACGCCCGCGGAGACCGTCTCCCTAGCCTCTAGGAGACACGCGCGCTTCCCAAAGTGACCAAACATTGAGAGGGTGTGAGATGGAAAAGTCAAGACATGTGCTTCTCACTCGGCGTCCGCAAGACCCCAGTGCGGAGCTGGCAGGGACTCCTCGTTACTTTCTCCGCCGGCGCCGGCGCTCGTCCGGGGCTCCCACGGAGCCACAGCGCCCACTAGCGGTCAGCTTTGCTTCTCCGCATCTCGAGCGCGCAGCGGTCCACCTACCCGGATCCAGCATCCCCGTCGCATCTAATCGAGTCGCAATGAAAATCTTTTTACACTCTCAACAGCAGGAAGAACACGGTAGCAATAAGGCACAGTACAAATGTACGATTCAGTATGAAAGATTAAACGGAATAAAGTATATCGTATGCCCATGTTTTTTAAATTTAATGCCATCCACCCCAGGATTTGTTTCAAACTGAGCAGTAATTCTACAAATTATATATATTTTAAACAAATTATCCACTACGCTAAATTTAAAAGAGAAAATACATATGGTAAAACATCTTGTTTTCTTTCACTCTTTTTAATAACTTCTGAAGATTTTCATGGTGCGTTGCTTTTAAGTATCCGTTTTTGAAACATCAGTCTAAGTTACGGTATATCTCAATTGGAGTGGTAAAAGGTTGTGAAGACTAGTTGAATATCGAAAATACACTAAGGCATACAAAATACTGAATACACCCACTCTTCCGAACAGATCTTTGAGAACAGAAAACTTTCATAATTTCTGATTTTAAATAAG
Source organism: Callithrix jacchus (assembly GCF_049354715.1). Classification (NCBI taxonomy): domain Eukaryota; kingdom Metazoa; phylum Chordata; class Mammalia; order Primates; family Cebidae; genus Callithrix; species Callithrix jacchus. The sequence goes on from NC_133502.1 coordinate 22,193,836, forward strand.
CATTTAAACTGAGGGAAAAATTTTTTTTGTATAACAGGCTCCACCACGATATACCGATCTGAACAGCCGATTCCCAGGAAGCACCAACAAACCAGGAAGGAGCAGGCACTATGACTCCTAACTTGACAAGGGCTAGTTAATATGCTAAAATATCATTTAAGGAACTCACTGAATATAAAGTTAGCTTAATCATCTTTTAAAAGAACACTGAGTACTCAGTACCTTTGACAAACCTACATTGTGAAATTTAAGTGGTGACCTCTTGGCTCACTACATCCTCCTCTCCAAGTAAACTAGAGGAATACAGGAAATCTGCATTGTCTGAAAATAACCCAGCTTCCAAAAATAACATTTTCAGTAAATCAGTCTCACATCGAAAACTAGTTTTACCTTGGAACAAATGTAAATATACATTTTTAAATCGCTTCCTTTTCAAAACAAAGCGCGTATTTAACTGAAAAGGAATCCTACATAAAAAACTATATGGTATAAAGTGTAAGAATACGCAGCTTAATTTCAGTCGACAGATTCAATGGAGACTGTGAAAACCATCAACAGTAGCAACTGTCTTCGAAGAGGTCAGCATTCTACTATTTAATGGTAATTTTGGTAATTAAAAGCCTCACCAAAGGCATCACCTAAAAATTATTTTTATCTACAATTGTATAACATGCTAGGCAAAAAGTAGGTCATACTGGCATATGTCAAGACAAAGTAGAATTTCTCAAGCATGCCAAACCAAGAACCAATCACATCAGTGTCATCTCTCTTGGTATTTTGACTTCATTTTACAATTACGTTCTTGGGAAAACTTGTTTTTTTTCTTTACCACACCTTGAATCATGCTCAATATATTTCCAGAAATCTATACTTATAGCAGATGTATTTAAGCCCACATCAAATGAGATTTTATTTCAGCAGAGGGTTACTTCACTGTTCTAGAGTTAAGGAGGAAGTTTTGAAAAGTCAAATAGGGACTTGGGAATTTCAAGGAATACCACAGTGAGTAATAAAAGTTAACACAGAATTGAATAAATGTAGAATGAGATAACAAACATAATAATCCCAGCTTAAAAACAGTGGAATCAATTTTGGCCTTTCCCCAAGTCCAGCGAAAAATGCACCTAAGTAGTTATGTTCCTACCCGTTTGAATTCCTAGGCATGTTTTGGTCTTTAGAACTCATCGATACTTCTTACATATTCCTTATACAGTATTCCATCTATTCTAGGACATATTTCAAAAGATATATGTCACAGAACTTCTACAGAAACAAAAGCTTATCTAACTACAACACTACAGAAAAATAAATCTGGTATGTGTGTGACTAAGTGTTGTTCAAACCATAAATTTTCTATGTAGCTTCTGAGTCTCTCATAAAATCATACCCTTTGTTTCCTGGCATTGCATGCTGTTTATTTCATATAAGTCACTGAAGTTTTTAGGATTCTTTAGCAAATCTTTCTCCCCATTTATCCTCGAGGAAAAGATCTGACAAGAGAAAATAAAACCCTTTCTTGAAATCAACTTTGCTAAACACCCCTTTCGCATCTGCTTCTGAAATTCAAATTGTTAAAACACTGAAACATTTTATATTAGAGTGTACTTTGTTTGGCAGGAAAAACACATTAGGCTCTTGGTCAAAAGAAAATCGTTCTTCTCTCTGGTAAGTTTAGAGACAACTCATACTTTAATAGTCTGTCACATCTTCCTTATGGAAGAAAAAGACCCTATTTTCCACTAGTATCCATTTTAATCTGAAGCTCAACATCTAATTTCTTTTACGGCATTATTAATGTAAAAACAGCACACATGGAAATACAAATGGCTCCAACTAGCATGCGCACCTGGCATGAAACCTCATCTCTGTGCAAACCAAGTGTGGAGGACCAAACTCCACTCATCATTCCAAGCTGAATTAAGAGATGTGATGGAGATAAAGGAGCAGGTAAACGGCTAGCTGTGCACTCTCTGGATTGCATCACTAATATTTAACGTCTCTAAACAGGATTCCTCTTTTCAGACTGATTTGATACACACATAACATATACGAAAATTTTAAAGTTGAATGCTACTGTTATAAGGAAAACTTCTGACAGCAATCATAACAGATCTCTTCTGGGTCCATAAAATCATTTTTTGCCTTCTCTTCATACCACTTAACAGCTTCAACAACACTTAACAAACTGCAATAATGTATCATTTTGTTCACTCTTACTCTACTTGTCAAGTCTGTAATCCAAAGGGAAAACCTAGAAAATGAGAGTATATCATCCAATGGCAAACAAACCTATTTTATTCTAACCCTAATGAACTTAAATTTGGTAATCAACAGTTGTAGCAATTTTAGAAAACTTATACTGACCCTATTAAAAACATACACTTATAGCATTGATGCAAAAGCAGTGATGAGAGAAAACAGCTGTATCATTGGAGTTATTATTGTCTCATGTACGGGCTCTTTAGGGACAGAGCAAAAAAACAAGAAAAGTACAAAAATAGGACTGTCCCAGCATCCTCTCATCAACCACTGGAGGTTCGGGAAAAGAGCAATCTTTAAGTATGACTTCCAATGAAGTTTTAATTTCTAAACCCAATGATGATTTAGCTATAAAAGCACTTACCATTCAATTTGTGGAACACTTGCATAGATGTAAACGCAAGCATTCTGATTTGCATTACTTTGTAAAATCAGAAGAACGTTCCAAAGAAATACTTCATGGAGAAGCTGGTTCTTTCTCACACACCCACCCCTTAAATTTCTATTAGGTCTTCTGTATCACCCACTTCTTCTGTTTTCCAGCACCAAATCAGTTACTCTAGAATCGACATAGAATATAATCTACTCATCTTAAGCCTACCTACAAAATGAACAGTGTGGTTTATCAGCAAATGCACCTTCTAGATTACTGCACCACTACATTTTCAATCATCATGGACAGCTGAATGTCAGAAGCCAAAAATAACACAAGAGTAAACCAAAAACGTTACAGACAACAAAGGTGATAGTGAAAGAATCAAGACCACTGCTGAATGGCAATTCAACAAATCAACGAAGTAGGGCCTACTGCTTAGGCTTCCACACTAATTCTAGACTTCTAGATTGAGGCCTTGTTTACCTTCAGCAGTCCCTTGAGGTCCTCTATTAATACTGCAGTGTTTGCTCACAAGGCTCTCCTGGAGCGGGGAGGAGAGCCTCAAAAACGAAGCCTGTCTTCAGTATTTCTCATGCCCATTAATATAAAATAGATGAATGGTTTTGGATGTAAAGATGCAGAAAATTGAGAAAACTGAAAACAGACACTCTAATGGATAGAAATAGCTTTGGAGAATGTCAGTGAAATGACAGTCTCCTTAGTATAAAATGAGGCATCAGAAATGATATGTAGAGTTCAACTAAGCCAGCATTCTATGCTTATTATACTTAGAAAATTTAAAAAATACAAACTACTGAAAATTCTTAAGATACTGCTAAACCAAGGAGAGGTGGTAATACAAAAAAAGTTATGGACAAACACTAGCATAGTAAATGAATATGGAGATACCTGAGGATAGAAACAGTCTGATTTGCTACATCTTCATAAGAGAAACTGAAGTAAAATCTCATACTACAAACCCCTTCCCCAATTTAAAGCATTAAAGAGTCCTCACACCAAGCTAATTTAAAGGTTTAGTTTATACAATTGATAATTCTGCAAACCACAATATAAATGTCAATAACTACATAAATACTGTAATAAAAATAAACAAAGTCATAGTTAATTCTATAATGCATTAAGAATACCTTAAAAAGCAAATTGTGAATAAAGGCATATTTAATAAATTAGGGAACATCTTAACTGCTAATAGACTGGGGGATAATTTTAAGTTTTCTATGTACACAAAGGCAGTGGGAACAAACTAAAAAAAAAAAAAACAAATGACTACATTGTTGCAGCACATTCAAGACTGGGTGGTGTATATTATTAACAATTACATCCTCTTTCCCCAGCCTGGAAGAGAAAAGGAGTCGGTTACCAAGCACAGGAACAATTTCAACATCTCATCTAAGTCTCCAACAGCAAGCAGATACTGCAGTATGTCATAAGCAACTTACTGTCATTTCACACCATATGTGGCAGTAAGAAACTTAAGAAAAATTAAAAGGCACGCATAAGCTGATTTCAAATATTTTAAGTCCAGGCTACTCTCTTTAGATACAATGTTTTGAACAACTTGTATAGAACAATTTTTAAATAAACATTTCCAAAAACTTGAATACAGAACTTAGGAACCATGAATCTGCACCAAAAAAAGTTACATTGGAAAAAAAAAAATCATGAAATAATTACAACTAACCTGTATTTAGAGATTAAAAGATTTTTAGGCAACCTATATTCTTTAGGAAAATAAAATGTTTGATAGAGTAGGTAACATGTTTACTAAAAGTTCTCACTACAGTACATGCCTATTTAAAATTCTACGTTTAAAGATCTTTAAACTGATTTTATATTGTTCCTTACCACAATTACTCATTGAAGAGCTCAAAACTAAAGCAATAGCATTTTTCTTAGCATGCACACACAAAATAATCTACCATTTAATCATCTCATTAACTTATGTTTTCAATTTTTAAGAATAACCAAACTGTCTCAAAAATACTGGGCAACATTTTCTCTACTTGATGACATATCTATGCACGGCAGGTAGCATTTTTATATGAATATCCTTTTCGTGAATGTTTTAAAACCAGTATACTTAAACATATCTAAGAGTAAATGAGGCAGATTTTAGTGTATTAAAATTAGTCATCCTTAAGATTCCACATGCAAAAAAAAAAAAAAATTTTTCATAAAGTTCAAATGTGTTTGTTCTAAAAATAAGCGTGCAAGTACACTACACAATGAAGATGACTTGACCATCTTAGCCTTTGACAGTATAAAGCTAAGTTCTCTCTCATGGCCCACTCTGAAAATGATCTAAGATTCCATAATTTAAAAGCATTTTTCTAGTCTTTATTAAATTAAGTATAATTCATGATGATAATACTTATATCCTAAAACAGAGGCACAGGTTTGAGAATTTAAATCTTCTGGGTGTTGTCAGTCTTTCTTAAAGGTCAAACTGATGCCATTTCCTCTATTAGCATAAAGTTGATATTTGTAAAAATAGCCATTAAATACTAACTCACACGTATATTTAATGTACATATAAACCCTATGTTAAAAGTATAAACAAGAGAAAATATTAAGTTCTAAGACTTCTAAATCGTTGACCATCAAAAAGTGAACCACCCTCTTTAAGACTTAACATAACTTTAAAAAGAATTGCTTCAACATATGAATTTAAGACTTTACTTTATTCAGCAAAATCATTTATTTACACAATGGGGAATGCTGGCTTGATTCTGTCAATGAAATAAAAACAAACTGAACAGAGACAATACTGAACTGTATATTATTTGTATCAGAGTTGACCGACTGTTTCCTTACCTGTATCAGGAACATCAAGAGCAACAGTATCACAAGGACACTGGTTTAACAATACACCACATAGGTCCAGTAATACCCTGGGAATTTCCCAATGCAATTACCAACTTTTTCTTTTTTTATAAATATATAAAAAAACAAAAAGTCAGCAAAACCAGCATTATGATGTAGCAAACGGAGTATAACTCTGAAGTCAGTGGGGTCAGTAAAAGCCTTATCAGACCATCCACAGTTTTACAAAGTGATCTGCTCTTCCTCAGACCACTAATATAGAATCCAAACAGGTGAAAAATACATCAGTCTTTAGAAGACAACAATGATCTGATAAGGATTTGACTCAGTGGAAGAAAAAATAAAAATAAAAAGAGAATTGCAGAGCATAGCCCCTATTAGAACAAGCTAACTTTCCGGATTTTACAAATTAAAAAAACAAAAACAAAAACAAAAAAACCACTTCAACATGAAGCTACCATACAAAGTTTTTCCATTTTTCTTTGTAAAAAGTTCAGAGTTTGCAATTTAATCCTGGGTTTTTAATGAGAAGGACAGTTTTGGTCTGGACTTCCCCTTGCCCAGGATAATTTTTTGTTCTTCTTTTTGTTGACGTTGTCGTTCTTGTTCTAGTTTCATCCTTTCCTCATGAATCTTTCTTTGTTCTTCAACAATTCTCAACTGTTCTTCAGCCTGAAAGGTAAAGGTAAAAATAAATGATATGAATGTATTAAAAATTATCATATGCACCCCCAGAACAGGCCTATCTTCTTATGTATCTACAAAAAAAGTGTTTAATGCAAAAAAGGGGGTAAGAACAAGGACTTTCTATGAATTCCACGCCTTCTCGTTATTTTAGTTATCAAGTGAAAACTTACAATGGCATGTGTCATAAAATTTGACTAAGGTCACATGGTTTAAGTGGTAGAGAAAAAAGCATTGAGAAAATTAAAAGAGAACCCTTTGTTAATTGTATTTAATTTCCTACCTTTCATTTTTAATAAAAAATAAACAAATTATGAAAAAGCACTTATACATTTTGGAAATGGAAATTGATTTTTACAAATCACATGCTGAGATCACAACAGATTTTGTTCTGTACCTATTTTTATCTCTAACTTCAATGTACCAGATTAACAGATTATCAATTATAAACCAAGGCATGGATTTACTGAAAGAGTAGCTTATCTACCAATTACTATATTTATAGTTAGAAGGATTTACCAAAAAAAAAAAAAAAAAAAAAAACCCACACAGGAAAAAAAAAATCTCCATTTGGGCTTTTGTGTGGTTAAATCATGCTGAAAAAAAGGGACTATATTATAGTATCAGTAGACAACCAAGAAACACTATAGACCCAATTACCTGAAGAAAACAATTAGAAAACCTTCTGAACCTGGCTAACAATGAAGAGCTACCTAATTTTCAAAGAGACACTGTTATAATTGATTCCACTCCTGCAGTGCCTTCAATTCCTTCCATCTCAAGCAACTTATTTCCTGCATTCTTCTACAGAAGATTTCCCCCTTTACCAAAGTCAGACCCTTCTCATGCTTCCTGGAGATTACCATACACACATCTTCAATTCTCAACCGAGCACAATTTTAACCTTCTCCCCAAAGGGGACATTAAGCAGTGCCTGGAGATGATTCTGGCTGCTACAACTAGGGATGACTCCTTGCATCTAGTGGGTAGAAGACTGGGACAATGCTACACATCCTACAATGCAGAGGACAGCACCCACAACAAAGATGGCCTAATCAGTGCCAAAGCTGAGAAAGCCTGTTCTAACCCTTGAATTTTTAGTATCAATTATCATGATTTATCCTTTTTCCTCTCTATCTGACAGTGATGCTAAAACATTCACTGCATCCTTTGAACTGCCTACCTATTCCCATTCAAAGTCAAATTTTAGGTCATTGCTTCCATCTCCATTATTCTACTAAAATTATCTTCTGGATGGTCAAAAACTATCAAAATCAGTGACTTTTTTCTTTATTCAAATAAATTCTTCTGTTCACTAAGATTTTCCATACAATCACTTCTTTTTGTCTCCATTGAGAATTTTTTAAAAATAAAGTGCAATGTGACTAGATTATAGGCTTTATGACAGAGGAAAATGAAAAAGGTAACAGGACTCTGGTATGCAACACAGAATGTTTAAATTTTTATCTTACGTAGCAAGAAAGGAAGAACAAAAAGAGGTGTAGACAGCAATGTGGTGAAGGCTAAAAGACAGGTGTTGGAGCAAATAAAAGTCAAGTAAGGTCGGAGATAATAAAGATCAGAATTACAAGCAGTGAGAGAATCTGGCAGGTAAGCAAGGTGGAAAATCCAACAGAGAGCTAAAATGTATCCTAAAATACATCTCTCTAAAACCACTGTCCTATGCTACATTTATAATACCTGGCTACTGGACACACCCACCTGGGAGACCCAGGACTTGCTTCAAAATTTAACATGTTCAAGATTTAAATTCTTCCACTTTCTCCCTAAAATAAATCTGCCTTTTACACTTTTCCTTCTGCCACTCAAATTCTATTGCTGTGTTCCATCTTTTCCTTCTTCAGTCACATTAATTCTTGTTTTATATTCTCTACCTAGAGTTTACTTTCATTTCTTTTGTCAGCATACCAGTTTAGGGTCATGTTATCTTTGGTACATCTAAAATGGTGCCCATTTCCAGTGTGTCCTTCAATCCATCCTACACGACACTGCCAGACTCACCTTTCTTGACCACTGCTCACTCTTTCTTGTCCTCAAATTTCCAATGATACCTACTATCCATGGCATATAGCTTAACTTCCTAAATTAGCATGTTTCCATAGACAACATTTTCTACAACCTGGCTCCAGCTTTGGTCCTACTACTTTTCTAAATTCTATCTGGCTCCCCGTCTTTTGCTCATGCCATTCTTTCCTCCTATGGAAATCCTACTTGTATATCAGAATCCACTTCAAATAGCCACTCTCTTCCTTAGACTTTCACTAATAAGCACAAAAGAAAGAACTACCTGCTTCCAGTTGTCATTAGTGAATTCATATGCCAATCACTTTATCCAATTTTAATAAATCACATTTTTTAAAATAAATCACACATTTAGGGCAAGCGCTTAGTGTGTGCAACTGAATCAAGATGTAGTAGAGGTTCCCTGCATGTGCGCATGTGCCTAAGAAACATTTTATCAATATGAACACCCAGACTCACTTTCTTCTAAGGTCCTAACTCAACCCTAGGAAAGCATACTAGAACTCTGGAAGTTGAGGGGAAAAGGACATAAAGTAGAACATCACAACCTTAATCCTTAAGATAAATCTAATTAAAATTACAAAGATACCATTTTTTTTACCCTATAAGAAAGAAATTCAAATGTGTGACAGCACATTGCTGTGGTTTCAACATGTCCCCCAAAGTTCATTATTAGAAATTTAATTGCCATGGTAACAGTATTAAAATGTGGGGCATTTAAGCAGTGATGAGGCCATGAGGCGTCCATCCTCATGAATGGGTTAATTCTATTATCACCTGAGTGGGGAATGGGTTGGTTACTGTGGGGATGGAGTCCTGATAAAAAGATTAGTCCAGCCACCATTTCTCTCTCTCTAGGGCCCTCTGTCTAGTTTGCTCGCCATGGGATGTCTTCCACCATGTGAAGACCTCACCAGATGCCTGTACCATGTTCTTAGGCTTCCCAGCTTCCAGAACCCTGAGCCAAATAATTTTTATAAATTACCCAATCTCTGTTACAGCAGCAAAAAAATGGACTAACACACATATGCTATCATATAAAGAGCATTTTGACACCATCAAAATTGTATCTTTGTAATACTTTATGCCAGCAAGTATATTTTCTGGAATTTACCTTATTATATACTTGAACACCCATGCAAAATTAATAAATTTACAAGGTTACATTATTACGAAAGTTTATAGAAAAAAAAAAAAAAGAAATGGAAAAAACCCCAAATGTCCACAATATGGGATTCACTAATAAATTATGGAAGCTATATAAAGCAGAATATTGTATAGCTGCTAAAAACAAACAAGGAGGAAAAAAGGAGGCCCCTATGTTCTGCAAAGGAAAAATCTGCAAGTTCACTGTTAAGTGAATAAACAGAAAGTTCCATGTGTACATGCCACTTTTGTGCAAAAAGGAAGAATTAAAATATTAACGCATTTGTATCTGCCTGAATATGCATTTACAGACATTCTGAAAAGATTTAAAAAACCCATAACTGAATACACCTTTTGGAGATGGTGCTGGTGTGGGGATTGGGAATGTGGGAAGAAGGGTAAAGGGACTTCACTGTTTCTCTTCCTAAAAAAAACAAAATTTGAACCATGTGATCATTTTACCTAACTAAAAACAAGTAAAGCAACTTCCTTCAGAGAAAATACTAATTCTGTACTTTAGATTGGGTAAAGAATAAAGTTTCTTCATTTAGGTCTACAAATATAAGAGGTAAAGGTGTGTATGTATGTACAGAAGAGTTGATTTTCTCTGGGACTACAGCTCAACAAGGTTAATCCCCAGTCCTAAGCATATAGAGCCTACCAGAATTATTTAATGCAATGATTTAAAAATGAGAAGGTGAATATCCTGTCTTTATATACAAATATTGGTATTTTGTTCTACTATGGCTTTAAACTACTTGCTCAATTACACTTTGACGAAATAAAAAAAAAACTATTCAAACACTAGCAACAGTCATGTCTCATTTAATATAGTGTCTCTCAAGTGATGAAAGTTGGTTTCCTGTTCATCCACCTGTTCATCTGTAAGTGTGGTATGATCCTATACCTTACTTGATAGGTATTTTCCTAAACCCTACCCTCTCTGCAGTAACTTTTTCTTTCCTGGTAACTTTACTTGTCATAGAATATAACCATTGCTCCTCTCCCTGCTTGTTTCACATTTATGCAGAAGAAAGCAGTATTTGGATTGGGGGGGTTGGGGATGCATATACATATTTATACAGATAATACTCGGCTCACTAACAAGTATTATGTAGTGGACAGCTTGGAGGCCAAGGGGAAAACTAACATCCACAACACCAGAACCATTACACTGGGGAAGACCCTCCTAACCATTATGCCCATAACCCTGTTCAATCTCACAAAGGTGGCTTTCAAACCTTATACCCCAAGCTAAAGAGTGATTGGTGACAAGAAATACACAAAAATAAAAGTCCCATTACAGTTAAAAGGCCTACTTACCCCTCCCAGTAACTCTGCCCTACCTTCTTTAACCAGAGGATGTACTAATTTTAGAAAGATTACTTTTCTAAGCATTCTCCTCCTTAAACTGTCTAGAAATTTAATCAAGGTAGTCCTTAGCAACAATTCCTTTAGCAGAGATACTAAAACCTATTCTCTATTTAAATATATATAACTTAATAAAATTTAAAAAATCCAAACATAGAAACATTTCTTATCAAGAGTAATTATAGAAATAGATTAAATACAGCACAATCAGAAACTATGCCACTATTCAGAAATGTGAATTTCTGTATCTTAAACCTTCCAAGATAGCCTTATCTGCTCTGCCATTTATAATTTTAATTCCTTCATCTTCTACAACTTGTATAATGTATATTCCACTTAAGATAACCAAGGAATAAAAAATATATTTGATATGATTAGTTCTGACACTTGGTAAACTATGTCAGTAAATTTTTCTAAGGTATTCCACATGCCAATGTTAGATTACAGAAGTGTAAAACACAAGGATCCCCTTCATCCCTGTGACAACGTATTTATTCTGACACTTACCTCCTTAGGGTATCTAATATGCCAAAGCATCATTGTGGAATACCATTAGCTACCATCTAAATTCATACCATTACCTATTTCTTAACTCCCCTCTTATGACCTTTATAACCTTAAATCATTTTTGAAACTTCAACTTAGAGAACATTTCCTTGGATTTCAGTTACCTGAAGTGAAGACATCTGTTTCAAAAGGAGGAAGTGACTGAGGTTGAGCTTGTATGCACTATTATGTACAAAAAGCACTGATTGAGAGCTCTGGAGAGACTGCCCTATCATTTTGCCTAGGAAAATCTGATGCCTTCGGGATTTTCTTTATACTTTCTATTCTAAAATTTCACAAAAATAGGTATTATCTAGATGTGGCTCTTTTAATCTTCTGTATCCTACATTCTCTCTTTTCACCAGTTCTTCTGTCTTGGTCATTCACTCCATTCTGTGCACTAAGTTTTCCTCAAATGCTTGAGGATACCTGGCATGAGTGTATTAGGAATGATTACATCAGGAGGGTCTTTTTCTGGTTCCTACAACAAACTCCCCCTCACCTGTCCCACACCACCCTGGCTTTTCCATACCCCTTCACTCAACAAGTTTATCAGTTTTCCCTTACAGTTTCTAAGAACTGCTACTTTGGTGATACAAGTCTCCATCTTTTGACTGGCCTTCAGTGGCTTTGTGTTTCCAGTTTATGTCCTACAAACCCATCCTTCACAATGCCAATACACTCACTAGTGTTCAGTAATTTATTTTTTAACTTACTGTCCCAAATACATTAACATAAGGTCTTAAACCAACTTTTAATCTTAACAATCAGGAACAAACCTCTCACTCTCTGAAAATCCTTACCTGACTTACTGAAATCTTCACTTCAAATTAAAACATTTGACATTTACATTTGGTGACTTATTTTTCCTAAGTATTGTGCCATTTCAACTTACATAAATGCTTGCTCTACTATAAGATACCCTGGTTCTTTTTCCAACAATGTAATTTCCTGTGGCCACTGTAACGAATTACCACAGCTGCATGAAATTTTTCAGTATCACTGGAACAAAAATTGAACTGTTGGCAGGGATACACTTCCTCCAGAGGTTCTAGGGGAGAATCTACTCCTTGCGTCTTCCAGCTTCTGGTGACTGCCAAGGTTTCTCAGTGTGTGGACCCTACACTCCAAGGCCAATATGCTCAAATCTCTGTGTTTGTCTTCACATCGTCTTTTCCTATGTGTGTGGATTCTGTTAGGAGTCTGGACACCTTCCTTCATCATGTCATCTACCTTTTTCATTCCTAGTTGGCAGTTTCTGCTGACACAACATTCTGGAGGCCCCCTACATGTCACATCATTAAACACAGCTCTCCACAGATCTTTCCTGGATAATCTCATCTATTTCCGGCTTTTACTGAGATAGTATAGGAACCTATGAGTTACATGCATAGTCTCTTCTACACTAACAAAAGATTGTCTAGCAACACCCTTGGCCTTCTTTCCAGAACTAGTTTTTCTAAAAGGGAACAGCTTTTACCATCTGAATAGTCTGAGATTTTGCCAACATCAAGGGCTGGTGGTCCTTGTTATACTTACCAGTTCATTCTTCAATTTAGCTCTTCTTGCCACTTTACTATCAATAGAAAGAAACCAAACTACACCTTCAAAACGTATTCAGAATTCTTGTCAGCAAAACAGGAGAAAGTTTTAAGTTCTGTCTTACGTACAACTTTAGGACCCAATTCAGCCAAGCTTTCTATTACTATATAAAAAGCATCTCTTTCCCTTCAGTTTATAATATGTTCCTAATTTTCTTCTAAGCCCTAACCAGAAGCACCTTTAAAATACATAGTTCCGCCAACAGCCTTAATGGCAATGTATGCATTTTCTATCATGTAACTCAAAATTGAAGACTCTACTGTCAAAAACACTTCTACATTTCTAGGTAACATATTACTACAAACTAAATAGCTCAAAATAAATTTATTCTGGAAGACACAAGTCTGAAATCAGTATCCCTGGGTTGGAAGCAAGGTGTCAGCAGGGTATCTACGCTCCTTTTAGAGTCTTTTAGATAACAGAAGTGTAAAACACAAGGATCCCCTTCATCCCTGTGACAACATATTTATTCTGACACTTACCTCCTTAGGGTATCTAATATGCCAAAGCATCACTGTGGAATACCATTAGCTACCATCTAAATTCATACCACTAACTACTTCTTAACTCCCCTCTTGTGACCTTTATAACCTTAAATCATTTTTGAAACTTCAACTTAGATAACATTTCCTTGGATTTCAGTTACCTGAAGACATCTGTTTCAAAAGGAGGAAGTGACTGAGGTTGAGCTTGTATGCACTATTATGTACAAAAAGCTGTAACAGACAAGGAAAGTCTGGTCCTTGTCTCTTATAGCTTCTGGTGGGTTGTTGAGATTCCTTGGCTTCAGCCTACATCATTTTAGTCTTTAAAGCCAACATTTTCAAATCTTTCTCTTCTGTCTTTACTTAGCTTTATTCTCTTGTCTGTGCAATATGCTAAAATTTCCCCGCCTCTCTCGTAAGAACCCATGCGATGGCATTTAAGGCCCACCGGGTCATCCAGAATAAACTCCCCACTGCAAGATACTTAATTGCATCTATAAAAGCCCTGCCCTGCTTGTCATATATGGGCACATTCAAATTCCAGGCATTAGAATATAGATTATTTTATACGGAGGGAGGACAGAAGGCATTTTTCAGCCTAACATACAACTTATTTAAAAGAAATCCCTGCTTACATTTTTCTAAGAACTCCTAGAGCCACTCTCTCTATTGTAAAGCAAGTTCTGGTTTATTTTAAACTTAATTATGTGATACACAATTGATAAATAAGCAACTTTCAAACATGGCATTATTGTTTCCTCTTTCAAACTGGTGAGACACAGAGTGGTATTTAACAGGATGAACTTGGCAAGGGGTGACAAGGATATTATTTCATTAGTAAAGAGATCTGTAAATCTAGAAATTGACAACTTGTATATACTTTAAAACCCCAAAGAACACCCCTGTCTCCCATCAAAAGTAATTTGTTCTTCCTTTGACCGATGTTACTTATAATTTTGTTAAAAACTATCAATCATTATAGTTTAGGCGTTTACACCAGATTAACTAAAACAGGTTACACTGTTTATATTTTACCATCTTGACAAGGGAATAGATTGAAGGTTTGTTCCTCCTGCTAACACAACCTTCTGGAAGAGTATTTTATCCTATAGCAAAATTTATTCCCAATTTTTAAGTCTGTTTCCCTCTCGAAAAAAGTAAAATTCATATACGTTTCAGAACAGTATCTGAGATCTTCCAAGGCACATCATAAAAACTCCATGGAGAAGACTTCAAAAAATTTTAAGCACTATTTTTAACAAAGTAAGATTAAAATTTTCCATTGTATTAACATCCCTTCAAATCCTGAAGATAGTTATATGTTGCCAACACTAACTCAAGAACAAGGAACAATCTGCCAAAAAGCCATGACACATATTTGGATGCTTTTACTTTGTAAATAAAGTATGTTTGTTGGTTGGGACAACCAACAAATATAAATTTCATTTATTTGCTGATAAATGAAATAGCTTGGTACACAATGTGGAATTGGGGGAAAAAAACACTAACTACTCATGGACTAGAGCACTTAACAATAATTTTCATGTATGGTTGAGCTCATGTCGCTAGGCCAACGCATGCCTTATTAGTTATTACAGGGTTCAACCTGTGAACTTTTGTCACAAGAGCCTACTTAAAAGTCAGAAGTATGGCTTAAATTTTATTTCTTTACTATTATGTGATCATAAAAGTGATATACATTATTTGCAGAACATGTAGAAACTGAAGAAAAGTATGAAGTTACACAGAAGCCTACCAATTAGAGATAAACATTTTTAGCATTTTGGCTTATTTTTCTGTCTCTTAAAATGTGCAAGTATGTTTCTCAAAATAACAGGATTATATTGGACATATAAATTTTGTATTTAGCTACCTCCCATTTTGTATTTCCCCTGATTTAGCAAATGCTTTTTGGCCACAGAAAAATCCACTGTATAGTAATAATAAATCCAACAACTTGGACACTTCTATTTTAAATAATCTTAGAATATCTTTGTATGTAAACTCATTTGTATATGATTCTATTCCATGAGAAATTCTTAGATGCAAAATTAAAGTTTTTTATATTTACTGATTTACTGTTATTTTCTGAAACTGTTATATCCATTTAAATTCCCATGATTATCATGTAAAAAGGCCTCTTTGTATCACTGTGGAAAAACAATGGCTTTGGGGGAGTTCTGTTAACAAAAAAGACAAGAAGGGGAAATTTCTTTGCCTCTCGTTTGAGGTTGAGATAAATTTTCAGAAACGTATTGTAGCTGCTTCTCATCCTACTTGTGTATAAATCTCATTTTCAATTAAGAAATTAGTCTTCTTTACTGATCTGTAGGATCGTTGTATTTTTTTTTTTTGCAGTTAAAACGTTTAAGAAATCTCCTCACCACTTTCGGGGCACTTTAATTATTAACCTGTCTTTTCTGTAATCCTCTTTCCACACAAACTTCTTACCACACGTAAGGTTGGATGACTACTACTTAACTACTTTTCCGAACATCTCATGCCCTTGCCTTTGTTTTATTCTACTTCCCCAAAGGCCTTTGCCCTGTTTCATTTCCTCACACTCTTGTCGACCTCCTAATTGAATTTCCAACTATCCATCAGGGCCCAGTTCAAGGAACTACCCCTTCTAGGAAGGTTTCCCAGGCCACCCAGGGCAATTATGTCATTATCTCTCATTACCTATACCACTTACCAAATGCTTCCATAGTATTAGTAACTTTTGTGGAGTTATCCTCGTTTCCAAAATATGTTAAATTATTTAAACGCATTTAATGGCTTGTCTAATTTTTTTCATCAAGTTGCTTTTCCCAATATAGATTTTAGTAAACAGTCACACCTTTGATCATCTTTCCTCATTGATCATTTTCTAGAGGCCATAATCCTTTCCATTATTCTTGCTTTATACGGCATCAAAAACAATGATCTGCCCACATTACAAGCAATACTTAACAGGACTTTGAATATATTGTACTTAATACTTTCCAATGAACATACATAGAGAGATTAAAGAATAGAGTTCAAAATTGAGAGGAAGGGGAGGGAAAAAGGCAATAAAAGTGCCAAGTGGGCCTCAATGTGTACCTTGCCATCTTTATACATTTTTTGTCTTCTCCGACACAATTAATATCCTACTTTCCCTGTCAGCATAGAACTACCAATAGAAGCACATAAAAAAACTTTTCTCCAGTATCATCAATTTCTTATGCTTCCAACTTTACTGAACACTGTAAGCAGACGTGTTAAGTATGTTCAAATTCTTATTCAACTTTTTCAAATCCAAGCCGCTTTTTCCCTCAGATACGTTTTTACTGAAGTTCATCAAAGACATGCCATCAGAGTAAGTCACTCTGGGCAGGGAGCAGTGGCACATACCCAGCACTTTGGTATGTGGCCGAGGCAGGTAGAACACATGAAGTCAGTAGTTCAAGACCGGCCTGACCCACATGGTAAAACCCGTCTCTACTAAAATAGAAAAACTAGCCAGGCATGGTGGGAGGCCCCTATAATCCTAGCTACTAGAGAGGCTGAGGGAGAAGATTGCTGAATCCAGGAGGCGAGGCTCAAGGCTGCAATGAGCCGAGATCGCAACATTTTTCTCCAACCTGGGCAACAAGAGTGAAACTCTGTCTCAAAGACAAAACAAAACAAAACAAGAAGTGTCACTCTGATCTAATCTAAATCTGTGTGATCTAGAAGAGTGCTAGTGTTAAGCATGGCCCACAGATGACTTATGATCTACAAACTAATCAATCCCCAATCAGGACAAATCAATAATAAGTGTTTTACAAGTTTTTCCAGCAATTTGACCTCAATTTTCTAGTAATTCATCTTAACTGTACTTTGCAAAAGTAGAAATGTGAAACAAACTGGGATTAAAAAAATAAAAACTGGCCATTTACTGCCATTTGAAGTATTAGATTATGATTACCAATATTTTTTCCAGTAATCACACACCAAAAGTCATATTTCTATTTTCATGGGAGCAAATCGAAGACCTTAAGCGTAATCTAAGGAGGCCAAGCCATCCCTAGCTACGCCAGGATCAGAAGGGATCGATCTTGGCAGGGCACACTAAGCTTCCAGGCCACCCACAAACTGAAGCCACCACAGCTATCCAATCTCTTTAACATGTCCTAAAAGGAGGTGTAGTTCTATCTGGTCAGTAATTTTGCTTCAATGTTTTAACTGTCACACTTTTTTCCTCTCTTCTGAAACATCCATGCCTCACAAACCAGAGTGTATTTATCCTTCAAAGCTCAACCTTCTAATCTCAAATTCAGACTCATACTTTTCCTCTTCTTCCTATCTGCACTGAGATTCTCTCCTTACACAGAATCACTAACAAAACAAAAAAGTTATCAGATCCTTATTCATAAGCATGTAGTAATATAACTTATAATGATCATCCATTTCACATTCCTATTGCTTTTGCTACCTTAGCAGATTTTAAGATTTTATTGGGAAAAGCAGATGATAGCTTTCCAATAGATTTCATTATGGCCTTCACAAATACCAGGTGATATTTACCAAGAATCCATTGTGCCATGCTCACTAAGTTATCTGGAATATTTCTAGCATTATCTGTTACCTGGAGTGCACTATCTTTCAGAATATGATACTCTAGAAACGACTGTCCCACATTAACTTTTTACATTCCTATTAAGATTTATGGTACCCCTTCATCACTACTCTCAATGGGGTCCACTGTTAACTAATTAGACCCTCTCAGATGTTTTTCTGTGCATTTATAACCGCAAAATTTCTTTATACCACGTAATTGGAGCTTACAACTTGCTTTTCCCCCATCTTTCTATATTACGTATTACCGAAGACTTTGTATTTCTTGATAGATTATAAACTAGGGATAGGAAATTATTCTGGTACACTTACTATCAAAAATATACTATCTACTCCTGATAACAAGCCAACGAATATAAAGAAAAATGCTACATATTATAGTTGATTTAAATACACCTCCAAGCTTTCGTTGTTGGTGCTATTAGTTTTTCTGGCATAGCAGAAATGTGAATGAGGTTAGGAAAGAAAAAACTGCGATAGAGAACAAAACAAATTGAGTAGTAAAAATCTACTCAATTATTCCTATCTTTGCCTCAAAAAGCCTTTAAAGTTAGTCCAGAGAATTGCCTCAAAATAAGTCAAATTACAGAGCACAAAAATCAATCCACAAAATCTGAAAAAAATTAATAAAGCAAAATACAAAACACTCTTCACATACACTTTATACTTACCAGTTTGGCTTGTGCTTCTGCAATTTTTCGGTTATTCTCTTCCAGTATTCGCTCTAGTTCCTCACGTTTTGCACGTTCTTCCTCCTAAAGGGGAGGATATGTTAAGATGTTAGAAAAACAAAATGTTTATTTTTACTGATAAATATTTACTAATCTTCCTCTGAACTTTTTTGATATGACTTACGGGGTAGCTTTATAGCTACCTTCTGTCTGATAAATGATAAACTGTGCAGCCACTAAAATTGGTTTCTAGCACTAAATTTAAATCATCCCTCCCAGTCCAAACAGCAACCAACTAAACCCTCCCTAATGATAGTTTCCTGGCAATTATTACTAATACTTTAATATCACACAAATCAACAAGGACAACTACAAAACTGGATAGTATTTACCAAATTAAAAAAATAATATATAAAATATAAATAAAGTGAATATTTGTCTCACCAATTATGTATACCTACGTATTCTTTACCTATACTCCTTTAATCAGCATTAAAAGTTGAATATTTACTGTCTTGTCCAGTGTCCTGCAGAGTGTGCTCCTCGGCTGCCATACACGCCAGCTTCCTCTTTAAAATGATTTGTACTGTTAGCTTGGCAATACCTGCATCAGCAGCTCAACCATTTATAAAGAAACAACATACAAGGAAGGCTGAGCTGAGGAATGCAGATGTTTATGGTAAGAAGGAACAAAAAATGTAATTCATCATTCCTAAGGCAAACAATTAATAAGAAAAATACATTTACTGTTAGTGAAAAATACAAATGGTAATCCATACTTCATGGAACTACGGGCTTCTTCCATGGGGAAAATGGACTTAACATTCAGATGTTGACAATTTCGGAAGGCAGCTTATATTGTCATCTACAATCTGAACTGAAACTCAGAAATCCAGGGGATGCATGGTCAGGAAATAAAATTCTTCAACTTATTTTTTCTTGGAGAATTTAATGAAATTTTATAATGCAAACTGTATGAAGACTGCTTGATGGTTTGGGCAGTGTTCAGATCACAGCATACATATTCAAATAATTTTAATATTTGGAAAGACTGTCAGAGGGTTGTGTCCGTGTAAAAAAAAATTGTTAATATGAAACAAAAAAGCAAATGAAGAGAAAAAAATCTTACTATGATTAATAACTCGCTACAAGACAGCACCATTACTCCAAAAAATCTTCATTAAAAGCACTGCTATAAATAAAAATTTCATAATTCAATTTTATAGTCTGTGAAACCCGCTATAAATATAAGCGTGTATATCTAGTTAAAGACAGGACAAGGGAAAATGAATTTTAAAAGCTAAGCTTATCAGAAAGCAAAGAGATTTAGTATTTCAATTGTCCATAATGCAAAGATGAAAAATGACAATGAGTCATCATTATTTTGTGTCAAATATTTCAACTTACATTGAAGAAAATACAACTACAGGATTTCCTATGTCACACACCAATGGGATTCATATTCATTATGCAACCATGGTGACAGACACTCAGGGGTGTAAAGTAATTTGCCTTGAGTGTTTCAATGACTTTCACCAAGTTTTTGGATCCTGGAGTAATCAGTGCAAGCAAGCTATAAAGCTTCAGTAGCAAATTACTGTCTCACAGAAAGACATTTTCAACTTCTGCTCCAGCTGCTGATAAAAACAAATCATGTGTTTAGCTTGACTCCAGACAAGGACAACCTGTTCCTTCATAACTCTCTAGAGAAAAAAAGGAGTTGTTAGTAGATACTAAAAAAAGTGGATGAATAATCTGGATATTTTTCCTAAAAAGATTCCTTGAAACACATTAGGAAAATGGAGGGCCTTATGATCAGAATGCTAGAATTAGTCCATTGTGCTGAAGCAGGATTTGGGGTGGGGAGTGAGGGATAAAAGAAGGAAAAAAACAAGAGTGAGAAAACCTATTTATCAAAGCAGGTGCTATCACTCAATGTTAGGCCCTGCTCTTTTTAATCTGACTGAAGGCAAAAGCCTCTCACAGTCTAGGTAACAGAGTGATAGAGAATAGAATATACAACCAACCACAGGTGGATTTTTAACCTTTTTCCTTTACCACTCCCTGTCTCCCCACCGTCCTCCCAAGAAAGAATGTAAGTCCTGCAGCCATGGCAAAAGTTTCAAACACTTCTTAAATAGACAGCCAGTTCCATTAAATCAAAAAGTATCCTTGAATATGTTTTATAAAAGCTTCCAACTTTTAAGTTATCAGTCAGCACTTCTGAATAGGCTAAAAAATTAACTTTCGCAGCAATGTAAGTTTAGACGAGAAAGGAATTAGATAGTCTGTATTCCATCTCTTTCTGAACTGAGCAGGAGGCAGAACCCAACACTGAAAGTTTTGCCATGGACTGTCTCTACTTTCCAAACGACCGAGCGTTACCTCTCTAGCTTTTTGTGCTGCAAGCTCAGCTTGTCTCTGTCGCTCGAGTTCTTCGAGCAACTGCTTTTCCATGATGCGCTTGGCTTCCTCCACCCTTCGGAGAACTTCTCGTTCAATTTCATCCTTCCTTTTCTCCAGTTCTTCCTCCACCCTTTTCGCCACCAATTCTTCCACTCTTCGTGCTGTTTCTTCCTCGATGAGTTTTTCTTCTATTTCCTGCTGTCGACTAGCAAACAAAGAGAAAAAAATGAGTTGGACGTTTATTTTTAAAACTATGTTTAAACAAAACTAGTTTTAAGTCTATCAGGCCTTTGAGCTTGATATTATTCAGTGATTTTTAGAATTCATTTTCATGTCGCATTTAAGAAAACGGCAGATACCAAGATGTTAACTGATAAAGAAATTCAAATGAATAAAAATCTTTTTTTCTTTATCATATTCTGAATACAGGAAGTCAGGTATATACAAAGAACCTAATTCATTAGTTCTAATTTAGAAATGATTAATCTGAAACAGAAAATCTACTTCTGCTATCGACTTTATAATCAGAGGACACGCTGTTAAAATACATGGATTTGTTCGTTTGCTAATCCTTTCGGTCTGGGGTTGAGCTAAGGAGATGTAAGGAGAAATTATGTAGCAAGCAACTCAGACTGGCTAAATTCACTTCCCACTAAGCAAAAAGAGAATAAACAGATTGAAGAGATTCAGACTTCTGGAGCAATAGTGCATAGTTTTTACTGAAAATATGACCAACTTAAGTTTTGAACTGATATAAGAGCTTCATAGTTCCTCACTGTCTTTTCTTCCTTTTGTTAATTTTCAATTAAAACCTCCTCTAGAAGTGGGAAAGTGGGTAAAAAAATACTTTTATTACCAGAAAAAGTTCAATAAAGCATGCTACTACAGTCTGAATTACTCCAATCGCATTTTGATATTATAAACCTATTTACTCAAAATAAAATTTTGTGCTGAAATTATAGACATTTATCAAGGCACCACTGTGGAAATCCTGCACATTTTATACCAATGACATTCAGTGACAGCCACTAATCATATGTGTCTGTCTGAATTGAAAATTAATATAAAGAAAAGGAATATAAATGATGATCTCCTATTTTTATTTGATTGTGTGTTAAAAATATTTTGGATAAACTATATACTAAAATTAATTTAACTGGTTTCTAACATGACTACTTCTATATTGCATATATTGTTCATATTACTTCTACTAAATAGCACTCTGAGACAATAATTTGTGCAGAATGAATAAAGTCTGAGGCTCTTCCAGTATATCTAAATCCTAAGAGGCCAACTCATGTTCCAACTTCTCAAAACCCTGAAAATTAAAGAAAATCTGCAAGCTTTATCTTTTGATGACTCATTTGACATACATATGAGAGTCATTCAATTGATATGTTTAGTAAAGACTTTACAGTTTCCAAGAAACCTTTAAACACCCCAGTCCACTTCAACTCAACTCTATTCTTGGGGATGATTCAATTCTCACCCAAGGGTTCTCAAACTCCTGTTACTTATTCACAGTGATAACACACTAACACCAATGTGTCTTAAACAATCTGATATATTTCAGTTTCTACACTCTTCTGTCAAGGAGACAGTAGGTACTTGAGAAAGCCTATTTTCCTTTAAGAGCCTAGATGTTTGCAATACTCATTTCTCAGGAATCTGTTGTTTGTTTCTTAAATATTTCCCTTTCCCCTTCTAAAACTAAGTTTTTAAAAAAAGATATGAAAGCCTAAGCTATGCCCCTTTTCCTTAACTTCCAATTAAATACAGTACAAGAGTGGTTTCAATAAGCCTTTATCTACAGCAGCTCAGTATGAGAGCAGGTATCTTCCCCACTACTATAAAAAAAAAAAAAAAATCACATCACCAAGAACATATAAAAGAAAATCAGACAACAATTTCAACAGAAATTAAACTACATTTCAATATAAAATGTTGTCTCTCTACTTCATCCAAAGGGAAGGAGAACTAATAAATAAATGAAAGCAGGCTGACTAATATTGAATCTGGATAATGGATATACAAGAATGATGATAAAAATAATAATCTATCTTTGTGTATATGTAAATTTTTCATAATAGTTTGAAATGTATATACATACTCATTCTTGCTAGTTGGTTCTTCTGAAATTAGTAAATGTAGAAAAGCCTAAGAAGAAAATTAGTATTTAAAATTTCAAAACCACTACTGTACAATGTGACTTTTAATTAGCAATGCTAAGTGGATTACAGTACTATTAAAAAAAAAAAAAGATAATGTAACACAGTTCCAATTAAAACTCCACACAAAGCCAAAAGAAGGCCCTAGGAGTAGAAAGTTGCCAACTTAAGTTAGGAATCTGGTGAAGGTAGAAGAGACCTGATACTCAGGGTTATTTTTCTGACAGCTAAGCCCATCCCTAGGCAAAAGCACAATGGCTACAGTGCCTCATCCACAGGAGATAATGGGCCAAACAAATTTATTTACAGCAAAAGTCAAATCAGAATGGTGTCAGCTCCCTGCTTCTATTTCCACCAATTACACCAAATCAGAGGGCCCAGATAACAGGCAATACAGGCAGGCTGTGGGTTGCTCTGCTGTTAAGGAGTCAATTTTAACTATAGCTCAGCCACTTTATAGCCCAAAGGGTGGGCAAGTGGAAAGTCCCATGCGCAACTGAAACACTGGAGAATGAAAAATGACCTAGTGCGGTTTCGCACAAGGCTGCTTATCTCCCTTCGTTCCTGGAGGAACTGCAAGGCATCCCATCCATGCAACAGGCAGGTTTCAGGGTACCAGAGCAAAACTGTTTGCCTACAAGTGTTAGCACGAATATAATGTTTGCTGTTTTTCTTGGTAAATTTAAAAATGCTACTTCAGTAATCAGAAAAAATTTAAATCACATTTTAGAACCAGTGCTGAAGGACAATTTTATCCCCTCATCAAACACTTAATTCAGCAAACCAACGAGCACATATACAACTGAATTAAGCATGTATTCATCTTTACTGATGGCAAATTCATCATCATAATCAATGATAAAACCACTATTACACCTACTCCCATAAGAGGCACTGGAATGTTCTTGAGTGGGTCATTAGTGTCTTGCAAAATAGGTGTCATCTCATATCTAACAGTCTATTCACTCCTTAAAATCCTTGCTATAGTAGTTGTCACCCTCATGTTCTTTTCTCTAATCTTTTCCTCATGCTCCTCTGCTGAATATCCATTCCCCTGTCAGTAATACGTGATACTGATGAAAAGCGTTAAACCAAGATCTTCAAGGTTTTAAGTGGAAATGGTCCATTAATACTAGGTCCCATTTTCTTCACGCTCTCAGGTATTTTAAAAACAATACTTACAATGAACTTTAAAACAGAAACTATTAAAAACAAAACAGCAAGATTCCAGCACTCCAGCACTTAACAGAGTATTACTCCATACAGAGTAACTAACACCATTATTTAAAAACATCTTTAAAATGTGGGAACTCAATACTAAGGGCTTACTTCTAGGAATCGCATAATTATTAGCAAACAGTATTTATTTGTGTAGGTAACAAATAATATTGAGCCGAAAGCTTTATATATCATGTCATCATTTAAATCACATAATTATTTCTATGCAGTGGGTATGTACATCATCTTTCCTGAGGAAACTAAAAACAAGGAGCTTAAGTTTCTGGACTCAAGCACACTGGATGTTGCTGAGCTGTTTCTCTGAACCTAGGTAGATGACAAAGCTAATGATCTCAAGCAAGCACTATAATACCACCCTACACTGGTTTCTGCAGGACAAATCGAAGAGGCAAAGAGAAGCGCACAGAATTAACCAACAAAATAACAACAACAACAACAAAAGTAGAATAATAATTTAAAAAAAAAAGTATAGGCTGGGTACGGTGGCTCACACCTGTAATCCCAGCACTTTAAAAGGCTGAGGTAGAAGGATTACTTGAGGTCAGTTCAAGATTAGCCTGGGAAACACAGTGAGACTCTGTCTCTACAAAAAATAATAAATACATAAATTACATACATATTCTTAACATCAGCTAGGCCTTATCATGTTCTGTCGGAGCCTTAACCTCCAAAAATATGCGGTCCAAATACTCAATCTGTTCCTAAAAGCTCTTCTTTGCTCTCACAATGAGCTGTCCACATATTCTAAGAATCACTCATATAGATCCCAGTTCAGTGTAGATATTCTAATCTAGAAGGCTGTTAATCTGTCATGTAGTTGAACACAGGATATTCTAAGGATATCACAGGCTAGAGTAAGTTACTATGCCACTGATATTTTCCTGATTCGCTGCAACTCATTTTCAGCTATTTTTTCAACAGTTAATACAACATGCATGCAGGCATCTCAAAAGAGCATTTAAGAAAATGGTGCTACTGGTGTAGGGGAGGGGTGAGAACAACAACCCGAATGGCTGGGACACAGAGATGAGAGGGAAATCTTTTGAACTGAATTTTGAACCATGTGAACTGCCTATTCAAAATTGAGGGCAACAGTGTTTAAAAATGTAAAGGCCTATCTTTTAAGAATTAAGATTACAATTCTTAAGATCATGTCTTAATTCACAAGGCTCAGTATGGCTCCATGTATGTGAGTTACATTCAATAACATTACATACTGAGGCTCATTATATGCCACCTATTGCCTAGATACTTTAAATACATTATCTCCAATTTTCACAATAAGCAAGACAAACGTCTCCATTTCACAGATTAAAAAACAAGGTCAGAGGTAGGTGATTTATTCAACACCTCAGAATTGTAAGTGGTAAACCAATAAGGTTTCCAATCTTAAAGAATTCCTAATTAGTTAAACCCAATGGTTGATTCTTAATTTTATTGTCTCTTTTCATCTAACTAGACTTCTTGAAAGTGCACTTGACACTATGCATTCTTATCATATTCCTTTCTGCTTCCACCATGGGTTTTCCTTCCTCTTCCCAACTGCAAATACGGATATATCAATCATAAGGTTCTTTCAGTCCCTTGAATGAATCAATCCTCTCTCCACACTCTCCCTGAGAGTCATTCCATATACTCTCAAGGTTTTACTGACATTCAGTGAAGCCCCTTAGCTAGGCTTCAGTCTCACATTATCAACTCTGGATAAACTCAGCACAGTATATCCAAAACTAGTTCTCACAGTAGAGGCACCAAGTGTAAATTCTCTTATGCCCTTTCCCTCTCCCTGATCCACTATTCACAAAGTTTCTGATATTTTAACCAGTACCTGCCACTTGGTTGTTACTGAAACATTTGGTAGATAAGTTGCAATAGCCACACTATAAACATGAGAACTAACACTCTTTTCCTGAAGACCTACATTTCATTTAATATACCCTAAATGTTTCTTAAATTTGTCCCTCTTGTCCTTTACGACAACCAACCTCACTACTCCTGTGTAAACTTCTGTACCCACCTCTTAACTAGTTTCCATCCCATACAACAATCAAAACAAAAAAAGGCACCATGTCATTTACCTGCTTAAAATCTTTCCTGTTTCTAGGGAGAAATCCAAGCTCTTTAATATGACATACAACAACCCGAACATGATTCTCAGCCTCTGTTTACCTCTCCAGTCACTCTATGACTTAAGTATTTACAAAACTTTGTGTTCTAAGTCATCAGTCACCTGATTATCCCACTTTAAGACCATTCCCCCCACTCCCACCCCATTTCCTTTATTTTGGCAGGAGTTGGGGGAGGAGGCTCTATGATCCACATATGTCCTACATCTTGCCTGACACTGTCATATTCTTATATTCTCCACTCATTTTTTAGGACACCCACACATGATAGTTTCTTTACACAGTTTGTATTACTGTCACTCCTATTTAACGATTTGTCTTTGAGCTAGATCAAGATCCTGGAGAAGTGCCAATCATCTTTATATTAACAGCACCTAGCACAGTGCATGGTACTTTTTTTTTTTTTTTTTTTTTTGAGATGGAGTTTCGCTCTTGTTGCCCAGGCTGGAGTGCAATGGCGCGGTCTCGGCTCACCTCAACCTCCGCTTCCTGGGTTCAGGCAATGAGAATGCTTCAGCCTCCTGAGTAGCTGGGATTACAGGCACGCGCCACCGTGCCCAGCTAATTTTTTGTATTTTTAGTAGAGACGGGGTTTCACCATGTTGACCAGAATGGTCTCGGTCTCTTGACCTCGTGATCCACCCGCCTCGGCCTCCCAAAGTGCTGGGATTACAGGCTTGAGCCACCGCACCCGGCCCTGCATGGCACTTATTAAATGCTCAATAAACATTAGCCAAATGAATAAACTAACAGAATACAAAGACTGAAAACTATTTCCTTCCATTCCCAAAGCTCCAACACCTAAGTCTTTGCACTGTTTCTTCTGCATTGTTTCCAAGGCATCAGAATATACTAAGAAATGCCTACATGGCACCCAGGAATTTAGTGTACATGTGGCTGCTAGCCCTGGCCCCTTCTCCCTCCTAAATACTATTGGCAGTTTGTGTCTTCTCTTAAACCAGAGAACTCTATATATAGCTCCTTTATTTCCTGAATTTCTTCTTTGCTGTCCATGTGAAACTTGTTAAATGCTTCTATTTATTCTTTGCATACCAAGTTTCTTCTCATATTTCCTACCAATCCGAGCTTTCTAGTAAAAGGCAAGTCATTACTCTTTGAAGGTCGCCTTTGTTTTCACATGAAGAAATTATCTCAGCATTGTCTTATTCATACGTTCATCTATTGATACTTAAGAGCTTTACAGCTAAGGGCCTTGTTCCAGACCCAAAAGTTGGATTTTATAAAACTAAGGTTTAATGTGAAACAATTACTTTAACTGTGTTTTCATATATGCCACTGACAGTTCTAAGTACAGGAAAAAATGAGTGCTGTAAGTGTTTTGAAGGAATGTTGAAAGCAAAACAGCTCCAGGTATAGCTTCCTCTGTATTATTAGTGCTCCAGTCCTACCTTTTAGTAACTTTGGTTTTAGGAACAAACTGTGTGTGTGTGTGCTGGAAAACCTATCTAACACAATTCCAACTACAGAAAACTACAAAACTCCCAGACAATTCAGTACACATAAACTTGCCTTGAGAAAATCATAAATTCAGTAACGTTCCTGCCTCATGAGCACTTCTAAATATTCACTGAAGAACGGACCAAGAATGGCTAGTACGACTGTTCAAATCTACTTTTCAGTGTAGTTTTTGAGAACCGAATACTCAGCACCAAAGTATGATGATCTTAAAGCAAAACATACAACAAATCCCTACATTTTACAACCTAAACTTCCTTTAGTTTGGGATTATCCGTATCTATTTTCATAGCCGGAAATACATGAGAGCTGACTTTTTCAGACACACTGTAACTTTAGTTTTCATTAAATAAAAACTCTTCGTGTGAGCAACGCCAAAATAAAAACAAGTATTCAAGTGTCTTCTGAAGTAGAACAATTTAAGGGAAACAACAAAACTGCACGTGTTTGCTAGAGGAAAATAAAGTTAAAAAAAAAAAGAGTAGGCTTTGGGATGGTGACTACACAGGTGAATTCAAGGATCAAAAAACTCATCGCACTGTACACTTACGGTCTGTGCCTCCCCCGCCCTCCTTTTTTTAACATCTAAAGAAAGGGGTGAGGGAGTAGGCTCGAGGGGGAAAAAAGCAGCCCGGACAACTTAACAGGAACACACTACAGTGAGAAGGCATTTTTCTGGCAGACCACCTCAAGCGTCTGATTCCCGAGAGTACTTGTATCCTGTACCAAATTTGAGCCTCAACAGACTGCTTCTGGCCAGCTGTGATTCGCATATCAAGGTGAATTCCCCTCTCTTCTGTCTCCTTCTCAAGTCGACCTGGAAACGCTCCGCACCCTCCACATCTGCAGGCCAGCTCGCTCCCGGCCTCCCCCGCCGACGCAGCTTTCGGACTTCACTCTCAACTCCACCCCTACTTCCGGGACACCACTCCTCTCTCGCGCGCCAAAATCGCGTTCTCCCATTTAAGCCCTTTCTGCCCAAACCCTCAAATTCCTGCCCAGACCCGGGACAACTCCTGGGTCTGTCCCGCCCCAGGCTTTCCAAACGCCAAGCCACCCCGCCCCGCCGTCGCCTCCTTGGCCCCTTCCCGCTCCCCGTCCCCAACCCCGCACGGTCCCCGCCATTCTCCCGGCCCGCGCCGCGCCGCCCCGGCCCCTCCCACCGCGGACACTCACATTTTTCGCTGCCGCTCAAACTCCGCTTTCTTCTCCTCCTCCTCTCGCTTCTGCTTCTCGTCCAGGCTGCTGCGTTTGCTCACCGTGCGCCCGAAGATGTCGATGCGGTCGGGCGGGGACGAGGCGCGCTCCCGGTCCCGCTCGCGCCGGGACACGGCCGTGTTGGTGGAGCGCGAGCGGGACCGCGACTCCCGCCGCCGGTTCCGTTTACTTTCCCGAGATTTGGAACGCTTCCGCACGCGCTCCTTGTCCCGGGACCGTGACCGGGACCGGCTGCGCTTCTTGTTGTGCTTGCTGCTTTTGGTGTGCTTGGAGCGGGACGAGCTCCGGCTCCGAGACCGGCCCATCCTTCCGGGCGACGCTCTGACTAACCACGGCTCGCCTCAGGCCCCTCACGCGGCCGGTTCCCCTCGCCTCTGCCTTCGGACGCGGGCTGGAGGTCCTACCGAGGCCGGAGGAAGGAAAGCTGTTGGCCAGCGGACTTTGTGCCCTTTCCCGACGTCTACAGTCGCTACGAAGGCCGCCTCAAACGAGAAAGCCGCAGCGCAAGGCGACCCTAAGATGGCAGCTACGGCTGCACCGGCCGCCCTTCCCACAATGCCCTGCGCGGAACGTGCCGAAGCGTGGGCCCCGCCCCCTGACGATTTTTGCCGAATGTAGGCGGGCGCTTCCGAGCGCACTCGTTTTTTTCCGTCAGTTTTGGCGTTAGCCTGAGACGCAATAATTGGGAGACTCTGGCTTTTGCATCAGTGTACTTTTTTTCCCTTCCTGGTAAAATGCCAACGCCATGTTGAATGAATTAAACACCTTTTAGTGCGATTTAAGTCCCGACTCGCAGAGGTTGATTGATCGCATTATTTTCTAGGAGCTGGTCTTGTGGGGCAGCCCTAAAATGCATATTCAAGTGACCTTGCACTGATCACTTGCTGCCTTGAGCTTAGCTTCCTCATTCATAGAATGGAGATACCACAGTTTCTGAAGTGCTTATGAGACTTGCAGGAGCTCAAGTATGCAGGAGGTTTTGATGAATGGAGTCTAATGCTTACTATAGGGCTTAATGTGTGTTCTAAATGCTTTCATGTATTAACAAGTGCTTAATTCTTACAATTCTGAATTAAGTACTACTATCATCCTCGTTTCAGAGATGAGGACCCTGAAATCCATGGAGGTTAAATAAGGGTCATACAACTAGTAGGTGACAAAGCAGGAACGTGCACCTACGTCATATGGTGCAAAGCCCTTGCACACAACTAGCAAGCTCTTTTCAACACTAGCGACAAAAAGTCTCATCGCTGTGTGGTGAAACAAACTGTATCACTGTTGTGCCCCAGAAGGAAAAGGCAACATTAATATATGCAGATGACAGGAACCCTTGAAAATCTAGGTGCCACAATTTAAAAATAATTTTAAAATTATAAATAAATAATAAAGCTTAACTAAATGGAAAAATTAAAATTGTTCCTTTGAATAAGCAAAAACCTATTAAAATTGAAATAAAATTTTCTCCACAATGGCAACAGAAACCATAAAATACTTAGGAATAAAATTTAACAAGTTACACAATCTTTATGATAAACCTTTACTGAAAAGGCTGTAATAAGGCCCTAGTAAATGTAAAACAAGCTGTATTCTTAGATGAGTAGTCAGTATCAAAAATATTGCCCATTCTTCCTAAGTCAAATTACAAAATTAGTGCAATTCTCATGAGAGACCCAAATTCTCTTGGTGATATGTGTCTTAGAACTAATTAAATAATCTAAAGTTTTATATGGAAGACCACATAATGAATAATCAAGAAAACCTGGAAACAAAGAAGAGCCGTATATTAGTCTGTGTGGACTGCTCTAACAAAATACCATAAACTAGGCAGCTTATAAACAACAAATTTATTTATCGCAATTATGAAGGTTGAAAATCCAAGATCCAGGTGTCAGCTGATCTGGTCTCTGGTGAAGACCCAGAGATTTACAGATGACTCACAGAAGGCACCTACTCACTGTGTCCTCACATGATAAAAGGGGCGAGCTAGCTCTCTGAGCTCTCTTTTAATGGCACTTTTAGGGTCCGAAAGTTTGTGTCCTCTCAAATTAATATATTGAAACCTAATCACCAGTGCAATAGTATTAAAAGGTGGGGCTTTGGGACATTGATTAGGTTATGAAGGCTCTAACCTCATAACTGAAATTAGTGCCTATCTCACTCCATTCCCACTGCTATAACAGAATACTTTAGACTGTGATTTATAAATAATAGACACTATTTATCAGAGTTCTGAAGGCTAGGAAGTCCAAAATGAAGGTACCAGCAGATTCAGTGTCTGATAAGGGCTTGCTCTCTGCTTCCAAGACAGTGCCTTGTTGCTGGGTCCACAAGAGGTCATGAACACTGTCTCCTCGCATGAGGGAAGGGATGGAAGGCAAAAGAGCAAAACAAAAATAAAAAAGTGGGGGGTACTAGGACACTCCTGTCAACCTCTTTTGTAAGAATACTAATCTCATTCAAGAGAGTGGCGCCTCATTTCTTAATCACTTACCAAATGGCTTCAGCTTTTAATGTCATTACAGTAGGTATTAGGCTACAACATAAGAATTTTAGAGAGACACATACATTTAAGCCATAGCAGTGCACTCATAAAAAAGGCCAGAGGAAGCTTGTTCACCCCTTCTTTACCATGTGAAGATGAAGAAAGAAGGAGTCATCTATGAAACAGAGAGTGAGGCCTCACCAGACACTGAATCTGCCAGTGCCTTAATCTTGGACTCACTGCCTCCACCCCACCCCCTGGAACTGTAAGCAGTAAATTTTTGCTGGTTAAAAATGACCCAGTTTGAGGTAGTTTGTTGTAGAAGCCTGAATGGACTAAGATAGGAACTAATCCAATTCATGAGGGCAGAGCCAGCATCCCCAGCTCCTAGTACCACCATCTACCAACAGCCCCACCTCCTAATACCACCATCTCCCAACAGCCCCACCTCCTAATACCACCGTCTCCCAACAGCCCCACCTCCTAATACCACCGTCTCCCAACAGCCCCACCTCCTAATACCACCGTCTCCCAACAGCCCCACCTCCTAATACCACCGTCTCCCAACAGCCCCACCTCCTAATACCACCGTCTCCCAACAGCCCCACCTCCTAATACCACCGTCTCCCAACAGCCCCACCTCCTAATACCACCATCTCCCAACAGCCCCACCTCCTAATACCACCATCTCCCAGCAGCCCCACCTCCTAGTACCACCATCTCCCAGCAGCCCCACCTCCTAATTCCGTAACATTCATGATTAGATTTCAACATCTGGATTTCAGAGGAGACACAAACATTTAGACCATAGCAAATAGTAAGGGTTTGCCCTATGAAAAATTGAATAAACTGTACAAGATTTTACCACAAAAATAGGAAAACAGTGCAATAGAAGGATAGATCTATTCTTTTTCTTCAGATACGCTCAAATAAAATCACATGTAATGTAGAATCTACAGAATTACCTCCATTATAAGGGAAATATTTCTGTCAATCTAACCATCTGTCAGTACATATCTGTACCTATCTATCCATTGGGAATGATTTATATGGGTTACATATCCATATATGGTGTGGGTATATGATATGATAGATACATCTGGCTTTTGCTTATGAATGTATATTACATATATATATACAATCCAGAATTATGTCTATTTAATGTTAAAGGTAGTTATTTCCAATGAGTTAGTGTATAAATTTTCTAGAGCCACCCTAACACACTACCATAGACTGATGTCTTAAATGAACAGAAACTTACTCACGTACAGTAGTGGAGTCCAGCAGTCCAAAATCAAATGTCAGCAAAGTTGGCTCCTTAGGAGGCTCTGGGGAAGAATGTGTTCACTGCCTCTTGCTTAGCTCCTGGTGCTTGCTGGCACTCCTTGGCTTTTAGTACCTGTTTCCATCTTTACTGTGCATCTCTCTTCTTGTAAGAGCACTGGGGATTGGTTTTAGGTCCATAGGGGATTATGGAGCTTTTAAAAGAGGAAGATATTTATCCAGCTCAGGCTCTGGCCATGCATTTTGGCTGCCTCCAGAAAACAAAAAAAGGAAAGGAAAAAAAGTGCATGAAAGCCCTAATTTACCAGGGATTATCTCTGAGGATGTATTGAAGGAATGAGGGACACACACGTTTTGTGCCTGCATTTTATACTATAATTATCAAAATCTTGATGTTTAACAGTCCCTGAACTCACCTTACTTTCTCATGTATTTCTTTATTGACTGTGTTTTGCCGCCAAAATCCAAATTCCAGGCACCTTGACTGTTTGTGTCCACTGACACCCTATGGGTTAGCTATTAACCTCAATAAATAGATTCCAAATATACCTTGAAAGAAAATAATTGAATGATTTTTTATCCTGAGTATAAGTTTGGCTTCATTTGTTTTGTTTTGTTTTTAGACTCTTAAAATTTTCAGTTGCCTCCTTCCTCCATTCCCTTCTCCAATAAAAGCATTTCCTTAGTTCATCTTTGAATAATTAAAATAGCCAAATATAAATAATATGTCATTCAAATCCAGATCATTCCACCAAATATAAATAATATGTCATTCAAATCCAGATCATTCCAAAGAACAACCTAAAAGTAAAAAATACCTAGGAGATGCATGAATGTATCTTTCCTCCTTGATATGGTTTGGCTGTTTCTTCACCCAAAATCTTATTTTGAATTGTAATCCCCATAATTCCCACATGTCAAGGGAGAGACCAGGTGGAGGTAATTGAATCATGGTGGTGGTTTCCCTCATGCTGTTCTCATGATGATGAGTGAGTTCTCATGAGATCTGATGGTTTTATAAGTGTCTGGTAGTTCCTTCCGGGTTCACTTCTTCCTGCCCCCTTGTGAGGAAGGTGCCTTGCCTTCCCTTCACCTTAGGCCATGATTGTAAGTTTCCTGAGGCCTCCTCTGCCATGCTGAAATGTGAATGAATCAAACCTCTTTTCTTTTTAAATTACCCAGTCTTGAGTAGTTCTTTAAAGTGGTGTGAAAATGGACTAGTATACTCCTAATTCTTAAATTACTCATCCTCAATTGTTTTTGCCACCTTTTCAAAATTTGAGATGTATTTTGCAACATGTCCATGAAGTATCATAAATATTTATTACCTTGGTGATGGAAAATACCATCTTAGTTGCTTAGAGAGTTATGTCTGCACTTACAGTATAGAGGGAGTCCTTGGCACCATGGTCCTGTGCTCTCTGTAGTATCGTTTCTTAGATTCTCACCCCACTTAACTCTTCCTGAGCTGCTTGACACCCAGTTTATGCCCAATTCTCTCTGCCCTACTGCTTCCCAGTACCTTGGCAGGTTGTCTCCTTGGCAGCACTTTATTTGTAAGTTTTAAAAATGACATGTGTGTTCGGTAATTTAAAGGAAATCCTCAACACAATGAAAATAAAGTTAAAAAAATAAAAATAAATATATTCATTATTTACTATTCACCTCTCTAGCTAAAACATGCACTCCTTTGGTGTGGAGGTTGGCAGGTGGGAGGGAGGTGGGCATCCGTGCCTGAGACTGGGGTCATCCATCCCAGGCATAGGAGCTAAGAGCGCATGATGGGAGGCGGTCAACAAAACATTCAGAATGAGCAAAGCACTATGGAATGTGTTGTCTGGCTTTTCTTAGCAGCATGGGCTCTTTGAAGAGTTTTAGAGGGAATTCAAAATTACAGAATATTACATAATTTGATGATGAGTAAACTGCTTTCACCACTGCTCTGGCAATAAAATCTGGAACTCTGGAGAACTCTGGCTTCTAAAAACTATCTTATGATTCAATTCAGGATAGTTAGTTCTGCACACATTGTACACTTTTTTCCCTAAGCCAAATTATCATCAATTCATCTAAAACCGTCCTCAGGAGGCCCTATGCTACGCAAGGCTAATTGTGAGTGTGACTGCATGCAAAAACAAACGAACAAAGCAAACACTGCTTGTAAAAAAGGGAATTCTTTACCGAAAAGGTAGGAAAAAAATACCTCCTGATGAAGGAAAGCACATGTTGATAGTCTCAGCAGCAATGAAACTGGAGATCTCTGTCATTTCTCTTCAAGTGCCTGAAAAGCAAGTGAGCAAAAGCTTTTGGTGCTGTGAGCATAGAAGGCTAAGGACATGCTTCCCAGAACCTTGCTTGGCTGGATGGTGACTGGAGCTGATTCCTGAGATGGGAGTGTGAGCCTGGCAGGCTTTGACATGGAGCAAGGCCAAAGTAAGAGGCCAAATTTACACTGTCAAATAAACCACAACTTAGGAGAGACTTTATTCAAAAGGATCATTGGAAGGGGATGGATGGTGGTGAGGTGTGGGGAGACTGTTAGAATAAAGAGAACACTCTACGCATGAGATCTGCGGGCATCTCAATAGTTAGGCAAAAGGGGGTTTTCTTTTATAGGAGAAATAAACAAGTCTAGAAAGAACTGGATGTTGGGAAGTGGATGAAGGGGTCCCAAGAGGGGTTAGTAGATTAGGGAAGATTCTTCTGGAAGCCAGCCTGTTCTTACGAGGGGCTAAAGACTGGCTCAAGCTGTTGGTGGGCCAAGGTTCTGGAACCTGGGCAAAGGAGAGAAGCTTAATCAAAGTTTGATAAACAAGCATTTTGTTTCCATTAATCTTGGGGAAAAAAATAGTTCAGCTAATTTATGAGGCAAAGAATAAGAATTTGGAAGGTCGGGGGGTGATACGGTTAGGCATTGTGTCCCCACCCAAATATCGTCTTGAATTGTAATACCCATAATTCCCACTTGTCAAGGGAGGAACCATGTGGAGATAATGGAATCATGGGGGTGGTTTCTCCCACGCTGGTCTCATGATAATGAGTGTGTTCTCATGAGATCTGGCGGCTTTATAAGGGGCTCTTCCCCCTTCTCTCAGCACTTCTCCTTCCCGTCACCTTGTGAAGAGGATGCCTTGCTTCTCTTGGCCTTACGCCATGACTGTATGTTCCCGTGGTCTCTCCAGCCATGCTGAGCTGTGAGTCAATTAAATCTCTTTCCTTTATATTAAGGTGGTGCAAAAGTAATTGTGGTTTTTGCCATTGAAAGTAATAAATTATCCAGACTTCAGCAGTTCTTTACAGCAGTATGAAAATGGACTAATACAGGGGCTTCCACGAATCTAATTTAAGTCATACAAGAAAGAGAGATCTTGAAGTTAAGTCATTTCCTCTAACACAGAGGATGGAGATTTCTTAGCCTCCTCTGTTTTCTAAGAACACAGGTAAAATTCAACACTGTCAGCAGTAAGGGCTTCTAAGGACAACCTAAGGGTCTTCTTTTATTCCTTCTCCAACTCTCTTCCTCTCTAGGTAAAGAAGAATTCCTGACCTCTATCTTTTTCCTTCCCTCTGAAGAACTTCTTTCAACATTTCTTGCAAGGCAGACTTACTGGTGACAAATTCCTTCAGTTTTTATTGATTTGAGAGAGTCTTTACTTCTCCATCACCTTTGAAGGATAATTTTGCAGGATACAAAATTTTACATGGGTTTTTTTATTCTTTCAAACCTTTGAATCTTTTACCCCACTCTCTGGCTTGCCTGGTTATGGACTAGAAGTCTAAAGGAATGCCCATCTTTGTTCCTCTGTGGGCAGGTGTCCCCTACCATGCCATCCCCACCTCAGGTTTCTTTCAAGGTTGTTCTCTAGGTCTTTGGTTTTCTGTAGTCTGAGTCTGATATGCTAAGGTGTTGATCTTGGGGTATCTCTTGTGATTGATGTTCTCTGAAATTCTTTAATCTGTGCTTTGATTTCAGAAAATTCTCCATCATTATTATAATATTTAAACATTTCTTCTGCTCTTTCACTTTCTTTATTCTCCTTTTGGTATTCATTAGTGTACGTTATGCCTTTTATGTCCCATGGTTCTTGCTTTTTTTTTTCATTAAAAATTTTTTTTTGTTCTTCTTACGTTTCAGTTTGGGCAGTTTCTATCGGCGTCTCTTCAAGCTCACTGATTCTTTCTTTGGCTGTGTTCAGTCTACCCATGAGCCCGTCGGGGTGGATGCTTCATTACCGTTACGGATGTGGTTTTGGTTCCTAAGATTTCCTTTGCTGCTTTCTTATAATCTTCCTCTCTCTGCTTACATTACCCATCTGTTCTTGCATGTTGTCCAATTTTTTTCATTAGCGTTATAATCACAGTTGCTTAGAATTCCTGATACAGCAATTTGGAAGTCTCTGCCATATCTGAGTCTGACTCTGATGCTTGCTTTATCTTTTCAGATGGTTTTTTTCCATACCTTCTGGCATGTCTTGTAATTTCTTCTGAAAAGCCAGACATGATGTATAGGATTATGGGAACTCAAGTAGACAGGCCTTTGGTGGGAAGTTTGATGTTTTTCTGGCTAGGAGTTAGAAGTGTCTGCTGTCCCCTGTAGCTGTAGGTGTCAGAAGCTTATTTGTCTTCTGTCCTGATTTTCGTCTCCCTTATTGTCTGTGGGTTTCTTAGGAACTCCTTCTTAGGAGTCTGGTCCTTGCAGGTTTTTTTGCGCTGCAACCCCCTGCTATTATATGGGAATCCTGTTGATGTGGGGTAAGGTGAGGGATGGGGAACCAATTAATGATCCTGTGAGGAGGGCTCAGTGTTTCCGTGAGCCTGTGCACCTGGGCTGTGATCTTCACCAGTGTTTCTCAGATGGATTTTCTCTTCTCATGCCAGAAAAGGCAGGCTACAGGGGGCTAAAGTTGGGTCATTTCCTTGTCCCCACATTGGCTTGGTGGTGTTTGTTGTGGAGAATGATCTGGGCATATTTCAAAATGGTTACTTTTCCTTTCTCCCTGGCCACACATGGGGTATCTTCACCGCGAGAACCTGGTGGGGTTCCTGGAGAAAACAAAAACAAAAATGTGTCACACAACCCTGTCCCAGCATTCCCAGGAGTTTTTAACTCTCAAGTTAGTCTACCCTCAGCTCCCGGCGATTTGCCAGCGGCACTTCAGGTGTTCTCAGCAGCAACAGCGGCCTCTGCCTCCAGCGAGCTGATCTGCGCTCTCCCTCTGTACCCGTCTCTCCAGTTTTCGGGGCTCTGGTTTATCCTCCACCTCAGTTCTTTGACTGATCTAAGAAAAGTTATTGATTTTCAGCTTGTTTTTGCTGTTGTTCAGAGAGGGAAAAGAGATGACTTCCAAGCTTTTTTATTTGGTTGGTTGTTGTTTTTAGATTTAAATATATACATTCATATTTAAATTCTCATAAGAATTATACACTAATGATTTCTAAACTCCCCTGTTTTGTTTTTCTGTTAACACGATCTTTTAAAAACATTTATCTGAGCTATGCCCTGTCTCTGAATGTCATTTTCCCATTTGAGCCAAGCAATCTTTACTTACGAAAAAAGAAAGCTGAGATATTCAAGAGCCCTGAAAGTTGTGTCTCACACAGCCTGTAGTTAGGAAGTTAGCTGAAACATGGCCTACTTTCTTCCCTTCTCCCTTTCACCGCAGTCCACAGTTATTAAATTAAATGTAAATGCAGCTGTTTTATTTAAGTGCTTTTGTGGTGTTTAGGAATAGAAGGGATTAGTGTTTATTGGCAAATCATTATGCCCCAAGAACGGTGTTAGGTAGTCCTCAAGCTCTAACGTGCACAGAATCATCAAGAGATCTGGTAACATGCAGCTCCGGCTCAGCTGGCTGGGGTGCAGCCTGGGTGTCAGCATTTCACAGGGGGAGGTGCTCACAGGGCCTGCCCAGGGCCACTGGTCTCGGTCAGCTCCCACTCACAGATAAGAACACTGACACTGGCGAGGGAAATCAGTTTCACACAGCTTCATAGGCGGTTGGTATTTACACCCAGGGTCTTCAGTCCACATGCAAAGAGTAGCAGGATTGCCCCAGTTTGATCAACAGCTCCTCCTGCCCCTATGGCCATTTATCTAGATTTTTTGTTTAGGACCCTATGGGTTGAACTGTGTCTCCCTAAAAGGTAGGTTGATGCCTTAACCCCTGGTACCTGTGAACATGACCCTGTCTGGAAATAGGGTCTTTTCAGATATAATTGTGTTAAGATGAGGCCATACCTGAGTAGGGGGGCCCTTGATCCAAAATGACAGGTATCCTGTAAGAAGAGGAAGGAAGACATGGTCACACACACAGGAGAATGCCGAGTTGCAGAGATGGGAGCGGTATGGCTCCAAGTCAGCCCAAGCATTGCCAGCCACCACCAGAGGCCGAACAGGCAGGAAGGGAAGGTGCCTTCAGTGAGACCATGACCCTCCCAAGGTCAAGAGACCTTGATTGAGGACTTCTAGCCTCCATAAGAGTGAGATAATACATCTCTGTTATTCTAAGCCTCCAAGTTTGAGGTGATTTGTGATAGCAGCCCTAGGAAATGAATAAAAATACTGAGTACACTGCCCTGCTGTTCCTCTGCACTGTCATCAGGCAAACTCAGTGGCCGCCAAGAGCACATCTGCCCCACGCAAGCCCTCAGCCCACCTTGCTGTTTACTCAGCTTTGAGCATTAGGAGAAACTCGTGCTTACATTATAAAAGTAAATCTGCTGTATTGTACTTCGGAGCAAAGAAACGCTTTGTTTGCTTACTACTTTCAAGTACTTTTTAAGAGATGTTTAAAGCATGGAAAGTATTTTTAGCATTTACAGTATTGCATTTTTAATAAAAAATTTTCTCCACAGAAAAATTGTTGTGTGTGTGTGATTAATTGCCTGATATTTT
Source organism: Callithrix jacchus (assembly GCF_049354715.1). Classification (NCBI taxonomy): domain Eukaryota; kingdom Metazoa; phylum Chordata; class Mammalia; order Primates; family Cebidae; genus Callithrix; species Callithrix jacchus. The sequence goes on from NC_133502.1 coordinate 22,233,738, forward strand.
CTGGGGAGCTATACTGCCAAGCAAATGTTTATCATCTTGTGAAAAATCTCATGACATTTAAAAAAGAAAAACCTCTTGGGGCTGCCTTCTATTTGTTTCTTGAAGAAGCTGTGCCGCAGAAAGTGAACGTTCAGAGCCCGATTTTCTTTCATGTATCTTTTCAAACCAAATACAGTGTTTTGGCTTTAGTTGGCCTAAAGTGAAAGCAAAATAGACTAGGAATGAATTTTTCTTTTTTGCTTCCCATCTAAAAGTGTATAGTAGAACAAAATACTGCTCCTGTTTCAACTGCTGGTTAACAAATTACCCTAAAACACAGTGGCAAAAAATTGTCCCTTTTATTATGCCCCAAAATTCTGTGTGTAAGCAATTCAGACAGGCCACAGTGAGAATGGCTTATCTGTGTTTCACAATGTCTAAGGGCTTAGCTGAGAAGAGTCAAAGGCAGAATGGGGAGCATGACCCAGTTTGGCAGTTGATGCTGGCTGTTGCCTGGAACGTCAGCTGAGGCTATCAGCTGTTTCATCTTCACGTGACCTCTTCATATGGACTGAGCTTCCTCACAACATGGTAGTCTTGTGGCAGCTCTGTGATCCCAATGCAGGTGACCCATGAAAATTAGACAGAAGCAATAGAGGCTTTTCACATAGCTTCAAAAGATGTGCTATATTCTACTAGTTACCAGTGAAGTCCCTACAATTGGCTCAGATTTAGTGAGAAGAGACCTAGGCTCAACATGTTGATGGAAAGAATTCAAAGAATGTGCAGGTGTGTTTTAAAATCACCATAATGCCTTTAACAGATAGATGATTCACATATATACAATGAAAATTGCATCAGCTTCTAACTGGAAGATATTGATGAGTTTCTGTTTAATTTTGAGTGAGATGTTGAACCTCTCTAGTCCTTACTTTCCTTAACTGCAAAATGAAAGGTCACACTGAGTAGACTCCATAGGTCTTTGGCAGAGCTATGATTTGGTTTCTTCCTATCATTGTACCAATCAAATCATTAGAGATTCAAGACTGAATTTTATAGCCAACATTTATCTGAGAGGACATTGTTTTGCCACAGTTAGCTGTCAGGCAGAATGAGGTAGAAACATATCTAATCTCAAGGTTTCAATTCTAACACTTCCTGTTCTTATTTGTAGCATATACAGCTACCATGTATTGCCTAGTGCTGAAAGTCATTTCTTTGCCTCATTTGCCCTCCGTACCCACAACAGTGTAGCCTTGGTATTTCCTGTAGATGTCTTTTGAAGAGTCTGCTTAGGGCAACTCCATTCACTGTAAAGGTGTCCTTCTCAGCCTCCTGTAGGAATTGACCAGGATCTAAGACCATCAATCATCAGAAGCAAAGCTGGTGTAGTCACGAAAATAGAAGGCAGTCAGGAGGTAGGAGGAGGTGGCGATAGGGGTGGTGCTTCCAATTTGGCTAAAGTGAAGTCCCATGTGAAGGAAGTTGCCAGAAAACTCCAATCAGGCATATTGGCACCCATGAATGACTCGGAATGCAGAAGCTCCTGTCACCAGATAAAATGGCACCTTTCACAAGGCCAATAACAATGCCAACTTGCCACGTGGCAGACACAAATCTCAGCATTTTCCATGGATCCTTACAACAAATGAGAGAGAGGGAACTAACATATTAGTTTTCTTCCGTTTGAGAGAAGAAGAAAATGAAACTGGTTGGGCTTAAACCGCTTGTCTAGGCAGGTCACAAGAAGCTGTTAAATAGCACTGTATTTGAATCCAGGCACTGGAACTCTGAGCTCACATCTGTCTTCTGTCTTCTCTCCATCAACCTGCTGAGTTTTGTTAGATTTCCCATCATCCACGTTGAAACTTTAGCACCATCTTGACTCATCACCTTCCCCTCCGCTAGGTGCCCGGTCCTATCTGGGACACGCTGCATAATTTACAAACCATTGCAAATGAAAACATGGGGATATTTTTTTCCAAAAAGCAGAAGAGTGTTGTTAAAAGTACTAAAATATAAAGCTGTTTCATTTCTTCAGTGGTTTCTTTCTCGACCTGCAATAATATTTTTTGTTTTTGTTGTTTGTGTTCTTGTAATTTAACGTCTGGTTTCCTCCTGCAAAAGGAAAGGGTCTACAGGCAAATGCAGACCCTCAAATGCATCCAGCTGCCACCCTCGCACCCTCTCCCCACCCATCAACTTGGGATTCATGTCCTGGCTGAGAATGAGGGAACTGAGGCAGGAAGGCACACCTCCTCTTCAAAGCCAATGTCTAATCCATGGACAATGTGTGATCTCCACATTGGGTCAAGTTAACATCTGGGTGATGGCTCATTCTGTCATCAGCCTTAGATGTGGTGCTGCCGGCTTGGGCAGGCGAAGGTGGGTTGCATGTGAGCCGAGGCTGCAAGGTCCTCCACTCCACAGCATGCTTTCTTTCTCATCAAACTTCACATAGCAAACACATTCAAAGATAAGATTAAGAATTTCAAGAAGGGAATAGTGGAGCATTAAGCTAAGTGCTAAATTTTGTGAGCTCAGGGTGCTGTGTGACTGCTGGGTCACCTGGCCCTGGATCTGGCCCTGGTCATATTCATTCTTTCTTCAAAATGATTTTCTCCTTTATCTTTCTCTCCCTGCTCTCAGTCTCCAGCCAAGCCCAGGACTTCATTCCTCATTTCTGAAGCTGTCAATGGCATGTAAGTGCCTGTCCCTCGAATCCAAGCTTCTCAACCTAACTTTCAGTGGCATCTATGCTCTGGATCACTGTCCCCATTCAGACTGCCTTATCCCATCCAAACTGTCCTCCCCAGTGCTCGTCAGTACACACCCTCTGCCCTTCATTCTGGTGCACAGTCTTGTTCTCCATGCATATGCAGCACCAGGCTCTCATTCAGCTACCTCCCCTGGTGCCAGTTCCTGACTCCTCAGGTGCGATGCCTCCCAGCTAAGTTCCCCAGCTTCCCCTGTGAAATTAGAGGGCAGCTGCCCACAGCGGCAGTGGCTTGATGGTGTACCATTACTGGCTGCTTCATCTTTCCTCTCTCCCTGCTCTGATCCTCTACCAGATTTCTCCAGATCATAAACAGCTGAATCTGTATCCTAGGACTCTATTTTGATATAGGCAAAATAAAGATCCACTGGTTCCAAGCCAGATCCGATAGCATCTGGTTTGGGAAGAATTTGTCCCAAAACAAATGTTGCTATGGTTTGAACATTTGTCCCTTCCTAAACTCATGTCAAAACTTAGCCCCCATAGTGACACTGATAAGAGGTGGTGCCTTAAATAGGTCCTACTCTCATGATTGAACTAATTCATTCATAAATTAAGGACTAATGGGTTACTAGATGAATAAGTAATATGGGTGTGCGACTAGTGGCTTTATAAGAAGAGAAAGAGAGAGCCAAGTCAGCATGCTCCGTCCTTTCACTATGTCATATCCTGCACTGCTTGGGACTCTGCTGAGTCCCCCCACAGCAAGAAGGCCCTCACCAGGATGGCCTTCTGACCTTGGACTTCCCAACCTCCATAACTGTAAGAAATAAAATCCTTTTCTTTATACACTAGCCAGTTTCAGATATTCTGTTATAAGCAACAGAACAGGGACTGAGGCAGAAGAGGGATGCATTGGACGGTCATAATACAGATGCACCTTATAGCTAGTCTGTGGGCTACCAACACCCAATCACTGCTGCTGGATAAATAAGGCACACCAGTTGCATTTTTCCTTTGTGTTGTGAATATGCATCAACAGCATGACTGATGTCTAAAACCGGAAGGAAAAATGTAATACCATAAATATTATGTGGAACTGAGAATATACAAGGACTATTAGGACAAGGCTTGCTGCAATGCAATTGGCTGTCTAACCACCAGCCTCCCTCCACCCTTCACTGCCACAAATGACCTGCACTATTCAGGTGTGTTGAGGCCGTGTTGTTTTGGTCCCTCATTAGCCCCCGGGGGTAAATATTAATGTATTGAAGACAATCATTGCTGCTCTGCTCCCTTTGCCTGTGATTGGCTGGTTTAGGAGTGAGCGTGTAACACAGTTCTGGCCAACAGATTATTAGAAAAATTCTGCTGGGAGGCTTCTGAGAAAGTTTGTCTCATTGTATAAAAGGGACACTGGAAGGAAGGTTCTAATTTTTCTAAACCTGGGATTAAGATGCTTGAAAGTGCTGTGGTTCTCTTGCCACTGCCATAGGATGAGCCTGTGGATGAAAGCTAGCATATGCAGATGGCAGAGAAGAAAGAGAAAACCTGCGACTTTGACCACATTGTTGAGCCACTGGTTTAACCACTGAATTGCCAACTGTGGCCTTGCCCTGCCTCCTTATTTCTTGTTATGTAGGATAACAAATTCCTGTAATGTATGAAGCATTTTGATTTGGGTCTCCGGTTACTTGTAGCCAAAATCTGGACTCAGACTGGTCAACAGTCAATGTAAAACACAAGAACAAACAAGTCACCAAGGTGTTGGAAGGAGCCTGACTTTCCCAGATAAGATAATTAAGTGCAATGTGTGTCCCTGTTGAATCAAATCTAAGTTTGAACAAACCACCTGTACAGGACACCTGGAGAACAATGACACTTGGGTATTGAATGATGTTGAGGAATTTTTGTTAATTTTGTGTGTGACCATGATAATTATGATTATGTAAGAAAATGTCTTAAGACTCTAATAGTATATTTTAAAATGTTTAGGAATAAAATTTCATGATATGTGTATTATAGACAGTGACAAAAATCTGAGCAGCAAATATAGCAAAATATTAACAATAATTATGTCTAAACAAAGGTTATATGGGGATCATTACACTTCTCTCTTTGCTGAGTGTATCTTCATAACTTCACACTATTAAAAAAGTGAGAGAAAAAACAATATTTCTAGATTGTACACCTGATAAAAAATTAATATGGTTTCATAGTGCCCAGCTGTATGCAAAAAGGCAGGGTTCTTTTTGAGAAAAATTACTGCAGAGAAACACATGAAAATAGCTTTAAACACTCTAGCCATAGGTACAGTGCTACCTGTTGTGGAAATCCAGTTTATTTACTACCCATTTGCTAAGGGCAGTATTCCTGTTTGAGGGAGAAACTATGACCTCAAGGAGACATACCTCAGCATAAGCCATAATGCAGCTAAGGAAGGGCAGGCTTACCCTCTTTCCTTTGGGAATGCCACAGTGTGCCCACAATTTCAGAGATGAACCTTCATAGTCTTCTGTAAAATGAATATTCACCAATGTCCCCAGAGTGACAGCCATCCACAGTGAGGAAAAGATGCTCCTGAGGACTATGAAGTGTGGGACCAGAACCTTGGTTACCAATCATCCAAGATGGCAGCTGCTGACAAGGCTCCCTGGGTATCAGGTAAGTGTGAACAGGAGTTGGGAGGATTTCAGAGTCTCTTAAAAGCAGCGACACTTTTACAGACTACAAAGCTTCACTTGAAACATTTCCAGCAAAGTGATGGAGCTGTCAGGAGCTTGGATGAAAATGGTGATATAGTTTGGTTGTATCCCCACCCAAATCTCATTTTGAATTGTAATTCTGATAATCCCCATAATCCCCACATGTCGAGGAAAAATCAGCTGGAGGTCACTGAATCATGGGGGTCTTTCCACAATTCTGTTCTAGTGATAGTGAGTTCTCACCAGATCTGATGGTTTTATAAGTGTTTGACAGTTCCTCCTTCACACACTCCCACTGTCTGCTGCCGCCTTGTGAAGATGGTGCCTGCTTCTGCTGTCTGCTGCCACCTTGTGAAGATGGTGCCTGCTTCTCCTTTTGCCATGATTGCAAGTTTCCTGGGGCCTCCCCAGCCATGGCAAACTGAGTCAGTTAAACCTCCTTTGTTTAGAAATTACCCAGTCTTGGGTAGTATCTTAATTGCAGTGTGAGAACAGACTACTACAGTAAATTGGTATATAAAGATACTTGAAAAAGGGGAAATGACTTTGGAACTCGGTAAGAAGCTGGGACAATTTGGAGGGTTCAGAAGAAGACAGGAAGATGTGGGAACATTTGGAGCTTCCTAGAAACTTGTCGAATGGTTTCGACCACAATGCTGATAGTGACGTGAACAACGAAGTCCGGGCTGAGATAGCCTCAGATGGAGATGAGGAACTTATTGGTCCTTGAAGTAAAGGTGCCTCATGCTATGGTTTAGCAAAGAGACTCCATTTTTGACCCTGCCCTAGAGATCTGTGGAGCTTTGAACTTGAGAGGGTTGATTTAGGGTATCTGGCAGAAGAAATTTCTAAGCAGCAAAACATTCAAGATGTGATCAGTATTATTATGAAACCATTCAGTTTCATGTGTTCACAAAGACATGGTTTGGAATTGAAGCTTATGTTTAAAAGGGAAGCAGAGCATAAAAGTCTGGAAACTTTGGTGCCTCATGATGTAATAGAAAAGAAAAAAACATTTTCTAGGGAGAAATTGAAGCTGGCTGCAGAAGTTTGCAGAAGTAACGAGGAGCCAAATATTAGTCATTAAGACAGTTGGGAAAAACATCTCTACGGCATGTCAGAGATCTTGGTGGAAGCCCCGCCGGTCACAGGCCCAGAGGCCTAGGAAGAAAAATGGTTTCATGGGCTAGGCCCAGGGACTCTCAACCCCCTAGCCTCTTCAGCTCCAGTCATTGCCAAAAGAGGCCAAGGTACAGCTTGGACCATTGCTTCAGAGGGTGCAAGCCTCTAGCCTTTGCTGTTTCTACATGGTGTTGGGTTTGCATGTACACAGAAGTCAAAAATTGAGGTTTGGAATCCTCTGCCTAGGCTTCAGAGAATGTAGGGAAATGCCTTGGTCTCCAGGTAGAAATCTGCTGCAGGGATGGAGCCCTCATGGATACCCTCTACTAGAACAGTGCAGAAGGGAAATGTGGGATTGGAACCCCATACAGAGTCCCCGTTGGGGCACCACCTAGTGTACCTGTGCAAAGAGGGCCACTGTCCTGCAGACCCCAGAATGGTAGATTCACTGACATCTTGTACCATGTGCCTGGAAAAGCTGCAGGAACTCAATGCCAGCCCATGAAGGAGCTGCCCAAGGCAATGGGAGCAACTCTTTTTATCAGTGTGCCCTGGATATGAGACACGGAGTCAAAGGAGATCATTTTGGAGCTTTAAAAATGAAGGACTGCCTCACTAGATCTTGGACTTGCATGGGGCCTGTAGCCACCTTGTTTTGGTCAATTTCTCTCATTTGGAATGGAAGTATTTATCCAATGCCTGCACCCCTGCTGTACTGTAGAAGTAACAAAATTTGCTTTTGGTTTTACAGGCTCCTAGGTGGAAGGGACTTGCCTTGTCTGAGGTGAGCCTGTAGACTTGGACTTTTGGGTGAATTCTGGAGCAAGTTGAGACTTTGGGGGATTGTTGGGAAGGCATGATTGTGTTCTGAAATGTGAGAACATGATTTGGGAGGGGCCAGGGAGAGAAAAATATGGTTTGGCTGTGTCCACCCACCCAAATCTCATCCTGAATTGTAATCCCCATAACCCCCACATGTTGTGGGAGGGACCTGGTGGGAAGTAACTGGATCGTGGGCATGGTTTTTCCATGCTGTTCTCATGATAGTGAGTGAGTTCTCACAAGATCCGATGGTTTCAGAAGTGTTTAACCGTTTCTTCTTCACATGCTCACACTGTCTCCTGACACCTTGTAAAGAAGGTGCCTGCTTCCCTCCACCATATATTTGTAAGTTTCCTGACGCCTCCCACCCATGTAGAACTATGAGTCAATTAAACCTCCTCCTTTGTTTATAAATTACCCAGTCTATGGTAGTATCTTTATAGCAATGTGAGACTGGACTAATATAAATGGGATGCGCTTTATGAAGAACAGAGTCAGAAGAAAGTAAGAGGTGTGGTCCCTCCCTGGAAAAGTGAGAACCCTGATTAGCATGAAGTCATCTTCGTGCAGGGAACAGAACAAGCCTGCTTTTTTAAGCCTACGTGTGTGTATGTTTGTGTGTTCACAAAGATTCTCTCCTTGAGAAAGCAAACTCTAGTTAGGCTTTTCTGAACTCTCTTCTCAACTGGGTCCTGAATTTTGGGTATCTGTGTTTTCTGCATGGTCCAAAATCCTACTAAGTCATTTTAGCCAGAAGTCTCCACCCCTCTGTATCTGATCACTGTTGGTATCTCATCAGGTTCCTCATCCTCCACCATCCCCCAGGTGATTGATCACTTTAGCCTGTCTTCATGTAGAATCCTATTAGGCCAGTTAAACTAGAATCCCCTTCACCCTTAATGTTTCCTCTTAGTTATTTGTGTCCAATGACCTCCATCCTGTTTCTTGACTGTAAATCTCTACTTTTCCTTACTGTTTTGAAAGTTAAGCCTACCCTCTCTCTCCTGCTGCAAAACCCCATTGCAGTGCTCCTTACATCTATGGCAATGGCTCTGAATAAAGTCTGCCTTAGTGCACTTTAACAAAGGAATCAGTGCCTCTTTTTCCTTAAAAATATGGGTATATCATTTTTAAAACACAACACAGAGAATATAGCTTTTGTTAACTTGCAGCTCCAAAAAGTGCACGTCAGGCGTGAGTTTGTTTTACATTTCGCACAGACATTCAGGGAGAGCTTTTTGGAAACCACACTGCTGGCCACTGGAATAGCTATTGTATTGGACTCCTCATCACTGGATTTAAAAACAAAACCAAATAAAACAAAACAAAACCATCCTGCTCTTCTCGGTTCTGCAGAAGCTGTGGAGAAAGCATTTGCAGATCTTGATGCAGAAAGATGATCAATTACCCTGTAGAAGCTATTTCCTTCCCATTCCATCCAACTGTGAGCAACGATCTCACTGACCAGAACAATGACTGTGACTGTTCCAGGGTTTCATTGAGTCTGACCTCAATTATGGTGAAACTGCCTTGGCTACAGTATTTACAGAAGGTGGAGACACATGTGATAATTTACAGAGACACACCTAATAATACGAAGAAAGTCCAGGGAGAAAAGGCACTTTGCTTTGTGAATTGTTCTCAAAGAACTGCTGGGGGCGGGAGGTTTGACTTTCTAGGCCCTTCGTACAGTGATGTGTTTTCCAAAGAATAAATGTAGTTGCTAAATGACTGAGTTCTCAAAAACAAGCTGTAAGCTCAGTGACTTGTTGGCCATTTTAGACGTTTAGTTATATAGAGCGTTGCCAGATAAAATATGGAACAGCTTGTCAATTTGAATTGGATTAAATAACAACAATTGTTTTTTAGAATAGGCATGCCACCAATATTGCATTAAACATACTCAATCTTGGGACACACTTATCCTAAAAAAAAGTATTGTTTATCTGAAATTCAAATTTAACTGGACAACGTGTATTTTCCTTTGCTAAATCTTATGATGCTAACTGCGTATCCTTTTCATTTTTCTTTCTGTCTAGGAAGTTCTCGCTGCACCCTGGGAACCGCTAGACCATGCTGACTGCACTTCGCAGACATCCCCCAAACCCTGCCATTTGCAAAGTTGGCCTTTTCCATTTGGAACACTCCTACCAGCTACCAGAGCTGCCCTCCCCACAGCCTCCCTGCAAAGTATGCTGGAAAACTCGGGGATTTTTGCTAAGCTGATTAGTTAGATGTTGTGCATCTCGGTGTCGTTTCAATAACTATTTTGCATATTATGAGTGAGGTTGTGCATTTTTTCATACATTTAAGGGTTATTCACACTGGTTTTTCTATGGGCAGTCTATATCCTTGGCTTCTTTTTAAGTTTCTTGTTTTTCTCATCAATTTTGAGGAACTCTTTTATATTAGGAAATCCACCCTTTATCTTGAATATAACTGAACATATTTTTTTCCTCAGTGTTTATATTGAAATCACTGTATCTTTCGACAATTGATATTTGCCTTTTCTTTGTCCTGTGAATTTGTCATATGCTGAGAGATGAATTAAAGTCTCTTTCTACTGCTGGGTTGTGCCTGTTTCTCCCTGTGTCTCCTAGAACCTCTTGGTGAATACTGCTGCCGGGGTATTTAGAACTTTAAAAAGCATCCTTCATTTCACATTTAATGATTTGGGGCCTGGATTCTACTCAGTCTGATCTTAACATTGAGACCACAGCTTTCTTCGTGTTTGCATGTGCTTGGTTACACTTTCTCCATCTTTTGATTTTCAGTGGAATAGAACTGCTGTTGCAGTGCCTGTCTCTTGTGCATACATGGGGTTGAATTTTGCTTTGTGATCAGATCTGAAGATCTTTTTCTTTTAATAGGTGAGTCAATCCTATTTTCATTTAATGATTAACAGAAATGTTTGATACTAGCTCTTTCACATTATTTTTGTGCTGCATTTCAATGTTTAGGGTATTTCTAAAAAGTCTTTCATTATATAATCTGTTCTCTTTGCTTTTTGTGTAGAGTCTTTATATTTAAAGTATATATCTGGTTTTCTTGGCTGCTTTGATAAATGTAATATTGCACATACTTTACTCTTTTACTTTTTTTAAAAATGGAAATGATGATATTAGAATCTTCCCCCTCCCTTTCTTCCATAAGCTGCTTTTAATCAATAATGCTGTATTTCTCAGATTTGACATCTGAGTAGTGTAATCTGCTCAACACTTCTAGAACTTGATGTATCATATTCAAAGTGCATGGTCCACTCCCAGCAATTGGTGGATTGACTCTACCTCCCTCTCTCTTCTCCTCCTAAAGTTTGTCAGTTGTGTTATTTCTACATCGTCTGCACATATGGCATTCATGTTCTTCTGTTTAACCTTAATTGCCATATTGGGGTCAGTATTTCTGCTGTGATTTTAGTCAGCTGAAGTTCTTGCTCGGAGAGTTCCTCAAGAGCATGTCATAGGAGCTCACCAAGGTTCGAATCTCTGAAACTTCGTATTTGAAAGACAGCTTGGTTGAATATAAAACACTCTTCTGTTCTTGCTGTTTTTATTTTTTTAATCTTAGGGTTACTGCTCATTGCCTTCTGGTTTTGAATATCACTATGAAGAAACAGAAACCAGACTGATCCTTTTACCTACCTGCCCAACAGAGTCTTTCTCTATTTTATTGGTCAGATAACTCTGTTAGGATATGTGTCTGTGCTGATGATTCTAATCAGTTTCCTGGACATAGTGGGAGACTTGTTTTTCACTTAAATTATTTCTTCTGTTATGTCAGGAAAGTTTTAAAATTATTAATATGTTCTGTTCTATAATTATTATTATTGATAATGTTATAGGTGGGAAGATTCTAACCGTGATTACAGCTTTTTTTAGTCTTTCATCTTCTCTTGAATTCTGTTAAATGTTTAGTTTACACTTCAATTGCATGTTTTTCTCATTTCTGCTTCTATTTCTCTATGTTCTCAACAGTATCTCTTATCCCTTGCTTTCCTTCCTATTTATCTTTATTTCTATATAATTTTTCCTTTTATTTTTGTTTTGCTTTATTTTCTTTTGCCTTGCCATTTCTTACTTGAATTTTTGTATTTCTCTTATATGGCCTTCCTCCATAGAGGCTTTTTTTAAATTGCATTTTAGGTTTTGGGGTACATGTGCAGAACATGCAAGATAGTTGCATAGGTACACACGTGGCAGTGTGATTAGCTGTCTTCCTCCCCTTCACCCACATCTGGCATTTCTCCCCAGGCTATCCCTCCCCAGCTCCCCCACATTGTCCCTCCCCTATTCCCCCCAATAGACCCCAGTGTGTAGTGCTCCCCTCCCTGTGTCCATGTGTTCTCATTGTTCATCATCCACCTATGAGTGAGAACATGCGGTATTTCATTTTCTGTTCTTGTGTCAGTTTGCTGAGAATGATGTTCTCTAGATTCATCCATGTCCCTACAAAGGACACGAACTCATCGTTTTTGATTGCTGCATAATATTCCATGGTGTATATGTGCCACATTTTCCCAGTCCAGTCTATCATCGATGGGCATTTGGGTTGGTTCCAGGTCTTTGCTATTGTAAACAGTGCTGCAATGAACATTCGTGTGCATGTGTCCTTATAGTAGAATGATTTATAGTCCTTTGGATATATACCCAGTAATGGGATTGCTGGGTCAAATGGAATTTCTATTTCTAGGTCCTTGAGAAATCGTCACACTGTCTTCCACAATGGTTGAACTAATTTACACTCCCACCAGCAGTGCAAAATTGTTCCTATTTCTCCACATCCTCTCCAGCATCTGTTGTCTCCAGATTTTTTAATGATCGCCATTCTAACTGGCGTGAGATGGTATCTCAATGTAGTTTTGATTTGCATTTCTCTAATGACCACAGATGATGAGCATTTTTTCATGTTTGCTGGCCTCATGTATGTCTTCTTTTGTAAAGTGTCTGTTCATATCCTTTGTCCACTTTTGAATGGGCTTGTTTAGTTTTTTCTTGTAAATCTGTTTTAGTTCTTTGTAAATTCTGGATATCAGCCCTTTGTCAGACGGGTAAACTGCAAAAATTTTTTCCCATTCTGTTGGTTGCCGATTCACTCTAATGACTGTTTCTTTTGTCGTGCAGAAGCTGTGGAGTTTGATTAGGTCCCATTTGTCTATTTTGGCTTTAGTTGCCAACGCTTTTGGTGTTTTGGTCATGAAGTCCTTGCCTACTCCTATGTCCTGAATGGTTTTGCCTAGATTTTCTTCTAGAGTTTTTATGGTCTTATGTTTAAGTCTTTAATCCATCTGGAGTTAATTTTAGTGTAAGGTGTCAGAAAGGGGTCCAGTTTCTGCTTTCTGTGCATGGCCAGCCAACACCATTTATTAAACAGGGCATCTTTTCCCCATTGCTTGTTTTTGTCAAGTTTATCAAAGATTGTATGGTTGTAGATATGTTGTGTTGCCTTTGATACCTCTGTTCTGTTCCATTGGTCTATATCTCTGTTTTGGTACCAGTACCATGCTGTTTTGATTACTGTAGCCTTGTAGTATAGTTGGAAATCCAGTAGTGTGATGCCCTCCGCTGTGTTCTTTTTGCTTAGAACTGACTTGGCTATGCGGGCTCTCTTTTGGTTCCATATGAAGTTCATGGCAGTTTTTTCCAGTTCTGTGAAGAAAGTCAATGGTAGCTTGATGGGGATAGCATTGATTCTGTAAATTACTTTGGGAAGTATAGCCATTTTCACAATATTGATTCTTCCTAACCATGAACGTGGAATGTTTCTCCATCTGTTTGTCTCCTCTCTTATTTCGTTGAGCAGTGGTTTGTAGTTCTCCTTGAAGAGGTCCTTTACATTTCTTGTTAGTTGTATTCCTAGGTATTTTATTCTCTTTGTAGCAATTGTGAATGGCAGTTCATTCTTGATTTGGCTCTCTTTAAGTCTGTTATTGGTGTATAGGAATGCTTGTGATTTCTACACATTGATTTTGTATCCTGAGACTTTGCTGAAATTGCTTATCAGTTTCAGGAGTTTTTGGGCTGAGATGATGGGGTCTTCTAGATATGCTATCATGTCATCTGCAAATAGAGACAGTTTGGCTTCTTCCTTTCCTATTTGAATACCCTTTATTTCCTTTTCTTGCCTGATTGCTCTGGCTAGAACTTCCATTACTATATTGAATAGGAGTGGTGAAGGAGGGCATCCTTGTCTAATGCCAGATTTCAAAGGGAATGTTTCTAGTTTTTGCCCATTCAGTATGATATTGGCTGTTGGTTTGTTGTAAATAGCTTTTATTATTTTGAGATATGTTCCATCAATACTGAGTTCATTGAGGGTTTTTCGCATAAAGAGCTGTTGAATTTTGTCAAAGGCCTTCTCTGCCTCAATTGAGATAATCATGGGGTTTTTGTCTTTGGTTCTGTTTATGTGGTGAATTATGTTTATAGACTTGCGTATGTTGAACCAGCCTTGCATCTCCGGGATGAATCCTACTTGATCGTGGTGGATAAGCTTTTTGATGTGCTGTTGCAATCAGCTTGCCAGTATTTTATCGAAGATTTTTGCAACTATATTCATCATGGATATTGGCCTGAAGTTTTCTTTTCTTGTTGAGTCTCTGCCGAGTTTTGAAATCAGGATGATGATGGTCTCATAAAATGATTTGGGAAGGATTCCCTCTTTTTGGATTATTTGGAATAGTTTCAGAAGGAATGGTAACAGTTCCCCTTTGTGTGTCTGGTAGAATTCGGCTGTGAACCCATCTGGACCTGGGCTTTTTTGTGTGGTAGGCTCTTAATTGCTGCCTAAACTTCAGACCTTGTTATTGGTCTATTCATAGTTTTGGCTTCCTCCTGGTTTAGGCTTGGGAGGACACAAGTGTCCAGGAATTTATCCATTTCTTCCAGGTTTACTTGTTTATGTGCAAAGAGTTGTTTATAATATTCTCTGATGATGGTTTGAATTTCTGTGGAACCTGTGGTGATTTCCCCTTTATCGTTTTTTATTGCATCTATTTGGTTATTCTCTCTTTTCTTTCGTATCAATCTGGCTAGTGGTCTGTCTATTTTGTTGATCTTTTCAAAAAACCAGCTCTTGGATTTATTGATTTTTTAAAGGGTTTTTCATGTCTCTGTCTCCTTCAGTTCTGCTCTGATCTTAGTTATTTCTTGTCTTCTGCTAGGTTTTGAGGTTTTTTTTATCTTGCTCCTCTAGCTATTTCAATTTTGATGATAGGGTGTCTATTTTGGATCTCTCCACTCTTCTCATGTGTGCACTTATTGCTATATATTTTCCTCTAGAAACTGCTTTAAATGTGTCCCAGAGATTCTGGTATGTTGTGTCTTCATTCTCATTGGTTTCAAAAAACTTCTTTATTTCTGCTTTCATTTCATGGTTTATCCAGTAAACATTCAAGAGCCAGTTGTTCAGTTTCCATGAAGCTGTGTGGTTCTGAGTTAGTTTCTGAATTCTGAGTTCTAACTTGATTGCACTATGGTCTGAGAGACTGTTTGTTATGATTTCAGTTGTTTTGCATTTGCTGAGGAGTGATTTACTTCCAATTATGTGGTCAATTTTAGAGTAGGTGTGATGTGGTGCTGAGAAAAATGTATATTCTGTGGATTTGGGGTAGAGAGTTCTGTAAATGTCTATCAGGTTTGCTTGTTCCAGGTCTGAGTTCAAGTCCTAGATATCCTTGTTAATTTTCTGTCTGGTGGATCTGTCTAATGTTGACAGTGGAGTGTTAAAGTCTCCCACTATTATTGTGTGGGAGTCTAAGTCTCTTTGTAAGTCATTAAGAACTTGCCTTATATATCTGGGTGCTCCTGTATTGGGTCCACATATATTTAGGATTGTTAGCTCTTCTTGTTTTATCGATCCTTTGACCATTATGTAATGTCCTTGTTTGTCTCTTTTGATCTTTGTTGCTTTAAAGTCTATTTTATCAGAGATGAGAGTTGCAACTCTTGCTTTTTTTTTGCTCTCCATTTGCTTGGTAAATCTTCCTCCATCCCTTTATTTTAAACCTTTGTGTATCCTTGCATGTGAGATGGGTTTCCTGGATACAGCACACTGATGGGTTTTGGTTTTTTATCCAATTTGCCAGTCTGTGTCTTTTGATTGGTGCATTTAGCCCATTTTCATTTAGGGTTAATATTGTTATGTGTGAATTTGATACTGCCATTTTGATGCTAGCTGGCTGTTTAGCCCATTAGTTGATGGAGATTCTTCATTTTGTTGATGCTCTTTAGCATTTGGTATGTTTTTAGAATGGCTGGTACTGGTTGTTCCTTTCTATGTGTAGTGCCTCTTTCAGGAGCTCTTGTAAAGCAGGCCTGGTGGTTACAAAATCTCTGAGTACTTGCTTGTTCATGAAGGATTTTATTTTTCCTTCACTTATGATGCTCAGTTTGGCTGGATATGAAATTCTGGGTTGAAAGTTCTTTTCTTTAAGGATGTTGAATATTGGCCCCCACTCTCTTCTGGCTTGCAGGGTTTCTGCAGAGAGATCTGCTGTGAGTCTGATGGGCTTCCCTTTGTGGGTGACCCGACCTTTCTCTCTGGCTGCCCTTAGCATTTTCTCCTTCATTTCAACCCTGATGAATCTGACAATTATGTGCCTTGGGGTTGCTCTTCTTGCGGAATATCTTTGTGGTGTTCTCTGTATTTCCTGGACTTGAATATTGGCCTGCCTTGCTAGGTTGTGGAAGTTTTCCTGAATAATATCCTGAAGAGTATTTTCCAGCTTGGATTCATTCTCTTCGTCACATTCAGGTACACCTATCAAACGTAGGTTAGGTCTCTTCACATAGTCCCACATTTCTTGAAGACTTTGTTCATTCCTTTTTGCACTTTTTTCTCTAATCTTGGCTTCTCGTTTTATTTCATTGAGTTGATCTTTGACTCCTGATATCCTTTCTTCTGCTTGGTCAATTCGGCTGTTGAAACTTGTGCATGCTTCGCAAAGTTCTTGTGTTGTGTTTTTCAGCTCCTTCAATTCATTCATATTCCTCTCTAAGTTATCCATTCTTGTTATCATTTCCTCAAATCTTTTATCAAGGTTCTTAGTTTCTTTGCATTGAATTAGAACATGTTCTTTTAGCTCACAGAAGTTTCCCATTACCCACCTTCTGAAGTCTGATTCTGTCATTTCATCACACTCTTTCTCCATCCAGCTTTGTTCCCTTGCTGGTGAGGAGTTGTGGTCCCTTGTAGGAGGTGAGGTGTTCTGGTTTCAGGTGTTTTCCTCCTTGTTGCACTGGTTTCTTCCCATCTTTGTGGATTTATCCACCTGTCATCTGAGTAGTTGCTAATTTTCTGATTGGGTCTCTGAGTGGACATCCAGATTGTTGATGATGAGGTATTTCTGTTTTTTAGTTTTCCTTCTAACAGTATAGCCCCTCTGCTGTAGGACTGCTGAGGCCCACTCCAGGCCCTGCTTGCCTGGGGAACACCCGTAGCAGCTGCGGAATTGTGAGGGTTGCTACCAGTTTTTTATTCTGCTATCTTTGTCCTTGAATGATGCCCGCCAAATGTCAGTCTGATCAGTCTTTTGTGAGGTGACTCTTTGGATATATGGGGGTCAGGGAGCTGCTTGAGGAGACAGTCTGTACTTTATAGAAGCTCAAGTGCTGAGCTGTGAGCTCCGTTGTTCATTCAGGGCTGCTAGGCAGGTATGTTTAAGTCTGCTGCAGCAGAACTCATAAAGCCCCTTTTTTCCCTCAGGTGCTCTGTCCTGGGGTGTTAGGGCTTTATTTATGAGTATCCGTTGCACTGTCCTGCCCAGCAAGGGGGCATTCTAGTCACTGCCTGCCTGCAGAGGCTAAGCTGAGCTGCTCTGGGCTCCTCCCTGTTGCCATGTGTAATTCCCTGTAGTCCTGTTTATATGGGTGTGGTTAGAACTGCCGTGGTGATGGTGGCCCACCTCTGTAATGGCGGACTCTCTCTGTTATGGCGGGTTGCCTCGGCAATGGCAGGCTGCATCAGCAGCGGCCTAGTACCTCCGTAGGGGTGGAGTGCCTCGGTAATGGTGGATGCCCCACCCCCACCGAGCTGCAATGTTCTGGGTTCTGCTGTGCTTGCCATGAAACTATCAACCCTGAGTGTTTCCAATTGCTGTTTTGTTTGTTTTTGTGGGGGTGGGACCCGCCGAGTCTGATCACCTGGCTCCCTGCCTCAGAGACCTTTTTTTTTTTTTTTTTAGTTGAACAGTTGATTCTCTGCCAGGTGATCCAGTTGCCTGCTGAAAGGGATCTGTGTGACTTCCCATGCAGTGACCCACTGTGCCGGCTGAAACAATGTTGCTGCCTGGGAATCTCCTGGCCTGGCTTTCTGTTTAAGTCCCGTTTAATCAGATGAATGTGCTAATCTGCCTTCCGAAATCTCCAATTGCCTGTTTAACAGGGCAACCAAACCAGTGTATTTTGTACGGAGTGCTGCTGCGCTGCGGCTCCAGCTAAAACAGCTGTGCTGGAGGCCTGTGGGGCTCCTACACCTGGGAATCTCCTGGTCTGTGGGCAATAAAGATCCATCTGGAAATGCAGCATCCACTCACCCTCTGCGCTTTCACTGGGAGCTGCAATCCTGAGTTGGTCCTACAGCACCATCTTCCAAGCCAGCCTCTCTTTTTTTTATCAGATTTTTTTTTTTTAAGAATGAGAATACTCCCTAGTTACTGATTTTTTTAAATCTTTGATATATTTTAAGTGAAAAAAGCAACAGACAGAGCTGTATGTCGTCACTAGTTGTACAAAAAGGAGAAAGAAAACAAAATTGCTATATTTGTTCATATATGCATAAAATAATTCTGGAAGAATTTTCAACACATGGCAACATTGTTGGCATCTGGGTGGGAAAAATGTGTTTGGGAGACACTTTTAAAGGAAAGATTTTTATTGTATGTTCTTTGTAACTTTTGAATTTTGAACTATATGACTGCATTGTCACTTGAATTACTGAAAGGAATTGAAATTACTTTTATACTAAAAACTTAGGATCACCTGGAAAAAATGTGCTAAAATACTCAAGACAAATTTTTTAAATGGGGCTGAAAAATAACATTATCAAAATGTCTATTGTTTTATCAGACATTAAAATGTTCCATAGATTTCTAGAATTAGATCATTGTGGATTTAGCCCAAGGTTAGAGAGACAGATGAAGGGACTGGAATAGATATGGAAGAGCTGTCCCTGCCCTAAACAAAGCTCAACCCTTGAATTGGGTCCAGATCTTATCGCTTCCTTTCCCTGTCTTTATCCCCTCTGATCACCATGGCTCACTTTATCTTTTAAATTAGCTCTCATTAAAAACAAAGGAACAGAAAACCTCCCTGGTTACATATTTTTCCAAGCAGTTCTCCAAATACCTATCTCTGTTGTCACTGTGTCTTTGTCTTTTCCCCATTTTCCTTCAACTCCTCTCCCTGCTGAAAGCCCTACTCCCATGTGACAGCAGCTCTTGCCTGCATGGCTGGTGAGCTCCAGCTCACCAAGTCTAGGGGACCACATGCAGCCCCAATTTCACTCACCCCTCAGCTACTTCGACAGGGCGTCCTTTTACTTACTGCTTTCTCAAAGCATTTTCTTCTCCCAGTTTAGGCCCCTCCCCATCCCGCACTCACTGGTCATTCCTCTGCCTTTTCCCCTGGGCCTCCTCTTATCTCTAGATACTAGTTCTCCGAGGAGTTCCTCAAGGCCCTGCATACCACCTGAATGCTGGAGAACCCCATCCTGCTTAAACTTATATTTCCAGCCCTGAACATTCCTGAGTCCAGATTTGTAGCGCTGACCCTTGAACAACATGGGTTTAAAATGTGTGGGTCCACTTCTGTTTGAATTTGTTACCAATAAAAGTTCTATCAAGATTGCCTGCTTCTCCTGCCTTCCCTTCCACCTTCTCCACCTCTTCGGCCTCTGCTACCCCTGAGACAGCAAGCCCAGCCCCTCCTTCTCTTTCTTGGCTCACTCAATGTGACATTGATGAGGATGAAGACCTTTATGATAGTCCACCTCTATTTAGTGAATAGTAGGTATCTTTTTTCTTCCTTATGATTTCCTTAATACCATTTTCTTTTCTTCAGCTTAACTTACTGTAAGAATATAGTATGTAATACATATAACATACAAAATACATGTCAGTAGGCAATTTATGTTATCAGTAAGCCTTCTAGTTAACAGTAGACTATTAGTAAAGTTTTTGGGAGTCCAAAGTTAGACTCAGATTTTTCACAGCACAGAGGGTTGGCATCCCTAACCTTCACGGTGTCCAAGGATCAACTGTATATCCAATCACCTACTTAACATTGCCACTTGGATAGAGAGGAAGACTTTCAACCTTAACATGTTCCAAACAAAATTTGGCATTCTTAACTGGAACTTCCCGCACCCCCAGTTTTTCCACCTAAGTGAATGGCACGACCATTCATTCCTTATTTAAGCCAACTCCAAATTTCCTTCCATCGCCAAATTTCTTCCTTATGTTCAATACATGAGCAGGTTGGGTAAGCTCTCACTTAACTATACCCCTGAGCTGATCCCATCTCACCATCTTTGCCACCCCAGCCTAGTCTCCTACACCCATCCCAGCACTTCTCACCTGGCCTTCTCATCCTGTCTCTGTCTCACTGCTACAGAATATCCAGGAGACTGGAGAGACCAATGAGTGAAACAGGAGGATTTTCATGACACAGCAAAATTTACTTTATTGTATAGCAACTCCAAATTATAAGGTTTCGTTTTTACCATTATTGCTATTATTTAATTCCCCTCTTCATCATGACTGCCAGCTCTTTGTGCATAGCCACAAAAGTGCTCATTTAATCAATGTGCATCAGACTACACTCCCTAGCAAACAAGTCTTCATTAGCTTCCCAGCAAATATAAAGCAGAATTCAAATACCATTCCATGGGCTGCAAAGATCCTAGGCTAAACCTCTACACTTCTACTCGTCTATTTCCATCCAGCCACAGTGGCCTTTTTGCTCTTCCCCTGATACCAAACCTGTCCCTCACCCAGGCTCTCTGTGCCTGCTGTCCCTTTACCCCCACACTTTTGTGGTCAGCTTCCTCACTGCATCTCGGAACTCCCTGTGCTATTCCTATTTCTCTGCTTTTCTCAGATGTCTGCCCAAAGACTGCCCCTCCCAGAGGCTGTCCTGGCCACGCTTGCTCACATGGCTCCCAGCCTTCTCACACGTGGTCACCCTGCTCCTGCACTCTGGCTTGCTCTTCCTGTTTTTCTGGAATCATTATTTGTTCATAGTTTGTGCCTACTACTTTAAAAAAAGCTACAAAAGGCAGAGGTCTTGCCCATCCCATTCAGTGCTATATTCCTTGTGCCTGAAACAGTGCCTAGAACATAGTATTTGCTCAATAAAAATGGTTGAATGAATGAATATTCAAAAACAAACCCAAGTTCACATAAACTTTCAGTATATAATAAATATGACATTATACAGCAGTTGATAAATAATTGATATTTATTTATTGATACTGAGATAACTTGCTAACTAACCATTTAGGGGAAAATAAGTTTCATTTCCTACTTGTTTGTATACAGATAAATAAGCAAATAAATTCCAGGTGATATTATTTTAAACTTATGTTTCTATGGATTGCACACTGTGGTACACATTTGGTTTTTAATCTATAGTTTAAATATTTGGTTTTTTCATATTTTAAATATTCAAATGTAAAAAACAAAACTTTGTGCTTTGATGTTTTACATCTCCATGTGTGTTGAATAATTGTTTAAACATGATCCTGACAATAAACCAAGGAAAAGTATGACTAAATTTTAAGAAATAAGAACCTAAATCTTCTTATATTAAAAACTTTTAGAAATAATGTTTAAAATAAAATGAGCTGGCGGGGGACAGTAGCTCACACCTATAATCCCAGCACTTTGGGAGGCTGAGGTGGGCAAATGATTTGGGGTTAGGAGTTCAAGACCAACCTGGCCAATATAGTGAAACTCTGTCTCTACTAAAAAATACAAAAATTAGCTGGGGGTGGTGGCTCATGCCTGTAATCCCAGCTACTTAGGAGGCTGAGGCAGGACAACTGCCTGAACATAGGAGGTGGAGGTTCTAGTGATCCAAGATCATCTCATTGTACTCCAGCCTGGGCAACAGAGCCAGACTCTGTCTCCAAAAAAAAAAGTAAAATGACCTGGTAAAAAGATTGCAGCCATAACATTAACATTCCAGAGTACACATGCAGGGTTTCCTTTAATAATACTATTTATTCATCTAATAAAAATGTACATGCTTTGCACGGTGTTAGAGCCTACAGATGAAGCAGTGATGAAGGATAAGATGCTTGCCCTCAGAAGACTATATTTGTGGAGTTCCGTTTTTGGGTTAGAGTTAGAGGATCTGAGTCCTTGTTCAAGTTCACGCGCTTCCAAAAAACAAAAGAAAGATGACAATGTTTAGTTTTGTCTCCAACCTCCTGGAGACTGTTTCTGCCACATCCCTTCTCACACCAATCCTAACAGCAGCACTCCTAAAACAAATGCTACGGATTCAGCAATGCTTTATTTTTATTTTTATTTTTTTGAGACAGAGTCTCGCACTGTCGCCTGGGGTTGGAGTGTAGTGGCACAATCTTGGCTCACTGCAACCTCCACCTCCTGGGTTCAAGCAATTCTCCTGCCTCAGCCTCTTGACTAGCTGGAATTACAGGTGCCCACTCCCATGCCTGGCTAATTTTTTGTGTTTTTAGTAGAGACGGGGTTTCTCTATGTTGGCCAGGCTGGTCTCAAACTCCTGACCTCATGATCCACCTTCCTCAGCTTCCCAAAGTGCTGGGATTATAGGTGTGAGCCACCATACCCAGCCTACTGGAGGCTGAGGACTGGGTGGTCAGGAGGTGCCCAAAGCCTCTGAGCAGGAGTGGTAGGGACAGCAGCCTCTGAAAGCTGACAGCCTTGTGTCTAAAGCCTGGCCTGTGGTAGGGAGTGTGTTTTAAAGATTCACCTGGGTGGCTGATGGCTGAAGGTTGGTGCAAAACCAGATACTACCTAGAAATTGAAGTCCATGATTTTATTTGTTTAGATGACTAGGGACTCCAGCTCATTTTAAATAACCAGCTTCCTTTGCTTAAGTTCATTTCATAAAAGTTGCTTCCACTCAATAGTGACAGGATTAACATGCAAAGTCATGCATGCTTAGAGTCCATTTATATCTGTGGTGAAAGTTATGATGATTTTTGTCTAAACAGGCCATGTATCAGGCTGGGTGCTCTCAGTGTCAATTATCTGAGATCACTTTATTTCAAAAGTAGTGCCCCTTGGCTGGTCTCTGAATCTCTGCAGTGGGTATGGGTGGGTATGAATGAGGATATGGATGAGCTTGTGCATGCTTTTGTGTGCATTTATTTTGAAAAATGCAGAGGCTGGATGAAAGCAAAACTTTTTCTCAGATGAAGGAATTCAGCTTAATGACTGCGATTACCCAGGCTCTTTTCCCATTTTTTCCGTAATTAAAATGTATTATAGGGACTTTTGTTTAAGCACAGAGCACTGAACATGTGTAATTTACAATTTACCATTTCCATACCTTCTCTAACCTTCAGTAGAAATAACAGAAAAGGGCCAGGCAGGGTGGCTTACGCCTGTATTCCCAGCCCTTTGGGAGGCTGAGGTAGGCGGATCACAAAGTCAAGAGATAGAGACCATCCTGGCCAACATGGTGAAACCCCCTCTCTATTAAAAATACAAAACTCAGCCAGCCATGGTGGTGCGTGCTTGTGGTCCCAGCTACTCGGGAGGCTGAGGTGGAAGAATCACTTGAACCGGGAGGCAGATGTGGCAGTGAGCGGAGATTGTCACCACTTGCATGGTGACGGAGTAAGACTCTGTTTAAACAGAAAAGAAAAAGAAATAACAGAAAAGTCATTTTAATAAAAGGATATAAACAATAAACACAAAAACAAAGAATAGAAGAAAGTACAACGTCAGATGAATGATGAATTGAGAGCATTTTTAGAAGGTGGAAAGTAGAAGCAAAATGGCAACTAGCGGAGTTGGGAGAATGAGAGATCCAGCATTGAAGTCTTTCTAGAAGGGGACAGCAAGAAGCAGTGAGAAATTTAAGCACTGAGGGTGGAGGAGGCTGGACAGCTTGGTCTGGAAGGAGGAGGAACGCTGGCGTCTGTGCACAGAGCAGTAACGTTGCTGGCCTGCCCTTTGACACCTGGGAGCAGGCGGCCAGCCCTCTAGATGTCTTCAGGGGCCTGGCTCCACTCTCCAGGCCAGAGGAGCTGGGCTTCTGGGCACCAGGCCCAGTGGAAGGAGTGAGGGAGGAAGTGGGAAAGATGGAACAAATATCTTACCATGGAAATATGCATGCATTGTTAAATAACAACCAAATGTAGTTTTTCCATTTGTTGACATTTTTGGACCAAGGAATGAGGTGTTTACTTTCATTTTATGCAAAGGATGTAGGATGTGTGTGATGTGTGTGGTCCTGGGTGTGGCGTGTGTGTGTGTGTGATGTGATTGGTGTATATGTGTTGTGTGCATTGCATGGGTTGTATGTGTAAGGTATGTGTGTATGGCGTGCTGCGTGTATGTGATATGATTGGTGTATGTGTGTAATGTACATTGTATGAGTTGTGTGTGTAAGGTACATGTGTATGGCATGCTGTGTGATGTGATCGCTGTACGTGTGTTGTGTGCATTGTACCAGTTGTGTGTGTATGGCATGCTGTGTGTGTGTGATATGATTGGTGTATGTGTGTTGTGTGCATTGTATGGGTTCTGTGTGTAAGGTACATGCATATGGTGTGCTGTGTATGTGTGATATGATTGGTATATGTGTGTTGTGTGCATTGTATGGGTTCTATGTGTAAGGTACATGCATATGGCGTGCTGTGTATGTGTGATATGATTGCTGTATGTGTGTTGTGTGCCTTCTATGGGTTGTGTGTGTAAGGTACATGTTTATGGCATGCTGTGTGTGATGTGATCGCTGTATATGTATTGTGTGCATTGTACCAGTTGTGTGTGTAAGGTACGTGCATATGGCATGCTGTGTGTGTGTGATATGATTGGTGTATGTGGGTTGTGTGCCTTCTATGGGTTGTGTGTGTAAGGTACATGTTTATGGTGTGCTGTGTGTGATGTGATTGCTGTATATGTATTGTGTGCATTGTACCAGTTGTGTGTGTAAGGTACATGTGTATGGCGTGCTGTGTGTGTGCCATATGATTGGTGTATGTGTGCTGTGTGCATTGTGTGGGTTGTGTGTGTAAGGTACATGTGTATGGCATACTGGGTGTGTGCGATGATTGGTGTATGTGTGTTGTGTGCCTTCTATCGGTTGTGCGTGTAAGGTATGTGTGTATGGCGTGCTGTGTGAGCACGATATGACTGGTGTTTGTGTGTTGTGTGCATTGTATGGGTTGTGTGTGTAAGGTATGTGTGTATGGCATGCTGTGTGTGTTGTGCTGTGTGTGGTGTGATAGGTGTGTGGTGTGATATGTGTGTTGCACTGTGTGCTGCATATGTTTGGTGTATGCAGTGTGTGTGTTGTCTCGTGTGCAGTGTGTGTGTGAGGGTGTATGCAGCATCTAACCCTTGCAACACTGTCTCTCACGGGCCTTCTACAAGGCCTTGTTTTCCCTTCAGTTGGTCTAATTGTTCCTAAATACCCGCCACTGGCTCATTTTCTTGCTGTGGATCCCAGCTGAGATGTGTTCTCTGTTCCCCTTCCTCTGACGCACCTGACACATGCCTGCTCTGCCCACCGAGTCTTCCTGCACCTCACCCCTCCCGTATCTTCTGGAGCTTAGCCTGGACTTCTCCAGCCTGCAGCATCCACTTCCTTCAAAGTTGCTTTAGTTTAAGTAAATGTGTTTTCTGTCCAAGTCCAACTTGAGTTTTGCTTTTGTATTTGTTATATTTCATCTCACTTCTCTATGAGCAGGTGAAGTGTTCGGGTTCTATCTGACTGCTGTGCGGTGTCAGGGCTGAGGAAGAGGCTGGGAGGTAGTGCCCTCTGCAGCCAGCCTCGCTGAGGCCAGACTGTGGGTACTGCCGTTTAACCTCCATCCTACCTGGTATCCTTCCTGGTATGGACTCAGAGTTCACTCCTGCTTCTTTGGCGCTGGCCTATGTGTTTTGTTTTGTTTTCGCCAACAGGAGCCTTCAACAGATGAGCTATTTTTTCCTTTCTTTGTGGTTTTATTTTGAAATGATTTTGGGTGTATGGAAGAGTTGTGAGGATACTACATAGAATTTCTTTGAACCTTTGTACCTTCCCCAAAGCTAACATCTCACAAGACCCCATTATATGCATCAAAACTCATAACTCCACGTTGGCACAGTACAGGTTACTAAAACACAAACCTTATTTCAATTTTTTTTTTTTTTTTTTGCTAATTTCCTCCATCTACAAATGTCCTTTCTCTGTTTTAGGGTCCCACAAGTCTCCTTATACCCCCTTTAATCCATGACACTTTCTCTGCCTTTCTTTGTCTCTCATGACCTTGCCACTTGAGAAGTCCTCATTCCCTGACTTCTCTTTCCCCCGACCTTGGTCTTGCCAGCTACGTTTGTGATGGTGCTAAGGCAGAAGCATGCGCAGAGGAGGGAGTGAAGCGGCCTTAGCCAGGGAACGCCAGGAGCCACTAGAAGCTGGAAGAGACAGGAAGGATTTCACCAGAGCCTCAGAGGCAATGAAACCCGACCCAAGCCTGACTGCAGACTTTTGGCCACCAGAAATCTGTTGTTTGTTTTTTGAATCATGGCTCACCGCAGCCTTGAATTCTTGGGTTCAAGCAATTCTCTCATGTCAGCCTCCCAAGTTGCTGGGACTACAGGCACATGCCACCACACCTGGCATTTTGTTTTTTTTAGAGACAGAATCTTGCTATGTTGCCCAGGATGGTCTTGAACTCCTGGCCTCAAGCCATTCTCTTGCCTAGGCCTCCTAAAGTGTTGGGATTATAGGTATAGATACCTGTTGTCTGAAGACATCCCGTTTGTGGTAACCATTAGAGCAGCCACAGGAAATGCATACAAGCTCCCATAGAAGATATTTAACTTTCCCAGTCACCCTGAATGCCTGACTTTCCAAGGGTCCACTCAACACATTTTTCGTGGAGATCCAAGTGCCCTCCAGGCCATCCTCCTGGCTGGGAGCACCATGGCTCCGAGTCGACTCTCCCCCTACACACCCCAGCTCTGGCTACAAGGCTGTTTATCCTGCCAAACTCTGAACCTGCCCTGTAGGAATTCTCCTTCACTCCACTGCTGAAGGGCTGGGAGTCCAGATTTGTCCTTGCAAATTCCCAGCCAGGGGTAAACGTGAGTCCACTGTGTCTCTACCAGGTATTCTCCAGCTGCCTCTCCCCTTGATCAGGAAGGCTGGCTGTGGGGATGTGTCATCCAGGCTCCCTTGCCCTCTAACCTCTTCGGGTTTCAGACAAGGGAAAGGCCTGAAGGAGGAGAGTAAGTGGGAGCTTATGCCTCATGTTCCCTGCTCGACAGTGTGTGTGTTTCTCAATGGCAGGCCCTGGCTCTGTCTGGTGCCTTCACCAGCAGATCCGCCAGCGCTGATCTCTGCTAACCACTTCCTCTCCTGCCCCTGCAGACCGAGAGTGTAAATGGTTGTGTGTGTGGCTCTTGATTACCTGCTTCTCTTAACTCTGATCTCGACTTTCAATCTCCTTCGACTCTCGACAGTCACCCGCCTTATTTGTGCTGTCTCCCTTCTGCCAGAAACTGAGCAACTTAACACCCCTCTAATTACAAGGGGCACCCTCTAGCTCTCTAACTGGCACTGTTGAGCATTCACAGATTTGGGAAGTTTTTAAAACATTTGGATAATATGTTATGAGCTAAATCGTCTCCCCAAGATTCATATGTTGAAGTCCTAACCCTCCATTACCTGTGAGTGTGACTGTGTTTGAGGATAAGCACTTTGAAGAGGTAAGGAAGATATTAAGATCGTGTGGGTGAGCCCTCAGCTGATATGGCTGGTGCCAGGCACGGTGGCTCAAGCCTGTAATCCCAGCACTTTGGGAGGCCGAGGCGGCGGATCACGAGGTCAAGAGATCAAGACCATCCTGGTCAACATGGTGAAACCCCGTATCTACTAAAAATACAAAAGAAAATTAGCTGGGCATGGTGGCGCGTGCCTGTAATCCCAGCTACTCAGGAGGCTGAGGCAGGAGAATTGCCTGAACCCAGGAGGCAGAGGTTGCAGTGAGCTGAGATCGCACCATTGTACTCCAGCCTGGGTAACAAGAGTGAAACTCCGTCTCAGGAAAAAAAAAAAAAAAAAGAAGAAGAGGAGATCACGACACAGATGCGCACAGGGGGAAGACTAGATGAAGACAGAGAAAGCAGCTGGCCATCGGTAAGCCAAGAAGGGAGGCCTCAGGAGAAACCAAACCTGATACCTGGACCTTGAACGTCTAGTCTCCAGAACCGTGAGAAAATAAACGCCCGTTGTCTAACACCCCCAGGCAGTGCTACGCTGTTAGGGCAGCCTTAGCAAACTAATACAGCACATCAACAGCTTCTTTCCTGAGGCCGTTTCCCCTGGAAGACAGCCTAATGTAATAGAACTGAAAGAAACTATCTGATTCTAACAGTCCACCTCTTTCATACCAGCAGTGCAAGGTAAGTGGCACAAGAGCTGTTTAAATTGTGTTCTGTCCAGTTTCTGTAGTTTGAGTTTTTGTTTATTGGCACTTCCTTTGGATTGTAGTGTCTGTTTAATATTCTCCTAAGGGATCCCATTTTCTCTTTGTTTTCTAAGTGTTCCTTAGCTTCTTTTCTCCCTTAATAAATGATAAAAAATTATTTTAAAGAACTGAATGAATAATGAATACCGTATTAGTTTGTTTTCATGCTGCTGATAAAGATATACCCAAGATTGGGTAATTTACAAGAAAAAGAAGTTTAATTGGGCTTACAGTTCCACATGGCTGGGGAGGCCTCACAATCATGGCAGAAGGCAAGGAGGAGCAAGTCACATCTTATGTGGATGGTGGCAGGAGTTTTCTTGTGCAAGAAAACTCCCCCTTGTAATAACCATCAGACCTTTTGAGACTTACTGTCACAACAGCAGCACGGGAAAGACCTTCCCCTCATGATTCAGTTACCTCCCACCAGGTCCCTCCACAACACCTGGGAATCCATGATGAGATTTAGGTGGGGACACAGCCAAACCATATCAAATACAAATTAGTGAAATGAAATTAGGCTGTTGACTGATAGCTTGTCTTTTTCCCACTTTGAACCCCTGCTTAGGTCCTTGTCACTTACTTAGTACAAAGTAAAGGAAGTTAATATTTAAAGTTTAGTAAAGTTTTAAACCAATGCAACAAGTTTTTCTTTTTGCCATTGAAGTTGATCTACATTAGCCAAAACTCTTGGAATAAGTCAAACGAAAATCGTCAGTTAAGTGTCATTTCTACTGTAGGGCTGATTACTCAATCTCATTAGCCTGGTAGTGGTTCAGAGTTGAATGGTTTTGAAAGGAGTGACTCTCCTGCCTTCACTTTCTCCTTCTCCCTGCTCTATTTATTGATCAGTCAGCCCTCTGCTTCCCCACTCCTTGGCTCCTCTTTGATCACATCATCCAAAACTATAATCTTTACTAGACCTGTGTGCTAGCGATTCTCAAGTTCTACAAGCAGCCCCAAACTCCTGAGTTCCAGCATCTGTGTGTCACTCTGCCCACTGAGCATCTCCATTCACGTGTCCTCCAAGTCCCTCAAACTCACCCTGGCTCAAAGGAGAGTCTTCATTTTTCAGTGTCTTCCCAAACCTGTGCATGCATTTTTCTATTATTGCTCTTGATCTCAACTACCAGACCTCTAATCTCCCCAAACCCCTGAAGATCATCCTGTGCTTCTCTGCACATTCAACATTTTATCACTCATCAAGGCTCATACATGTCACTTATTTAACATTTGATACTAAGTTATTGAATTTTTAAAAAGTCACTCTCATTAGCAATCAGAAACATAGAAATCAACCAAAAAAGAAGGAACATTTGTCAACCAGTTTGAAAACATGTAAAAGATAATACCCAGTGTGGTTAAGAGTCAAAGGAAATGAACATTTTTATATGCAGCTAGTAGAAAGGACAAACTTTTGCTGGGCAGTCTGCCAAAGTGCACTAGAAGTCTTTAAAAATGCATTCCCTTTAACTTAGTAACTTCACTTCCAGAAACTTACCCCTAGGAAATAAACTGGCAAATATAGAGCTATTTAACTACACTTCAGTTTCACTACTTTTATTTTATTTTATTTTTTCAGATGGAGCCTCGCTCTGTTGCCTAGGCTGGAGTGCAATGGCATGAACTTGGTTCTCTGCAATCTCTGCCTCCTGGGTTCAAGAGATTCTCCTGTCTCAGTCCCCCGAGTAGTTTGAAATACAGGTGCTCACCACCATGTCTAGCTCATTTTTGTGTTTTTAGTAGAGACAGTGTTTCACCATGTTGGCCAGGCTGGTCTCAAACTCTTGACCTCAGGTGATCTGCCTGCCTAGGACTTAGTACATTTTTTAAATAGTGAAATTTATAAATATTATAATGCCTACTGGCCTAAATAAGAGATCAGCTAAATAAATTATCTCATTTTTGTAATTTCTTTGTAGCCATTAAGAATGAATGTGTGTGTACTGATTGACATAAATGATACCCACATGTATTTTTAAATATAAACAAAATTGCAAAGCTTATATATAATATCTAATAAATATAAAACATACATGGAGTTTTCATTTTAGATTAAAGTATGTATGTATGTAACCATCTAAACAGAAAAAGGCGTCTGGAGAAGTGTTCTTCAAACATTGATGGTGGTTATTTTGGGAGGTGGATTTTTAGAAAACAAACTTTCATTTTAAACATTTTCTATAGTTGCTGTTTTTTCCCACAACAAGCAAGACTTTCCTTTATAATGACAGAGCTAATATTTGTCTTTTAAAAAATTTGGGTGATTTTGTGTCTAGGATGCAGCCGAGCGTAGCCCATTAAATAAGGACACAGAGTCATGCAATTCATGTGCCGTGGAACCCCATGTTAAACTTAACTACCCTTAGAACCATATCCTTGTCTAAAAGAGAAGCAGCATCTGCTGAATAATGCCATCATAAATCAACAATTTCTAGAGTTCATGATCCTTGCATAATGGAATCAGTGCAATATTCCTAAAATCTCTGAGTAGGTGAGGCAAAAGTGTGGAAGAGTAAAAATTCGCAAAGCTGCAGTCATGTCTGGATTTCAGAGTTGCAATTGTGAATTGCTTTCTTGTAGTTGAAGGCCTTTAGATGGAAAAACTAAGATCATCTTTTCACCAATGCTGACATTTTTGACTTATCTTAGAATCCTGCTCCTGGGAGGCTTCATGCTCTTTGCACACTTATCCTCTTTTTTGCCACAATTTCTCAGTGATCTAAAGGAACTCACTCAAGTGCTCACCCTTGTATACAAGTGTGAACAGGTGTCTCTTTATCCTTTCTAGGCGAACCACTATTAGTCTTTTCCAAACCGGATGCTTCCAGGTTGGGCTCTTGAGATGCCAATCAGTTGCATTTTGGGAATGAGCTCTGGCACCGACCCTGTGCAGTGAGCCTGGAGTAACAAGAGGCATCCCACCAACAACTTTCAGGAAAACAGCTTTGGATCTCTTGCCTGATTGCCGCCTGCCCTCTGAGCATGCATTTCATTCTTTGTTTACTCAGTTCTTGCCCCTTGGCTCCCCTCCTGTTTCTATCCCCCGCTGCCTGGGCATGACTGCGGTGAACCTCAGCAGGGCTCAGTATTTACTCTTGGACTCTCTCCGCTCTCAGAGCTCCAGATAACCCCCCTGCAAACCCATCTGGAGCACCTGTTGACTTTGCCCATTTGGCAGCCCTCCTGTCAAGCCTTTTTGGCCTCCCTGGGACTGTTTAGATAAATATCCCTCGGGATGCTCTCACGGGGTGGCCGTGGGACCTCTGGACCTCTTCCTAGCCATGTGCAAAGCTGGCAATGGTCTGCAATTGGTTCATTCATTCATGTGTTGCATGGACCACCTCTATTTCCTCCAGCTCATTTGCTCTTGTCTCCCTCCACCATTCTTTAATCACACAAGAAGTCCAGTTCTTTGTATTTACTACATCTTTACCCATCACTGTTTCAAATTATTTCCTCTCTTACTAACATTCTCAATTCTCTGATTGTTTTCGTTCTATAGTAATTCATGATAAATTGCTGATTACACTTGTCCTCCAACCCTGGTTAACCCAACTACCCAACCCAAGTATCCAGCTCCTCTGCACTTTCACCCATTAGAAGTTAAAAGTTCCCTGGGAACACTGTACACCAGGTGGAAGGGTTTCACTGAAATTTCATGACCACAAACGCATGTGAGCACTCGACACTCCATCATGGGTCTGCCACATTTTCCAACAGCTCTGTTACTTTTTCAGCTCTTCTTGAAACCCCTATACCTGGCCCCCTCTACCTCCCTCTTTTAGCCACTGTCCTTGACTTGAAAACAATCAGATGGGAAATCTCTCATCTTCCTGCTACCAAGTTGACACACATCTATCCGAACTCTGCTCTTCCTGTCCTGTCACTGGAGTGAGACACTATGTTGTTTTTGCGAGGCAAATGCTTTCCTTCATGATCTGCACCACCTTTCCTCACTCACCTGCCCCAGGGCTTTATATCTGAAGGTACCCTGCCTCTCTGCACTGCACCATCCACTTCTCCTTCTTTGCTGGCTCCGTCCCATGGGCACTCAAGCAAGCTGTATTTTTTGCTTCTTTAAATGGGTCTCTTATTGACTTTCATTCTCTTCTAGCTACAGCACCATTCTCAACTCTGCTTACACAGTAAGACGTCTGGAAAAACTTGTCTACATTTATTGCTGTCTCATGCTATTTACTTTTCACAATATGAGATGTATTATAGAATATGCCATGCATTCAAGAGCATATAAAACATATACAAACATATATTTATCTATATATTATGTATAAACGTATAGAGTTATTCAAAAATCTGTGTCTAAAACAGTAAGATAAAATGTTACCAGCCCCTAGGAGTCCCCCAAGTGACACTTCTAAATCAGATACGGTGGCCTGTCCCCACGGGTGGAAACACTTTCCCAAGCTTTGTGATAATCATCACCATACTTTCTACTCTCTTTCCTTCCTTCCCTCTGTCTCTGTCTCTGTCTCTTTACCTCTCTCTGTCTCTTTTTTGATCCTGGAGTTTAATAAAAATAATGATCTATAACAGAGCAAGGGCACCCAGGCCAGCCAGAGGAGGAAAGTTGAGTTTAGTTTCACTCAAGGTGGAGAAAGGAAGAGAAAAAGAGTGGGGAGAGAGGAAGTGAGTGAATGAGCATGAGAGAGGATGTGAGAGGACAGAGTAGAAAGGAAGAGAAAAAAGGGAAAGAGATAGAAAGGAGAAAAAGCAGGAGAGAAAGAAAGGAGGAGAAAGAAGGAAGTAGGGAGAGTCTCAGGCTTTCTTTATAGTTTTCCCAAATGTGTATGTCTCCCTAAACTACATGTATTTTTCGTCTGTTTGGTAAAATATATTATTGTGTCCATTATAAGATTAGATTCATGTTTTGCTTTTGAGTTTGCTGTTTTTGTTCAACATTATGGGATTGGGATTCTAACATGTTGATATGTATATCTTAATTATGATCAATGGATAGCATGGCATTATATGAATATATCCAGATTATTTGTCTTTCCTATAGTTGAAGGATATTTTGGTTATTTCCACATTTTTCCTTTTTATTTATTAATATAAATAATGCTTCTATGAATGTTATCATATATATCATATGTACAAGAGATTATCTAGAAATTAAATTGCTTTGTTATAAGATTGTACATTTTCAATCTAACTACAATTGCCATATTTTTCTTTAAGAAAGTTGTACAATTTTTCACACTGTTCAAACATTCTATGAGCATTTCCATCACTTGACCTGCTTGATAACCTCAGTATCATTAGACTTTTAATTTTTTTTACTATTGGATATGAAAAGCTGGTTCATCGTGGTTCTAACTAAGATTTCCTATATTGTTAATAAGGTTCAATATCTTTTATATATTTATTGATCATTTGGGTTTCTTCTTCTGTAAAATTCCACCTTATATCTTTTTAATTATTTTTCTTATTGAGTGAAGGTGTAAGAGGTGTGTGAACCAGAGCAACTCCATCTTGAATAGGAGCTAGGTAAAAAAAGGCTGAGACCTACTGGGCTGCATTCCCAGATGGTTAAGACATTCTAAATCACAGGATGAGATAGGAGGTCAGCACAAAATACAGGTCATAAAGACCTTGCTGACCAAACAGCTTGCAGCAAAGAAACTGGCCAAACTGCACCAAAACCAAGATGGTAACCAGAGTAACCTCTGGTGGTCCTCACTGCTACACTCCCACCAGTGCCATGACAGTTTGCAAATGCCATAGCAACATCAGGAAGTTACCCTATGTTCTAAAAGGCATGAATAATCTATCCCTTGTTTAGCATGTAATTAACAAATAACCATAAAAATGGCCAACCAGCAGCCCTCGGGTCTGCTCTGTCTATGGAGTAGCCATTCTTTAATTCTTCACTTTCCTAAGAAACTTGCTTTCACTCTACTGTATGGACTTGCCCTGAATTCTTTTTTGCTTGAGATCTGAGAACCCTTTTCTGGGGTCTGGATCAGGACCCCTTTCCTGTAACAGTGGGAGTTCTTTATAGCTTGTCATACTAATGATATTTTATTTATTTATTGTAAATACTTTTAGCCACTTTGTGTCTTATATTTTTACTCTCTTTACAGCAGCTTTTGATGAACAAACATTCTTAATTTTAATATACTCCAATGTATCAATCTTATCTTTTATGATAAATGGTTTAGTGTCTTGTTTTAGAAAATTCTTGGTTACCTCAAGGTCAGAATTATCTTCCATATTTCTCTTAATGTTTCAAAATTTTGCCTTTTGCATCTAAGGTTTATCAATTAACTATAAATATTCCAATGAAAAAATCCAAAGATCGGAATTTTAGAGATCTAATTATCTGCTGAAATTATCAAAGTCTAAAATTAATGAATAACTTTGTTCTCCACCTGGAAAATTTAAGGATTAAAAAAACTCAGTCATTAAAGCTCTCTTTCCACCTGTCATGAGTATTTTTGGCTTACATTGCCAATTTTCTATTCACTTACTCACTATTCACTGCTCTTCAGCTCTTTACTTATTCTTTTACCTCAGACATTCCATCTGAATTACTCTTTCTTCTGCCTTTAGGCTTTTCTGTTTTGAGGATCTGCCAATGGAAAATCCTCAATCTTTTTCCAAAAATGTTTTTATTTTACATTTGTTCTTAAAAGATATTTTTCTGGTCTAAAGATTTAGGTTGACAGTATCTTTCTTCAATCCTGGCCTCCATTGTTGCCATTGAGAAATCATCTGAAAATCTAATAGCCACTCCATTAAAGATAATCTGTCTTCTTTTAACATCATGATTTTATATGTAAAAAATCATAAGACTCCACCAAAATACTGGTTAGAACAAATAAATTAATTTAGTGAAGTTGCAGGACACAAGTCAACATACAGAAATCAGGAGTGTTTCCATATTCTAACAACCAATTATCTGATATGGTTTGGCTTAGTGTCCCCACCCAAATCTCACGTTGAATTGTAATCCCCATATGTCAGGGGAGGGACTTGGTGGGAGGGGATGGGATCATGGGTGTGGTGTTCCCCATGCTGTTTTCATGATAGTGAGTGAGCCCTCATGAGATCTGGTTGTTTGAAAGTGTGTGACTCTTTCTCCCTCTCATTCTCTCCTGCCCTGGCCACGTAAGACATGCCTGCTACCTCTTAGTTTTCCACCATAATTGTAAGTTTTCCTGAGGCCTCCCAGCCATGCTACTGTACAACTTGTAGAACTGTGAGTCCATAAAACCTCATTTCTTCATAAGTTACCCAGTCTCAGGTAGTTCTTTATAGCAGTGTGAAAATGTACTAACATACTATTCAAGTAATCGAGAAGACAATTTTATTTATAATAGCAATAAAAAGAAGACAGAAAAGGCTAATTTAGGATAAATTTAACCAAAGAGGTAAAAGACCTGTACACTGAAAACCATAAAACATTGGTGAAAAAAATTGAAGATACAAGTAAATAGAAGACATCCTATATTCACATATTGGAAGAATTAACATTGTTAAAATATCCATACTAATTCAAATTGATCTACAAATTCAGCACAATCCCTACCAAAATTCTAATGACATTTTTCACAGAAATAGGAAAAACATCCTAAAATTTGTGTGGGAACACGAAAGACCCCAAATAGCCAAAGCAATCTTGAGCAAATGAACAAAGCTGGAGGCCACACTACCTGATTCAAAATATATTTCAAAGCTATAGTAGTCAATACAACATGGCACTGGCATAAAAACAGACATATAAGCCAGTGGATCAGAATGGAGAGTCCAGAATACAACATGGCACTGGCATAAAAACAGACATATAAGCTAGTGGATCAGAATGGAGAGTCCAGAAATAAATCTGTCCATTTACAGTAAGCTAATTTTTAATCAAAGCACCAAGAAGACAATGAGGAAAAGACAGTCTTGTTAACAAATGAAATTTGGAAAACTGGATATCCACATGCAGCAAAATAAAACTAGACCCTTATCTTACACTGTATAAAAAATAATCTCAAATAAATTAAACACTCAAATGTCTGACCTGAAATCTTAAAGCAACTAGAAACAAATATAAAGAAACAACTTTTTGATATTAGGCTAGGCAATGATTTTTTTTTTATATGACCCCAAAGCACAGACAACAGAAGCAAAAATAGACAAACTGAGGCTACAACAAACTAGAAAGTTTTCTGCATAGCAAAGGAGACAGTCAACAGAGTTCAGAGATAACTTACAGGATGGGAGAAAATGCTTGCAAAGCATATATCTGATAAGAGATTGATATCCAAAACATATATGGAACTCAAACAACTCAATAGCAAAAAACCAAACAACTCAATTACAAAAATGGGCAAAGGACCGAATAGACATACAAATGGCCAACAGATATATGAAATAGTGCTCAGCATCAGAATTATGAGGGAAATTCACATCAAACCCACAGTGAGATATTGCCTCATATCTATTAGAATGACTATTACAGAAAAAGACAAAAAATAGCAACTGCTAGTAAGGATGCAGAGAAAAAAAGAAAATAAAATCTGTATGTCGAAGAGGTATTGCATCCCCATGTTTACTGCAGCACTATGCTCAAAAGTCATGACACGGAATCACCCCTAACTATCAATTGACAGATGAAGGAATAAAGAAAATGTAACATATATATTCTATAGCATAGTACATACCGAATGGAATGTTACTCAGCCTTTTTAAAAACAGAAGGAAATTCTATCATTTGTGACAACATGGATGAACCTGGAGGACATTATGTTAAGTAAACCAGGCCCAGAAAGACCAAGAAAGTACGTGATCTCACGCATCTGTGGAATCTAAAAGATTCTAACTCACAGAGGCAGAGGTAGAATCATGCTTGCCAGGGGTTGGAGAAGGAGGGAAATGGGAAGATGTTGGTCAGAGGGTACAAACGTTCAAGGATGGCAGGATGAATATGTTCTGGACACTAGCATACTGCTTGGAGATTATTGTTAATACTGTATTGTATACTTAAAATTTGCCAAGAGAGTAGATCTTAAATGTTACCCATCCCCCCACCCATACACAATAACTATGTGAGGTGATGTATATATTAACTAGCTGATTTGTGGTGATCATTTCACCATGCACTCATATATAAAACATCATGTTTTACTCTGTAATATAAACAATTTTTATTTGTCAATTATACTTCAACAAAGCTAGAAAAAATAATGTATTTTTATTCTGATTCATCTTAAAAAATTGTTTTCTTATTGTCATTTTTCAGCTTCACTGTGATGTGTCTGGGTTTTTTGTCTGTGATGTAGATAGATTTTTTTTTTGTCCTGGTTGGCATTTATTGGGTAGTTGAGTATATGTACTGATGACTTTATAGAAAATTCTTGCTGTCTCTTCAAATATTGCTTGTTCTTCACATTCTCTCTCCATTACAAACACCAGTTATGCATATATTAATATTAATTTTCTCAATATGCTTTCCATTTCTCTTTACTTGTCTTTCATATTTCACAAGAAATGATTGATGACGAGACACTCTCTGAGCTAAGTTGGGAAGGGGTAAGTGTTTCAGAAGGAAGGCTGTGGTTTCCTGGGAAAGCTGAGAAGGAAAACCACCTGGGGAGTGATTGGAGAGGTGTGATGTGAAGATGATGACATGGGCAGAGACAAGACTGTGTCTTGTCTTCAGCCAACAGGCAGCGGGAAACCATTGCAGGGTTTAGGGTGATGGCGATGGAATCAGATGTGTGTATTAAAAAATCACCTGGGCCCTGAGTACAGGATGGATGGAAGATGGCCACACACGATGTCAGGAGACTAATTAAGAGTCTGTTGTGGTGTCCAGGCTTGTGCTGATGTGGTTGTAGCCAAGACAGAGAAGCAGATGAACTGAGAGATACTTAGAAGACAAAGATCAACAGAACTTCGTGTTTTAGAAGTTCTGACTTCTACAATCAGAATGAAATAGAAATAGAGAACATGCTGTGATATAGAAAAAATAAGAGACATCATTTTTTCAGACTGTATACCTAGGGCATTTCAAATCATCAACTGAAAAGCTATTTGAATTAGGAAAATTATTTTTTTAATAACCGTCACTTTCCCTATTCCATTTATTTTCTCACTCTCTTTTCTCTCCTCAAACCTCCCACGTCTTTTCTCACTTTCTCAATGTCCTCGCATCTCACTTTCCACAAGGGATATGCTTTTAATTTCAGAGAAAAGCTAAAAGCAATTAGAAGAGATTGCACACGCTCCCACCGCTGTACCCTCTGCCCATTTATGTACAAGTGTTTCCTTGTGCTCCACCTTTTCTCATGTTGATGGAGGTAAACTGTCCCCACCAAGGCCAAGCTCCCATGTGTGAACTGGCTTCTTCTCCATCTACTGCCTAAATTCTCTGTCTCTCTCAGCCTCATCACTTTTCTATTCTGTTAATTGATCCATATCAACATAGAAACATGACCTAATTGTTCGCTTTTTACAAAGACCCATTTAACCCCGTGTAGTATCCAACTGCCTTTCCTCATTTCCCTGCTCCCATTTGCAGCACCACTGCTTCATATGGTTTGGCTCTGTGTTCCCACCCAAATCTCGCCTTGAATTGTAATCCCCTCAGCACGTCAAGAGTGAGAGATGACTGGATCGTGGAGCAGTTCCTCCATGCTGTCATTGTGATAGTGAGTGAGCTCTCACAAGATCTGATGGTTTTATAAGCATCTGACATTTCCCCTGTTTGCACTCTTTCTCCTGCTGCCATGTGAAGAAGGTTCTTGCTTCTCATTGGCCTTCTGCCATGACTGTAAGTTTCTTGAGGCCTCCCCAGCTTTGTGGAGCTATGAGCCAATTAAATCTCTTTCCTTTATAAATTACCCCGTCTTCGGTAGTATTGTTATAGCAGTGTGAGAATAGACTAATACACTGCTCAAAAGACTTGTCTCCACTCACTGTCTGCAATTTCTCCCTTCCCACTCCCTTGAACACACTCAATAGGTACATCCCCACCTCATCACTGAACCTGATTTGATGAAGGTCATCCCTTCCCACTCCCTTGAACACACTCAATAGGTACATCCCCACCTCATCACTGAACCTGATTTGATGAAGGTCATAAGTGACAACCAGTTGCTAGATCCACGTGGGTGAAAGTCAATGACTGAATGACATAGGGATGTAAACAGTGCAGACTGAAGTTCATCTTCAGTTGAAACCATGCACATTCTTACTTAGCTTTGCCTCCTTCCCTGTCCTGCTGCCTGCACGCCCCCATGACTCTTTCTTTCTTTCTTTCTTTCTTTCTTTCTTTCTTTCTTTCTTTCTTTCTTTCTTTCTTTCTTTCTTTCTTCCTTCCTTTCTTCCTTCCTTCCTTCCTTCCTTCCTTCCTTCCTTCCTTCCTTCCTTCCTTCCTTCCTTCCTTCCCTTCCTTCCCTTCCCTTCCCCTTCCTTCCTTCCTTCCTTCCTTCCTTCCTTCCTTCCTTCCTTCCTTCCTTCCTTCCTTTCTTTCTTTCTTTCTTTCTTCTTTCTTTTCTTTCTTTCACAGATGGGGTTTCACCATGTTGGTCAGGCTGGTCTTGAACTCCCGACCTCAGGTTATCCACCCGCCTTGGCCTCCAAAATGCTTGGATTATAGGCATGAGCCACTACGCGGGGCCTACCCCTGATGACTCTCAATAAATCACTTATAAACATCCTCTCTCAGGCTCCACTTCTAGGCAGCCAACTCAAGACAATTGCTCTATGTCTCACAGTGGATATTCAGAGAAAAACGTTTTATATGTGTGTCAAATGTTAAACCATCTTAACTTTAGTAATGAACCTTTATCAAGATCCCAGTCTATCACATCTGGAAATTTTGGAGGGAGTTAAGAAGTTCTGCTTAGGTCTTTCTGAGTCCCTGACCTACTCGGGAACATGATATCACTCAGATGAGGATATCTTGCTTAGATTTATAATCAATGCCTCTCAGAGGTTCCAATAATTAACACAGAACTGGCACATGGAAGGTATTCAAGAAATGCTTCTGAATGAAGGAAGAATCGTTGCCTTTAGCCCTCTCCTGGACTTCACCCCTTTGCCTTGTGTTGATGCTGTCGATGTCTGTTGCCCTGAAGAATTGGAACCTTGGAGAAGATGCTGACTCTGGTTTTATACAAGCAGGACATATATGAAAAAGGCAAAGCTTCTCTTCTAAAACAAACAAACAAACAAACAAACAAACAAACAAACAAACAAGCTTCTTGAGAACAGACAAATGATCTAGCTCAGATAACTTCACAAAACAGTCGCTTAGCAGGAATCAGGTCATGATGTTAGAGAACCCCATAGTGGAAGGAACTGTGGTGGGATTTATTCCAGTCACTTCTTGTTCTAATGCTCCCATCATGTGATGAGGTAGCATAACTGAGAACACAACTCTGGCATGCAATTAGGTTTGTTAAGCCCATTTCCTGGGAATTCTTGTTTATCTTGGACAATCAAAGTTTCTGATGGATAAACATTTTTTCTTTCCAGTTCGTGTATCATAATGCCTTCTAATTTCCGTTCATTAGCCTAAATTCTATCAACTGGGGCAGCATTGAGCAAATATAATTTTCTTTCATGGGATGATGTGATGGTTAATATTAAGTGTCAACTTGATTGGATTGAAGGATGCAAATATTGTTGTGGGTGTGTCTGGGAGGGCGTTGCCAGAGGAGATGAACAGTTGAGCCAGTGGACTGGGAAAGGGAGACCCACCCTCAGTGTGGGTGGACACCATTTAATCAACTGCCAGCGCAGCTAGAATAAAGCAGGCAGAAGGTGGAAGAAGCCAACTTGCTGATCTTCTGGCCTCCATCTATCTCCCATGCTGGATGCTTCCTGTCCTGGAACATCAGAATCCAAGTTCTTCAGGTTTTGGACTCTTGGACTTACACAGGTGGTTTGCCAGGGGCTCTTGGACCTTCAGCCACAGACTAAAGTCTGCACTGTCTGCTTCCCTACTTTTGAGATTTGGGGACTCAGACGATCCACCACTGGCTTCGTTGCTCCTCCACTTACAGATGGTGTATTGTGGGACTTCAGTTTGTGATAGTGTGAGTCAATTCTTCTTAAACTTCCCTTCATATTTACATCTGTCATGTTAGTTCTGTCTCTCTAGAGAATCTGTTTAATGTAGATGGCCTTTCAAACATTTAAAAATAATTATCCTACTCCCTCTGAGTTTTTTTAATACATATTTTTCTGTTTTTTTTTCCTAAATCAACATCTAACCCCTCTAATGTGTTCTGCTTCCCACCTCCTCTGGCTTCTCAAAGGCTTCTCTTTCCTGTCTCTAACTCATTTTGTCAATCTCTCTTTCTTCCGAATACATTGTCCTATTAGACCTATACATTATCTAGGATAGTATTCTCCAGCTCTGTCAGATTCAACTTCCCCCTGTTTAAAACAAATATTTTTGCTCCTTTTTTCCCTCCAAAATGAAATTCATTGACATTACAACTTACTCACATACCTAGTAAAGATATGAATAAAATGCCTTTGCCATAGTAAAATGGAGAAATAAAAGATATGCAGTTTATAATAGGATAATATGTTTTGACATGTAAATGCTTGAAACAGGAGGTAAGTAGCTTCTGAAATGGCTCCCAGTTAAGTTATCCCTTTGTGCCACTCTCTGCATATGAGTGTGGGTTAGACCTAACTTGCTTCTGATGAAGAGGGCACAACGGAAGTGATGGCATGTCCCACGATTGCATTATGAAAGCTGTGACTTCCATCCTTCTCTTTCTCCATCCTTCTAACTCTCTACTCTCCCCACATACCCGCTTTTCTCTCTGACTCTTCTTGCTTACTCTGATAAAGGAAGCTGCCAGATAGAGAGACCTATGTTGAAACAAACTCTGTGCAACCTCGGGCGCATTGCCAGGGAGGATCTGAGGCTTTCAGTCCCAAAGCCTGCAAGAAATGGAATCCTGCCAACAAACCACATGTGTGAGCTTAGACGTGGCTCCATCCCGTTGATTGCAGCTTTTATCAGAGCCCCTGAGCCAGAGAAGCCAGCTGAGCTAGCTGTACCTGAATTTCTGACCTACAGAAACTGAGATAATAAATGTTATTGTTTTAAACCACCAAATTTTAAGATAATTTGTTACTCAGCAATAGATAACGAATATAATCCACAATGAAGTAGTGGGATGCTTGCATCTACTCCTAGGGAATTATTTGGATATGAGAGGAGTAAGATCAGAAATCATTCTCAACAGAAAGTTCAGGGCAGAGAAAGAGCAGAGAGCCAAGTAGACTCTGGAATAAAAGCCAAGGTTAGATTAAAACTAGTTTTAGAATAACCAGAGTTATTCTAATATTTATTTTTTTAAAATCAGCCCTTCTACAGCCAAGCAATCTTCATGACATGTATTCTAAGTTAAAAGTCTCAACTAACAATAAGATCCTTGTTGCTTTACTTCACTGTGATTTGTTCTTAGAACCTACACGTCTGCCTGGACAAATGCTATGATATTTTAAAAATGTATATCCTCAATGCCCCTTTAAACACTGTTTTCTTCCTTAAATGTGTGTAATTTTTGATGATAGCTTCACTGTTTCCTTCTCTGCTCAGCCTCAGCACATTCCATCTGCCTTAACTGAATGTCTGAGGCCCTTCTTTCCCCAATGACCCTGAGGAAAATCTTGGAGGGGTTTCTTAGTCTATGGATTTTCTTCACAAAAGTATAAAATAAGAGGATGAGGGAAATAACCTTAACTGAAGTGAACACATGCTAATATGGTTTGTCGGTGTCTTCACCCAAATTTCATTTTGAATGTAGCTCCCATAATTGGGAGATAATTGAATCATGGGTACTGTTTCCCTCATACTGTTCTCATGGTCATGAATCAGTCTCACAAGATCTGATGGTTTTATAAGGAGTTCCCCCTTTTGCTTGGCTCTCATTCTCTCTTGCCACCACCATGTAAAGAGTGCCTTTCACCTTCCGCCTTCCATCATAATTGTACCTGTCCAGTCTCACAACCAACTGTGAGTCCATTAAACCTCTTTTTATTTATAAATTGCCCAGTCTTGGGTGTGTCTTTATCTGCAGCATGAAAACGAACTAATACACATGAAAAGCATGCCAAGACAAATGTTACAGACTGAATGTTTTTTTCCCCACCCAAATTCCTATGCTGAATCCCTAATAGCCAATGTGACTGTATGTGGAGGTGGGGCCTGTAGGGAGGTAATTGGGGTTAAAAATGGTCAAGATCCATGAGGCACAGAGAGACTAGAGACCTCTCCCTCATCTCCCAACAGAGGCTCACACAAGCAAGAGGTCATGTGAGCACGCAGTGAAATGGCTGCACCTACAAACCAAGAAAAGAGGTCTTGGAATAAAACTTAATTTACTGACACCTTGATGTTGGACTTCCAGCCTCAACAACTGTGGGAAATACATTTCTTTTGTTTAAGTCACCCAGTCTGTGAGTTTTTTTAACGGCAATTTGAACAGACTAAGAAAATAAGTTACAGACTCAGGCCGTTAAAGTGAAAAAAATGAGGAAGCACGTAATCTTATGAATGAGTGCAACCTTATTAATTATTTACAAATACAGATAAAAAGAATTTTTTTTTGTTATGATGTGGGTCAGAGTGGTGTGGAGTGCCATAGAAAACAAATTTCTTTGCAACCCTACCTGATTATAGATGACACATACATTCAGTCCTAGTTTTGGATGAGATTTCTAAAAGTTGTGTGGGACAAAGGACTATTTTGCCTTTACACATGGCCTTCACATGGCATGATATCTGGCATCTCTGGCTCCTGACTACTGAATTCTAGTCATTCCCCTTTAATGATTTGACAATCAGAAATCATCCCATCAATTTTCAAAACTCCCTTCTGAGTGGTGACTCCCCTATTGAAAATCATTCCTCTATTATTTCTTTAAAATTCATCATCAACTGCTGTCAACTCTGCTGTCAAAACAAGT
This sequence comes from Callithrix jacchus, assembly GCF_049354715.1. NCBI lineage: Eukaryota > Metazoa > Chordata > Mammalia > Primates > Cebidae > Callithrix > Callithrix jacchus. The sequence continues at coordinate 22,277,709 of NC_133502.1, forward strand.
CCTGCCATTCATACATGATTAGTTCATGTCCATGAGCAAGAATCCACACTCAGTTCAGGGAAGGAGCATAAGATTTAGTCCCGAATCAATCAGTGCACTGTATTCATCTAGTGACAATAGCTAGACATGATCCAATCAGAGCCAATGACACATAATGGAGCTTTTGATTAATAGCTTGGGAAAGAGACTCTGGTCCTCCCAGCCACCTTGAGTTACAGAGGCTGTAGGTATGGAGCTGCTTAACCATCTGCTGTGCTGCAGAGCCTCCAGTAAAAACCAATCCAGTGGAATGCATAGCTGGGTTTCAGTCCTCTGTGTGTGATACTTTCCATGCATTAAGTCATGCAAGATTTGAGGAGGCAGAAACTATATTTCTGCTTATAGTGACGTTGGCAGGGGTACCAAACAGCATGGTGCAGGAAGAGCCTGTATATGGACTCCGTGATCCTAGCAGTTTCGTATAATATTTTCTGCACTTTATTAATCACTGAACCAGTTATATGCTCCAAAGGTTGCATCTTGTAGCCTGAGGGAAGGAAAGAAAAAGCAAGTTAACACACAGGTGCACAAAAGTACCTTCCCAGTTCTAATTATTTTGTTTATTGTCTGTCTGTCTTCACTCAAGTGTAATCTTCATAAGGGCAAGATTTGCTGCCTGTTTTGTTTATTGCTGTACTCCTGGTGCTGAAGATGGTGCCACTGAGATGAGGGAAAGGTAAGCCTTGATTTCCAGATTTTCTATTTGCCATCTAAACAGTATTTATTAGTATCCACTCCTCTTCTGCTTTTTAACTTAAAAAGTTTTCATAATAAAATTATGAAAAACTTCCTGGCAGGCCACAGTGGCTCAGCCTGTAATCCCGGCACTTTGGGAGGCCAAGGAGGATGGATCATGAGGTCAGGAGATTGAGACCATCTTGGACAACATGGTGAAACCCCATCTCTACTAAAAATACAAAAAAATTAGCTGGGTGTGGTGGTGTGCGTCTGTAATCCCAGCTACGAGGGAAGCTGAGGATGGAGAGTGGCTTGAACCTGGGAGGCGAGATTGCAGTGAGCAAACATCACGCCACTGCACTCCAGCCTGGCGACAGAGACTCTGTCTCCAAAAAAAACAAAAAAGAAAGAAAATTGTCCAATATATACATGTATGAACCTTCTTGTGCCCATTACTCAACTTCACAATCATCATGGCCAACTCACTTTCACTTATGTCCAGCACAGCTCTCCCTCTTTGCCTCTCTAACTAGATTATATCAAAGCAATTCTCAAAAAGCTTCTACACACCTCTTTAAAAAAAAATTATGGGTACATAGTAGTTATATATATTATGGGATATATGAGATATGTTGATACGGACATGCAATATAAAATAATCACATTATGAAAAGTGGGATAGCCACATCCTCAAGCATTTATCCTTTGTGTTACAAACAATCCAATTATAGTACTGTAGTTATTTTTAAATGTACAATTAAATATAGTTGCCCCCTTGTGCTGTCAAATACTAGGTATTGTTCATTCTTTTTACTTTTCTGGCACCCGTTTACCATCCTCACCCCCTCCCCACCCTCCCCTACACTTCCTAGCCTCTGGTAACCGTCCTTCTACTCTCTAAGTCCAAGAGTTCAATTGTTTTGATTTTTACAACCCATAAATAAGTGAGAATATTTGATGCTTGTCTTTCTGTGCCTGGCCTCCAGTTCCATCCATGTTGTTGCAAATGACAGGATCTCATTTTTTTGATGGCTGAATAGTACTCTACTCTGTATAAGCGCCACATTTCCTTTATCCATTCTTCTGTTAGTGAACACTTGGGTTGCTTCCAAATTCTGGCTATTGTGAATGGTGCTGCAATAAACATAGGAGAGCAGATATCTCTTCAACATACTGATTTCTGTTCTTTGGGGTATAAAACGAGCAATAGGAATGCTGGATCATATGGTAGCTCTATTTTTAGTTTCTAGGGGAAACTCCAAACTCTTCTCCATAGTGGTTGTGCTAGTTTACATTCCCATCAAATGTGTACAAGGGCTCCTTTTCCTCTACAACCTCTTCAGCGTTTGCTATTGTCTGTGTTTTGGATAAAAGTCATTTTGACTGGGGTGAAATTCTATCTCATTGTAGTTTTGACTTGCATTTCTCTGATAATCAATGATGTCGAGCACACTTCCATATGCCTGTTTGCCATTCATATATCTTCTTTAAAGAAATGTCTATTCAAATCTTTTGCCCATTTTAAAAATTAGATTTTCTTCTTTTTTTTTTTATCCTGTACAGTTGTTTGAGCTCCTTATATATTCTGGTTACGAATCCCTTGTCAAATGGGTAGTTTGCAACTATTTTCTCCCATTCTGTGGGTTATCGTTTCACTTTGCTGATTGTTACTTCAACGTGTGAACCTTTTAACTTGATGTGATCCTGTTTGTCCATTTTTGCTTTCTTTGCCTCTATTCATAGCACAATCAAGAAATTGTGCTCTGTAATCTGACTGTTTGCTTTCCAATTTGGATGCCCTTTGTTTCTTTCTGTTTTCTGGTTGTCAGCTAGAACCTCCAGCACTATATTGAGTAACAGAGGTGACAGTGGGCATCCTTGTCCTCTTCCAGATCTCAGAGGAAAGGCTTTCAGGATTTCCCCATTCAGTGTGATACTTGCTGTGGGTCTGTCATAGGTGGCTTTTATTATGTTGAGTTATGTTCTACGCCCAGTTTTCTGAGGTTTTTATTACGAAGGATGTTGAATTTTATCAAATGCTTTTTCAGCATCAATTGAAATAATCACATGGTTTTTGTCCTTTATTTTTTATTTTCTTTTTTTTTTTTTGAGATGGAGTTTCGCTCCTGTTACCCAGGCTGGAGTGCAATGGTGTGATCTCAGCTCACCGCAACCTCCGCCTCCTGGGTTCAGGCAATTCTCCTGCCTCAGCCTCCCAAGTAGCTGGGATTACAGGCACGCGCCACCATGCCCAGCTAATTTTTTGTATTTTTAGTAGAGACGGGGTTTCACCATGTTGACCGGGATGGTCTCGATCTCTTGACCTCGTGATTCACCTGCCTTGGCCTCCCAAAGTAGCTGGGATTACAGGCTTGAGCCACCGCGCCTGGCCTGTCCTTTATCTGTTCATATGATGTATCACATTGATGATTTGCGTATGTTGAACCATCTCTGGAATGAATCCCACTTTGTCACAATAAACAATCTTTTAAATATATCATTGAATTCAGTTTGCTAGTATTTTGTTGAGGATTTTTACATCAATATTCCTCAGAGATATTGGCCTATAATTTTCATTTTTTTTTTATGTCTTTGGTTTTGGTATGAGGATAATACTGTCCTTGTAGAATAAGTTTGGAAGTATTCTGTCCTCTATTTTTTCAGAATAGTTTGAATAGAATTGGTATTAGTTCTTTTTTAAACATTTGGTAGAATTCAGCAGTTAATCCATTAGGTTCTGGGCTTTTTGTTACGGGGAGACTTTTATTATGGCTTCTGTTATGGGCCTGTTTATAGTTAGAATTTCTTTCTGGTTCAATCTTAGTTGGTTATATGTATCTGAAATTTATCCATTTCCTCTAGATTTTCCAATTTATTGGCACATAGTTACTCATAGTAGCTACTAGTGGTCCTTTGAATTTCTGCAGAATCAGTTGTAAAGTCTCCTTTTCAGCTCTGATTGTATTTAGTTAGGTCTTCTCTCTTCTTTTCTGCATTAGTCAGGCTAAAGGTTTGTCAATTTTATCTTTTCAAACAAACAAATATTTTGTTTTGTTGATCTTTTGTGCTGTTTTATTCATTTCAAACTCATTTATTTCTGCTCTGATTTTTATTGTTTCTTTTCTTCTGTGAATTTTGGGTGTGGTATTCTCTTGCTTTTCTAGCTCTGTAAAATGCATCTTTAAGTTATTTACCTGAAGTTTTTCTCCTTTTTTGATGTAGGCACTTATAGCTATTAATTTCCCTTCTAGTCCTGCTTTCATTGTATCCCATAGGTTTTGGCATGTTGTATATCCATTTTCATTTGTTTTAAGAAATTGTTCAATTTCCTTCTTCATTTTTTTCATTGACTCACTGGTCATTTAGGAGCATATTGTTTAATTTCCATGTGCCTGTATACTTTCCAAAATTTGTTGTTGATTTCTAGTTTTATTCCATTGTGGTCAGAGAAGATGAATGCTATTATTTCAATTCTTTGAATGTTTTAAGACTTGTTTTGTGACCTTACAGATGGTATATTCTTGAGAATGATCCATGTGCCGAGAAGAATATGTATTCCTTTGGATGAAATGTTCCGTAAATGTCTATTAGGCCAATTTGTTCTTTTAGCAACCCATCTCTAATTTCTGGGACACTGGTTTCTTATTTGTTATCTCTTTTCTTTCTAGCCACTCTTCCTTAGTCCCTGAGCTTCTGGGGAGCTCTGGAGTAGGGATGGTCCTTTGGAGTTATCCTGCCCTGAGATAAGGGGGATGGGTCTTTATTATCACTGATCAGTCACTGAGTCAGAGCTCCTCCCTGGGAGGGGATGAAAACTTGGGTGGAGCTCCCTTGAACTGTCGTAGGGTGAATCTGAGTAGCTCACCACAGTATCCACTACAATCTTCCCCTATGCTGTTATATCCATTACTTTCATATAATAAGTTTTGGATACAGCTTCCATAAGTCTTTGCTTGGTCTGTTTCATGTTGCTTTAAAAGAATACCTGAGGCTGGGTAATTTATAAATAAAAGAGGTTTATTGGCTCACAATTGTGGCTGGAAAGTCCCAGTGCCTGGTATCAGCATCTGCTTGGCTTCTGCTGAGTGCCTCCTGCTGCATCACAACATGGTGATGAAGCAGAAGAGGAAGCAGGGCTGTGCAAAGGGGACCGAACATGAGATGCAACCTCACTTTATAACAACCCGTTCTCGTGGGAACTAATTTATTTCTAAGATAATTAACCCAGCCTCAGGGAAAGAGATTTATACATCTTAATGACCTAATCACCTTTTAAAGGCAGCACCTCCCAACATCTCCATATTGGAAATTAAGGTTTCAACCTGAGTTGTGGCTGGGGCACTCAAACCATAGCAGTCTCTTTTCCTAGTATGTTGTTAGAGGAAGGTTACTGGGATGAACCACGAACTCTGCAGCTGATCTCAAGACTGCAACTGACAGTCATCATCTTCCTCCTGTACTGCCAATTCTAGAGTCCCTTCACCACCAGTTACCACCTTTTCTGATATCGGTAGCCAGTGAAGTGACCTTAATTTCTGAGAGGGGTAAGATCCTGATCACAATGCTCTTCTTAGGTTATGGCTGTTGCATTTATCCATTTACTTTTAATATTGATCATAAAAACAAGAGGCAACTCAGGGGATTACCTTCATACCAAACACCTTCTCTTTTGCCTCCATTTGTGTAAAAGCAGCCATATCTCCTCTTGATGATTAGGCTCAACTCTCCTGCCAGGATGACTACTCCTTTTATTGACTGATGGATACTCATGGCATGAAGATATTGAAGTGTACAGGCAGATGCATGCCATTGATTAAATTGTAGTATGTCTCTTATTGTGACCCCTGTTAGAAGTATTCCTCTTCAGAGAACTAGGCCTTCTGTGTCTGCATAGCCCAGTGTGATGGGGATGGAAAGGACAAATTCTCTAATGGGCTCAATTTGCAGTAATGATAAGAGGGACTACTACTTCATGGTTTCTAGGCCCAGGTATCTATTGATTCACAGTGTATGCTGCATCCTAGAGAATGGCACCTCTTACTCAGAGAGTATATTCTCCATGCTGGAATCTCAGCAGCATTTTCAAAAGGCCTTTGCAACAGACTTTCAGCATCTGGTTATGTGATGAAGCCAGTAGATCTCATGGCCATATGCCTATTGCCACACCTCCTTTCATGTGATATAGTTTTCTTGGCATGATGCAATGTTATATGAGAATTCAATGTCAGTGGCTCAGCCACTATGTTAGCCCTTGGATACTGCTAGTGGCTAAGGAAAAAAGGCAAATTTATACCAAGAATATGTCAATTCAAGCTATGATATGTCACTGCTGCTTATGGGGTGTGTGCGTGTGGGGTACAATGTAGTCAACTTGCTACCAAAACACAGATTGGTCTCCTTGAGGACTGTGCAATACTGGGAGCAGAGGGTTGTCTCTGGTGCTGACGACCCGGGCATTCAGCAGCAGGAGTGATATCAGCACTGGAGAGTGGGAACACGTGTTTCGAACCCATGTATACTCTCCACCCTTGCACCATGGCTGCCCGGCTCATGCTCAGTTATGACCACACTGGGGTAGCCAAAGACAGAGGATGACTGATGTCAACTGCCTGAGGCATTCCACTTACCAGGTTCAGTGCCCGTTCTGCAGTGGAGGCTCTCTGGTGGGTATCCACATGCAATATGGAGATCTTCAAACTTTGAACACACTCCCTTATATCCAGCCATGTGTTTTTTCCCAGACATAATGTGTCTCTGAGTTTTCCACCTTTCTCCTTCCAGGTCCTTGACACAGCAGTTAAGTGACTCACCATTGGCCATTTATCTTTGCATATTCTTACCACGGACCACCTCTCTCACCAAGAAACCAAAATGGAAGAAGAGGTGCACCGCCTTGCCCATTGGGAGCATTCCTCCTTAATGCTCTGTTTAATGTCACATTGGAGACGACCTGTGTGAAGCACTTTATTTTAGCTTGCACACCCAGACAAAACAGCACGTTCATGAACCAAGCTTGGCTTTTCTCTTCCTGTGTCAGATGGTTATAAGGGACCTCTCTCCATGCAGCCATTATAAAGATTTGCGGGAGAGATGCAGGTGCAACAGCGGTGATAACATGCAGGCCAGGATCACCTGTTTTTGTAGGTTATCTGCATCCTTTAAACAAATGCCCTTGAAACATAAATAAGCTACAAAACTTATTATTAATTATTATTTGGTTCATGACTACGTGAAATGTACTATTTCCATCTTACTGTGGATTATGTCGGGGCTATTTGACCTTATGACTTGTTGAATTTGAACTCAGTTCACAAATTGAGTTCAATTCCAATTGCATTAGTACATGAGGTGCCACGGTCAGGTGCTCTACCCCTAGCAGATCCTAATAGCACACCAAGAGCTGGTTTCTAAATGGATTCTAATTCTCACTGCAGCTGGCATAGTCTTCTTCCAGAACCATAAGGGTATACACTGGAGATTATTGAGGCTTGCCATAAATTCCAAAGAGCATCTTTTTCCAGTACAGAGACTTCAAACACCATAGGGCCTGCCAATCATGCAGTCAAAAACACAGACCCTATTATGTATCACATCCCAGACCTGGTCCAGAGCCATTTCCTGATCCGAGCTGTGCTCAAAGCTGACATATTGTGTGGAGCAGTAGGCAATTGTTTGTCTTTTGTTTTAAGAAAAAAAAAAATGCCCTAGCTTCTTCAGGCCACTGGTTCCCAAAAGAACTTCACTAATATGGTAGATCTCGTGTTCGTAGATTTTATTACTAATGCTCTGAAGTGCATGTGTCTTCACAAGGCCCCCAGCATACTTACCACTCCTTGATCATCCAGCCTGATGAACGTGATATAATAATATAGTGGACCAGTATGATGCTCTGGAGTGTTCAGATGGCACAGGCTCCTCCGTATCAGATTGTGATTGCAGGCAGAACATATTTCTGTGTGTTCCAGATAAATGTGAACGGTTTCTGACCTGCCTTATTCTGCTCTGGTAAGGCTGTCACACCTGAACAACATGGTGAAGCCCTGTCATGGTGAAACCCTGTCTCTACGAAATACAAAAAATCAGCTGGGGATGGTGGCGCATGCCTGTAATCCCAGTTACTTGGAAGGCTGAGGCAGGATAATCAATTGAACCTGGGAGGCAGAGGTTGCAGTGAGCCGAGATCACGCCACTGCACTCCAGCCTGGGCAACAAGTGTGAAACTCCATCTTATGAAAAAAGATATCACATCTGGTACAATGTCTGCAATGGAACTTACTACTTTACTGAGTTGGGTGCTGTCTACTGTCACTCTCCAGCAACTGTCTGGTATATGAAATGGGATATGATGGGGCCCACCAGCCCCTCACAGTTCAGGTGTTAAAGGATAGTGCCAAGCCTTTTCCCCAGGTGTGGGATATTGTTTATTGACTACCTTGGCCAGGGGAGCAGCAGCAGAGCTTTTCACTTGGCCTTCCCCAATAAGATGCCTCTTATCCCAAAGGCCAAGGAACACGTGGGTGTTTTACCAACTTCCAAGTATATCCATTCCAGCTGCACATTTGGGAAACAGGAAAATGACCATGGAGTGGGTCCATGAACCCAGTGGACCACTGGAACCCAGATCAGTGCTGAGACTCCATTCCTGGTCCACAAGCACCCCACTCCAATAGAGGGTCCTAAGGAGTCCTGCGTTCTCTGGGTGTGAATGTCAGCTCAGACCCTGTGTCTAGCATTACTCAAAATGTTTGCATATTCTGCTTGTCCAGTGTATAGTTGTTTAAATAAATGACCACAGGCACACTGGGCAAAGAACCATTGGAACCATCACCGTGTTCCATTGCCGTGTGTGCTCCTGGGAACCTGACCTCCCTTTTAATTAGTGGATTCTGGGTCAGATAAACTGGCTCAAGGGTTGAGATCTGTTTTATTTCTTCTTCCATCATCTATCACAACACTCTGGCATTTCAACTTACTTAATGTGGGCTGTAATTTTCTCCGAAGTTCCAGGAGTCATCCTAGCAGCATGATGAAAACAGCTTCCAGAGTCCTTGCCAGGGTGCAAATCATCTAGCACAGTGGACTGCTCCCATATAAATAAACTCACCCTTTTCCAGCTTCATGCTTCCCCTGCTTGATTCATCCCCCTCATCCAGTCCCATAAACAGTCTCTGGCTTTGGCCATTGCATGCTGGCCTGCCGCCCTTAGGCACATTGTTCCTTCCTTTGCTCAGCAGCCTCTGCATTTCCCTGCCTCGTGCTTTCTCACTTGACTCTAGTGATGGGCCTGGTTAAGGCAGGAGGTGGGGGTGGGTCCTTGGGAACCCTGTGCTGTCTTGCAGTACAAAGACTTCTACATCATGTTCAAGCAGGGGCAGAGCACAGCCTCTCACACAGATGTCAGGGCCCTCTGTAAGCCTGGAGGGCACTGAGCGGAGTGTTGAGGTTTGGTTTTGTTTCGTTTTGTTTTGAGAGAGTCTCACTCTGTTGGCCAGGCAGGAGTGCAATGATGTGCTCTCGGCTCACTGCAGCCTCCACCTCCCAGGCTCAAGCTATTCTTGTGCCTCAGCCTCCTGAGTAGCTGGGACCACAGGTGCGTACCACCTCGCTTGGCTAATTTTTTCTATTTTTAGTAGAGATGGGGTTTCACCACATTGGCCAGGCTGGCCTCTAACTCCTGACCTCAGGTGATCTGCCCGCCTTGGCCTCCCAAAGTGCTGGAATTATAGGAGTAAGCCATTGCACCTGGCCTCAAGTGTTGAGGTTTAGAGAGCATTAATTCTGATGTCCCACTCATCCCTAATAGGCCCCTGACATTATTATAGCAGAAACCTGGGATAAGATTCAATTTTTTTTGAAGTGCTGCTATTCTTATAATGAATTCCTGGGCCTCACCAGTAGCTTTTTCAGTCCTCCTGCTACAGGACAGTAGTCTCTTCTGATGCCTCCAGTGAGGCTTTCTCTCTTTCCCACTTTCCTTTCAGTGATGATTCACAGCCCGGAGCCTCACATTGTCTTTCTCTAACGCCTCTCTAATGCCTCCAGTGATTCAGCCAGAGCTATTAGAGTCCATTGTTTTCAGGATTGCTACTTTTTCTCACTCTCAAAAGCCTGGGAGATTGCCATCTACCCAGGTATTCTCTGCCACTCCTTTCCCACCCTAGTTCGTCACCAGTGAAAGTTCTGATACTTTCTCTTCTCCAGCAAGCCAGGGCTGGGACTTCCCTTCCAGCTGGCAGGAGGATGACCCAGCTCTACAATTCCACTTTACAGTTCATTTTCTTGAATCATTCCTGGCACCAACTGTATTGAGTCGAGTTCTCTGGGAAAAAGACTTGCAGGTAACAATTTCCATGAGAAATGTTTTGGGGATTGACCTTGGTGCTCATATCTATAAAGGTGTAGAGGCAGAAGCACTGGGCAGGAGGAGACGCTGAGCTTTGTTGCATTGCAGCAGAGGTATCAGTCAATCTTGCATGGAGTCTGAGCTGGGAGGGCCTCCCAGAGCTGGGCCACCATGAGGCAAGGGCCAGGCGTCTGCATCCCACAATTGTAGATCAGTCATTGGATGCAGCTGCCCCTGGGATGATGTCATGAACTTGGGCAGGTGGCTGTCTTCAGCTGAGAGCAGTTTCCAGGGAGGGACTCATTGGAGAGCCCTGACGACCACCCCCGCCCACCCAACACTCTGAGCTACAGAGAGGATGACAGGGTCTGCCTGGGTATCACAAAAACCATGACTGCCCCTCTTTCACACCTCTTGATCTGTCTGCCCCCTTTTATGCATTTATTCTTCCAAGGTTTGCATGCTCAGGCTTTTTCTTCTTGGGTCTGCCTTTTTTGCGGGGATGGGGCTGCGGGGAACATTGTATCGACTTCCTTGGCTTTAGCTGTGCCCTGTCCTCGGACCCCCATGATTCCCGCCTACTCGTTTATCCTTCTGTTTTTATGGGGCCTCTTCAGACTTCCCGCCTCTTTGCATCACCTCCACAACTTCCTGATTCGCCCCCTAAATCCTACCTGTGTACAACACCTGCACGTGCCTTGTATGTGAGTCCCCACGGCTCACACGGTGTGGACCCAAGCTTCTGCTCTTGAGTTCCCAGCACCAATACCACAGCTTGTTTGGAAGTGACACGTGTTAAATTAGTGCATGTTCCCTACTTTTGGCCTTGGTGTCCAATTTAGCTCTCTCTTTCCACCCTACCTTGGCCCTACCTCACACCATTATCCACAGCTTTTACAAAGCTACCAGAGGAAACTTTCTAAAATATGAATCTTTACTTATGGAAAAATATTTACGGAATATTTGCCGTGTCCTACCTAAATTATTTCCTAGGCGTAGGTGATGAAGAATACAAAGTTCCTGCTCTCATAGAACTTACATTTTAGTGAGAAAGACAGGCAATGAAAATAAGTGAATGAACGAATGGATAGGTGCTAAATGCTATGCTGGGAATTAGACTGATATGATAGAGTGAAGACATGGCTATTTTATAATAATGTCAGTTGCCTGATTAAAAACTGCCAGAGGTTTCCCACTGTCTTCAGGGGAGACTTGAGACTCCTGTGACACAAAAGGCTCCCATGGAGAAAGTTCTGGACCCCTGGTGTGGATCAGATGGCCCCTTGGATTTGGTAATTTGGGCGCTGGTTTTTCCAGGAGGCCAGGCCTTCTGCCCCCCTGGCCTTCCTCCTGGCCTCCTTCCTTCCTCCTCCCGGGATTCCCTTCTCGCTGGAACAATGTTGCTTTTGACCAAAGTACAGAAGCCCAGCTGGCCTCAGCAGGTTTGTTCTTGTCAGCGTCCCAAACCAGACAATTAACAATCCATTTCAACAGGGACTTTTGCCCCTATTTTTGGGAAACATGGACTGTGACATGACTTTTGGAGGAAGTTACATTTTTTTCTAAGCATGGAGGTGCAATGCTGATTTCCACTGAGTCCAGGTGCTGTGGCTTGATCTGCACCCACACAACACTCTCCCTTCCTAGCCCAGTATCCCCTCCCCTAGTCCCCACCCCATTTTATCTCTCTGGGATTTTGGAAGGAGATTTTGTTAAGCAAGAAAACAAAATGAAATCAAGCACGTTATCAGTAGGTTACAGGTCAAAGGCGATAAGTCCTCAAAAATCCCAGTTCTCATCAGGAACCTGGGACTTTTCACTGAACTCACTGCTGACGTGAGGAGACGACAGAGGGAGCAGAGGGTCCCCTACTCCTGGCACGGTCCCACCAAGCTGCCATTACTTATCGATGGGGTCATCTAATCAATGATCTGAAAAAATTGATGGTGGACTCCTAAATATCCCCGAGTCCAGCAAAGCTCCTCCCCGCACTGTTGCTCCTCCTCTTTTTCCCTTTATTTGGCGTTACCTTCATTGCCTTTCCCGTTTCTCTGTCTCCTTCCTTAGTTGGACTCTTGCAGCCCTGGGTCACTAACTTAGCTTTTACCCCCCCTAGTGGTAAGTAAGGCAAATTTGCTTGTTGGTTATGACAGCAACAGTCAGCTTCACGCGCTCTCAGGGGCTGAAAATATATTAAAATGAGAGAAAACATCTATTTATTACTCGGAGGAGGTTAAACTTTTATTTTAACCACAACAGATAGTCCAGCCAAAAATCTTGAGATATTTGTCCTTTATTATTTGATTATGACACACACAAGAAATTACAACTACAGTGTATCAATAGAATTTCATAACCTATACAGTCAAGCTTTTAGGTATTTTTTTCTATTATTATACATAAAAATATAATTAAAGAAAAATAAAATCATTTCTTATTATACCTGAATTTTGATGTAAATGAGGTTGATATTGTAAGATTGATTATTAGTCATGTTGATTGTCCTTTGGAGTAAAATCAGCATGCTGCACTGAAAAAAAAAGTGTAATATTAGGGTTTAGCTTGTATTTCTGAGATTGGAAACAATCTTAAGAGGGGTGAGGTGAGCCGTTATGACATGCAGAGGCCTGGGAAGACCTTTCTGCAGCTAAAAATTTCACCCTGTGTTATGTGGCCTTGGGCTAAACGCAGATGTTCACATTGCTAGGAAGTTATCATCAAAATAAATGAATTATCAGCTCTTTCTCCTTTCCACCATTAAACCTCTGCAAGTTTAACTCTGAGCAGCTGCAGGGAGGGTCAGAGGCAGTTCTGTGAGCAGCTGCAGGGAGGGTGAGAGGCAGTTCTGTGAGCAGCTGCAGGGAAGGTGAGAGGCAGTTCTGTAAGGAGCTGGGTGGATTCTCATAACACTGGGATGTTAAAGAACAATGAGAATGGGGACAGAGAACAGGGAGCACTTTAGGAGGTAGAAATGGGGTGTGATACTGTAACTCCAGCTCTTGTTGGGCACAACTTTTTAAAATTTATATTTCACAAGTCCTAGGAAAATTCTTCTACCTGAAATGGCAGTAGTACAGATCTGGGGTTGAAAGAAAGGCCTTCATTCTTTTTTTTTTTTAATATGTAAAATGTTAACTCATTAAATCCTCCCAATGACATTATGAGGTAGGTGCTATTGTTACATTCACTGCGCTGATATGGAGACACAAGAGAAGTTAGGCAACTTACCTAGCATCACTTAACAAGTAAGCAAGGAGTGTGGCTTCCCTCCAGCAATCTGGCCCCAACATGCGTGCATTTGCTTACTCTCCAGGGCTGCTCTTCTAGCTGCAGGATCTGGAGCTGGAGGTCAGGAGCCTTGGCTTTCTGACTGAAGGATGTTAAACCAGACAACTCAAATGTATTGCACTGCTCATACTTTGGGTCCACCATGATCATGTAGGCAACACTGATTGAAGGTCAGTGTAACTAGGCCTAAAAGAGGACATTCTTGTACTGCAGCTTCATCTGGTATGCAGAATTAGATCTTATCCTTTGAGTTCCTAGCTTATTTCTTCACTGATGAGTTGGCATCCAGGTGGCCCTAATTTCTATGGGTTTACATGGTTGAGATGAGAGTATTCCTGGCTCCCCTAATGGACATCCATTTAATTAACTTCTTGAAGGCAATACAATTTTTAAAAGAAAGTGTTTTCATGCAGTTTAAGCATAAAAAATTTAGTTTAAAAATTTCACAGCAGCGAGAGTAGGAAGAATTCAGGTGATGTAGCCTTGACCACACTTGCCAGCATGCAGCATATTTTGTCCTTGGTGGGTGCTGAAGAAAAGTGGGGAGCAAAAGCAACTCCACGACTGAAACTCAAACTCAACTTTGCACATGGAGGAAATAGGTTAAGTTAAAAGAACAATTAAAGAGAGCTCAAACTCCCTCTTGTTATAGTGACTTTTTAGGCTTCTTTTTTTTTTTTTTCCCCCAACTGTGACTTTATCCAGTGTGTTAGTATAAACCTATGTGGTTGGAACTATTACCAAAGGGTAGGAGATGTAATTCCAGATCAGCTAGTGAAAGTCGGGTAGTTCTAACCACCAACATCTGCAACAGCTAAATAAGACCCATGTTGCTTCTGTTACACAGTGTTTCCTACAGTATTTTTTGAAAATGTGCTCAATTGTCTCATAGGAAAAGCACATATTGAGTAGCTTCTCAAGGACAGTGGTACTTAAAAAAAAAAAAAAGATTCCAACTCCTATGTTCTTCAGAAACATTTCAAGTAAACATATTAAATAAGATTCCAGACCTTTCACCTCTTATTACTGGTCCATCTAAAATTTCATCATTTGGAATGAACGAGGAGATGGACAATATCCTTGGAAAGATTGTAAGTCTAGACTGGGGGCAGCTCAGTTTTATATTTTTGTATGAAAAAAAACTTTTGATCACAAAGCCAGATGGTAGACAGAATTGCTCCTCTTAATGCTGGAAGCTGTTCGCGACAGAGCGTGCACTGGATATGCTGACAGAGATGAATGCTTTGGAAAAGTTTTCCACTGAACACAGAAACTTGATTTGCAATGGAGGAGAGAGTTTGTCCCTTCTCTAAGTGACCAATCTTTAAGAATGGCTTTAAGAATGATGTGAGTTGAAAATTAAATCTAAAATCATGAAATAAGTAATATCTTCCTGCATGCTTACATATTTGAGAGTATGATTAATATCTGGTCATTTGGCAAGAACAGTTACAACAAATCACATCTTAAATAAACTTCTTATACACAATTTGTTGCTAAAATGCATTTGCTTAGCAGCCAAGGGTTAGATTTTTTTGCCAGTTTGTAACAAGGATTAACTGAGATTTGTGTTGCAAAGAGAAAATTAAGGGAGCAGGCATATCATCTTCATGAACAATTCAGACTGATATTTTGTTTTAATTAACCAATGTGGGATCAGCAGTTCACATTCTGTGTTTGTGTGCAGAAAGTCATTTATATAGCTTTTTTCTCTCCAGAAGTAATTAGGGGATTCAGGTAAAACCAATTATTTGTGAACACTTTGTTATATAAAAGAGGTCCCTGTCCTGAACCACACACTAGGAGATGGTAAATCAGTGGTTCCTTCCTGGGTATGTTATGTTTGATTATACTTATATTCCATAATATTTCAGCCATTTCATTTTGTGCTCATATTTTCTGTGGTTTATGAAGTAACAGTCTCTAGATTTCATTCCAAATGGAAAGTTGGCATGAAAACTCTCAATCCAATTATTCCTATACACATTTTGAAACAAATCATTTTGACCTTTTTGAAAATTTTACAGGAGGTGGTAAAAATAGGGAATTTCAGGTTTCAGATGTTTTATTGCATTCTTGTAGCATAATAACAGCTTCATTAAAAATAATTCTACAATACAAGGCGAACTTTGTGAGTTGTTTAAAACACTTTTGCTGGCTTTCCTTTGAAAGCTTTGTATTCAGGAAAGTTGTGTTCTTTTACAGTTTATGTTTCATTTTATTTTGCTAAGCTTTGGAAAGATATTGAATTACTATTCCCCAATGCCTGATTGTAGGGATTAAAGAGCCTGCCAAATGGTACTACTCTTCAGACTGAGAGCTTAGGACACTTCTAAGCTAAGATCACACCTATTCTAAGACATTGGAATCAGTTTCAGGGCTTATTTCAATCTCCAGAGCTTATCATCCTTCAGCTTATGGGCTGTGTTGGAGCTGGACTTGGGGGAAGCTCTTTCTAGGGCTTTTTGTTCAGTCATTGGAGGAACGAGAGGAAGAAGCAAAAGTAGCTCTCTTTCCCTGAATTTGGGAGATTATTATTTCCCAGGTGACACATTTTAGCAGGGGCAAGAGCGAACCTTCAGAGCTATCTGGTACAGGTGTTCTTTTGGTCCTCAATTCATCTTTCCAAAGTTTGTCTTCCAAGCAGAGCTTAAGTGTCTCCAGCAAGGGGAAATTTCATCTTGGGAGGCAGAGCCTTCTGTCTGGGAACACCCTGGAGTTATAGAGATCTTCCTGATGTGGAGCTGAGATCTGCCGTCCTGTGACTTCCACCCATTGTTCCTAGCAATATGCCTTGGACACCGAAAGAACAGGCCTCTTTCTATTTAACAGCAATTCAGCTCTCAGGGGAGGGCAGTGGGTAGAGCAGAGAGGATGGAGCTTTGTAGGTAGGCTTCTCTCCTCTCTGGTCTTCAGTCTCCACTTCTGTCAGGTGCTGATTTTAAAACTCGATTTCCGGGGTTGCTGGGGAGATTCCAGGAAATGTGTATGAGGCACCAAGTAGTGAGTCCATGGCAGATGATCACTGTCATCCTTATGGAAGCTGCCTAGTGATATTCCCTGGAGTTCTCTTTCTGTAAGAGAATTGACCTCTATTTTTTCCATCTGTTTACATGTTTTATAGGTTGGGGCTCTACCTCTTCTGGTCAGTCAGGTCTTTCCCAGAACATTTTGCATTCCTTTTTATTTTTATTTTTTTTATTTATGTTTTTGAGGTGGAGTTTCACTCTTGTTGCCCAGGCTGGAGTGCAATGGCATGATCTTGGCTCACCGCAACCTCTGCCTCCTGGGTTCAAGTGATTCTCCTGCCTCAGCCTCCGGAGTAGCTGGGACTACAGGAATGAGCCACCATGCCTGGCTAATTTTGTATTTTTCATAGAGACAGGGTTTCTCCATGTTGGTCAGGTTGGTCTCAAACTCCCAACCTCAGGTGATCCTCCCGCCTTGGCCTCCCAATGTGCTGGGATTAGAAGCTTGAGCCACCGTGCTCAAACAGCATTCCCTTTTAGACATGATGACCACTAGAGAACAGAGTGGAAACCCTCTCCAGCAGCTGGTCACAGAAGCAGAATTGGTGTCCTCATCGGGTTCTCCATTCAGAGATGAAATGCTCACCAGATGCCTATAGAGTGAATGGCAGCCATTTCATAGAAGACAAAGAATAAGACAGTTTGGAGCTGAAATTCACACTCTAACATTATACTGTGAAATCCTAATGTGCTCCTTCTGTGTCAGTCTTTGTGCCACATACCCACATATTTATGATCTTGCTCACTCCTCACATCAACTCAGTGATCTGGAGACTGTCTCTGAGGAAACAGAAGTTCAGAGAATGTGAGAAATGCATGCAAGGCTGGCCAGGTGCTCCCAGTAGATTTGAGATAACCTGATCAGTGATCAAGACGATCTCAACCACCTGAAAACCAATGAGGAAAAAAATTGTGTTCATTATTGTATTAGTCAGGGTCCTCCAGAGAAACAGAATCAGCAGGAGATGTACACACGCTGTATGGATATCAAAGGAGGTTTATGATGAGGAATTTACTTGCATGATTCTGGAGGCTGAGTAGTCCTGGGACCTACCGTGTGCACACTGGGGAACCAGGAAAGCTGATGCTATCATTCAGTCCCAGTCTGAAGGCCTGAGAATCCAGGGAGCTGAAAGTGTGGAGCAGGGAGGATGAGACTTTGCAAGCAGATGGGGTCCCCTTCTCGCTGGTCCTTAGTCTCCACTTCTGTAATGTGGTGAATATAAAACCTGACTTCCAAGGTTGCTAGGGAGACTCCAGAAAATGTGTAATAGGGACCTGGTGCAATTCCTGGCATTGATCAGCGATAGAATGACAGATGATCCTGATGCTTCCTATAAAAGGTACCTAGAGCCAGCCCAAGAGCCAGAGAAGATGAAATGAGATGTCCCAGCCCAAGCAGTCAGGGAGGAAGCAAAAAGGGGCAAACTGCTGTTTCCTCTGCCTTTTATTCTGTTCAGGCCCTCCAGGGATTGAATGATGTCCAACCACTTAGGGAGGGCATCTCCTTTACTGAGCTCACTGGTTCAAATGCCAATTTCACCTGGTTATACACTCACAGGCACACTCAGAGTGAAGTTTAATCTCGGCACCCCACGGCCAGCCAAGATGACCCAGAGAATTGACCATCCTTGTTACTTTTGAGGCAATTCTGCCATTAACCCAATTCTATCAGCATAAAACCCAGAGAGAGAAAGGTGGTTTGCAGACATTGGGAAATCAATGCCTGGGCACTCTTCATGCTGACTTGCATAATCTTTTTCTGGAGAACTGAAGACTCCCAGCAGGGATCTTACAGGATTTCCTTTCTTCCTATCTCCTTTGTAGCCTGTCAGTGTGCTGGGTCCCACTGAGAGACAAATGGGAAACTCAAAAGGAAAGTCTGCATTAAAACAGGTCACAGTGATGCTAGATGGCCACACTCATCTCCATCTCATGGCCACGTTCATCTCCGTCTTACGGCCATGTTCATCTCCATCTCTAGCAGGCCGCACACAGGCTACCCAGAGCCTTTCCTTCTCCACACTGCCCCCAGCTTCTGCTTTGCGTCTATCTCACTGTTTACATCCAATTCGCTTGAATATTTCTCCAAGATAGCTGGTAACTCCCCGGTCACAAAGGAATAGTTCATAAGACAAACAGAATTACCATTTTTTTGGTTAATTATCATATCTGATGACGCTTTAAGCATTACTCTAAATGAAGATTTTTTCAAACCATTTGAGAAACATTAAAATTTAAACATACAACAGAATCCTAGTACATGACTAAACCAGGGTGAGTGGTTATAAAAGAGAAACTATGCCTGTGGCCAATTATTTTATATAAAATAGACTCAAAAGCAGTAAGTCCTAAATATTAGTTTGGAAGGGATGGAGGCTCTCCAGCTCATAAGAAAATTCCTCTTCATTTCATGTTGTTTCTTTTCCAGATCATACAAAAACAAGTATAATAATATATTTTGCCTGTAGGTGCCAAGACCTGTATTATTTACTTTCAGATACTTTTCTTTATTGTATTCGAGAACAAACCATCTACAGCATGAGGAAGAGATGTCAGCTGGAGATAGAAGTAGAGAAGAACTTGGATGTGCAAACACTGACATACACAGGGACATTCAGCATTTCAGGAAGCTACTGGAAGATCTTTCCTTTGCTTGCCATGAGCCCATGTCAGCCAGTTCTCTCAGCCATACTGAGCTGTTCTTTGAAAAGCCCTTGCATCAATCAGTGTCCCTGCAGGAAATGGTTGGCATCCCAAATGATGATGATAAAGAGACTGTTTACAATGGTTTGGGGAAACTCCAAGGAATAGTGTAATAGTCCAGCCCTGTTACTGACCCAGACCCAAAGGGACAAGGGGAGGTGTGGAGACTGGGCCATGAAAATCATCTAGGGAAGGATGCCTTTACAGGATCAGCAGCCTTCAGTTGGAAGAAGGCAGCCAGCTCCTGGTGACCCCACAGGGAGAGAGCTGGAGCACTGATTCCAAACTCTCCTCCTAATCTTCATCAGGATTCCTCATTGGCCAATAAATAACTGAAATTCAGGGGGCAAGAGAGCTTGATGTTATCTAAATAGGTCAGCCTGGCAGAAAGCAAGGCGAAGAGGGAGGGGAGGTGGATTTGGAAGAGCAAATGGGAGTGACCTAGCGCAGCCCTGATAAGCCCATGAATATGGAGGCTCATCATGGAGGCAGATGCTTCATGCTGAGCTGATCAGCGTTCCATGGAGTAGTACAAACTGTAGGCATTACCAAGATTCTGTTCTTGTAGAATTGTATGCAGGGATTTTTTTTCCCTCCCTTGAATCATGATTTAAATTGCTTTATGCCTGAAAATTACTGCTTATTCTTAGAGGGTGTGTGTATAAGACAGAAAGAGTTCTTGTGTAAGCCTTTGGGTGGTAAATTGGAAACTGGACTGTGGCATGAGGAACTAGCATCCTGTTTTCTTGTTTTTGTTTTGTTTTGCTTTTTCCTTCTGTGGGAGGGAAGACAATGAAACTGGGCTCAGCACAGGGTTTCTGGAATTTGGCGGGCGGACTCCCACATGTGGTGTTATTTAGGACTGAAGAAGCCAGACTTTGGTATTGCTCTGCGAATTGTTGTCATTGTTTGGTTCAGGTTTTCTGAGTTAGACCCTACAGGGTGGGAAATGGGCCACACCCTGCAGTAAATAGCTGTGGCTTTTCTTCAGGAGGTTAAGTCTTGGCCTGAGAAAGGGACCTCACTCTTGGCCAGGAGGAAGTAAAGTTTGCATCCAGAGGTTCAGAGCTAGTAAGATTTCCACTGATGAAGGCAGACTTGGTTTCTGACAGTGGCCACCCTGGGCAGGGGAAGCTGGGCAGGGCTGCTGAAGTCTTCTCAGGAGCCCTGGATCTGTGAACTCTCGCTTTTAGGAGGGGCGGTGACCCCCACTTCTAGGAGGGGCTATCCTCTTTCTGCTAACCTTCAGTCTGAGATGCATTCTGGTTAGAAGTCACAGATGCTGTCATTTGCCCTGGTGGAATTAGGAAAGTGGTGTTCCTCTCAAGATAAAGGCCCAGGGGCGTTTATGCTCAGAAGATGCAGTGTCCAGAGGAGCAGAGGCAGCAGCATGGCTGCAGGAAGAAGTCAGGGTGGAACCCACACAGAGCCCATTTCCAGGTGGACATGTGGGCCCAGGGGTGCATGCCATGCCATAATTCCTTATGTATTAAAATGAAGGAGATTCTGTTTCATAGTCACCAGCTACTGAAGTCAGCAGTATTTGCGAAATGTACATTAGCAAAGCACAACTTCTTCTGTCTCAAATGTCTCGTTGCTCCTACCAATTACTTGCTTTGCTGAATAGATACTCTTCACAATGGTTAGCTCAGCATAGCGTAGTTCATACATCAGTAGACATGTGCTCTTATAATGAGTGTGGTAATGGCAGTTGCCAGGCAAGTGCACTCCAAGCCCAGATGTTTAGGAAGATATACAGGGTCGGGTGGCAATTGGCAAGGGAATATGGACCTGAGCCAATGTCTTGTTGGTGGCGTGGGCTAGAGGGGGCATGGGTCTACATGGAGGCCACTGCCTGGGAAAGCACTGGCTTTACTGATCCCCAGAGTGGGGACCAATGGCTGGCCACTTGAAAAATGGCTGTCAGGCTTGATGGCCCTGCACAAGTTGTTTAATCTCTTTATGGTTTTCACATCTGGAACAGGCATAGCAATATTTGTCACCTTGTAGGGTGGTTGTCAGCGTGAAATAAATGGATACATATAAAATGTTTAGAAAAGTATTTGAAGCTAAATTTTTGATTCACACCCCCATTTACTCATTGTTAGAAACTGTTTTGGGCTATGAATATTGCAAATAGAAATATTTTCCTTCATGGAGCTCGCTGCTGGTCATAGAGTCATAGAGACCTTCCTAGCTTAGTCCTTTTATTTACATCACGTGTCTCCCCTGTGTTGAGAAGATGTGCAGGCTCTGGGCTATAAGTTAAACACGGGCCTTACGAGCTTTGCTGATGGGTAAGCATTTCGGATTTCTAGCTGAGACTGAAGGAAGAAAATGTGTCCCTATCAAAACTGTTCATTCTTTCTCAATTGCTAATGCTTCCTTGAGGATTTATGGAATCGGGACTAATAAACTGTGGATTGGAAGTTGAACGGAATGACTGACCTATTTCACCACTGTACTGAAAAAAAAGCTCGGATTACAGTGGAATTGAGTTTTGGAAGTTAAGCAAGAGGAACTTCCACTTTTGAACTCTGCAGTAGGAAAGGGTAGAGGTTGAGAGCTGGTTCAACCATGGAAGTTCTACAGAGGATTCAAAAACATTTTTATTTTTTTCAGTGGGGAGGGGCTTTCCAGCAATGGCCTGAAGCCCCTGATTCAATTTAAACACACAAAGAAACATCTCCACAGCTCCACACCACATGGCAGCATTTCACTCCAACACAAGCTTTTTGGCATGGTGTCCAGGGCTAAATGTTTACAAAGACTACACTTTGTTTGTGGGGCTGGACCTCAGAGTTCAGATCTCATACTCTTTAGTTGCATTAACTGATTCCAGGAAAAGAAATGAGAGAAAAGACTTACCAAACGCAAAGAAAGAAAACCAGCAATATTTTCCCATCTTTTAATCATGGAATTTGGCATGAGAAACCTCAGCTTTCTCATGTTTATCATATAAGGTTTACTTATTCATCTATTCCACAAAGGCTCTTTGAGAGTCTACTTTTTGCCAGGCATCACACTCCACATCAGCGAGAACACTGTGAGCACAACAGCAACAGCAGGACCAAAAAGGTGTGGCCCTGGTCCTTATGGAGCTGACGGTTTAATGGGAGAGATGGATAGTAGTGACATTGATTGTGTAATTAACACTGGAGTGTTTCCAAGAGACACGTTTCCATAAGAATGTATGCTAGGAGGAATTGCTTGATTAGGGATGTTAGAGGAATCTCAGCTCAGAAAAAGAAGGAGGAAGGGAGAGATGGAGGCAGTGGGCTCCAGGAGGGACCAATGAGAGCAAAGGCTGCATGGAGCAAACACCATCCTGGAGAGATGCTGGAGTGAGGAGCGCAGAGACACGAGATAGGCAAGTGGGAGAGGGGAGGTGGCATGGTTTATATTAAGGGTTTTGACCATCACCAGGCCTAGAGCTACTGAAATGTTTAAGGGGAGGTGTGAGGAATATGGTTAGGTTTGTGGGGTTGCAGGGGACCACATGTGCAAGATCAGGGAGGGAAACCTGTGGGCTGAAATATAGGTCTACCACCTATGAGAGGAAGGAGGGGAGGAAGAAGCAGGGTGGGGCAGGGGAGCTGCAGACCGTGACACAGATGGGACAAACTGTCAGACCACCCAGTAGGAGCGGTCTTAGTCAGCTTGGGCTGCTGTAAAGCAATGCCATGGGCCGGGGGCTGCAACAACAGAAAGTTACTTTCTCGCAGAGCTGGAGGCTGAAGTCTGAGATCAGAGTGCTGGCAGGGTGGGGGTCTTGGTGAGGGCTCCTTTTCTGGTTGTAGTCTCACATGGCCCTTCCTTGGGGCCTGCAGGAAATGAGAGAGAGAGAGAGAGAGAGAGAACTTCAAGTCTCTTCCTCTTCTTATAAAGGTGTTAATTCTACTGTTGGGACCCCACCCTCATGACCTCATCTAAACCGAAACATTCAGTCCATAGCAGGAGCCCCAGAGCAAAGATTTCTCTTCCTGGAGGAGTCCTGCATGTAGCAGAAGTAACCAGGCACAGTTCCCCCATTATTCTTCCTCATAGGCTGGGAGCTGCCAGGGTGTTCGGCCTTGGCCAGAGCTGGGGTGGCCCCAAGGGCTCTGCTTTCTGCTGATGGTCTCCACAGCTCCCCCAGCAAGGCCTTCCTGGAAGGAGCACTGAGCAGCAAAGCTCTGTGGTCAAGACTTAGGGCAAAGAGGAACTAGCTGAACAGAGCCTTTCATGTGCCAACAAAAAAACGACCTGCCTCAAACATCACAACAGGCATCTGTGGAGCCTGGGAAGTGACCTTTCTCATGAGGATAACATGGAACACACAAAGCTTTCTCTTAAAAGTCTGCAAAGTTGTAATCTGATAACAACAGAACGTTTTGGTATTTTCAGTAATAGGTGTCACATCGGAATTGATGTTTGCCAAACTTGGCATGATAACTGAATGCCTTTTGCTTATTTATATTTTATATTTTAGCTGTTTTCTAATAACCAAAAGCATTTGTATATTTTTAATAGTACTAGAGGTAAATGAAATTTTAAATGTCAGTTAAACAAACTGAAAGATGATGCTTGCAATTTCACGTTGATTAAAGAAAATTATTAATAAAACAAAAAACACAAATTATGCATTTTACATTGTGATACTTAAAGTAGATGACCTGGTTTTTCACGGAAGAGAAAGCATGGATGCATAAACCAGACCATACTGTAGATATTTCAAAATCGTTGGTAAATACTGATTAGCAAATTGATGCAAAATTTGGAATACTTTCTGTTTTGTATTTTTGTGGACTATTTATGCTTAAGACACACTCAAAGAGGTACTGATAATTTATCATATTCTAAAGCAAGCATATAGGTTGAAAATATCTAATCAGCTGCTCGGCTAATCAAGTAAATGTTACAGAAATGGGTCACTAGAATGGTTAGAAAGCCAAGCAACTGCATAATATAGATCTCTTCTTTGAGCTCCAATTCAGATTGCTTTATCCATCTCTCTGAAAAGCATTTCCAACTTGAAACCTGTTTCTATTTCACCTGCTTTGCCTGGCAGGACCTACCTTCCCATCACTCACACATCCACTGGCCCAGGTGTATGTAACTAGTCCACCTGATGGCCCAAGCCAGGAACTTGGTGGCAGCCCAGGCTCCTTGCCACTTCTCATCATGTTCAGCTGGTCACCAGATTCTGCCTTTTGACACTGCACTGATCCCACCTTGCCTCTGCATGCCCGCCAACACTGGTTGTTCCTGTCTCCCAGCTTCCTGGAGCAGGTGCCTCTCCCTGGTCTCCCCACCTCCAGAGTTACCACTGTCTACAGCAGTGGCTTTCAAAGGCATCCCTGGCCCAGCAGGAGCAGCTAGAAAAGAGTTAGGAATGCAGATCCTCGAGCTCTACCCAGAACTTCAGAACTGAAAACTTGGAGAGTAGGCCCTGGCAATGGTGTTTGAGAGAGCCCGGGGGAGGGGGTGCTAATATAGTAAAGGCCATTAGAGTAGGCTCTGGTGCAATATGACTAAAATCCTTATAAAAGGAAGAAATTTGGACACAGACATACAAAGAAGGAATATGTGAGGAGATATGGAGAAGCTAAGGAGAGAGGCCTGGAACAGACCTTTCCATCGCGGCCGCCAGAAGGAACCAGCTTTTCCCACACCTTGATCTTGGACTTCCAGCTTCCAGACTGTGAGACCATCAGTGTCTGTTGTTGAAGCCACCCAGGCTCATGACACTTTGTGACAGCAGCCCTAGGGAACTGATAGAGTGGTGAAAAGCAAGAATTCTCCAATGGGGAACCCCTCATTTGTGGCATGAACTAGCACTGTGACTACGAGCAAGTTACTTTATTTCTCTGGGCTTGGTTTCTGTCATCTGTAAGATGGGCTGTATGTACCCCATAAACTTGCTAAAAAGATGGAATGAGTTGACTGTGTGGAGCACACAATGCTTGGTACAGAGGAGAACTAAATGTTGGTGAAGGCTGTGTAAAATCTGCAAGTGCGTCTGGCCTGCCTGTCCCCACCAGGACCGCATGTCACCATGGAAGATGCAGTTACAGACTTGAAGGGGAGCTTTTGCTCCTGGTAGCCGATATGGTTTGGCTCTGTGTCTCCACCCAAATCTCACCTTGAATTGTAATAATCCCCGCAGGTCAAGGGCTGGTCCCGGTGGCGGTGATTGGATGATGAGGGTGGTTTCCCCCATGCTGTTCCGGTGTTAATGAGTGAGTCTCATGAGATCTGATGGCTTTATAAGCATCTAGCATTTCCCCTGCTTGCATTCATGCTCTCTCCTGCCTCCCTGTGAAGAGGCACCTTCCACCATGCTGGTAAATTTCCTGAGGCCTCTCCAGCCATGCAGAACTGAGAGACAATCAACATCTTTTCTTTATAAGTTACCCAGTCTCTGGTGTTTCTTCATAGCAGCCTGAGAATGAACTGATGCAGAGGTGATGCCGCAGTAGAAGCGGTGACACTTGATAGGGGATCATTTCCTCGTTTCCTGGATGAGGGCTCACCCAAGTTGGGAAGGAAAAGAACGGGAGAACAGAATAAGGACTGATGACAGATTCACCACGTACTAGATATGCTGCTTTCCTAGTGGGGCGGGAACAAATTGCCACACATCAGGTGGCTAAAACATGACTTTGTGTTCTCACAGTTCTGGAGGCAGAAGTCTCAGATTGAAGTGTCGGCAGGGCTTCTCTCCCTTTGAAAGCCCCAGGAGACAAGCTGTCCCCTGTGTCCCTGGCTTCTGGTGGCTCCAGGTGCTTTTCGGTTGTGGCTGCACCATTCCACTCTCTGCCACCATCTTCAAAAAGCCTCCCCTCCATGGTCCTGTCTCCTCTTCTGTCCCTTCTAGGGACACTTGCCATTGGAATTAGCCCTCACCAGAGCATTCCAGGATGATCTCATCTCAAGATCTTTAACTTAATTACATCTGCAAGACTCTATTTCCAAATAAGGTCACATTTATAAGTTTCAGGGGTTAGGAAGTTGACATGCCTTTCGTGGGAGGGGGGGCACCCTTCCACCTACTACAGCAAACATTTTTCACAACGCATCGAATTTAGTCTTTATAACAGTTCTGCAATATCTCTGTTTCATGGATAAAGATGCTTCCAGAAAGAGGCTGACAATGATACCCCAGGTTAATGGTAGAGCTGGGGTTTAAATCTTGACATTCATGATCTACAGTCCCATGCCTGTCCTCTACTCAGGCTTCGAATTAAGCAAACCGTTTAAAATCTCAGCGAGAGCAGCTTTAGCTTCAGGCTGTGGGCATTCCAACACAAGGGTTACACATGCAAGCGAAGAAAAGAATTGAGCTCGTGCTTTCTCAGAAGACTCCAGCTGTACAAGAAATATAATCTTCTTTGAAACTGACAGTTTTATGCTCTTGCATCATGTTTGTCCTCACAATGAGGACATTCACTCCTAATATTTAACTTACAGCTGGTAGGAAACATCTTTGAACTCTTCTCAAGGTTTGTGCCAAATATTTTAAGATTCACAAGCAGACAAATAATTGTCATTTTCCTCAGCAGATTTCCCCCTCTTGCAGTATTGCCTGGTTTATTCACACTCGAACGAAACCGTTTTAACAAAACAAAGTTTTGTGTTTTTTAACGGGGAAGCTCTCGTTACCCATCCTCCACGTTAAAGACCAAAACCAAAAGCAATGTACATGATCTTCCACTTGACCTCCTTGACTTTTCATTTATGTGCAGGTGTGTTCCAATCAGGATGTCAAAATTCCACTCTTCTTGCTTGGCTGGGGAATTCTGAGAAACAAACAAAAGAAAACACTGGACTTTTCAGTTAAGAGTTAGGAATACACATATTAGCTCTGGGACTTGGGTAAATAAGTTCAACTGCTTATGTCTCTGTTTTCTCATCTGTAAAATGAAGTTCAGTAACATTTGTCTCATCGGCTTCTCATGCAAATTAAATAAAATACCACATCAACACCGGCTAGAACAATGCTTGGAATAGAATACAGTTAATCAATGCATATTTCCTCCTTCCCATTCTTTTTTCTTTTCTTTATTTAGTTAGAATTTCTCTTGTTTTGACTCTTTACTGAGTTTTCCATTGTTGGCACACACACACACACACACACACACACACACGCACACACACAACTTTCTCCAAAGCTGTTTTGAATTCAAGAACAATCCTTGTTATTTGGCCTTGGTTTCTATATTTTTTAGAAAAGTCAGCCCTTTCCTTTTGACTCTGCCTTCTAAATTTTCTGTCCTGGCATCTTTATAGGTTTGCTAACTTTAAAATGTGTTTCTGGGATAAAGTTTGTATGTAAACACCAGGCAATTTAAATCACTGAGTATCTATTTCATCAGAGGAAGGGGCAGGGGTAAAGGAGGTTGGAAGAAACTGCAGATGTCTCCTATGGTCTTTTTCTCACTTTTTGAGTCAAACTCATCTCTTTTTGGTTTAAAAATGATCTTAGAAATTATATGATCCTGGGATTTATGAGCCTGGGCTTGGCCCAATTTTACCCTTTCGGAGAATGTGTAGCCTACCTTTCTGCCGCTTTAGACGGAAAGAGATGGGAAAGAAAGCAGCTTTTTTCCTCTCCAGGAAAGACAATCTTGTTTTCTTCCTAGGCGGTGCGGCGTGGACCAGGCCGCAGTGGGGTGTTCTGAGCTGGTAGAAGGGGGTGCAGGGAGAATGTTAAGAGCTGCCCTTTTTGGAAGGCAAGGTGACTTCCAGATTTGAGTTGCCTGAAGGTAGGGAAGCCTGTCCGTTCCTACATATTCTCTATCAATTCTGTCCTTGAACTAAACCAGACACTCAGAAAGTTGTACATTTGCTGCAGAATTACTATGGACCAGTAATAGTCTCCTGGGGTTGCTGCAACAAACCACCGCAAAATAGGCACCTTAGAAGGCCAGAATGTATTCTCTCACAGCTCTGGAGGCGAGAGGGCTGTGTCCTGTCCTCTGGTGTTGCCTGCAACCCTTGGAGTTCCTGCCTCACAGCTGCCCCCACTCCAGCCTCTGCCCCCTCATCCCGTGGCACCTGCCCTCTGTGTGTCTGTGTCTAACCACGGCGTTTTCCTCTCCATATGCTTCTGTCTCTGCAGCTCTTCTCAATGTCTTATAATGACACTATCATACAGGACTAAGAGCCCAGTGTATTTCACTGTGATCCCGTTTTAACTTCCATCTTATTTACATCTGCAAAGACCTATTTCCAAAAAAAGTCACATCTCCATGGACGAGGGTGAGGATTTCAAGGTATCTTTTAGTGGGACACAATCCAACCCATAACCAACACGTGTAGAACTGTGATTCCCAGCCCTGGGAGTGAGCAGCGTGGAAGGTCATGTACGTGGGAAGACATGTGAACAGAGCCACACATGGAGCTGGAAGGTCTGGATTTGAAGGCCATGCAGCGGCCAGCAGTTATGAGCTTTGGCCTCAGGTTCCTTGTCTAGAAAAGGGAGTGATGGGGTCTCTCATACCAATGTATAAGGTATTCATTATTTGGGTCACGTCACATTCAAATTTTTATAATATGGCTCCAAACTGACCTTATCATGTCATCTCTGATTTTATTGCTGTATTTATGATCTGTGTACATCAGGGCTTCTTGGCTTTCCCCAGATCTGTCACACGGCTGCCATCTCCACTGCTGAGCTAATGCAGTGCCTTAAGCTACGAATGCCCCACACACCACGCTTTTCTCCCCAAGTATTTCCCCTCATTCTCCTAGGTACTTGTCCCAGTCTCACATAATTGCTTCTTTGGCAGCAATTTCACAGTGGGCCTAAATATAAGCATTTTCATGCAGTCCAGCGTCAAGGCCCACATCTGTCCTTTGCAGGAGGGTCATTCTTTGAGGGAGGAAATGATGTCCTTCCACCCCCACCACTTTGTTGTTTAATGAAGTCCTGCAGGATGAAAATCTGACCAAATGAAATTGTGTACATAAAAGCCTATCGTATGTGGAAAAGCAGAGGACAGGATTCTGACCATTATCCCTAGACAATACAAATTGAGGAAGCCCCAAAAGGCCCATCTGGCGAAAATGACCAGTTCCTAGCCTGCCACCATGCCCCCCAGCTCTGCTACTGGTTTACTGTGAACAAGCTCCTGGAGACTTATCTTTTTTTTAGATGGAGTCTCACTCTGTTGTTTAGGCTGGAGAGAAATGCATGATCTCAGCTTACTGCAACCTCCGCCTCCTGGGTTCAAGCGATTCTTCTGCCTCAGCCTCCCAAGGAGCTGGGATTGCAGGCATGCGCTACCATGCCTAGCTAATTTTCAAATTTTCAGTAGAGATGGGGTTTCACCATGTTGACCAGCCTGGTCTCAAACTCCTGACCTCAGGTGATCCACCCGCCTTCATCTCCCAAAGTGCTGGTATTACAGGCATTACGTAAACCACTGCACCTGGCGTGGCTTCTCTTTGAAAGAAATTGTTCCCATGTGCCCTGTAAAGAAAAGCAGTTTGCATTTATTGTCTCCCAGCTGGGAAAAGATCTCCAAGAGAAGGGTAGTAACGAGGGAAAAGTTTGAAGGGAGGGACAAATCTGACAGTGTCCCCAGTACAGCCAGTCTCAGGAGCCCTGTGTGGCATGCTGGCTGGACAGGCATGGAGCATCCTAGCTGCCTGTGGTTGTTGATGGATATCACTCACACGTGTGCTCTATTACATAATGGCTATCACTAATGTGTGCTCTATTACATGATGGATATCACATGTGTGCTCTATTACATGATGGATATCACACATGTGCTCTATTACATGATGAATATCACTCATGTGTGCTCTATTACATGATGGATATCACTCATGTGCGCTCTATTACATGATGGATATCACTCACATGTGTGCTATATTACATGATGGATATCACTCATGTGTGCTCTATTACATGATGGATATCACTCATGTGTGCTCTATTCCATGATGGATATCACTCATGCGTGCTCTATTACATGACGGATATCACTCACACGTGTGCTCTATTACATGATGGATATCACTCACACGTGTGCTCTATAACATGATGGATATCACATGTGTGCTCTATTACATGATATCACTCACATGTGTGCT
The DNA here is from genome assembly GCF_049354715.1 of Callithrix jacchus. NCBI lineage: Eukaryota > Metazoa > Chordata > Mammalia > Primates > Cebidae > Callithrix > Callithrix jacchus. The sequence goes on from NC_133502.1 coordinate 22,307,877, forward strand.
CTATAACATGGATATCACTCACATGTGTGCTCTATTACATGATGGATATCACTCATGTGTGCTCTATTACATGATGGATATCACATGTGTGCTCTATTACATGATGGATATCACTCATGTGTGCTCTATTACATGATGGATATCACTCACATGTGTGCTCTATTACATGATGGATATCACTCATGTGCGCTCTATTACATGATGAATATCACTCACACGTGTGCTCTATTACAGGATGGATATCACTCACACGTGTGCTCTATAACGTGATGGATATCACTCACACGTGTGCTCTATTACATGATGGATATCACTCATGTGTGCTCTATTACATGATGGATATCACTCACACGTGTGCTCTATTACATGATGGATATCACTCACATGTGTGCTCTATTACATGATGGATATCACTCACATGTGTGCTCTATTACATGATGGATATCACTCATGTGTGCTCTATTACATGATGATATCACTCACATGTGTGCTCTATTACATGATGGATATCACACATGCGCTCTATTACATGATGGATACCACTCACACGTGTGCTCTATTACATGATGGATATCACTCACACGTGTGCTCTATAATATGATGGATATCACTCACACGTGTGCTCTATTACATGATGGATATCACTCACATGTGTGCTCTATTACATGATGAATATCACTCATATGTGTGCTCTATTACATGATGGATATCACACGTGCGCTCTATTACATGATGGATATCACTCACACGTGTGCCCTATTACAATACTGCAGTCCATTGCACGAAGAGAAAAGGATTGGGTTCTGTATACTCATTCTCTTCTCCTCTTCAGTCCTTTCTTGGGGATCCTTGGGGAGCTGCTTTGTGACAAACGATTTTTGGTCTTGATGGTGTGATCGCTAATCAAGAACTTAGATGTATGCTGAAAACTTAGCATGTAGTCAGAGCTTGCCTGGGAAAATATTACAGGGTTGGAGTATCACAGGTGGATCCCCGCATTAGGCAGGCAGAAGCTGAAAGACCAAGAGCAGGCTTCTTTCACCCCAAGCAGAATGAGAAAACCTCATTTTTCCTCCCCTCAGCGTCAGTCAGGGATTTACAATGAATTATGTGTTTACCGATGGGAGCACAGAACAGAATTTGTCTTTACATATAAATAAAATTCACTTTCTGTAATTCCCTGTGGCCAAAAGATACTGTGGCGGCCCTCTTTCGTCCTCTTTTTTCTTGGTCTTGGTATTTTATTTTCCATGTCTGTTTACTGAGCAGCAAACCAAATTCACCATGCTATCCAATTTTCTCCATCTTTCTCCCTTTTCCAAATCCCTTAATAAAAGGCTTGCAGTTTTAACTTTTTAGTGTGTGCAGCACATCTAGGTTGTTTAAAAATTAGAATTTTGTATGAAAGCATTTATAGTCTCTTTCTTTTTGAATTATTGCATTATTCCTAGCTGAAAATATTCAATTTCTTAAAAAAATGTGTGTAAACTAAAAATAGATATACTGTCTGATTTGAATGCTTTACTTACTCAGAAATCAGCAGCATGTAGATGCTATTACTATTGACGTAGGCAGAATGTTTCTCCTTATTTTTAATTCCTTTAACACATGGTCATGGCCTTTGCTATATCATGGCAGAGTTAATTAAGTTTTAAGTCTTTAGCCTAAATCACATTGTCTGCTTATTAGGTGTTACTTTTTCGTTGCTTTATGTCTCAATAACAATTTCAACTGCATAAAAACAACAACCAAATTTAATACCAGAAATAACAGCCAGATTTTAGAATTACATTTTGACTTAAAACAAAAGTTATAGGTGAATTTTATGTTTTCTCGAGTGTCTTAACCCCTTTCTGACATGACTATTGTGGGTATTTAACAAGGCAAAGGAAAAATGTCTCTGAAAACAGTAGACAACAAGGTTGATTGCTCAATCTGGAGTGTGGCAAGAGATAGCAAATCCAGTCGTGTTGAGATCCACGTGGGGCCGTGGGCAGTAGTGCGGGAGTGGGAGTGACGGCGCTCGGCTTGTTTCCCTGACACACTATTTGATGTTGCTTTGGAACCAGCGTCACTTATAATTCTTGTTTCTCCCTCTGAAGTTCCATCCACCATCTGACAGGCTGAGGCAGGTGCTATATATCGTCTCATTCAACACCTGCTCCGGTTGTGCCTTCTACACCCCAGGCAGGAAAACGAGATGATGCATCTTAACGCCTGCTGCAGGGGGATCCCTGTTCTCTGAGTCCCCCCAGGCAGTTCCCTCCTGCAAGACCTGGAGGTGGGTGTGCTTGGGGAGGTGGGGTCTTTGGGATGCCACATAGCAACGATCATCCTGGATTATCTAAGGTGGCCCAGCCTCATCATGTGAACCCTTAACACTGGAGAACCTTTTCTGGCTGGGCTAGAGAAATGAGACAGAAGGAGAAGGAGGAGAGATTTGAAGCATGATGGGGACCCAGCTTTGGAGATGGTGGGAGGCCTGGAGCTAGGAAATGCAGGCAGCCTTTAGTACCTGGAAATGGCGAGGAGAAGCAGATTTTTCTCCTCCGGCAAGGAGTGCAGCCCTGCCGACACCTGGATTTTAACCCAGTGAGACTCGTGTTAGACCTCCAGTATGGGTTAATGGAACCACTAATGTGTGGTGTTTTGCTCTGGCTGGTCCTCCAGTGCTGGGGTTTCTAGCAGTGTGTTTTGGAGTCATTAGCAGTGAGTGTGTGACTGCGATGGTAAAGTGTTTCTATTGGGACAGTTCAGTGGCAGGCTGAACGTCTCTACTCCACAGGTTACATAACTTGCCAGGCCCAGTGAGAAATGAAAATGTGAGACCCTTGTTCAAAACGTAAGAGGAAAAAGTGCAATTAAAGATATTAAGACAGGCTGGATGTGTGTAATCCCAGCACTTTGGGAGGCCAGGGTGGGTGGATCACCTGAGGTCAGGAGTTCAAGACCAGCCTAGCCAACATGGTGAAAGCCCGTATCTACTAAAAATACAAAAATTAGCCAGGTGTGGCGGCCCATGCCTGTAATCTGTACTACTTGGGAGGCAGAGGTTGCAGTGAGCTGAGATCACACCCTTTCACACCAGCCTGGGCAACAAGAGAGAAACTGTCTCAAAAAAAAAAAAAAAAAAAAAAAAAAACCACCCAAAAGATATTAAGACATAAGTTTTTCCTTTTGTTTTTGGTTTCTCAACTTTTGACTTTTTTTATTTGCTAATTAAGAGCCTTCTAAATAAAGACATTTAAGAAAATTTTAAAGATGTTTAAAAATTTAAAAAGTTTAAATCTTTAAAAACTTTATTTGATTTTAGTTTTTTAGAGATGGGGTCTTACTCTGTCATGCAGGCTGGAATGCAGTGGTACCATACTAGCTCACTGCAGCCTCAAACTCCTGAGCTCAAGTGATCTTCCACTGTGGCCTCCTGCATAGCTGGGACTACAGGCTCACACCACAAAGCCTGGCTAATTTTTAAATTTTTTGTTAAGATGGGAGGTCCCACTTTGTTGTTCAGTCTGAAAGAAAAAATTAAAATGTTCAAATATTGTATTCCCATCTACTCAAGAAACTAGGATGAGAGGATCCCTTGAGCCAGGAGTTTGAGTCCAGCCTGAACAACATAGTGAAACACCATCTCAAAAAAAAAAAAAAAAAAAAAAATCATGTGAATTTTGTTATCTTTTTATTGTGCATTGGCAGCTTTAAATGTAAATATAAAAACATTTAATATGAATGCAGAATCAGCAACATGACACAACTTGTGTTTTCTAGCTTGTATATGGATATGCATTTTGTTCTTACCACAACCATGGAAATGCTGAACAAAACTAACCGAGCTGCTTCTGTGTCACTTTTTGACATATGCGCTTTCTACCCGTACTCTCCACCTCTAGCTGCAGATGAGTTAGGGCATTCTGAAAGGAAATGGGTTGCCTTCTCTGTCTCTTTCTTTCTCTGTCACCATTCTTCACTATGCATGGCTGACTTACACAGGGAAGCCACACAGGTCAGAAAAGGTGTGACCGACGAGTTCCTTGGCTGTTCACACCTTCACTCTGTTCTGGAAACAAGTTCAAGTTGGAATAGGAAGGGTGGCCTGAGCTCATTCGAAAACCTGGCATCATTGGCCCACCGAGATCGCATGCTCCTAAGGCACTGAGTCACTCCAGGAGACTGAGAAGGCTAAGAATGGAGACAGGTGTATCCTACGAATCTCCCCACGCATGCACATTCTACATGGACTTCCCCTGCAAAACATAAGCTCAAAATAAAGTTGTTCAAATTTCAAGATGGTGAGAGCAGGGTATTAACACAACCTGTGGGTTCTTCAGAGCATGCGACCTGGTATGACTGCACAGTCACATGGCCCAGCTGCTAGATATTTCTCTTCTGGCTTATTTGTGTTGTGTCGCGTATCAGCCTGGTTCTTTGACCTCTCAGAGATTTTGAGAGTTACTTACTGTCTTTTAATACATTTCTTCATGTTGACAATAGCTAGAGGGGATTAGGTTATTTGTCCTAAATAAAGCCTAGGTTAACTTATGGCTAGAATTGTGTTTCCTTCGAAAAAGATGTTAAAGTCCTTAGAAGTTCAGAATGTGACCTTCTTTGAAAGAGATCATGAGTCTAAGGTTAGGTCCTAATCCCACAACTGATGCCCTTATAATCAGAGAAACTTGGACCCAGAGACATACACAGAGGAGGAACGCTGTGTGAAGGTGGAGACAGAGGTTGAGGGGATGCATCTATGAGCCAAGGACTGCCATGGACTGCCAGCCCTCACCAGAGCTAGGAGAGAGGCACAGGACAGAGTCTGTCTCACATCCTTCAGAGGGGGTCAACACTGCTGATACCTTGATTTCTAACCTTTACCCCCAGAACTGTGAGACAATACATTTCTGTTGTGTAAGCCACCCAGCTTGTGGTACTTTGTTAGGACAGTCCTAGGAAATGAATACACTTTATTTTGTTACATTTTAGAAATAAATTGTGTCAAAACATTTAGGAGAGTTGAGACGCCCACAACTTATTAGTACCAATTATTTGAATAGGACATGGTAGACGCTAAAAAAATATAAAAAATATGCCAAATTTTAAGTAAGTGACTGAATGTTGTTGAAAGTCTGGCAGTTTTAGCAGGAAGAGCTGTGGTAATGATACAGTGCTATGCAGTACACAAAGCAGTCCTTTTAATAAGTAGTAAACAAGTTGGCAAAAAATTGCCATAAACTTTAATAAATAGTTGATAGACTTATAAAGAAATTAGGCGAACATCAAGAAAAGACATCAGCAACCTAATATTTAAATGATCAGAAGGCATGAACAATTTTTAAAAGAAGAAGCATAAGAGATAATAAACGGCCGGGCGCGGTGGCTCAAGCCTGTAATCCCAGCACTTTGGGAGGCCGAGGCGGGTGGATCACGAGGTCAACAGATCGAGACCATCCTGGTCAACATGGTGAAACCCCGTCTCTACTAAAAATTACAAAAAATTAGCTGGGCATGGTGGCTCGTGCCTGTAATCCCAGCTACTCAGGAGGCTGAGGCAGGAGAATTGCCTGATCCCAGGAGGTGGAGGTTGCGGTGAGCCGAGATCGCACCATTGCACTCCAGCCTGGGTAACAAGAGCAAAACTCAGTCTCAAAAAAAAAAAAGAGATAATAAACATGAAAATGTTCAATTTAATCAGGTATAAAACAATAGAAATTTTACTAGCTACACATTTTGAGTTTTATTTCTTGGCCATTTGTGCAACTATATACAAAATTACCCCGCCGAGTTTTGCACATTTATATTTATTTAAGACTTTTTTTCCATCAAATTTAACGAATAGTATATGTTACCATGTACAATTGTAACTGTCAACAGTTAGTTTAGCTTATTGCTGACTTTTTCTACTTACAATTTTCATTATGAACAAGAGATCTTTTTATTTTTTCAAAAATTATCTTTATTCACATATGCATAAAAGAAAAGCTTGCAATTCCACCATAAAGTTTACTCTTATTGACATTTTAAAAATATATTGTATGACCTAGATGAAAAGCTCAAGTAGAACAGAAAGAATTAGAACAAATGTAAAATTCTTACCTCCCCCTCTCCTCCGTTCCTCTCCACAGGTAATCACTTTCAGTTTCTTTCATATTGTCCAAAAATGTTTTAACCAATATTTTATTTTTCTTAACTCCTATTTTTAAAAAATTGTGAACCATTGTAAGAGAGAGGACAATTCGATTTTGTCCCATGTCATTAGAGAAAGGGGGATAAAGAGACACATGTAGATAAGAGAGAATCATATGGACAGACACCTAAGACCCCCCTGGAGAGGGCTTTCTAGTTTCTAGTGCTTCCCAATGAGGTCTAAATGTTCTCAGGTTGAAACTAGCAAGTCTGGGCATTGTCCTTCACAATTGGGAAATATGGTATTTTATCAAACCTGATAAGTCGTTCAGATTTTAAAATGTAGAACAAAAATCCCCTTAAAATTCAAGCTCTTTTGATCCTGAAGTTAGTCTTCTAGGATGCTATTCCAGGGAAATATTTAGAAATGCAGACAGAGGTTTATGAATAAGGATATTTATGGCAGTGTTAATTATAAGTAGGAGATAACCCGAATGTCCACCTTGATAATTAACATCGGGTATATCCACGTGAGGAAATATGTAACCATTAAAATGTGTGCAAAGAGAGTTCAATGATCTACCTAATAATATGATTTTTAGGCACAACGGGAGTGTGATACAAAATTATACATAAAGTATAATCTTAATCAGGTAGGAAAGCTTAAGCACATAAAGAACTAGAATAAATTATGCCCATATGTTAATAGTAGTTATTTCTGGGAGGTGTGTTGATGTGTTTTCCAAAGTTTCCGATGTAGAAAATGGAAAGATATTGTTAAATAAAATCTACAGGCGGGCTTTGATTTGGACTGAGGTCCTGCTCTAGGCCCCAACAAACCAAACCATAATGAAGCCACTGAAACTAAAGTAAAAGGCCACCGAGTTGAAACCAAGTTGTTTATCTCACCTTCTGAGAAATCAAGGAGGGAGAGAGAAGCCAAATCCCACAACAGGCCACTTTTAGCAGCATGTGGACCTCTCAAGGAAGGAGACTTTAAAGCGACCAATCCACTCTCCTTTCTTGTTTCTTTCTTCAGCTTTTCTTCTGTCTATAAATACTCACAACCCTTGCTGCAGAGTGGAGCTCTCTGAACTTCCTCTGGTTCTTTTTTTTTTTTTTGAGACGTAGTTTCGCTCTTGTTACCCAGGCTGGAGTGCAATGGCGTGATCTCGGCTCACCTCAACCTCCGCCTCCTGGGTTCAGGCAATTCTCCTGCCTCAGCCTCCTGAGTAGCTGGGATTACAGGCACGTACCACCATGCCCTGCTAATTTTTTGTATTTTTAGTAGAGACGGGGTTTCACCATGTTGACCGGGATGGTCTCGATCTCTTGACCTTGTGATCCACCCGCCTCGGCCTCCCAAAGTGCTGGGATTACAGGCGTGAGCCACCGTGCCCGGCCACTTCCTCTGGTTCTGAGGGTTGCCCGATTTTCAAATTGTTCTTCTCTCAAATATACTCTGTTCAATCAATTTTGTCAAAAATTTTTCTTTTATCAATATGTAATATTAATATTTAATTAAAATCAATATTTAACTCTAAAAAGATTGCTATCACAACAGTTCTCTGGGAAGCCACATCAGCGACCAACAGTCACAGCAGTAAAAACCGGAAGATCAGGGCTAAGGCTTTTCTGAAACTTGTTGCCGATTCTCGGCTGGGCTTGAAGAGGCGAAGAGAGCTGCTGAGCGTAAAGCGGTTAAATTACACCATAAAAATTCAGGTCAGATGCTAATATGTCAAGCTGTTTTTCTGAAATACTGAATCCTTAATTCAAAATTTAAGCAGTAATAAAAATGGGCATGAATTGCCTACCTCACCCACATCTCCTCAGAATTCAATCACTATCAGCTGTCCCTGGGGATGAAGAGTGAAATAAAAAAGCACATTTCCTTGAGTTTTAAGAGATTCAACAGACACTGAGGAGGACACCACTTACTTGTGCATGCATAGACTACGAACAAGCAGGAGATTAGAGAGATCAAAATCTTCAAACTTTGATGAGGAAGAAAGCTTTCTGTTTAGCCAGGGGTAAAAAGCTCTATTCAGTAAGACTACGTTTAAAAGGGGTTTAAAAAGTATAGAGCAAGCACAAATCAAAAGTTTACCACAGATATACAAACAATTATAAGCATAGCTTCCCCTGTCCCCAGTTTACACTTTCTGTGTAAATAAATGATAAGAGCAGCCATCTTGAATTGTCTTCATTTTCCTCGGTAAAGGTACGTGAGGAATACCGGACTCTCATAGTTCCCTTGTCGTCGGCTCATTTCCTCAGATAAGCAGAAAAGGGAGAAGGAGGAGCTGAGCAGCTAAAGAAATTTTACCTAACAGACTTGTTTTACTTATTCAAGTTCTGTTTCCGGGAAGAATGTGTATTTCTGTTAAGGTCTATGTTCAGAAACGGACCCCTTTATGAGTGGGCTGGTTGTGCTGGAAAATGATAGATAGGACTCTCCCAGTGCAAGGAAAAGCGGATCTACGATTTGAGGAGAAGAGAGTTTATCATCAACAACAACAAAACCAAAAAAAAAAAAAAAATATTTATTGTTTTGAAGTAGTAGATTCAAATTTTCCCATTTTTATAACACACTCAAGGGCTAAATACAAACTTAATTGTGTTAAAGAGTTATGTCACTATTTTAAAATTCCCCTTATTAAACTGGTATTAAAATAATTTAACTTGGTTTTTATAAAGAGCTCTAGACTCATGGGCATGTTCATGACTGCAGGAGTTTGGGGCCCTCCGAGAGCGGCAGTTGAGTTACTAAACCCTTATGATGTGCTTGGGTCTTCATGCAGTGGACTAAGGAGTGGGAGGAGGTCTTTGCTCCTCGGGGGCTCATGTTCCACAGGGCTCCTCAGATACACTCAGGTTGACAATATTTATTCCTGAGTGTTCTGCATTTGTCATAATAACAATGAAACTCCCATTTTATCATTACATTTTACAACCAAAATTATACTCATTTTACAATGTGCCCCTTGCTTTCATGTCCTGTTTAATTTTTGTGACACTCCGGATTGATCATTTTTATCAGCCCCATGTTTTCAATGGAAGGACTGAGGCCCAGGAAGTTTAGCTAACTCGCCCCAAGTCATCTAGGCAGAAAGGGGGAAGGCACATAAAACCAGGCTGCTTTCCTCCGCTCCCACAGAGCTAGCTCGAAAGACTCACAGTAAGAGAGGTGGGGTAGGGAAGGACTGCCTTTGTGTTGTTTTAGAACATAAGATTATGTGCTTCAAGAGCAGAGGAAGATAGTTTAAAGGGTATACTTTCATATTGTCAGATTCAACAGGAGTGGAATATTGGAGCAGCCTCGGGCCAGCAACGTGCTGAGATCAGGAAGTGCTTCCTTACCTGAAGCTGTACACTTAGTTACAGGTGGGACAGGTGTGCGTCACCTTTTTTGATGCTTGTATGAATGTGGGTAGAACAGGCATCTCATATTCTGGAAAACACAGTGATGGAATGGAGAATTGAAGATTCCACTGTATTTTGAACCCTAACTCATTTCTTACTAGTCACCTCCGACTTTCCCTTTTCCTTTTTCCATTCCTCTGTTAGCTAAACGATCCACATGGATTGTTCATTATTACCAAGTCTCCCTCTCTCCCTCCTTCCTTTCTCTCTCTTCCATTCTCTCATCATCTAAGCTTGGCCGTCATCACCTCATTCCTGATCACTTTAATACCTCCTAACTGATGTTTCTTTTTTGGACTCTTTTCCATCTGAATTCAGCTCCAACTCATAACACGATCTAATTAATTTTCCTAAAACACTTTGATCATGTAATCACTCTGACCTCAAAATGTTAATAACTCCTCTGGCCTGCTGGAAAAAATAAAACATTTTTAAAGCATTGCATTCAAAGTGGTACTGACCTTTGCTTTAAGCTTACTGCCTTGGTTACTGGACAAACCATTTGCAAGAAATGCCTTGAGGTTTTCGCTTCCAAATATTAATTCATACTTTTTCATGCGGCAAACATGTCTCTTTTCCTCTCCATCATACCAATCAGGCCAAATTTTCAAAGTCAAACTAAAATTAACCCTCACCATCAGGATTTCCCTTAATGCTTAGGAGCTTAATAATCCAACTTGGAAAGACGTGTCCACTTGGTCACCAGCCACTGCTGAAGCTGACGGTCACCTTGTCCTGGCCTCAGCAGGTGATGCAGAGAGGCCAAGGATGCTCACATAGTAAGGACACACTGGCGAAAAGGAATGGAGAGCAAAAACAAAGGTTAAGTGAAAGAAAGAGTTGAGGATGAATTTTTCTTGAGATTAATGGTAAGAAAGGAGGAGAAAAGATTTGGATGGGTTTGAGGTCATGAAAGATAAAGACACCTGCAGGGAGAGGGAAGGAACCTGTAAGTATGGCCATGACAGGGACTGTCATAATTTCAGTGAATTGTTTTAGGTAACGCTGAAACAGTGGTTACCTGATTCCCACAATAGTTGCAGGGGTTTCCATCTCTTCAAGGATGTGGTGTGAACTTTCCAAGGAAAGGATTATTGTGCAGCCTTAAACAGTCCAGCATTCCTTTAGAAGTGGGAGGCTTTAAGCAGGAAACTTACTATCCTCTTGAAATTGTATAGTAACTATTTGTACTTAGTTTGTTATTTCATCCACTTGGAGGGACCTGACCACTTTTAGTGCATGCTACCTTTCACAAACCTTTCAGTGGAGACTGATCAAATCCCACACAATTTGACCTTATCATTACTAGCAGTTTATGACATATACATATCACATGTCGTGTGTTAGTCACAGTCTGTCTCCAGGATTACAAGTCCTGGAGACAAATCCAAAGTTATAATTTTGAACATTCGGGACCACATGTAATATCAAGGATATAGCCTTTGTGACTAAACAATATATTGGAAGAAACTCATGGTAATGGCATTTGGCTAGAGTTAAAAGCGTAGTTTTAATGTTTGTGAAGATCTAAAAGAAACTTGGTTTTTGTTTTCTCCAAAAGTCTTGTTCAGTTAACTGCATAATATCCAATTATGCATCTTAGGAGAATTAAGGGTTGAGAAAACCCAGCTACTATTGGAATCTTTGATTCTACAGAATATGCTCTCCCAAAACCGGTGCTTACCCAACTAAAGCCTTCCCTCTGGGATGTAGTTGATTGTCGTAACTTTTGAGCTTGCTTGTAAAGGCACAGAGCCATTACTGCTAAATGCTGCAGTTTCAAATGTTTTAAACTCTAGTGTTGTAGCTGATTTTGTTCATTATTTGATCAGGAAAGATAAAAAAAAATTCTACAAATCTTTTTTTTTTTCTTGATGCCTCAAATGATCTGGGGTTTTCATGTTTACTTTTTTCAGAGTGTAGCACATTAGCTGTAGCACATCGTTTTTATAGGTGTGGGAATCAGAAGTCATGAAAATATTTTTATCTTAAGACTAGAAGGAAACTACAATTATCATTTACTGCAAGTAAGCGGTGGGTCACCAGGGGTGCTCTGTTTAGTCTGAGTCTTCTTTGTGGTGAGGGGAATGTCAGGCTACCCTTCAAGCCACGTCTCTGAAACAAATCCGCTATGGCTACAGGTGTTGCACTCCTATAAAAAGATGTAAATCATATGTCATACGTGTGGTTTTGTAGAAATCCAAGAGTCGTAGGAGTTTATAAATACGATTTTCCTTAATTTGTGGAAGATATCATAAAGATGGCACTTTCCTTAGGTCAGAAGCAAGAATTGGGTTCACTTGTCTTTGATGGGGAGAATCACATTCTCCATTTAGTGAGTCATAAGTTAAGGACCTTATATTGGTTGAATCAGGCACTTCCAGGCCTGACTTTCAATCCTCTACAAGTGTTTCCTCAGCACTACTTACACTCTGGGTCCAATAATTCCTTGTTAGGGGGGCAGCCTGTGTACTGTAGGATGCACATTAGAAGCCACTCACACTCCCTCTCCATCAGCTGCCATGACAAAATAATGTCTCCAGACATTGCCACATGTTCCCTGGAGGATAAAGAGGTCTTTTCTAGTTGAAAACTACTATTTCAGATTTACTTTATATTTGGGTATTAATTAACTACAGCCAAGTTTGAGGGGCCTCAAATGCCTGAATGAACTTCCTTGAATATTGAGGAGGACTAGTGTGTAAAAGGTACTGAGGAACAAGAGTAACTTCAGTTCCCACAGGAGTGTGGGTGTGAGTGCAAAAGGGAATTGTCATGACTTCTAGAATGGGACCTGGAGGCCTTGTTTTTATTTGGAGCAGAGTTCCAGGCACTCATGTCTTTTGTAAGATTTTAAGAAGTCCAGAATGGCCACATTTCCTAAAAGAGCCCGTTTACTTTCATGTGGGAGCATCCTTGAACTTTAGGTGTGTATCCCTATAAAAAAGGCACTGATACGTATGCTGGAAGACCAGGCATGCCACTCCCATTCTGCTTCCCACGACAGACATCACTAATCAATTATTGCATTCTTTGATGCTGAGTCTAACACCAAAATTTTTCTCAACATGAGACTCCAGGTATTGCTACCAATATCCAAATTACAATTCAAACTGAAACCTATTTGTCCCCTGTGCTTTTAAATTGTTGCCAGTTATTTTAAGGCAATGGTAGCCAATGATGAAATACATTGTTGGAAATATAACCTGCAAACAAAGCATCAAAGTCTAGAGTGAAAAAAATGACATAAAAAGCAAACAAAGTGCATTGGGCAAAATTATAAATTTTTATAACTTAGAAAGACAAAGTTGATTGATTGGTTTTTTTCTACACTGATGGCATGAAGATTTATTTTCTCAGGGTCAAATGGTCACATAAAGAAATTCTGTAACAGAGACTTTGTGGGTAGCAAGAGGATCTCCACGGGACTAAACTTTGCTCTGGTATGTCAAGGCAGCCCACCAAGAGCCACGTTGGTGTACAGTCCCCAAAACTGAAAAGACATGAAAGACAACTCCGAAAGTGATGGACCAACTTCCCGGGTTGTTGAAAGAAATCAGAAAATTCACCCCGAGTCAGGAGTCTGCTGAAAGTAAAACGTGTCCCCAGTTGGGATTGATGGTCACCAGATTTGTGGAAGTCACCAAAAAGGAAAAAAAAAAATTCTATTTCCTTTTATGCCCAGAGGATCTAGAAAACTCTGGAAACATCTTCAACAGAGAGACTCATGTGAAATCAAAGGGCTTGGATTAGTTTGGGGGCCTTGCTAGTGAACCAGGACGTCCTGGAGTGAGCCTGGCAATCTGCGGTGGTATCCAGTGCTTAAACGTCCCAGGTGGTTGTGATGCGTGTTACGGTTTGAGAACACGGATCTAAGGCTGGTTTATTTAACTTTGACTTGCACAGCACTTTCCCACCCATGCCCAGATGGTTGCAATGCAGTGGTTACCGTGGGGCATGACTGCATGAGTTGTTGCTTCCCAGGCCATGATCTGGTGTCAAGTAGTGAAGGTGATTTGCAGTGAGTTGTGAAGCAGAGACAGGCAGCCACAGGCAGGGTGAAACCAGACGGCGGTGAGCAGTAGGAGCTTTGCTGGAAGTTGAACCCGAATGTCACCTGTTATCCATTGAAAAAGAGTCTTGGAATGCCGGGGATGGGGGGGCACAGGCTTCCTGTTTAATACCGTGGCAATTCTCACTTGACTTCTGACTGCCCTGAGACAGGTGTGTCCCAGAGAATAGCCAATAGTCATTGCAAGAAGACTGTGGGTCTTCATGTCTGGTTGGCTTCTGGATCCTGAAGTGCTTTCACACAAGGATACTTTTATGATGTCATCTTAGAACAAAAATGTCTTTATCCAACTTACTCAGTGTGGCTGGGTTCAGTGTGACTTTTACTTGTTTCCAGAAATCAAAATCACTCTTGAAGAAGGAAGTTTTGCTGTTACAGAGTGTGATGGTTAATATTGAGTGTCAACTTAATTGGATTGACGGATGCAGAGTATTGAACCTGGGCAAGCCTGTGAGGGTGTTGCCGAAGGAGATTAGCATTTGAGTCAACGGCTGGGAGATGCAGACCCGCCTTTAATCTGGGTGGGCCCCATCTGATCAGCTACCAGTGTGGCCAGAATATAAAGCAGGCAGAAAAACATGAAAAGACTGGACTGACCTAGCCTCCCAGCCTACATCTTCCTCTTGAGCTGAATGCTTTCTTCCCTTGAACATTGGACTCTAAGTTCTTCAGTTGTGGGACTCGGACTGGCTTCCTTGCTCCTCAGCTTGCAGACAGCCTATTGTGGGACCTTGTGATTGTGTGAGTTAATACTTAATAAACTCTCCTTTATCTATCTGTCTATCTATATCTATCTATCTATCTATCTATCTATCTATCTATCTATCTATCTGATACATATTTATTACAGAACTAATAGGATATACATATCAGTTCTGTAATAATATGATATACGTACCCTAATAGTTTTGTCCCTCTAGAGAACCCCAACTAATATACAAAGGCAGTTGGAAAAATGAGACATGGTCTTGAAGGTGGCTCAAGGCAGTGGAGGCATGTGGGGAAGGAGAGCCTTCCAGATGATTTCTGGGAAGGCTGGTGCAGCTACCTGAGTGTCCACACTCTGGCAGGTTAGACATTGCCACGCCTGGTCTTTGATGGCTGTGTCGTGCATGGTTTGGTATATGCAAATGGCCTCAGAGAACAGCGGAGGAGGGGACAAGGAAACCAAGAGCTCAAGAGAGAAACTGCTCTGTTTGCAGTTTTGTCAAAGGCCACCTCGTGAGCCTTTCACAAAACCACTCTGTCTGTGGGAGGGGGACTGGTGATACCATTGTGGTTCAGTGAGTCAGCCTGCTCCCCATAGGCAGAAAACCAGACTCCATGAAATGTTAATTATCTGCTAGAAAAAAACCCAGTTTATTTTACAGAATTTCAAAAACAAAAGCTGAATTCCTGGGCAGACTCTGTTATTTGACTCCCTTAACTTACATTGAGATAGGCTCAGAAAAGGGACATGAAGAAATTAGAAAGTGGTCTCTTAAAAGGTGACAACATATGCTCTTTACTCACATGGTTCAGAAACCATAACACCTACACACACAGTGACTGAGTTACAGTCAGAAAGGCGCTGTAACATGACATTTCCTCTCAGCACGTTTCGATTGCCAATGCAGTTCGAGAGAGAAGTATTCATCTTCAACACAAAATGGTCGACTCCATTCCAGCAGGATCACATTGTTCTTATGTTTTCTTCAGTTATTTTATCAGCTCAGCTTCCATTGTTTCTCTGGTGATAAATTGCACTTTTATTCGTTTCTTTATTTTACGGAGTGCAGAGTCATAGTAATTTCCTTGTCCCAGTTCCGTTCACTTCCTGGTGTATTGTTTAAAGTCTCCAGGCCCTGAGGTGTGATCCAATTGGTTCCCTAATATGTGGGAAGCAGCAAACTGCTTGTTGGTGTCATGAACAACCCTTGCTGTAGTTTTCCTTTCTCTTCAAGTCTCTTCCCATGAAAATTCTGGCACGAGCTTTGCCTGGTATTCCAGGGCCTAGCATAAGCCTGGTGCATAGACAGCCTTCTTGGAGTGTTTGAGAACTGAGTAGAGTAACTAGGACTGGCCTGGAATATCATATTTATCCCACCAACCAAATTAAGATTGAAAATTTGGAAAAGAGATCACATACACCAGAATTATTTTCGTGTTCACATCTTGGTAGGTTCCTCAAACTATCTACTCTAGATTTTTTTTTTTTCCTTTTTCTCAACTCCTTAATTCTAGCTACACCTTCCACTATTTGACCAGACAAATTAAACCTCATTTCATTGTAAAAAATAAAGGCATCTGACCAGTGTGCTTTCTGCTTTCCCTCCATCTCAGAATTCTTCCACATTGCTCCTGTCCTCTCTGCTTCAGATCTAAACGAAAACCAGCATGGCCTTTCTTGGCCAAAGCGAATCCACTCACCTGTGCTGCAGGTGGCACTGCTTAATCCACCATTCCTTCTCTTTTTTTGAGATGAAATCTCACTCTGTCGTCCAGGCTGTAGTTCTGTTTAGCTCAATCTCAGCTCACTATAACTTCTGCCTCCTGGGTTCAAGTGATTCTCGTGCCCCAGCCTCCTGAGTAGCTGGGACTACCACCATGCCTGGCTTATTTTTGTATCTTTAGTAGAGATGAGGTTTCACCATGTTGGCCAGGCTGGTCTTGAACTCTTAACCTCAGGTAATCTGCCAACCTCAGCTTCCCAAACTGCTGGGATTAGTGGCATGAGCCACCATGCCCAACCTCACCATCCCTTCTTTATACCCCTAATTTCTCATGTTCTTTCCGCTCACTATCAACATTTTCCTTTTTGGAGAGGTCACCTATGCATTCTGTCTTAATTTTCTTATCTCCTTGTCCATTTTCGAATATACTGTAAATCTAATTTGATCCTGGAACTCCTCCGTTGATGTTCAGAGCTGAGATTCAGGCTCATGGTGAAGCAGGCAGTAATGTGGAGGTGGAAAAAGGCAGAGAAAAACTGGAGGTGGGGAAACCTGTTAATGGCAAACATAACTCTAAGGAAGCAAGAGACAATGAAGCTGTGTGTTAAGGGTTTCAGGGTAGGGCATGCTGTGCCCATCAAATCTTCAGGCGCCTTGCTACTAATGGGGTATGCTATGTTTTGAATTGAATGTTGAAGGAAATGTTGGCATTATTTACAAAAATAGAGGCCAAAGGAGGAGACCCTGAGTGCAAGTGGGTGGGGCTAATGAGGCATGCTGAATTACTGGGGATGGTTGGATGATGAGAGACAAATGTTGGAACTCTGGATATAGGGCTGGAGAAAGAAATGAGGGTGAAAGACACAGGCTTCCAAGTCAACTGCATAAAAGGGAGCCTTTCCACTGTAGCTGTGAGTTTCCTGAGAAAAGATATAAATGGACAGAAGATGGCTTAGGACAGAGCTTTAGAGAAATTCTACCAGGGACAGGTGGAAAAGGCCTCAAAGGAGAATTTGAGGGAGTAATTCAGGATCCTGTAAACCAGGACTGTTTTTTCAAAGAGGAAGTGCAGTAAGCAGAGTCAAATCATACAGAGAGATTCAGCAGCAGCAGAAATGTGAGGAGCCCTGGGAATCTGGCCACAGGGAAGCCACTCATTCTGTTGATCAGGAAGAGGCGGCCAGGCCTGCACGGTGGGCTGAGCACTACTTTAGAAAATGGACTAGACATTCCATCAAGTCAACAGCAAATTCTGTCCCTGCCTTTAAGGAATGCACATTCTAATGATGGTGGCAGAAAATTAGCAAGGAATTACAGTTCAACTTGGTAAGTGCAATAGCAAAGAGAAAGCAGGGTGTCCTTCCCTCCAATGTCAAGTGGGTGGATTTGGGGACCTCTCAGTCCTCTCCCTACTCATAAAGGCGCTGCAACCAGACTGCCTGAATCTCATTTATGGCTCAGCCACCTAATTAGCTGTGGGATCTGCAGCAAGCTATGTCCCTGCTCTCTGCTTCAATTTTCTCATTGGCAGTAAAAAATAGTAATGATGATATAAACCATATCTACATCATAGGTTTGTGGTAAGGATTAAATATGTTACAACATGTAGCATATCAGGGGAGTGACTGACATATGAGCCACCTTTGATTAACAGCTACCAAACGTCAATGGCACAGAAGCCTGATGAAACAGGCACTATGGTCACGTGTTTCTGCAGGTGAGGAAACGGAAGCATACACGAAGCAGCTTCCCCAAAGGCACATGGCTAAAGGTGATTGTCTCCACTCTGTTTTGAGGGAGGGACTCCCACACTAGGGTTATGAAAATGGTCAAACCCATGACGCTGGACCCAGACAAGTGAGGCAGAAAGCAGTTTACTTGTCACATATGCTCACAGCCTAGGGAAGAGGACACTGGACCCCCTGCAGGGCCATGGAGAGTTCAAGAACAGAGTGAGCAGCCAGGGCCTGTGGGAGGTAGGTTTGTAGTAACAAGAGGGTAGGTGGCATCTGGTTCTTGCTGTGGGGTTTTAGGGGGTGACTGGTGTGTTTGAATAATTCTGCAGTCTGGCAGGGAACCAAAACCTGTGACCCAAAGATAAGCAGGAACTGTGCCTGGTCCCCTGGTTAATGAGTGTTTTTTGGTTAGGGGACCTTACCTGTAGGAGCAGAGTGCGGGGGTGTGTGTGGGAAACCTGTGGTCATTTGCAGCCTGATCGTATCAGAGGTCAAAGCAGCATTCAATATTGAACCTCAATTTCAGGGCTTATACCTCAGTGACCAAGCGGTGATTAGGACCCAGGCATTTTGGGTCCAGGTCCAAATGCATCTACACTATCCTGTAATTTCTAAAATCCAGACAAAACGGTTGTCTTCTGAACACGTCTTACGTTCTCCATCTCGACACTGTTCAAGCCTAGCTCTTTGCCTGCAATTCCCTCTTGATTCTCAACTCTGCTTGTTGAAATCCTGTCTGCCAAGGCCCATCTAAATGCCAGTTACTTTGCAAAGCTGCTGCTTTCCATCAGATGTGGCCCCTTCTGCATTTCCAGCATGTTGTACAGGGGAAAGAGTATGCCAGGAAATTATGGCTCAGTTTCTCACTTTGCTTGTTACACACTCTTGGGGAAATGAACTTTATTAGCCTTCGTTTTCCCATTTTTCCAACAAGGATAATTTCTCTTTGAGATGGTACTATAGGTATTATAAGATTATTCTTGAAAATACATGTACAGTGCTCAGTATTTAGATGTCACACAATAAATATGAATTTCCCTTAAATTACTTTGGATCTCTACTGACCCCGTATTATTATGCTTCATACTATAACTACTTGTTTTATTTACTCCCACTAGGCCATAAACTTGAGAGATGAGATTTTACACTTTTCTCTTTTACATCTTTGTCTTGGTTATTTGCTGCTCACCAACACTTCCAAAGTGAAAGGCTGGGCTAGGTGCAGTGGTTCATGCCTGTAATCCCAGCACTTTGAGAGGTCCAGCTGGGCACATCACTTGAGCTCAGGAGTTCAAGACCAGCATGGCCAACATGGTGAAACCCTGTGTCTACTGCAGATACAAAAAATAGCCAGGTGTGGTGGTGGGTGCCTGTAATCCCAGCTACTTGGGAGGCTGAGGCAGGCAAATCACTTGAACCTGGGAGGCAGAGGTTGCAGTGAGTTGAGATCGCACCACCGCACTCCAGCCTGGGTGACAGAGTGAGACTCCATCTCAAAACAAACAAACAAAAAAACCAAACAGCAACAACAAGAAACAAAGTAAAAGGGTGACCTCGGTTCTCATCCATCGTGGAAGCACCTCTCAGCACATGCTGCTCTACGAAGCGGTGAGGCTGACTAGCACAAGCACTTTGTTGTGCTTTCAGGAACACAGTTTGCTTTAACTGCAGACAACGGCTTTTATTCCTAAAATACACATGCCTAGGAGACACAGAACAAGGATATGAATCCATGTTCTATTACCTAAATCTATATTATGGTGAAACAGACATATCCAATCCCAACACTTGGTTCAACCGGGGTAGTTTTCAGAACCCGGAGAGGGGCAGGTACAACATGGAAGAGGAAAAGCAGGTGTCAAAAGATGAGTCTTGGGCTTCTATGGTAAAATTTGTTTCTTTATCATTTTAAGGCATAGGTTTGGGAATGGTGAGAAAATACAGCTCAAAAAATTATTTGTGCTATTTACCCATGGATAATGTAAAATGTATGATAAAGAAATATGAAACTGTCACGGGAAAGAGAGGTTTGAATTTTCAAAAGATTTAAAAGATTTTTGTCACAGTGTTTATTCTTCATTAGTATATTTGTCAGAAGAATAAATGAATTAATTCATGAAGAGAATGAAAGAACGTAAGGGCTTACTGTATTTTTCTTATTCAGTCTCTGATGAAGTGTATGACTTGGCATGAATGAGACATCTGACTTCTCTTTCTTTTAGTTTTGATGAATAAAATGAGAGACATAGTAATCAGCTGTCTATAAATGGTAGTAGCACTGGCCATCAAAACGGTAAAAAGGGCACTGGGCTTTGGGGTCAGTAAATGCTTGTCTCCAAATAAGCACAAAGTGGGAAAGAACTATTTCCTTGGGATTTTAAGGTTTTAGAGGGGAGTGAGAATCACTGGCAAGCTGCATTCATTGGCTCAGCGTTCTGTAATGCTAGTGGTTTTGAAGCCTGACTAAGAAATTTTAACTGTCAGAAAAACTGCACAATTGAAAGTAATTATGAAAGTGTGAAGGGTCCAAACCATTTTCACGATCCGTTGGTTCCTGTCCAACCAGGGTATCCTCTTTCTTTCTTTCAACTGTGTGAAATATTATGCAATTTGCTCTAAATGTCTTGGGTATAATTAGTCCAAATTTCTTCCCAGTTCTTCCATAAGTTATCAGTTAGAAGTTTCCTTTCAGCAAACGAATTGCACTGCAGAAATTCCTGAAGCCAGCTGAAATCCTTTTTGAAACAAAGCAGAGTAAATAATTGTCCCACTACATAAATAGATAAATGGCGCAGCCTGCTGACATAATTTGCTACCTATTGAATTATTATCATTTCAAAGCTTATCAGTCTTTTTTTTTCACTTGTTCTATTCTGTTTTGCTAATGACAGGGAAGGAGCTCAGAACATTTGAATTAATTATGCAAATAAATAAGTATTAATCTTTCTAGAAGTTGGGGTGCTTGTTTTAGTATCAGTAAAGCTATTTCCATGGCTATTGGTGGAGATAATGGATGACATAAAAATAGAATATTATAATGGACTGAGAAAAATATAATTGAATTACAGCAAACACAATTTAATTTAGGCTTAACACAGGACGTTTCCCTCTGGAAGATGAAGGCTGTAGTTTTTTTGGACCTTATTTATAGTCCGATTATGAGTTGACATGGGAAAGAGGAACTTGGGGTAGGGTGGAGCACATTAGTGAATTTTCATACTTTTCCTTTTTCTGCAAGTGAAATATGTAATATTTAGAGTTATAAGTACAGTTTTGGCGAGGCTTATCAAGAGTCTTCAGAATCATTTTTCTAGAACAATTTCTGAGATGAGGATCGGCAGGCGTCTCGTCTGGCTGATGAAATCAGGAGAAGCAGCTGCAGGCCTAATGAGTAATGATCTACATTTCTGTGCTGGGCTAGGGGATGGGCAGGATTCCTGTGCAGACAGAAATAACTGAACCACCATTCTCGTTCAGGACTGAGGAGGGTAGACTCTAGTCCTGCAAACTATAGGCTTGGAAATTCTCTTGGCCAAAAATCTTCTAGCAATAAAACTTTTGTGATAAGCCTCTTCTCCAAGTTTAGTCTTCTTTTGTTATTAAACTGCTTGGAAAGATATAGTTAGTTTAATGTCGTGAGGAACACTCATCATTTGTTACCAACTTCAACTAGAAAACGGCAAGAATATTAGTAAAAGAGAATGAAGACTATGACCTAAACATTTCAATGGGCGTTCAATATAAACATAGTTATACTTTTGAAAGGTTAAGTGTGGAAAGGTGACATAGTCATAATCACAAAGCCTACATTTTTCTAGCATACCAAAGAGTCAAAGGTTTATGTGTTAATCTCAAATCAGACTGGTGTTTTAGGACCAGAGTGAATAGGGGTTGACTCTCTATCCATCTTTGTGTTCCAAGGATCTAGCTCAAGGTGCTAATAGTAGGGGTTCCATCAATGATTGCTAGGCAGCATACATAATTCTAAATTACAGGAAACTCCCAAGCCTGGTTCTAGCCAATAATGCCAACAGCATTTCCTACTAAATCTTTTATTCATGCACTCAATCCCTGTTTCAATTGAATAGTTTGGATTTCATCTCTTTTTGACACTGTATTTATGAAGGCTTTGAATCAGTTATTTTGTTCTTAACATGCTTTTTGGTACCAAGATATTACACATGACAGTGAAAGGGGGTAGAAAATCAATGTCAAGTGAATGGCTTTGTGAGTGATTGACTGCACGCTGCATCCAGTGGACGCAATGTCTTACCCCACAAGGCCACAAAATTGGAGGGCAGCATGAAGCTGCCCCAGAAAATAGGTTGATCCACAGCTGACACAGAGACTGCCAAGAAGTACACCTGTCCTGTGAGTCATTCATAGGCCCAAGGTGAGTCCTGTGAGGTCATTGCTAACAGTGACACCCGGAAAGACTCTCTCAGGCTGTCAATCAGGGTTGGCTGTGCATCAGTTTATGGGTGCCCAAGTGTCTCTCACCAGGGTGAAGCAGTCAGGGTCTATGTGGCTTAGGCTCTTTATTTCAAAGGCAAACATGGCGGCCTGGTAACTGAAGTGTACATTGAGCAGTTTATTGAATACCAAAGGAACAACACTACTTAAACAGTAACGACGACGACGACCAACTTCTTGAATTTTTTGGGTTTTAATAAGGGTATCATCTGTATCTTCTGCCCCTATTGTATGGTTTTGAGAAGAGAGATGAGAAGGTATAAATTCCATGAGGCGGGGATCCTTCCTGTTCTGCCCATTGCCCTATTTTCAGTGGCCAACAGAGTGCCAGACATACAGTAGATACTAAGCAGTGTTTGTTGAGTGAACATTGGTTAGGGTGAGAGAAATATGGAAGTAAGGCTGAGTATATGGCTGGGTAGTCAACCATATTTGGATATATTTTTGTTCTTTCTTTTCTTGCATTTATTTTCTCTAATCTTTTAAATCTATTTTTTATATACCTTATATGGATAAGGTCCTATACAAGGCACTTTGAAGTTCTCAGAGGGTTGCCTCATGCATTTTTTTTTTTTTGAGATGGAGTTTTTCTCTTGTTACCCAGGCTAGAGTGCAATGGCGTGATCTCAGCTCACCGCAACCTCCGCCTCCTGGGTTCAGGCAATTCTCCTGCCTCAGCTTCCTGAGTAGCTGGGATTACAGGCACGCGCCACCATGCCCAGCTAACTTTTTGTGTTTTGAGTAGAGACGGGGTTTCACCATGTTGACCAGGATGGTCTCGATCTCTTGACCTCGTGATCCACCCACCTCGGCCTCCCAAAATGCTGGGATTACAGGCGTGAGCCACCGCGCCCGGCCTGCCTCATGCATTTTTATTAATTTACTTATTTATCCACTTAACAACTATTTGTTATTCATTTAATGAGGTATGTATCACTATTGAATTTTTTTTCCAAAATAGTACCATTTTAACTGTTACCCTCTAATGAAACTTATAGTTTGGAAGCAAAGACCAAGCAGTAAAAAATAGTGAGAGGGATCTCAACTGATCAAAAAGATGTAATATCATGGACCATTAATCCTACAAAGTAGCGTATTCCACTGAGGAATACGAAATAGTAGAAAGAACAGTCTAATAAAATATCATCCTAGACACTGTCAAAGAAGAATAGTTGATACAAAATTGGCTAAAGGTAGATTTAGTCATAAGATCTTTTGAGAGTAAAAAGTTGGAATGGATGATATAAAAATACAACTTTTGACTGATTTCATTGCAGTAGCTAATATAGACAGTTACCATGCTATGTGACCTGGAGCTCAGTAAAATAGAATTTTGTAGTCTTGAAGTTTCAAATTACCTTTATGCCTTAATAGGCTTAAAAGCTTAAAACATTTGACTTAACCAATATCGAATACTTCTTAATGAATATAAACGATTCAGGAAGAAAACATGACTCCTAATAGATTCCCATTTGAAATTGGAAGGTACATTAAAGTCATTATGCCCAAATTTCCTATCTTCTGGAAAGGAAATTGAGGTCAAGAGAGGGCAAGTGACTGACTCAGCATTGCGCACATAGGGAACATAACTTCTACTACAGTTTTCTCTGCACCATAGAGCCAGATTTCATTGTACATTAATAAACTAGCTTTCTAGTCCAATATCATCTTGCTTGACTTTGAATGGTCTAACTTAATGAATTTACCATGTCATTCCCATATTGACTCTCAAGACCAAAGCTTTCCCCAATCAACAGGAATTTACCTGAACCCCATTGCCAGATAGGATTTGTTTGAGTACAACAAAATATGACTGATTGGAAACTTACCTGAATTTAAATGTGATTGGCCCAAAAAATGGCTTATGTCTTTTTTGTACTTTATTGGTGACGTGTCAGTAAGAGGAAATCCAACTTTATTAACCAAATGCTCCTCATCCCTGAAATACCCCAAAGACATATTTCTTCTCATTTATTCAATTTGGGGAACCATGTTACAGATAAGGAGACCGAGGCCAAGGAAGCTGTAGGAGGAAGTGTGTGGCAGAGTTGCTGTTTAAATCCCAGACATGGATAATTGTACGTGTCAACTTGGCTAGGCCATAAAGCCCAGTTTGGTTCTGTCAAATATAAATCCCGACATTGCTGTGGATATATGTTTTAGATGTGATTAAGATTTAAATCACAGCCGGGCGCAGTGGCTCACACCTGTAATTGAAGCACTTTGGGAGGCCGAGGTGGGTGGATCACCAGGTCAAGAGATCGAGACCATCCTGGTCAACATGGTGAAACCCCGTCTCTACTAAAAATACAAAAAATTAGCTGGGCATGGTGGCACGTGCCTGTAATCCCAGCTACTACTCAGGAGGCTGAGGCAGGAGAATTGCCTGAACCTAGGAGGCGGAGGTTGCAGTGAGCCGAGATCACACCATTGCACTCCAGCCTGGGTAACAAGAGTGAAACTCCGTCTCAAAAAAAAAAAAAAAAAAAAAAAAAAAAAGATTTAAATCAGTAGACTTAAAGCAGATGACCCTGTATGATTTGAATAGTCCTCATCCAATTAGTCAATGGACTTAAGAGAAAAGACTAAGGTTTCTTGAAAAAGAAAAAAATCATCTTCAAGTCTTCAACATAGAAGCCCTGCCTGAGTTTCCAGCTTGCAACATTTTAACTCTTCCCTGAATTTCCAGCCTGCAGATTTTGGACTTGTCACTTCTACAACCATGTGAGCCAATTCCCCGAAGTCTCTCCTCTCTGTCTCTCTCTTTCTTGCCAATGGATTCTGTTTCTCTGGAGTACCTTGACCAATAGTCCTTGTATGTTCTTTCTGTGTACTTTTTGGTGTCCTACAGCTAGACTTTAAGGAAAAAAAAAAACCACAATGGAGACCATGAGCCCTTGCGGGAGGTCTAGCTGCGGAGCTGTGACTCCATTTGAGAGAAAGATACCCAGAGAGTCCAGGCCTTTACCCAGAGATCAAGGTGGCAGCATTGGAGCCGAGTTTTGACAGGCGCAGCTGCAAATGCTCACAGGACCAGCAGCACTGAAAAAGAAAGCACCAGAGCCCTCCACGAAGCCCCGATGGGACTGACTGGACTTAAGAACAACAGTATCAACGAGGCATTTTCAGGAAAAGAAGCTCTGCATGCCTGTTTCATTAAAAAAGAAGAGGTATGGGAAGACATTTTGCAAAATGTCTTTTTAGAAGGGCAAAAAAAAATTCCTCCTACCCAAAGTAAAACATCAACACTCTTGAATAGAAAGGAACTTCGATTCTGAACTAAATGGTTTAATGAGGGACAGATAATAAGTGTGAATTGAAACTAATTGGTGTTTCAGATCACTGAGCTGGCTGAAAAACCATTTGTGGTGAGGCCTGTATAAGTTAACAGTCAGTTTTAAATGCCTAATTAAACATCGTTCTGTCACTAGTGAGAATAAAAAGTGTATTGTTGCTCATTGCACTATACCTACCCAAATGATTAAAGTGGGTAATCTGAACAGAGTTATTTTTTTGTGTGTGGTAAAAGCTCTTTCTTCCCCAGAGTAGGCTGATGTAGGTAGCCCTTGGACAATGACACATTGTGTCACATACAGCTGGGAATGCCACCTCGCAGTGAGCATGCAGAATGGGATAACATGAGATAAGGGCCACGAGATTCTCGTTGAACAAAAGGAAAAGTAAAGAGACAAGGTGAGAGGTGGCTGGGTCGTGGCTGATTTTTTTTTTTTTTTCTCTCCTGGGAGTAATAATTAAAAGGTTATCAATAAGAGGATTTAAATAATTACACTATTTGGGCACTAAGAATTAAGGGCACAAGTGTTTGCAATGAATTATATTCAAGAGAGATCAAGGTTTAATACTTCTAAGTTCATTTTACTATGGGCTGAAGCCCCCTGTAATTCAATGAAGAGGTTATTAAGAGGATAGTCGGACAGATGGGGAAGTGGAGAGGGTCAGAAGGGCTAGCTCTGAGGCCATGACCCATGGAATCAGGTTCTGGGTTTAGGGTGGAAGAGCTGGTGTGGAAATTGAGTGATTTCTTAAGGAAAGTGTCCGGGAGGAGCAGCCTGCAAGGCAGAGGGAGTCTCAGGGCAGCGGCTTCTTCATCCATCTCCTCACTTCCCTGCCTTCTCTTCCTCCCACTACAGTTCCATGCCCTGGTGTAAAGCAGGCTGTTTCTCTATGGTCTAGTTTTACACCCATAGCTGCCTAACAGTGAAAGAAAAAATAGTTTTTTTCTGTAATTAACTTCCCTAAATGTTTCCAACGTAGTTTGTTTGACTATGCCTGAGCATAAGGTCAGGGAAATATTTTTTTCTATAATTTCAGAAAACAAAACCAACAAACAATAAACCCAACAACAAAGGTGTTAAGAAAAAAAGAGAATCATTTAGATTTTAAAAAATACATTCCAGTAAAAAATCTGACGTTACTTGTGCAACTCTTGATTGCTTGTGGAAATGTCCTCTGATGATGTAGGTGCTCACGAGTGACTTCTTTTCTAGGGGGACATGAAGAAAGGTGAGGACAAGGAGCCAGGTGCTGGCTGGAAAGATCAGGGTGCAGGAAGAGTACTCACAGGGTGACCCTCTGTAGGCTTCACCTTCCTCTTTCCCGTACTCTCCCCTTGGCTGAGAACCAAAACAGCAAGTTTGGGCACTCAAGAGAATAAGCTCTATCTATTATGTATTGTGCCTATATATTTATTTAGATTTGGGTACATTTGTTACTACTTTCCTCCCCCCTTCCCTTAAAGACAGAGCCTCGCTCTTTTTTCCTTAAAGACAGAGTCTCACTCTGTCACTCAGGCTGGAGTGCAGTGGTGCAATCATGGCTCACTGCAGCCTCGAACTTCTGAACTCAAGTGACCCTCCTGCCTCAGCCTCCCGAATAGCTAGGACTATAGACACAATCACATCAGGCAAATTGAAATTTTTTTTTTTTTTCTTTTTTAGAGGTGGATTCTCACTATATTGCCTAGGATGGTCTCAAATTCCTGGCCTCAAGCAACCCTCCCTCCTCAGCCTCCCAACGTGCTAGGATTACAGGTGTGACCCACCTTGCCTGGCCCATCCATTCCTTCTTTTTTTTTTTTTTAATATATATTTTGTTGTGTTTGAGGTTTTGGGGTACATGTGAAGAACATGCAAGGTTGTTGCATAGGTACATACATGGCGATGTGGTTTGCTGCTTTCCTCCCCATCACCTATATCTGACATTTCTCCCCATGTTATCCCTCCCCAACTCCCCACCCCCTGCCGTCCCTCCCCTAATTCCCCCCCACAGACGCATTCCTTCTTAATGGCATTTCCTTCCGCTGTTCCTCTAAGCAGTCATTTGCTTCTAACAGTGCTCATGGTTTCTTACACACGATTTGCGCTGATGTCCGTTGAGTTGAGTGATCGTAGCAGTCCAGGGTCCTGAGACACTTGCTCCCGCTGTCGGCTTCAGACCACGCAGTTTGTTTTCCTTTCTGACGTGGATTATGACCTGGGAGCTGTAGCTGTTCTACTTTCTTGACCGTTGCTGGGTCCGCTGCGTTAAGCCAATGGGCCCACCCATCTGGACATGTAGCTGTGATTTTTCTTTGAGAAAGAGTAATTCTTCTTTCACATCTGAATTTAAGCCCCCATGGCTTGATTAGACACCCACCTCCCCACCCCCCCAAAAAAAAACTGTTTGAACAAAGACTCTCACAACCAGTGTTTCAATTGTATTGCTCCGAAGCTTCATGTCCATCTTCCTCCATGTTGCAAAAAGTCCCAAAAAAGTAAACAGAAGAAAAGAGCCAGAGCGCTGACACCCAGGGCTGAAGCTGGGAGGCTGAATGAACGCAGACCCTGGACAGCATTCATTTCTCCAGCTCTGGCCTGCTATTGTACCAGGTTCTCATCAGACCCGTGGCTGCCTCCTTCTTGAATGGCCCAGAGAATTCATCTCAACAGCGTTTCTACAGCAGCTCGCTGCTCCAGGTGGCCAGACGGGAGTTCCAGACCCGTGTTGTCTCCCGGGACACTGACACAGTAGCCAAGTTTATTGGAGCTGGAGCAGCCACAGTTGGTGTGGCTGGTTCAGGGCTTGGCATTCAAAAGGTGTTTGGCAGCTTGATCACTTGCTGTGCCAGAAACCCGTCTCTCAAGCAGCAGCTCTTCTTCTGTGCCATTCTGGGCTTTGCTCTGTCTGTGGCCATGGGGCTGTTCTGTTTAATGGTCACCTTCCTCATCCTCTTTGCCATGTGAGGCTCTGTGGGGTCACCTGCCTGGGCTTGTTGCTGTGACTCCACACCATTCCTGGTCCTGGGGGTACAAAGTTTTACTATTAAACACAATGTTTCTCAGAAAGAAAAGAAAAGAAAAGAAGAAAAGAGAAAAGAAAAGAAAAATAGCCAAAGAACTATAATCGTTCTACTATAAAGACACATGCACACGTATGTTCAGTGAAGCCCTGTGTACAATAGCAAAGACCTGGAACCAACCCAAATGCCCATCAATGATAGACTGGGCAAAGAAAATGTGGTACATATATACCGTGGAATATTCTGCAGCCATAAAAAACGTTGAGTTCATGTCCTTTGTAGGGACATGGATGAATCTGGAAACCATCATTCTCAGCAAGCTGACACAAGAACAGAAAATCAAACACCACATGTTCTCACTCATAGGTAGATGTTGAACAATGAGAACATGTGGACTCAGGGAGGGGAGCACCACACATTGGGGGCAGTGGGGAGGGTGTAGGGGAGAGACAGTGGGGGATGAGGAGGGTGGGGAGTGTGGGGAGGGATAACATGGGGAGAAATGCCAGACATAGTATGCACCTAAAGTAAAATTAAAAAAAAAAAGAAAGGGAAGGGAAGGAAAGGAAAGAGAAAAAAAAGAAAGAGAAAGAAAGAAGAAAACAAGCAAGCAAAGAAAGAAAAGAGCCAGTGGAGCAGAGGGTGTCCTAAGAGTCCACCTCCTATGCCCAGGAGAAAGGCCCACTGGCCTTGATCATGCTGGTCATCCAGCCCCAGTGAGGAAGGAAGAGCCCTGTAAGGGCTGTATGGGAGAATGCGTCCATTCCTCAACAAGGACGGCTTCTCCCTTTTACAGTTGCTTCCCAGAGCTGAAAGCGCACCTGGACTCCGATCTCATGTTTTCCTGGACTCAGGCTCTCAGCCCTGGTGAACTGCATTGCCACGATCCTGGAGTGAAAACAGTCTAGAGATGTGACCTACCTGAACAGCTGTAACATTCTCCTCTACTGTACAGAAAAGAACAAGGGCTCATCGACAAAACTCTTAGAAAGCCAAGTATCACAGGGCGAGTTCAGTCCTGTGGGATTCAATACTGGAGGACAGTTTTGATTTTATTTCATTCACATTTCACATATTCAGTGGAGGCTCGGAAGGGTCTGAAGACCTTCTGTTCTGCCAGGGAAATGGAAGGCTCTAGGAGCAGGCCTGGGGCACTCAGCTGAGAATGATTCCTGCCACCAGCGCCCACCTCCTGACTTTTCCCAGGAACTGACATTTGTTCTCTCACTTCTAACTTCCCTTTATTTCCCAGTGTTACAAAAGCTTTGATGATTGACCCTCCTTTATGATCTGTGCCTGTGGGGTTCTCTCCAGACTAGATGAAGAGTTAAACAGGGTTAATAAATCATTCACGTAACAAAAAATACCTTAAAAAGAATGCCACAATTTGGCCACTTGATTATATCTACACAGCTACAGATAAATTTAAATTCTAAGGGAGTTAATACTTCACAACTCATTTAATTATTCATATTTAAAAACAGTAGATGATAAAACAGATATGGAAAAATTCCAAATTATAAAAAGATTAAAAATGTTTCTTGCATATTTTTATTGTTAAACATATTTTTCAGATACTACTAATATCTACAGTTAATGTTTTTCATTATAAATTGCCGAACATGTTTAATTTCTAAATATGAAGCCATAAACCTCTAAACAAAAGATTTGTCATTTAAAATGATCAATAATTGTTTTAGTCATATTTACCTAAGAAGGAGAAACCTAAGATATACAACTATACTTAGAATTGATACCACTGAAATTTGATGAAAATGAAGTTCACATGAGGAATATTAAAAAATTTTTTAAAAAGACAAATCAAGTCCATCACTCGTCCTTTTCTATAATTGTACAGTCCTTGTGCTGATTAAAAATGGAGCTAACTGTAGGGCAGAACTTCCGCTAAAATGGAAAATCATTTCTATGAATTTCTATTTGTTCCATGGCAAATAATTAAGAATACTAGGGTTTAAATATCGGTAAATCAACATTATAAGGACCAGAGTAGGCATCAGGAGGGTTTTCAGAAATTATTCCTGTTCCCTGAGGGTGAAATTCTTATGGAATTAATACATGAAGACTTCACAAATGTGAAGGTGTGCGCTACTTTACATCAGGTGACGCTTAAGGAAACAATTATGCAAGCTCTGCACAAACCACTTGACATGGAGTAACTGGAGACTAATATTATTAAAAACATTAAATAGGCCGGGCTCGGTGGCTCAAGCCTGTAATCCCAGCACTTTGGGAGGCTGAGGCGGGTGGATCGCGAGGTCAAGAGATCAAGACCATCCTGGTCAACATGGTGAAACCCCGTCTCCACTCAAAACACAAAAAATTAGCTGGGCATGGTGGCGCGTGCCTGTAATCCCAGCTGCTTGTGAGGCTGAGGCAGGAGAAGGAGGTTGCGGTGAGCCGAGATCGCGCCATTGCACTCCAGCCTGGGTAACAAGAGCGAAACTCTGTCTCAAAAGCTTCCTCTGCCCATTCTATACTTCGCTGTGTTTCTGCCTTTTCTCCTCATGGCTCCAAACCAGAACTGTCTCAGCAGGGATAACGTAGGTCTCTGTGTGCAGGGAGAGCTTTCTCTGTGGCCCTAGGGAGAATACTGTAATTTTTATGATTTCCTTTATTGTCCACTAAGTGAATTCTTAGTTATTTCATAATTAGAGTTATTCTTGTGAATGTCGTTTTCCTTCCCTTATATTTTCTAGTTGCTTTATTTCTGGAAATTTTTTTTGTCTATTTGTGTTGTCTCTATATGTCTCTGTTTGCTTTTCCTTTATGGCTTGGAAGCTAGTTTACACTTCTAGTTTTCTAAGTGAGTGTATATTTTTATTTTCATGGTTATCTCTTAAACACAGCTTCAAAGCAAAGGCCTTATATGTCCAAGGAGCTTGCTCCAAAGGAAAAAAACACATATTGCCTCATTTCTGTTTTCTCTTCTCCTCTCATTCATTAGCAGCTCAAAGCTTACCCATGTCATATGTGAACAAACACCAACTTTTCTGTCTTCTGTCCTTTCTTTCAAGCTAGAGTGTATCTTTCAGGCATTTCTAGCTGCACTGTTCGGTGCTCATGTTCTGGGGAAGTTACATGTTAGTTCCCAATCACCTTTATTTGATCTAAGTGGTTTTGTATGTGTCTGATGGTTGTGTGAGTTTGAATCCCAACAGCTTTCTGTGTCAATGGAGATTAATAGTGGTAGTCAGAGAGGGGCCCCAAAGGTGACCACACCCTAACTCCTGGAACATGCGTGCCACCCACCACGCATAGTGAGACGGCCTTTGCAGAGAGAATTAAGGGCATTGTAATAGTCAGGGCTCTCTAAAGTGACAGAACTAATAGGAAAGATGAGTATATGAAGGGAAGTTCTTAGGAAAATTGACTCACGATCACAAGGTGAAGTCCCATAATAGGCTGTCTGCAAGCTGAGGAGTCAGGAAGCCAGTCGGAGACCCAAAACCTCAAAAGTAGGGAAGCCGATGGTGCAGCCTTCAGTCTGTGGCTGAAGACCGGAGAGCCTCTGGAAAACCACTGGTTTAAGTCCAAGAGTCTAAAAGCTGAAGAATTTGGAGTCTGATGTTTGAGGGCAGGAAGCATCCAGCACGGGAAAAAGATGGAGGCAGGAGACTCAGCCAGTCCAGCCCTTCCATGTTCTTCTATCTGCTTCATTCTACCCGTGCTGACAGCTGATTAGATTGCACCCACCCAGGTTGAGGGTGGGCCTGCCTCTCCCAGTCCACTGACTCAAATGTTAATCTCCTTTGGCGGCACCCTCACAGACACACCCAGGAGCAATATTTGTATCCTTCAACCCAATCAAGTTGACACTGAATATTAACCATCACAAGTATGGTTCTTGAAATTGGAAAATCTTCCTAGATTATCAGGGTGAGCCCATCTAGGTACGTGAGTGTGTACAAGGGCAGAACCTTTCCCTCTGTGGTCACAGAGAGGCATGAGGATGGGGGCAGGGCAGGAGAGACTGGTAGTTGCTGGCTTTGAAGGTGGAGGAAGGGGACCATGAGCCAAGGAATGCAGAGTGTTTCTAGAAGGTAGGAAAGGTGGGGAAGTGAGTTGTTGGCCTGAGCCTCTAGAAAGAAATACAGCCCTGCTGACACTTGATGTTAACCCAGTGAGGCCTTCAGGAATGTCATATAATAAATCTGTGGTGTTTTAAGACCCCTAATTTGTGGTACTTTGTGATGGCAGCCATAGAAAACTGATACATTAAGTTATTGGTCTGCTCAGGCTGCCATCACAAAAGACCACAGACTGGGTAACTTAACGGAAATTTATTTTCTCACAGTTCTGGAGACTGGAATCCAAGATCAAGGTGCCAGCATGGTCTGGTCCCGGTGAGGGATGTCTTCACAGTTGGCTTTCGCAGTGTCCACGTGTGAGGAGCAGGTTGAAAAAATATGCTGCCTCTCTTAGGAGTCAATTACAGTCAATGACATCATAACGGCGAGGCCACAATTACCTCTTAAAGGTCCAGTCTCCAAATGCAGTCCCAACAGGAGGTAGGGCTTCAAAATATGAATTTTGAGGAAGCACAATTCAGTCCATAGCAATTAATGTAAAATGTTTAAAAATTTGCTTTTTCTTCCTCAGTGCCGTGTGTATGTATGCATGTATGTGTGTTTCACAAGGTGGAAGAGGTGTACAGGAATAATTAATACTCCTGATATTGCTCTTTAAAATATTTTAACATATAATTTAAAATGTTTAAATGTTATATTTTAGCTACAACCACCTGTATAATGTATTCTCTAAAAACACAGAGTGGATGTTAAATACTCTCACCCAAAAAACGGTAACTGTGTGAAGTAATGTACATGTTAACTGGATTTAACTATTCCGCAACGTGTATATACTTCAAAATATCAGGTTGTACAAGATAAACACATACAATTCTATCTGTCAATCTTGTAAAATTAATAAATAAATTTTAAAAATTATATTTTGCATTTTAAGCTTTTTATAGAAAAATAATTTTGTTTACAAATATTTATAAACATTGTGCAGAGAGCTTTCTGTGTTCCTCACCCAGCTGCCTCTGTGTTCACCTTATAGAACCATAGTACAAGTAGCAAACTGAGGAAGTGAATGAGGATATGAGGCTATTGGCTAAGTGACAGACCACGTTAGAATTTGGCCAAGTATTCAAACTCTGTTTTCTGCTCCAGAATCCATTTCAGAATCCCACATCAAGTTTAATTGTCCTGTCTTGTTAATTTCCTCCAAACTGTAGCCATTTCTCACTTTTCTTGCTTTTCACATCCCTGACAATTTTGGGGAATATGGGTCAGTTATTTCGTTGAATGTCTTCAACTCGGGCTTATTGTTCCTTTTATTTTTGAGGGCGGAATCTCTCAGTGTGCCACGTTTTGATGTGACTTTAAGCCATAAACACAGCCGAAGCCTGGGCCATCCGCAGAAGACCTGGTGTTCTCTTTCTCCAAGTGGGCATTTTGTATCTTTGAAGAGTTCTAGACTGAGCTACATCAGTAGACCTCTGTCTTTGATGGGAGAAATTCTCATCTGAGGATCACAATTCTTCTACTGTACTGCAATTCCGTGATTCTCTCCAAATGTCTCCATGCAAATTCAAAACAGCTGAAAATAACTGCATGCCTGAGAGCGAGAGAACTTTCTTAAGTGATTGACCAAATCTGGGTCTGATTAGTGGGTAGATGCCTCACATGGACACTGTGATTTGGGAGTTGGGGTACAGTAATAATGGCTAACATTTGGTAAGTTTTTTCTAGGTGCCAGGAGTTGTGCTAAGTGCTTTACATGAGCTTTATCTAATTTATTCCTGCCAGCCACCCCGTGAGTAGATAGGATATCGCAGATCTCAACAGTTAAATTATTTGCTTGTGATCAGGGAGTTTGGAGAGTGTTGGAGTCTGAAACGAAGACTTGAGG
The DNA here is from genome assembly GCF_049354715.1 of Callithrix jacchus. Lineage (NCBI taxonomy): Eukaryota > Metazoa > Chordata > Mammalia > Primates > Cebidae > Callithrix > Callithrix jacchus. Next base: position 22,342,371 of record NC_133502.1, read on the forward strand.
GTTAATACACAGGAAGAAAAAGTACTCTACGAGCCAGTTTATCTGATAAGGGTGTGACGGAAGATGGCGTCAGGCGGAGGTACTGGGATGAGGGACCAGAAAAAAGCTACTGAATCAAAGACTCTTGAAGTTGAAAGACTCCTTAGCAACTATGTAGATTAATTAACTTCTTCACAGTTGAGAGATTTCTGCATTATTTTTCTTCAATAAATAATCAATCTTTGCTTAATTTTTTACCAGACAACCCAAGCTACTTTTGGGCTACTGTTACCATTCAGGTCTTTTCCCTTCTTTTGGACTAAAAACTGCTGTTAAAAATTGTCATCCATTAGTCACAGTCAACCTCTCTGGAGTTAACAAGATAAATTTAAGTGTCTCTTTCACTTGACAATCCTTCAAGTATTTGAACATAACTATAACGTTCTCCTTAAGTCTTCCCATTTCTATTTGCAAGTTATTCTTTGCACAGTATAATTAATAGTCCTCTTGCCAAGCAGGGTCTCTATTATTTAGTAAAAGGTGGGCGAACACTGGAAGACTATTCACATTGGAATTTGACATAAAAGGCAAATGAAAGCTATTTCACAATTATGGCAACTTAGATGTCAGGACAAGAAAACTGTAGGACCAGCATTAAGTAGTCAGTTGGGTGTGGGAACATCATCCACAGGAAAATCTAGTGTGTACAATAAAAGTCTGGAAAAACTCAGGATAATATCATTTCAATAATTATTCCTTTTAAGATTCCCCTTAGAAGAACACAAAACTTAGATGTCCTGAGGACAGAATCTGGAGCACATCTGAACATTTATAAACTGGATTCTGCCTGGCACTTAAAATGCTTTCCTATTTAAGAGATTTAATTGTCAAATGAGGCTTTTATCTTTTGATCCTATCAACTGATATCCTGCAGAAAACGTTGGAGGATGGATTTCTTTGGAACACAGGATCGTTCTGTAATTTTACCTTTCTTTCCTTCTCTCCTGTTTCTTTACTTGTAACTGAACCCTGAAATAGACCTTAATCTGTCAGCTGCACTCTACATGAGTTCTTCTTGCACAGAAAACACTATTATTGCAGATGTTCAAACTCAACATTTTTCTTGAAATTCAAAATAGTTCTAATGAAAAGCTTCTGCAAATACATTTAAAACCCTTCAGTGCTTACTTTGCTATTTTTACATAATATCTTTTAGTAGGAAAAACAGCAACATGGAGAGGTAATGTCTTTTTTTTTTGCCTAATGCTAATTAAATAATCTGTAAACTTAACTGTTAAATGCTATTGAGATTTTGAATCAGCTGAAAAATCAAACTGAGTCATTCATACTTTTTTCCTGAATCGATATTTTTTGCAGTTACTTTGTAGAGTGTCTTGAAATGCTAGAAGCTATAATAATTTGTGGCTATTCTATTTCTCAAGGACATTAGATCATTAGATAGAAATTCTAAAAATTATTTCTGTTCATAAGACAGTGAGTTATACTCATCTTTAGAGAAGTAAATTAGACGTTTTGAAATGTTTTTGAGATTTCGGGAGCCATTGTAAAAAGAATAGAAGCAGTTAGATTCTTAAGTCTCCCTAAAATGTGTTATTATTTAACAAAAATAGGAATTGATTAAGTAGTTTTGAGTCTAATTACCAACAGTTTATTCCATTTGTGTTTGAAAATAGGAAATGATTCATTAATGAAAATTGCTTCATTTTGTCCTCCACGAAACATGGAGATGTTAAAGTTTTATCAGAATTCAGTTGAATTACTTAGTAAGATGAAATTACTAATTTTCAACAAATACAGTGCTTCCTATTTCATTACTATTTTACTAGTAATTTTCTTCTTTCATGTCAGTAATTATGTGGTGCAGAAAGAATAATCATTGGAAGTTGTATTAATCCTTTGAAAGGTTTATGAAAAATAAAAAATGAAAGATGCCCAGGATTTTTTTTCCTGGTGTATTTTCAGCAAGATCAGATATCATAGCATTTAAATGAAGAACTGTGCTCTATGTAATTAGTCACTGATCAAAGAAATGACAAATTTTGGAGTGAAAATAGCAAATTCAGTCAAAATATTCTGCAAAAATACTTCTAAAATTATTTTTTTAAAAGATAGTTGTTAAGGCATAGTACTATACTCTTGAATTCTGTTTTTTCTAGGTGTATCACATGAGTATTAATAATTCAATCAGCTTTCTGGTGTTGAAACTTTCTCCTTTGCTTTCCTACTGTGTCACCATCGTGCTGTTTCACACAGTGAGAGCATAATTGTCTTCCACAGGGACCTCGAAGCTGTGGGCCAGCCCTGTCCTGATGTCTTGCATTTATGTCTAGTGGTCTGCAGTGCACTGTGTGTGCTTGAAGTGACGCCCCGGAGAGATTACTGTGGTGGGGGGTGAAAGCATTAGAACATTGAAGAATGAGAGAAATTGAGCATATGGAATATGCAGCATATTTGTTGACACCCATGCACTGCCTTTGCTTGCACTAGATGGTGGTTTGTGTGTGCAGCGCCTGAGGTATGGGGCAGGCAGAGCATGCAGCCTTACTCCTTTCCAGAAGGTTGCCATGCTGGAGTGCTGGATTCCACAGATATTATCCATTTTAAATTAACCCTCTACTAAAGGAATTTAAAGTTTTCTGAAAATAAACCAACAAATGAAGCTAATAGTAATAATGTAAACGCAAGCTGCCAAGTAAGCCATTTTTCTATTACTGAGTTCTTCATCAGTCATACTATAAAGAAAAAACAATAATACCGGCAATAATGATCATCTAATCAAGACCAAGAAGTTGATCCTCCAAAATTCAAACAAGAAAAAATCTCCCCCAATCTCTCCTTTCCTCCCTCTCTTGTCTTTACCTCTTGTCCCATATATAATATTATATAATGCATATATAATAAAATACATTCACTATTATTAACAATGATTCTTTATCTGATTGTATATTGTACCTTAAGATATATTAGCTAATGGTGTGCATATTTAGAAGATTTATCTTTAAAAATAATATGCTGATTGGGGTAAAGGGTCAGCCCTTTATTCATTGACAAGTGAGGTTATCAAAGAATTCTGGACCCATTTTTGCTCTTCAAGTCTAAATAGAAATTTTGGTTTATAAAGGATTTCATATGGTTCCCAACAGCACGTTGTAAAAATTCAGCTCTCTGCCTCACTAGCTATTGAAGTCATCTTACAGATGGCCACAATAAGTCCTTTCTTATTTATTTTTGTCAATATAATTTGTAGAGTAGGTGTATGTAGTTTGCTTCATTCTGACCAGAAATCAGTTCTGTTTCCTGCTTGCCTGAAATTTGGGGCAATGGAGGCAGCAGAAATATGAAAATATAAGCCTGAGTTACACAATGGGCTTTGGTTCAGTGGAGAAATATTATCCAATTTTCCAATGTCATTGGAAGAAATTAAGAGATGAAATTGAACTTTTAAAATTTTGTGGACAAAAATGTTATCAATATTAAGGGAATAAATTTCCTAAACTTTAGAAGGAAATAAATTCTAATGTATAGTTAACCAGATTGTTCGTTGTTGGGTTTATCATTAACTTGGTCTTTACCTCATTAACTTCCCTCTGTCTTATTATTTCTTATGCTGTGTTTATTTTCTCTGTAATCAAGTGTAACTGTAGCATTGGGAAAGTTCATCAGGTTTTCTATAGATTTGTGTGTTTCGTGTACAGCAGACCATGTGTTATTTTTTGCCCAAGCAGTTCCTGTTCACGTTTGTTCTGGGAACAGAACTCTCCTTTAATTTTGGAAACTTTCCCTGCTAGTACTGATAGGGCTGTCAATTGCATGTCTCTCAAACTTCCATCAATGTGATGGCCAGGAACTTGCATGGGCCACAGATTCAGACCTGAACTTCGGCGGAAGACATCAGCAGGAGGAACCCTCTATGTACTGAAGTCTCTGACTCTGACTGTAGTAACTGAGTGAATTGGCAGCCTCCAGCAGTTACCTTAGCACCACAAAAGGGGGGGCTTGCCCAGGAATTAAACCAGCACAAGGAAAGCCCAGACAAAGAGGGAGGGATAGGCTCACGATGTTTGAACCTCTGATCTGTCTATGCCTCGTGCCAGCCACACTGCAGGATGCTGTGGCTCCAGCAATTAAATGTCCTATTTTTGCTTAGTTTGTGTCAGTGTGTGTCACCTGCTACTAAAATGTTTCTGAGTTAGACAACATTGTAGAGGGAAAATCATATGAGCTTAATGGTTTGACCTACAAAAATGGCAATTTCTTAAGATTCAAACCAATATAATAAAAAACTCAGGTGGTCAGATGACTCAAGACCCATCGCTTTGTGTTCTTGGCCTCTATAAGGTTCAGTTTCTTCATACTGAAAGGTGAGAGATAACTACCCACATAGAGACTGGAAATGCAGAAAAGGTAAAGCATAGGAAAACCTTTGTAGATTATCTGGCTCTATAAAATGTTGCCTATTATCACTTATTGGAAGATCTGATTCCTCGAGATGTATTACAGTGTATAGGGCGACCTTACTGGGCGTTCTTAGGAAAAATTTTGGGATTGGTAGCACATGTGAGGCTGTGAAGACGTCAAAATTTGCCTTTGGATGTTATAAAGCCCTGTGTTTCGGCAGATAATCATCTCCCCATCTAGAATTCGCAGGACTCATCTGGTGTCTGGTGGAGTTGGTAGGAACTGATTAGTATCTGGCTTCCAGTGGAGACGGTCAGAACTGATCAATATAAGTTACCTTAGGATGGCATCGTGTATGTCAGAAACCCAAGGGAGGACTCTGTTAATGAGGGTTTTCTTAGAATTCAGAGAGGCACCGTCAGAGGTAAAGAAATACTTACTCAGTATTTAGTCTATGTTGCTTTAGCCAGTACGGTTTATTCCACAACAATCTCATAAAATCGGTATTCTAATTTTAACACATAGACTAACAATTGCTAAGTGGTTCCGTCAAGATCCCAACTAAGTTACACAGGCAAGATCCCAGCCCAAGGTTTTCCAAGTCTAAAACCTAGGCTTAGTTCCTCATTTTGTTACTGTTGCTTTGGAAAGTAAAGACCATCTAGCCCTTCTGCTGCTGCAGATTAACTAAGAGAGGAGGTAGGGTGCTCTGTGGCCTGTGACTGGTTCTAGTACTTCCAGTCATATGGGGAAATCGAATTTGAGGTTGGAAATCCCCATAAATCTATAGTCGTGTGTAAAGGAGTGCAGTATTTCTGAAAGTATAATTACCATCTTTTTAAAAGGCCATTTTGACGCAATGTATATGTGTACATATGTACAAACTTGCTCACTAAAATGAACATACAGTAAATCTGGGCTTTGTAATTAGGACCACATTATACATAACTCAATAATTAGTATATAAGGTACTCTGAAAAATAAAAATGATAAAATACACGGAAAACACTGCTTTAAAGACACATAATGGGTCCCATTTGGGAGAAAGAAAAACAGACAATAAATCAGTTGAATGAATACAGACTAAAATCTGGATAGAATTATCTCAAATGAGTTAATGGGTTAATTCAAAATAATATTTTAGGCTTCCAGCCACAGGCTCGCAGATTCACTAAGTCTGTCCTCAGCATCAGTTTTCTGAATCTGTTCTATATTTATTTTAGTGGAAATTAGTGAAGAATTAAGACAGAACTAAATTACTTTTCCATGATGTGTATGCTGCACTCGATCCATAAAAAGTTTCCTCAAAGTTTAATTTATCAATCGGAGTGTAAGATCAAAATAAAGATACTCTCTGGACATATACAAATATACACATATGTACACAGATATACATTTATCTCTCATGAAGCTCTCCATGGTACTATAGGCATAGAACAAATTGTGTCAATGAGGACAGAATTTATTTTATAAAATGATTTCTAAGATAAGTAGTTGCTGGAGAATATCCCACTGACATTCTATGATATTTCAAACTCAGACTTAACAGACTTGGAATCTGCTTTTTATTGTATAAATCAATTTTAGCAATATTTGTAAACAGTGGTAAGATGCCAGGATGTGAACATTAAGGCCTTTTGAAAATATTCAGAAGTATATACAATATAATGTTTCATATAAACATTATTGCCTTATGATCAGCCTTGAAAAGAAAATGATTCTTTACCTAAAGAAGAAATATGTCCACATTTTTATAAGTTATCTGTTACTGATATTGCAACTCTATTCTAAGCACTGGCTTTTGTCCTGATATTAATTAGATAACCAGAGTGGTAAAATAGATTTGCAATCTATAGAGCAAATATTTGTATTCAGAATAAAGAACTCTTAAAAATGAATAAGAAAAAGTTTAAATACTAGATAGGAAAAAGATGGCAAATAGTATAAAAGAAGGAGCAATAAGCCAAGAACTGTTCAACCACACTAGCCTTTAGGGGGATGCAAAATAAGACAACAGCTTCACATTTATTCTGTTGGCAGATGAAGAGGTAGGAAAACAGGAATGTGTATACATCCTGGTGAAATTGCAAAGCAGTACCACTCTTTAAAGAGAAACTCAACAATATGGAATGAAGTTGAAGATACCTATGCCTTTGATCCAGTAGCTTCACTTCTAGGTGTCTGTATTAGTTCATTCTCACGCTGCCGACAAAGATATACCCGAGACTGGGCAGTTTACCGAAGAAAGAGGTTTAATTGGACTCCTAGTTCCATGTGGCTGGGGAGGCCTCACAATCATGGAAGAAGGCAACAGGGAGCAAGTCACATCTTAAGCGGATGGCAGCAGGCAAAGAGAACTTGTGCAGGGAAGCTACTCCTTATAATACCATCGGACCTCGTGAAACTTATTTACTATCACGAGAACAGCACGGGAAAGACCCGCCCCCATAATTCAACCATCCGCTTACCTCCCTCCAGGTCCCTCCCACAACACGAGGGAATTATGGGAATTACAAGATGAGATTTGGGTGGGGTTACAGAGCCAAGCCATATCCGTGTCTGTTCTAGAGAAACTTTTATATAAATGCACAAGAAGATGATGCAAAATGATGATCATTGAAGCATCATATACAGTGGTAAAAAGTAGAAGCAACTTAAACATAACTTTTTAGTGTAGTGACCAAAATAACACCTATGATTTAATCCCATAATACAATAGTATGTAGCATATGTGGAGCTAAGTCAGTGTGGATCAAGCTAAATAATGTAAGTTAGTGTAAAAAGCAAGCTACAAAGCAGCTAAACAACATAAAACAGTCATGCAAATTTATAACACAGAAGCAATGGCGTATAGACCTCATTTATGTATTCTTATGCAGGTGAAGTACATAAACAAATCTAAGAATGTTATATGCCACTTTCGGATTAGAAGATGCCTCTGGGGAGAGAGAGAGATGAATAATAGAAAGGATGAAGGCCATTGCTTTAGTTTATGATGTTTAATTTAATCTCTTAAAAATCAAAGCTCTGAAGCAAATACTGCAAAATAATAATATTTGTTTAACCTCTATAGTTGGGTGTTATATTTTGGTGTTACATTACCTTTTCTATAGGTTTGAAATGTATTATAATAATACAATTCAAAATGCAATGAATTGGGGCCCAGCACAGTGGCTCACGCCTGTTATCTCAGCACTCTGGAAGGCTGAGGCTGGTGGATCACGTGAGGTCAGGAGTTTGAGACCAGTCCGACCAACATGGTGAAATCCTGTCTCTACTAAAAACACAAAAATTAGCAAGGTGTGATGGTGTACACCTGTAATCCCAGCTACTTGGGCCGGTGAGGCAGGAGAATCGCTTGTACCTGGAAGGTGAGTTTGCAGAGAGCTGAGATCATGCCACTGCACTTCAGCCTGGGTGACAGACCGAGACTCTGTCAAAAAAAAAAAATAAATAAATAATGAATTGGATATGACCTCAAGTTGAATGTGTTAAAATACATTGTTTCACCTCTTTTCTTTTAGTTTCCCTAGTCTATCCTTCCAAGGTAAATCCTGAGCCAACCTCATTTTGATATGATTATGGAGGTAAAAGCTCTATTGCAATCTAGTAATGCATCACCAAGTGTTCTAGACATTGAGACTTGCTTAGGAAGTTCCTGATCTGTACATAAATGTCAAATGCGATGGGAGTTCTAATGAATAAGCTAGGTGCCATCCATGTTGGCAGATCTTAAGTAGGAGACATCTGCCCGGGGACCCAGGAACTGCTTTTGGAGGTAACAGAAAGGGAAGAGTGTTTGGACGTGGGAGGTGGAGGTGCTTAACCTCATGATTCTGCGTGATTAATGTGGCCAGGGAAAGTGAGGTAGGCACGGCCCCCTTCAGCACAGGCTGATGAGGTGATGAGCCTCTTCATGTGTAGGGTCTGGTGCCAAGTCCCACAAACAGCACTTCACCGGCATGAGGTCCAGTGAAGATGAAGGCAGATGGACTGGGAGCGTCGCTCATGACCAGGAACTGCTCTGGGGGAGCCATTTCCTAGCCAGAAAGGTGAGAGGTGATTGTGGAAGGTAGGAGAGCTGACGGTGTGAGGTGTAGTTTTGAGCAAACGCTGTCTGCTGCACTCTACCTCACCATCACCTCTTCGTTTGTCCGCAAGTACAGCAGTGGGCTGGGATGTTGTGGTTCTTTCAGTTCTACAGGTAGAGGCTCAGGGAGGAATTTGTATTTGGCTTCAATGAAGATGAGGTAGGATGGCTGGGCTGATAGCCTGAGCAACCCCAGTGACTAGCTGTGTGGGGGAAATAGCTCTAAGTTGACTTCATGATTCCACAAGTGTATGGGATTTTTCAGAGATACTGATTTTCTCTTTATTCTGATTTCATAAAGTCAGAAGCTGGTACCTCATAACAAAAAGGAAGATGGAATCCAATAGGTTGTGTTCACAAATTACATTTGACATACAAAAGAATTCCTGAATTTTAGTCACAGGTGTTTATGAAACAATGAAGGGAACTAAAATATCACCCTCCTATTTCCAACTCCAAAATCTTGTATGACTTTTCTTTTCAGTTTTTTAAAAATGACAAAATCTTTTATTTGCTATATATCCAGTTATGTATTTAGTTGTTTGCAGAGCTGAGTAAAGTATTCATGATATCACTTCTTTTTAAAGTAAAGCATAGTGTTCTTTTTAAGCTGCATATCAAAAGGTAAACAAGTAGAGAAACTGCTCCTTTGAAGATTCTGCATGAGTCTGTTGCTGGTTAAATTTTCCTTGCAGAAATCAAACAGGGTTTCCTGTTGCATGTTTACTGAGCCCCCTTTTCACCGTAAAGTATAAAATACAGAGCTGCAATTTACCCATTTGTTAATTTTTCCCATTGAGCACATTCTTTCCTTTTTAAATATCTTCTTTTTTTTTTCCTAGTCTACCTCATTTAGCAGTAAATATGGAGGATTACAAACATTCTTGTTAGATATAAAACATTCCAGGAAATTTAATTTCTTTAGTCATGGATTTTAGCTGTAATGATACTGCACATTTGTATAACATCTCTGCAATGAGAAATGTGAACCTCTTATTCATTATCTGGAGACAAGCATTATTATTATCATAATTTTACATCCTGTGTAACTGAGTCACAGGAAATGAACCAGAAATAAATCATACCTGGAGCATAGTTTGCAAAAGAATGTAGGAAAAAAGTGGGACGATTTCATCTTGCCTTAGACACTTGCACCCTGGAATACAATGCAGCTGGTTTACCATTTAGAGAAGGCTCTCGATGGTTTGGATCTGGATTGGAGAAGGTGGGGGGCAGTGAAGGCAGGTTTAGGGTTGCTGCTGATGCTGGATTCCTTTATGCTTCTATGATACGTCTATACCCTCAGTATGGCCAGTCCATGCAGCCCCAAGCCCCATTTCCCTAGGCCTGCAGCCCTGCTGGGTGCCGAGCCCAGGCATAGCTATTTTTCAGGGTTGCCTCAGAAGTCCACGTGAACCAGTGTGGTCTTGAACCGAGGTTGAATTGCTCATGTCCCTTTGGACCTGGCAAGTCTCTGATTCTATCAACATGCTCAGAATCATTAGTGGTCCAAGCCCTCACCCCCAGGAATTTTCTCTCATCAAACCTGCTTCCAGGGTGGGCACAGTGGCTCATGCCTGGTTTAGGAACACATGAGTCCACTAGAGAATGTAGGAGAACTGATAGAAGTGGCAAAACAGAGACAGTCCCCTGACTCATGCTCTGGGCTTGGGTAGAAGTCGTCCACGTTCACTAAGGGTGGGGCTTTGAGTTTTGGAAGTTTACCATTAGTGCCATTGGTGTTTATTTCTTTTTTTTTTTTTTTTTTTTTTGCCAATCAGTTTGAGCTTTATGAGGTTGCTCAGGTTAGCCTTGAACTGATGACCTCGCCTTCGCAAGCGCCATGACCTCCGGCGGGAGCCACTTTGGACCCCTGGTGTTTATTTCTTATTTCAATGTAGAAATGAATGAGTTCTGCTCTAGCAAAAAGTACCTGCTACCTGAAATAATTAGTCATCACCATCAGAGAGAATGCTATGTGACTAGCAAATTATACAAGTGAGGAATTGCATTAAAAAATTAGATTTATCTGGAACACCTGAAAAACTGGCTATTCAAGTAAGCCCCTAGAGCTTTGCTGATATTTATCAGGAGGCAGAATGTAACCTCCTTGGCTTATTCTCAAAGGGATACTGCCACAGTTCAGTAGTAGATTCACACACCATGAGTTTTTAGGGAGTGTGTGGAATTTCGAGGGGCTTTTTCATTTGACATTTACACAATTAGCCATGGCTTGGGCTGGGGTGGTTCAGACAAAAAAGGCAAGTAGGAAATTACGAGAAACAGGAGAACCTACAGATGTGTTGCCTTTTTTGGTGTACGTGGGACATAGTATGAGAAACTCTCATGGGAACTTTGAGAAAGGAAACATACCATGTCTGTCACTAACTGGGGGAAGAAAGTGTCACTGGGCCAGTAAGCATTGAGCAGAACAATAAGAACTTCCTGGTGCCAAGAGTCAGAACAAATGTGTGAAAGGGAATCAAGGGACATTACCATACTGAGCCTTTCACAGGAAAATGCTAAATAAACCAAGAGATGCTTGTCAATATTTGGATAAGGAAACATGTCTCACTCTGGATTTAAGGCACGCCACCAAAAAAAAAAAACTTGAGAAACTTTGTACTGAATTCACAATATCAACCAAAATAATACACTCAGAGTTTGGGGTGCCCATTCTCATGGTAATGAAATGTGTTTCAGCAGTGATCTTCCATTGTAAGCTTTGGGCTGCATGTCTCCAGGCTCCAGGGAGGCAAGGACACCGCCCCCCACACTGCGGCCACAGCCTGCCTTTGTGAGCCTCAGCTGTGAGCTTCTCAAGTCCTCAATGGGCAGGCAGGGCACATTGAATTAGGACCCATGGCTGCTTCATTTATCCACGACACAATTTATAAACAGCAAGTATATTACTTGTTTCACGTTTTGTTTGTTAGGGTTATTTCTAGCAAAAGCGGAGCACATGCACCCACATATAGGGCAGCTGTGCCTCCAGTCAACCCAGTAGGAAGAAAATTGCAAACATGATTGAAATAAAATCGGACACATGTTTGCTTTCAAGGAGTGCAGCCTCCCACCTGCTGTCCCGAACCAACCATGGGGGGAAGTTGGTTGCACTTTTATCAGTTTTGATTGTGCGTCCTTATTCTCCATTTCCATCAGGCTTTTAAAAAAGGCATTTGGGTCTGGAAAATGCAATAATCCAAATCTTTGGCCTCAGGTTTTGAGAGGTGTCTGTTATCCGAGGAATCTAAACAGGAAAGCAGAGAAATTCAATGGAAAGAAACAAAAAACCCAGCTTTCTCCTTTCTCTTTGGCAATAACAAAGGAAGGAGAGAGAGCAAGAGTGAGAGAAGGAAATAAGACTCTTCTATTTTAACACTTTAGTGTATAATGGCATATGAATAATATCATCATTTTTCTGCCATTTATTCAGATGTGAAGGAACTCAGTGAATAATAGCTGCTGTCAAAGGTATTTATATTTAAAAGGTCTTTATGTAAAAAAAATTTTTTTTGTCAGGACTGATTTTTCTCTGAGAGGATCCCTCCATCTCCTAGCAACCAATATGGCTATCTTTTTGAATAGATGCTGCATTTACAGTGAGTGCGCAACCTTTCTGTGGAAGCATTTGCAAATTTAGTAGTCAGGACTCATATGAATTCAAAGCGAGTTGTTAAAGTGATCTCAGAGCCAGACTTGTGATAGAAGTCTCAGGGGGTCTCTTCTGCTGGCAAGACCAAACACATGTGATGTGTGCGATCCTCTTCCTGTGTTGACTGCATGCTCTGCAAATGAAAAACGGCCCCTCAAACAACCTGTTCACTCAACTTTTATCTATTTAAAAAGAAGAAAAACAAGCTAACCTGAAGAAATGCAAAGATTTTGCTTTGCAAATTACCATCCTAATGGAAAGATTCTATCTCAAGAAAGAAAATGTCTAGCAGGAGTTTATTTATAAAAAAAAATAATAAAGAGTAATGGAAACATCTGGAACTCAGTCATCTCTTTTGCTCCTACGTTTTGATTATTTGTAATATATTAATGTCATTTTCATTCCTTCTAAATCTTACAACAGGGACTTTCTGCATAATCAGAAAACATTGGCTAAGGTTCCTAATCTAGCTCTGAGATAAACATTATAATAAACAGATTATAAATAAATAATCTGTGAAACAAAATTCACAGAATGAGAAGAGATAGAAACAGAAATAGTCCCTTGTAATTTCTAGTTCTACAAAGCTCTGTTTTTCAGTAGAATATCATCATTAAAATTTTTTGTTTCCTGGAGGCATGCACCCTATTAAAATGAGTATATGGTTTGAAAAGAAGAACATTTACATAAGTTAAAAAGCCTTCAGAAATGAACTCTCTAGAACCAGACTTCTGTGTGTGAAGTACTCAGAGAAGGCCCAGAAATCTCCGATGCTCATCGGCGTGTAGTGAGTGTGAGGCGGCCCGCCGGTGGCCCCCCACACTGCCGTTCTTTGTTCTGTCCCACCGATGGTTAACAAAGCTGACTTTAGACACAGTTGTGAGGGCAGCAAAATTTGTCATCCGAGAGTCCTCTTTCCCCCTTTTATTCACTCTTTCTCCTCTTGCCTTCCCAGACATCGACCTCTCTTTACCATCCAAACAGGAAACACTCAGACAACCAGGTATGACACTTGTTTATCTACAGAATTATTTTACGTTAGTTTTCTTTCACTCGCCTTCCATGTAACTATGCGTTTTAAGTCTCTTTTCATGGTGGTTCCCAAAAACCCTTGCTCCCCTTATTAAAAAGATTTCAGGAATCTGCAATAACAGTCCCTGAAGTTTCTGGAGTGCTTAACAGCCTCAAAGGGACTTTCTCTTTATCTCGTTGATCTTCGCAAGGACCTTGTCTAGGTATATGTTATTTTTTATTAACACCACCATTTTTATATCTAAGGAAATGGAGCTTTGGAGAGATTACCTGACTTGCTTGAGCTCATAAAACTAGTACAGACGGTGCAAGGGTTCAAGAGCAGGTCAACTTTGTATAAATCATTTGCTCATCCCCTTAGATCACAATACTTCTAAGAAAGCAGTTGGAAAGGTACTCCTGGGGGAAGACATTTGGTGAAAAATGACACCAGGTCTACGGTAAGACTGCAGCTGAAGTGAACCCTGAGTTAGTCCTTAGGGGTTTGCCAGGCGATCGGGGAGAAGGAGATCAAGTTTCTTCCTATTCACACCACTTATGTGGGGAGGTGCCTACAGGGCAGGACACCCTGAAAGGCTCTTGGGGTGGAAGAGTCTCTATTGCTTCATCGCAGGTTTCTTGTCTGTTCTGGAGCTGGTCTTGTGGTTGATCAGATCTCTATCCTCAGATTAGTGACACCAACATTATCTGCAGGGTTAGAAATGTGGACTCTAAGTCTTCACCGCAGACCAACAAGGTGGGAATCTCTGGGGAGGCGGCCCAGGACTCTGTTAGAATGCCCTTACTCCTCCAGGCGATTCTCAGGCACATTGCGGTTTGAGATCCGCCACTGCAGATGCCTGCCCTGTGTTATATCTAACAGGAACCCCCATTCCCAATATCTAACTTGTCACCCTCGATAGCTTCTTCCTTCCTTCCAGATCTGGATGTAGCTTCTTTTCTAGAAGAATTTAGTTTCTCTTAGTACTTAAAACTGATGATCTCTTCTTAACTGACTTTCTAAAACTCATTGATTTTGTTCCTGTCATCTTTTATGTTTAATGTGGCAGTTCTAAGTATGCATTGAAGCTTGATGAGTTTCTAGGTTTCTGAAAGATATTTTTGCCTTTTCAAAATAGAAATGGAAAAAGAGAAGAGGATTTTTTGGGAAAAGGAAAAAGAAGAATTGCATAAAATATACTGGAAAGGAAAACGTTTTGAAATGTATGTTAGCTATTGATATTGGCATTGATTTGTTCTGGGAGTGTTCTGCAGTTCTTATACAGGACCCAAAAGGATGATCCATATGAGGCAATCGTAACCACAAAGCTGACCTTGGCTGTCTTCCTGTAAGTAAGAGACAGCGGACAGTGGATCAATTCAGCTAAGAATCTAGTTAATTGAGAGAGAAGAGTCTGATTGGTGATTAGGGATCGTTGGGTCAACCTGCCCACCTGACTGTGCATGATATGTTTCCTTTTAATGAAATATTTTTATATTCTAGAGATTTTTAAATTATGTCACTGTTCATTATTTACATCTATAGCATGGGGAAAGGTGGATTTATTGTCATTGCCAGCCAAGCTCTATGTCTGCTTTTTTTTTTTTTTTTTTTTTTTTTTTTGAGACTGAGTTTCTCTCATTACCCAGGCTGGAGAGCAATGGTGTGATCTCAGCTCACTGCAACCTCTGCCTCCTGCATTCAGGCTATACTCATGCCTCAGCCTCCCAAGTAGCTGGGATTATAGGCGCACACCACTATGCTCCACCAATTTTTGTATTTTTAATAGAGACAGGGTTTCGACATGTTGGCCAGGCTGGTCTCAAACTCCAGACCTCAGGTGATTCACCCTCCTCGGCCTCCCGAAGTTTTGGGATTACAGGCATGATCCACCATGCCTGGCCTATGTATGCTTTAAAAAAACACCAGTCCTTTCAATTTTTAGAGACATTATATGTTATTTTTCTGAGTCTTTATTTAATCCTAAACACACATGTGTACACACACACTCAGATAAACTGTGTTTTTAAGAAAATGTGTTACCAAGCTTTGTTTCAGACTATAGATGAAAATAATGCATCCTTCACATTGTGTCCCTCCCGCTTGAAAGCTTTTCCTTTATACATTTGCACAGGGTGAAGCCAGATGGGAGTGCTGAGCTTCAGGGAGCAGCTATACAAAGTTAATTGTGCACAGCAAAGACTTATAGAGTAAGTGGTCCCTCCAATAAAGTTTCCTGATTCTGTCCAGAAATCCTCAACTCTGACAATAAGAAGTGGGTTGAGGGGCAATTTGAATACATAATCAAAAAGCATATTTTGAAGATTGAACTTGAGCTATAGCTTAATGTATTGTCTCTGTGCTGTTCTATTTTGATAGCTCCATATGGAGACAATAAAACCACATGACAAATGGCCTGTTGTGAGGTTTCAATGCTTTATCTCTGATTCACATTCATTCTCTCTTGTCAGGTTACCAATCCCATCCCCCAATTTTTCTCCTAATTTATAGTACTTGAAAAAAATACATTTTTCATTTATAACTAACTGGCAGTCTGACTGCAAATAGCAGAGCTACCACTAAAAACTTTTTCTTAAGTAGCTCTTCATTTGACGACAAGAGGAAATATTGACTCAACTAGGTTAGGAAGAGACAGAATTTAGTTACCTTTTCATGATACTTTTTATTTATTCCTTCTTAGGAATCTCTTCAATGTTATTTTTAGTTTGCAGACAATTAGCTTCCTGTTGACTTCACTGCTATCTCTTTGTTTCTTTTTTTTTTTATTTGCATTTTAGGTTTTGGGGTACATGTGAAGAACATGCAAGATAGTTGCATAGGTACACACGTGGCAGTGTGATTTGCTGCCTTCCTCCCCTTCACCTATATCTGGCATTTCTCCCCATGCTATCTCTCCCCAATACCTCTTGGTTTCTTAATGTAGGCAGTTCTTTGGACACTTTATGAAGAAAAATTTTAACTTGATTTTCAGACATCCTAAAACTCTTTTGTTTTGAAGAAATAATTCAAAAGACTTCAAGTAAAATGCATTCATTGTAGTATTGTACTTGACTGCTTATCATTATCAAGGCTGTTTATAGCTTCGACCTTCTTTCAATAATATGCTACCCTGCAATGCAAACTTACAAAATTCCTTGTTTCTGTTCCCAAAATGATGATGCTGGATATGGAGAAAACTTCTTGGGAGTGAACAAGAATTAATATAAAACAAAACATTTCAAAGATGAGAAAGAAAGATCAAGGATTTCTGCCATATAACATAATTGTAAAATTGTTGAATCGCACAGTCTAGAAAGGAAGTAAAGCAAAAACAAAACCCAGCCCTCTGGTGTTAGACGGAAGTCAGCCTCACCATTTGAACCACATGATTTTCCATTCCAACTTTAAAATCCCAGAGGTAGAATTTCTGCAGCTTCTTTGATAGTCTTTGCTCTTGTTATCTTGCTCAGTAGCTTGTGTCTTCTACTTCATAGAAATATAAGAAAGACATCACTGCTACTATCAGGATTTGGAACTCTTCTAGACCACAGAAAAGCTGAATCCTTATTTCTTTATGGCTCCTGCATAGTTGAGACCAGAACTTTTGGTACCACTGTAAGGATTACAGGAAATTTACAACTACACCCTCTTCCTAATCTCAGTGATTACTCCATGGAGTCATTGGGAAATCATTGTTGGCGTTTGCTTTCCCTCCCTCCCTCTCTCCCTCCATCTCTTCCTCCTCTCTCTCTCTCTCATTTTGGAGTCTCGCTCTGTCACCCAGGATGGAGTGTGATAGCAGAATCTCGGCTCACTGCAACCTCCACCTTGCGAGTTCAAGTGATTCTCCTGCCTCAGCCTCCCAAGTAGCTGGGATTACAGGAGCCAACCACCATGCCGGGCTAATTTTCCTATTTTAGGTAAAGATGGGATTTTGCCATGTTGGCCAGTCTGGTCTCAAACTCCTGACTTCCAGTGATTCTGTCACCTTAGCCTCCCAAAATGCTGGCATTACAGGCATGAGCCCCAGTGCTTGGCATTGTTGACTCTTTCTCTCCCTCTCTACTCACTTTTCTGGGTACCTTTCTAATCTCTTCACTTCACTCCAGCCTTCACTGCCTTCTTATCACTGTCTTTGCCTATATTCATAAACCTGTATGTTTGCCGGGCACGGTGGCTCATGCCTATAATCCCAGCACCTTGGGAGGCCAAGGCGGGTGGATCACGAGGTCAAGAGATCGAGAGCATCCTGATCAACAAGGTGAAACCCCGTCTCTACTAAAAATACAAAAATTAGCTAGGTGTGGTGGTGTGCACCTGTAGTCCCAGCTACTCGGGAGGCTGAGGCAGAAGAATTGCCTGAACCCAGGAGGTGGAGGTTGCGGTGAGCTGAGATCGTGCCATTGCACTCCAGTCTGGGTAACAACAGCGAAACTCCATCTCAAAAAGCAAAACAAAAGAAAACAAAAAACCTGTATGTTTTTCTTGATCTAAATTAACTCCTCTGACTATATCTTCCAGTCCTAGAGCTCTTCATTGGCACTCCTTTGTTCTAAGGGTAAATTCCAAACCCTATAACAGGCACAAATAACCCTGCATGCTTGGTTCCCTCATCAACCTCATCTTCACCCCAAAAGCTGGTGTCAGTGCCTCTCCCAGGAGCCTCTGTAGCATCTGGCATTTTCTCCACTGTAACAACCAACAATTTGTGTGGTCCTGCAGCCTCCACTCAACTCTGTGAAGACCAACAGTGTTTTATTGGTTGATATATTCTCAGAGCAAGGCTAGTCATCTGGCCCACTGTACACCTGCAGAAACCACCAGATGATCGGTATTAAAAGAATGGTCACATTCAGCTATGCGATGAGGGAGATGGTTTCAAGGATGATCTGGGATCTTGCACACCATACATTTATCATCATTAAAAGATAAAAGCTTAAAATATACCTATTGGACTACTGCAGTAATGTTTTTATTTGGTTTTATTGTATTGTCTTCTCCCATTATTGTGATTAGCTCCTTTGACAGTGGGCCTGGAAGATGCCAGCTGGGCATCTTTCCTGTGTCCCAATGAAAGCTCACACAGGAATGAAATCCACACAAGAATGAAATCCACACCAGAGTGAAATGTCCATGAAACATGGGGAAAAGAGGGCCCTGCACTTCACATGACTAATGCTAGCATCTTCCTTAAATTTACAATTAATGGAATACAATAAATGTCCCTAATTGATAAGGGCAGCTATCCTGAACTTACGGGTGGCAGGATGCCGGGGGTATCAGGAAAAGCTTTCTAGAGGAAAGGATGGCTAGGTTGAAGAAGAAGAGCAGGGCTTGGATCGGCAGTGTTGGGGGGAATCAAAGATCCGATATGTTAGGCAGATGACGCATGATGTGGGATAGTATGCAGTAAGATGTGCTTGAGAAACCCATCTACAAGAGTGAGGAAACTGGCAGGAGGAGGAAATGGTGAGAAAGCAGGAAAACAGAGAACAGGGTTCAGATGATGCAGGCTTGTAAGCCACTTTGAGGAGTTTTGGATGGGATTTGAATAACAAGGAACACTTGAGGGATTTTAAGGGGCAGAGGGCAAAGTCATGTTTATGTTTTAGAAAGATAATTCTAGAAAATGGAGTGGAAGAAGCAAGAAGAAAGGTGGAGAAAGCAGGATACAGAATTCTCGAGAGAGACAGTAGTGAGCATATGCTGAACGCAGGGTGGAGTCTCGAGGCACTTAGGACACAGTGAGTGGGTCTTGTGGATTGGCTGGGTGGGTCAGGGGAGATGGAAAGGAATAGCCGAAAATCGAGGTGCTGCCTCAGTTCCTGACAAAGGCAGGTGAGAAGATAATTATATTATTCACTGAGATAGAACAAGTCTCATATTGGGCTTTTTGAACTGAAAGTGTTAGTAGAACATTCAAATAGAGATGTCCATTGTACAGTTGTGTGTAAAGGTTTGGAGTGTGGAAACTCGTTGGTGGGAGATTTAGATTAGTTAGTCATTAGCAGAGACAGAGCTATCGAAACTCTCAGAACAAATGAGAACAATCCTTGACAGTGGGTAGAATAAGAAGAGCAAAGAAACTTGTAATATACCAGTTGTTCAAGAGGTTTGTAGCAGCAGGACTGTGCAAAGGAGGCTGAGGAGGAGGAGCTGGCGGGGCAGCTGGGAAGCTAGCAGTGTGGAGGGGCCGGGGGTTGGGAGAACCTTGAGAAGAGGGAGTGGCCAATGACACAAGTGATGCTAAAGCAGTGACTTTTGTGGAATGATTTCAGAGAAGAAACCAAGGTCAAAGGCAGGTGTAGTAGATTGACAGCAAAATGGAAGATGAAGACGACTGGGCAGATGTAGGCAATACTTTCTGATGACACAGATATTTATTTGCCAGGGAAGGAGATGATTTTGAAGTTAGTTCCTTTTCCCTTTCCCTCTTTCTTTCAGTGTGAATGGTTTATGTTTTAAAAGTTGTTGACAAGAACCCAACAGGACATTGGCATTTGAAGGCGAGGAGTAGTGGGTGGCTGCTCATGACGGTTTGGAGAGGGCAGGTCAGGTGTGCATCAAACAGATAAGGTGCCTGGTGAGGGACACACCCAGAGTAAGATTCAGCCTTGGTGCAGCACCAAATGAGTGCAGAGGAAGGGATGCCTTTTCATAATTTACGTTTTTACAAAGCTGCACAAAGTGCCTTAAGTGTTTGCAGGACTGTGGCGGAGGAACACGGCATTTAGTAACTGATTGAATGAGGCCTTGAAGACATGAACAAAGGTAAAGTCTGGAGGACAGGAGAACAGGACCCGAGGAAGGGGGACCTGCCTTCCCAAGAAATCCGAAAAGAAAGGAAAACCTGTGTGCCATTGTACACAAGTAGGCTGGCTTAGCATGAGAAGTTGGGAAAGTTCCTCTCTTATATCTGTTTTCTCTGTGAAGAAGGAAGAGAGAGATCGTCTATTGAGATAATGGTCAGAGGATGTTTGAGGAGAGTTGGAAAGGTTTGAAACAGCTTCTATAGTGAGTTGGAGAGGAGGCTAATTATAAGAATTGTCAAGTACTGTGACATTCAATTTTACTATCTTAATATTCTACAACATTTCAGTTCCTTACATGGTTTAGTCAAGATGTGGCATCTATAGGGGGAAGATCTATTTTTTTCTTAAATTAAACATGTTTGAAATGTTTGTTAAATCACTGATCATTAGAGAAATGCAAATTAAAACCACAATGACCTACCATCTTACACCAGTCAGAATGGTTATGATTAGAAAGTTTAAAAATGACAGATGCTGGTGAGGCTGTGGAGAAAAAGGAATGTTTTTACATGACGGCAGGAGTGTAAATTAGTTCAACTGTGTGGAAGAGAGTGTGGTGATTCCTTAAATACCTAGAGGCAGAAATACCATTCAATCATGCAATCCCATTACTGAATATATACCAAAAGGAATATGCTTATTCTATTATAAAGACATGTACATGTATATTCATTGCAGCACTATTCACAATAGCAAAGACATAGAATCAGTCTAAATGCCCATCAATAATAGAATGGATAAAGACAATGTGGTACTTGTACACTGTGGAATATTATGCAGCCATAAAAAAGGACAAGATCGTGTCCTTCGCAGGGACATGGGTGGAGCTGGAGGCCATTATCTTTAGCAAACTAAGGCAGGAACAGAAAAGCAAATACAGCATGTTATCACTTATAAGTGGGTGTAAATGAGAGCACATGGGCACATGGTGGGGAACAACACACACGGGGTCTATCAGAGGGAGACAGGGTGGGGTGAGAGGAGGGTGAGGACCAGCAAGAATAATTAATGAATACTGGGCTTAATACCTGGGTAATGGGATGATCTGTCTAGAAAACCACTATGGCACACGTTTTACATAGTAACACACCTACACACACTGCACGTGTACCCCAAAACTTAAAATAGAAGTTGGAAATAAAAAAAAAAGAAAGAAACGTTTGTTGAGTCCTCATATGGTCAAATTCTCACCAACACGGGACTGCACTGATTCACCTTCTTATCTCCGCTCCACAAGCCTAAACATGGCAGGGCAGTGGCCCATGGCTCTGACCGGGTAGCTCTCTTCCTGTTTACCATTGTGGTGGACTGCTGCTGTCTTCCAAGTCAGTCTAATGAGATACAATGAGTCTTGGGAAAATACTAGGAAACTGGAAATTTGCAAACAAGAAGGTCGAGTGACATGAGAACCCTCTAGATGATGGATTCTGAGAAAGTGAGAATGCTGACTTGGAGTTCAAGAAAGGGCTGGGGAGACTGAGAGGAAATCCTGAAACGGCCTCCTTGAAAGGGTCTGGCTGCGTGCTCTAGCTTGCTGTGTACTGATAGTTCCTTGCCTCAAGCTTTGAGTAGTCTATTTCTTTTTACGATGATGGCGAAGGTGTGGGCAGACAATCTCCAATCAAGCTTCCAACCCCTCATTAATTTGTAATGTGGTCGATTGTTGTCACGAAATAGAAAACGATTTACCTGCACTTAGAAAGGAATTGACTTAATTCACTGCGTGACCACAGGGCATTGTCTGTTCCATTTCCCCCGGCTGTCTTTCCCTTTCAAACCTTCACACTGCTGTGCATAAAGACAGTACACAACGAGAAATGCCCACCTCGCCCCAGCAGTTTGGGGAGTAGCGGTTTCAATCACCTGGTCCCTTTCTTTCATTGCCCACGTGATCCCTCCCTCTGCCCTTTCACCATTTAAAAGAAATGAAAGGAGCAAACCTAAACATGAGTTTTGAGCTATTCCTGTACTAGGAACAATATATTCTTAAGCACTACATGCATCCTAGATGTGTCTAGATGTGGTCCATTTATTTTAATTTGGGACTGTCAACAGAAAAGAAAAGAAAAAAAAAGAAGTAATTAAACTTGTGACTAGCGTGGAAAAACATTTTAGGTCCTAACGTGGCAGCTTGATCCCACCAGTTTCACCGTATTTCTCCTACTTGTCAGATCAAAGTCTCAGCTCCTAAAACTGGGCCACGCTTTGATTAATTACTTCATACAATGAATTTGCGAATTATAGTTCTATGTGATTTATGTCATTTTTAGCTTCAATCAGATTCTTTTTGGGGGTGCGGGGGTTGCTCTATTCACCGAGCCAGTCAGCCTTCACCTTGGAGAAAGCATGGTTTAAAATTGCAGTACACTGTTTTGTTCTTCAAAAAGGATGAGACATAAGAGTTTTAAATCATATATTGCAGCTTAACGAGAATGTAGGAGAAACCTGTTATATTAGTTGGACATCAGACTTGTAAACAAATGGATTTCCTTCCTACTATCTGCAAGTTCATTGGCTGTGCTTCCCCCTTTTCCTATATGCCTACGTTTCTCTCCCCTACCTGAGTCACTTACATAGGAAATATAAAGCCTTAAAAGAAAAGGATACAAATATAAAACATTGCTTTTAGGCTTTTTTCTCTATTTTCCACCATGTGCTATTTCTTGTTTAAACAAATAAAGCTGAATTTATTTGAAATTATTAAATTTTTTTCTCTCCAAAATTAAACAGTAGATGGAAGTTCTCTTAGGAAAAGTGCAGCACATTTGTGGTGTGTTCTTTTGAATAGGAGACAAGAAAAGGCTCCTCCATGCTCTGCTAGCTCAGATTCTTCATTGAAAGCAGGAAAAAAATCTGTCCAAAACCCTAGGACACTGGAGTCCTCACCTTTTGGATGTGATTTCAGGTAGAGCTGACAGCTTTGCGGATTTTGTGCTCTTAAAATATTGACTGAGCGAGGGCTGTGCTCATGTCCCAAGAAGTGTGAGGTTTTGGTTTTTAAAGAGGTGGGGGTGGTTCATGGAGCAGGGCAACTACATTGAAGACTGAAAACGCAAAGTAGGAAAGAAACAAACAAGCCAAAAGTGATGACCTTGTGAGAGATTGTCACCAGCTACCCAAGCGGACTCAATGCGTGTTTACGACTCACAAGGCTGCATACATCCAAATGAAGTGAACCAAGGAAGATGAGTCACAAATAAATACAAGTCAGCATTCATTGCATTGCATTCATTTCTAAAATAAAAAACCCTTAACTGCGACATAAACATTACAGATAATATTTCCCTTCTTATTGAAAATGATAGCCATCACAGAATTGTTATCCATGAGGCCAAAAGAGAATAATATTGCTGACAAATCTTAATGAAATATTTGCACTAATATTATGAAAGTCATACAAACCACATTACAGCTAATATAGAAAATAGAGAGGACCAGGCTTGGTGGCTCACGCCTGTAATCCCAGCACTTTGGGAGGCTGAGGTGGGTGGGTCACCTGAGGTTAGGAGTTCAAGACCAGCCTGGCCAACATGGCGAAACCCTGTCTGTACTAAAAATACAAAAATTAGCCAGGCCTTGTGGCACGCACCTGTAATCCCAGCTACTTGGGAGGTTGAGTCCAGAGAATCACTTGAACCCAGGAGGCAGAGGTTGCAGTGAGCTAAGATCATGCCACTGCACTCCAGCAGTAAAAATTCATAGAAAAGAAAGAAAGAAAGAAAGAAAGAAAGAAAGAAAGAAAGAAAGAAAGAAAGAAAGAAAGAGAGAGAGAGAGAGAGAGAGAGAGAGAGGGAGGGAGGGAGGGAGGGAGGGGAGGAGGAAGGAGGGAAAGAAGGAAGGAAGGAAGGAAGGAAAGAAGGAAGAGAACAGAGGGACCTATAATCTATAAATCCATCTCTATACATCTATTCCTGGTTTCCTGGATCCATTTCTTTCCAGTCTCTATTTCTTAAGCATAGATTAACTTTTACATTGTAATCAGAGTTTAAATATGTTTTTGTTCACTATTTACTTTTTATTACACTATAAACACTTTTTATATTATCCCTAGACCACATAATGAATACATTTTAATTTACTTAACCATTTCATGATTTGCAGTTATTTAACATTTTTCTTTGTTCTTTAGCATTAAAGTAATGCTGGCATAAACCCCTTGGGGCATACAAGCATTTTAGTTTCATTTCTTAGTCTCGATTCCCATAAGTGCAATTATTGGGTCAAAGTTTTTTGATGTATTTACACTCAAATTATTTTCTATCAGTTTATAATGTCAAGAGCAATATATAAAATATCAATCTTATACAAGTTGGCAGACATTTTATTCTAACTTTAGAAACAGGTTTACTCATTTACTGGTGAAAATACTTTTCTTTAATCTTCGTGTGTTTGATTTTCCATGAGGATGTGGATGTTTCCAATATAGGCTCACCCGTGGTCACTCTGCCTCCCTGCTGCTTCTGACGTCTTTTATTTGTCCTTTCCCTGCCATCTTGAGTGATTAACTCCTAACCCTCCTCTTACTAACATGTTGGAGTATCCCTCTTTCTTGAAACATCATCTTCCTTTGTCTTCCCTCACATCACCCTCCACTGTTTTCTCTTCTCTTTAGCACCTTCTTCTCAGTGTCTTTTTGGGCTTCCCTTCCTCAAGTGTATTCAAAGATTCAGGATGTGTCTGTCTGGTACACTAGTCCCTTCTCACTTGCCACCCCCTTGCTAGATGATTGCATCCTTCCCCGTGGCTTTCAATACAATTCATATGTAGATGACTTATAGATATTCGGCCAGATCTGTCCTCTGACTCGTATTTCTAATTATCTACAGTAGGCCTCAAATGAAACACCACTAAAATAATATCATGAAGGCCAACTTCTTCATTTGACCCCAGATTTATTCCTCTCTATTTTCCGCACCTGAGTGTTCCCACTCACTGCTGCTCTGACAAGACATTTCTGGTCCCTCGCTTTCTCCTTCTGCCCGCACAAGTTCCTCCGCTGCAACTCTGCCTCCGAACCTGTCTGTTTTCTTCCATTTCATGACCACATCCATAGTTTAGGCCATTGACATTTATGTGGACTATCACCCATTTTAGCTGGCTTCCTCTCCGCTCCACATTCCTTTTATCATTATGTAGCCAGCAGGTTATTTTGAAAACAAAATTAGATTGTGTCTCTCTCTTGCTTATAATTCTTCAAAAGTTTCCCATAGCACTTGAAATAAGACCCGTATTCCCCGATCAGGCCTGT
Organism: Callithrix jacchus; assembly: GCF_049354715.1. NCBI lineage: Eukaryota > Metazoa > Chordata > Mammalia > Primates > Cebidae > Callithrix > Callithrix jacchus. The sequence continues at coordinate 22,367,586 of NC_133502.1, forward strand.
AAGACCAGGTATGACTTTCCCCCAGTTACTTCCATTAACTGCGCTCTTGCCATCCGTTCCTCTCAACTGTCCAGCCACATCCATCTTCTTGCCCCTTCTCAGACATGCCAAGGACCAACCTGCGTCGGAGCCTGAGATGAGCCTTCGACATGCGTTCCTTGATGCCTCACCTGAATCTCTGTGTTTCATCTATCAGCTCTTGCTTTAATGCTGCCTTCTCAAAGATAAATGTCCACACTTTCTTACTGAAAACATTTCCCCAGACTTTTAATTTCTGTAATAACATTTGTTTCCTTGATAACCCTCAATACAATTTGAAATTGTACTTTTTATTTGCTGATAAATAAGCGAATGTTTGTCTCCCGCTCTGAGCTGTGAGCTCCACGGGGCCAGGGATTACGTTGATTTATACCACTGCACCCCAGCTCTAACAAAATACCTGGTACAACGCAGCACTCAGTGCAGAGTTACTGAATGAATGTTCACCAACAGCTTTTTACTTTATCTTTTGGACAGTAGGGAGGCACTATATGATCTCAACTGTGGGACTGATATTTGGCAAGAAGGATGATGGTGGGTCATTTGGCAGAAGCCTAGAGAATGGGATTTTAGGGGCATAACTGGAATGAGAGGGAACCAGTCAGGTGCCTTTTGGAATCTTGAGGGTAGAGATGAGGACAGTCTACACTAAGGAGATAAGACACCCAGCATACTAAGTACAAGGCTGGGTGCAAACTCAAGAATCCGTTCAGTCTGGCAACCGACAAGCTTCCTTTATAAAAGTAGATTTAGAGGATCGATTGATAGGGAAGGCTGATGTAGTGCTTAAGGCTGCAGGCAGGAAGAGAAGCCTGTCTCCAGCAGATGTGGATTCCTTGAGGGGCAAGGCCGTGAGAAGGACAGGGAGCGTGGTAAGGAGAGGGCAGTGGGGGATTGAGGGTGGCATTTTCATATTAAACGTTTTGTAGGGGGCACAGATGGAATAGAGGGAGAAGGTGGACACGGAGGAGGGAGCAAGGCCAGGAGGTGACCAAGCCGAGTTCCTTGCATGCCGTGTGGAGCATGGGTGGAAGCGCCAGTCTTGAAGGGGAGAGTGAGAGACACTTGTTTCCCTTTGAGACTGAAGTAGTGGCCATGGTGGGTGCAGAAGTAGCCAGGTTGTCAGCGTCACCACTAGCAAGGTTCTTACGCTTTTAGTTTTCAGATAAGCTCCTTGAAGATACAGCATAATTTTAGGTTTCTTTGGCATCTTCCCAAATACAGACCTAATTTCTGAGCAAAACGAGAAGTCAGTCCAAGGTAGGTGACTACGAGAGGTGGGGATTTAACCCCGTGAGGCATGTTCACGCTAATTTGTTCACACCGACTTGTGCGGTTGGCTTCCTGTTACTCTAGAAACCACTTACACGTCACACACGGAACATCTTTACCCAGAGTGCAGGCCTCTCAGCCTGCTGTCGTCAGGCCACCCACTGCTGCGGCACTCGGCATCCTTCAGCTGGCAGCGCTGTGGGCTTCCCTGCAGCCAAACCTGTCTCAAGCCCATCGCCCATACAGGAGAGATGGGCTTGCCCTGTTTTTCTTAATTTATTGATGTAGGAAGAGCAACAACCTATAAAGGGAATGGTGGCTTTGCTCCTCTCACATCAGTGACTACGACATGTGATGGTTGCCTCATGTCGGCTGCCTACCAAGACCTTTCTACATTGCCTCGTTGATCCTTTCCAGCTTCTTGGGTGTAGGATCATGTTCAGGGGAGCAGGGCAGAGCCAGACACAGCCCGGAGATTTAAAAAACCTCTCTGTCTTCGTGGTCCACTATGCAAATGAGTCCAGGATCTAAAAAAGTAACCAGCCCACTGACGTGTCCATCAAAATGGAAGAGATCACCAGTGGCAGCATGCTACCTCCAGGCTCTTAACGTCGATAGCTATGAGCTGTCTCTCACTGGGACATTTTTTAACATGGAAAGAAATCCAAACTATATACAGGCTCAGTCTAATTTCCTCTGTGCTCCCTGTGCTCCAGCTTCCTGTTGAAGAGAGGAGAACTTTGTTCCCACTGTACAGATCATTTTATCTGGATTCAGTCTGCTGAATTGTGTTTAGTGACGGCCATTTAATCTTGATTGGATATAACTACTGGCAGCATGGCTCAGGAAAACCTCAGCTTCAGGAGGAACGATTATTTAAATGATACGTTTCAGCAAAAATATATGTGTATGTATTAACATATAGTCTTTTATAATGCATCGAAATAGTAGATAACATATTTTATGTATGTGTGTATCCTATTTCCTCATGTCTCTTAAACTCAGAAATATCTTTTCCTGTTCTTTACTTGTTTAAGGATAGACTTTTCTGGAAGACACAGACCTCAAGTTGGAATGGGGAGAACACTTAAACACTTGATGTGCAGAGGTCCTGAGCTTCAGCTGATCTTACAAGCACAAAGGTCTTTTGTAGGAGACGATGTGCCTACAAATGTCTGAAGCATCGTAAAATATCAGAACTTGTAAGACAGCATTTTCATATAAAAGTGAATTAGAAGCAGTGTGAGAATGCAGTGCTAATTCATATATGCATATATCCATAACTTGCATAAATATGTTAAAAGTTGTTTGGCAATATGACCCAATGACATGGATCCTACTTCTAGACTTTTGGAAACATCTGCATATGGTTCTTATCTCTTAGCACTGACGTGACATGTATAAACAGATGTAAATAGCTAAAAGGGGCCTGTAAGCTACTTTATAAGCATTTTGGCATGGTGAATATCACCTCTGCCTACCTACACTGTGGGCGAATGTCCTTAGACCTTGGGTTATGATGTAATTCATGGATCTCAGAATCAGGAAGGATATCGGAGGAACTTAGCAGAATGATCTAACCAGTGTCAGGATGACTTCTTTGCCTTTTCGTAGTGCTGGTCACCCAGCCTGTTGGAAGATGCCCTTCCAAGCGCACTGAAATTTACAGGGATAACAAGGAAAGTGCTAACATAGGGATAACTATTGTTAATGTTTTGCTTATTTCCTTCTAATCTTTTAATTATGGATTTATAAACTTGTGAATATATAGTGTGTAGTTTTGTTATCACTTTTTTTTCTCAATATTAGATCATAGGCATAGTTGTGTAATGCCTTGAGCTGTGTAATGCCTGCCTTGCACTGCATGCTGCTGTGTGAATGAAAGACTAATTTATTTACCTACTCTCCGGATGTTTGACCTTAACAATATTTTACCACTATAAATAATGTTGTCACAAACATGCTTGTGCCTGAATGTCTATGCCCATCTCTATTTCCTTAAGATAGATCTTGAAATGTGGAATCAATTTTAGTGTTTTAAGGCATAATTTATTAACAACTTCTAGGAAGTATATACTAAACTTTAGACCTAACATGCCTCTTTTGCTAACACAGGCTGTCTCATTACTATCAGAACATTTTTAAAAGCCTTTTGTTGCTTTGAAAGAAACCGAATGATATTCCATTTTGAGACCATATGTCTCTGTTTATATATAAGTGACAGTAATTGTCATTATTCATTTGAAATTTTTCTTTTTCTTTTCTTTTTTTTTTTGAGACGGAGTTTTGCTCTTGTTACCCAGGCTGGAGTGCAATGGTGCGATCTCGGCTCACCGCAACCTCCGCCTCCTGGGATCAGGCAATTCTCCTGCCTCAGCCTCCTGAGTAGCTGGGATTACAGGCACGCACCATCGCACCCAGCTAATTTTTTGTATTTTTAGTAGAGACGGGGTTTCACCATGTTGACCAGGATGGTCTCGATCTCCTGACCTCGTGATCCACCCACCTCAGCCTCCCAAAGTGCTGGGATTACAGGCTTGAGCCACTGCGCCCAGCCTGAAATTTTTCTTGATTGGTTTATTGATGCCCCTTGTTCATATTTTTTAAATTAAAATAATGGTATATATTTCCCTGGTCCTGTCTCAGTCATTCTCAACCCTGGCTGCTCATGAGAATCATCTGAGGTTCTTTTAATACATATGCTAATGCCAGACCCCTTCTCCAGTGATTCTGGTTTAATTGATCTGGATTGAAGGTACTAGCGTGGGTACTTTTTCAGTTCTTTGGGTGACTTTCTTTCTAGCCAGAGTTGACCACCACCAATCCAGACTCTCCAGATATTAACCTGCTGCCTTCTTATATTTTCCTATTTAACAGATTTATAGGTGTTTACATTTTTGACAATAAAATCGAAGCCTGGGTTTCACAGAGTTTAAGATGTGTACTCAGATGTTAGACTGCTTGGGTTTAAATTCTGCCTTTGTCTTTTGTAAGCTTTCTCACCTTGAGTAAGTCACATTATCTCTCACTGCCTCGGGTTTCTCTTCCGTAAACTGAGATTAATTTATAGTGTGCACCTCACACTTTGCTAGAAAGATTGAATTGGTTGGTATTTATAAAGTTTACACAACAATGTCTGGTGCCTTGTAAGCATTAGATGAGTGTAGGCAGGTTTTTCCTTTATCATTTCTTTTGTTGGTTTTATTCTAAGAAAGTATTTTCCTTCTGTAAGATCAGGTAAATACTGACGTATATTCACTCCTAAGTTTTGTGTTTCATTTTTTTCTATATCTATTTCATTGCCTCTGAAGTCTGTATTTCTCTCAGTCCTGGAATGAGGTTGATGTAGACAGAACAAGCCACCGAGGCCCCAAAGGGCTGATGTTCAATTTCTCTAACCCTGCATTCCACCTCAATCACTTATTTCTGATTTCAGGAGACCAATGAAATTCAGTTTGGGGTGTTGTCTCTTAACTTTCAACACCACTGTAAAGTGACTCTGCTACGTACTTTGTTGTATGTTTTAAACTTGTTCCTCTGCTTAACTTGGGTCTCATTGTTCTCACACCTCTCTGGATCTCAAAGACAGATCAACCATCAAGAGGCTACAAATTGCTTTCCAAATACCTGCTGATGGCAGATTCAACATACCTCTGCAAAAATCAAAAGGAGAGGATATTACGACAGGAACACGAACGCGAGTGAATGCAAAATGACCTACGACCATCATTGCAAAGTATTTTACTTCCGTGGCATCCAGAAAAGGTGATTAATTGTATGAAGACAAGAAGTTTGATCATGGGATTTTGAAACGAGCCTCAACAATATGAGAAAGCACATCTTGGTAGCTTTTGTTCTTTCCCTGATTGTCACCTCTGCTCACACAGTCATTTCTTCCTTCATTCTCCCAGATGTTGGAAGTAAACCTCTTGTTTAGATTTCTGAATCATATTGTGCAGTAAGTTAAATGAAAGGAGTCGAATTGCAGCACAAGCAACAGTAAAATTTTTATGAATTTCACTTTAGGGAAGAGTATAAACATCTCCTTTGTTTTTAACTTATCAATTTCCAATCAGCTTCTTAGGAGCAGCCTTTCCAGCTTGCTTTTAGGAATGATAGCATCAGCAAACACAAGAGAAAGAGGCTGTAAGGGCAGGCAGCTGTAGGACGCCAGGATACTGGGAGTTTCAGCTGGTATGTCTGAGTCACGCTCACTTTTGTGGTCCCTGTTTCTGTTTCCCAAATGCTTTAATAGTGACAGAGGTTATTGAAATGTATGGCTATCCTCAAAAAGTACCGGGAGACTTGATCCAGTCTTGCAAGGCTGGAATATTTGCATTCTTTATATCTTATAAATTACATTCACCAAATGATTCTATAGAGAATTTTTTTTTTACTATGAATCTCTGAAATAAGTTAATAGTGCATACTCTTTAACTTTTATGAATGACACATTTTTAGATATGGGGTATTTTTAAATTTTTTTTTATTTTGAGACAGAGTCTCTAGTTCTGTCACCTAGGCTGGAGTGCAGTGGAACAATTCTACCTCACTGCAACCTCGAACTCCCAGGCTCAAGCGATTCCTCAGCCTCAGCTTCCTGAGTAGGTAGGACTCCTGGAGCATGCCATGAGGCCAGGTTATTTAAAACAATTTTTTTATTTTGGTAGAGGTATGAGTCTTCCTTTGTTGCCCAGGCTGGTTTTGATCTCCTGGCCTTAAGTAGTCCTCCCTCCTTGGTTTCCCAAAGTGCTGAGATTACAGGTGTGGTGTGAGCCACCAAGCCTGGTGTAGATATAATATTTTTAAAACCATAATGTTCATATTTGCAAAGGAGCTCAGAGATCTAATACTAGGATTTAAGTCCACTGCTGAGTTAAAAGCCTGGCATAAAAAATGTTTGTTGAATCAATGAAAAGTTATTTGCTATATTAAACAGCAATAAATACATCATCTGGGTCACTGAATTATATACTACCATTGCTTTAGTTAGGTCTCATATCCCATTTAAATTAAAATACTGAACTATACTGTACTCTATTATATGTTGAGTCAGATTTCTCCCAGTCATAATAGAAGAACTACTGTAAGTTACATTAATAATTGGAAGCCACTTGGGTACCCTTTAGTGCAAAGAGACTCTGCTTATTCCATTTCTGCTCACTTAGCTTCTGTGTCTTTACCCACTCTCAAGGTGTAGCTTGAGCCTTAGGAAACCCTGGCTGTCTGGATCCTCTTTCTCATGGGATGGGCTAATGATGGGGGTGGGGTGGGAGTAGAGCAATTATTTTTCACCAACTCCAACCACTGCAGGAAGACGCCAGCTACAGAGGTCACGTTTCTCTTGTTTACTGGCCGTGGACATTTCTGTTACGTAGTTCTTTTGTTTTCTCTGGTGTAATCTCTGTTGCACATGGAGTTCAGACAATGTAGATGACCCTGTCTTCCACGGACAGAGTTCTCTGTCAAGACATTGTTGTCCCTCCCTGGGCCAAAGTCCCATTTTAGTACAAGGGAGAAGGAAAAAAAAAAGGAACAATGGAGACAAATTTAGACACTGATGGGAAAAGAAAAGCAGTTCGCTGTCCACCCCAGTCCTTTGAAGCTACGCCCACCAGGCCATTTCCTCTCACCTTCTCAGGGATTCCCAGCGACCCAGAAGCACTTGTGTGTGCCAAAGCAGAAGGCAGATGAGTCACATGTGGCTGACCCCTACCATGTTAAGTTCATGTCCCAGGAGATCCTTCTAAAAAAAAAAAAAACACACACACTCCACGTATTCCAAACAGAAGCAAAATTAATCTCTCCATTAAAATCTAGATGGGATCATTATCAGCTTTATTTTCCCATCCACGCCTGGCCAGCGTTAAACCTTGAGCCAAATGTGTCTTAGCGCCTTCCACATTGACCAGCATGTATCCTCTGACCAGGGGTAAGGGGCCGCTGCTGAGCACGTTTTTCTCTTCTCGGTCCCAGTCAGAAGGAACAGCTTCATCTCACGTGTTCGTGAGCTCTCTGCTCCCCCTAACTCTAGACAATGTAAATTGACTCGGTGATGGGAGGAGACATTTATCAGCATGTAAGATGGATGACGGGGTTTGAAGGTATCCGCACTGTGTGCTATTTATGCTGGGATGTATGTGTCTACTGCAATGGCCTAGAGAGTAGATGTAACAAGCACTAAGAGTGCAATCTCCTCTTGCACTGTCTTGTTAATGAGCTGTGAAACTAGACGGTTGCGTTCGTCAATACATAATACTATTTCACATGGGAAGGATGTCTGGTTTGAAATCATCTATCACATCTCCAGAAGGTCTCTTTTTTAGCTGGTCACTGAGTGTCAACATGAAGTATTTAATAATTATTTACATATTTAGTGGGAAATGCCTTAGAGGTGCATATCATCAGCATTACTGCAAACATCATATACATTCCATTTTCAAGCAGTTTTAAAATCTCACACACAGGTTCTATACAGGTATATAGACACAGTTATTTGACCATCTCTATGTACTAATACCCTATATTTTACTGAATTTAAGTGGATGGAACTTACAGAGCACAACTTTTCAACCTGCAAGCTTTTCTCCTAGTTTCAGTTCTTAATGGCAGCATTTCCCACCATTATTTCTCCCCTAAAGCCTCCACTTTTTAAACTTAGAAGAAAGAGAATGTGATGGGCAGCAGAGAGGAGAAAAGTAGGTAAAAATCAGAGGTACATGATTGAAAGACGGAACTGTGAGACCAGGGCTGAGAAAAAGAAATCCAATGTTTACTTGTTTCTTTTTAATCTTAAAGAAAGATGTAGTTGGTTTACTGTAAATGAACATTGAGTGACCATGTCTGAAATGGTTTAAATATAGCGAAAATAAAGGCAGTTATACCAAGGTATATGGCTCTTTCATAATTTCCTAAAATACAACTCTCTAGTTTCCCAAAATATACTAGCCCACCAAAGACCTAGACATCTTTTGCCACAGAACTTCACACATTTCATTTGATAGGTATTGAAAACACTGTAGGATGAAAACTGGAATTTTAAAACTTTGAGTCCACTTCTCTTATTCAATTCCTTGTGTAGCATTTATCTGTCTCACCGGACAGAATTTCACCAGGGCAGCTCTGAGCTCTCTGCGCTCACTCGGCAATCCTGTCATCCAGGTCAGCCCCACTCTCCTGTATGTCTTCCCCTGCACCCTCCTCCCCAGCCCATCTCGTTTCATTTCTCTTTTCTTCCTTACCTTTCCCTTGCCAGGTTTTGCTCCTTGTGTTGTATTCAGTCCTGTAAGTGGCAATGGCACTATTTCGTGCTGAATTTTTAGGATGCAAATTGAAAGTGAGGAGGTTGTGTCATGGTACAGGAAGCAGAATGATGCCGTGTGGCGAAACTGGGAGGGGCCACGGAGAGAGGGCTCCAAATAAGCAAGGAGTTTATACTAGATTTTCTTTATATTTGCTAAGGGACTAACTAAAGACTTTATAAAGGTAAGAACAAGTCTGGGCACAGTGGCTCACACCTGTTATCCCAACACTCTGGGAGGCTGAGGTGGGCAGATCACCAGGCCAAGAGATTGAGACCATCCTGGCCAACATGGTGAAACCCTGTCTCTACTAAAAATACAAAGGTTAGCTGGGCATGGTGGCATGTGCCTGTAATCCTAGCTACTCAGGAGGCTGAGGCGGGAGAATTGCTAAAACTGGGGAGGTGGAGGTTGCAGTGAGCCGAGATCGTGCCACTGTGCTACAGCCTGGGTGACAGAGGGAGACTCTGTCTCAAAAAAAAAAAAAAAAAAAGGTAATAACAATTACATATTAAACTTTTTATTGTCTGTTCTTTTCATATATCATGCCTTCCTATTTACTTAGTAGTGAGCATATGGTCAGTTCAACGACCCTTCTTCCTCGTTATAGGACGTGTACAATCTGGGGCAAGAGCCTGTGTTTTGTCCACGGTCTAAATTGTCTCCTTAATCATGGGGCTTCGTCATCACAGGAGCAGCCAGAGTCACCTGTGAAAGACCGGAAAGAAGAGTTTCAAACAGGGTTTCGTCACTGAAGGCGCTAGTGACATGGGGCTGATCATTCTTGATTGTGGAGTGTCCTGTGCACTGGCTGATATTCAGCAGCAACCCTGAATCTACCCACTAGATGCTGTAGAATTCACCACCCATGACCACCATGTGAGAATCAAAAGTGCTCCCTACATTGCCAAGGGTGCCCAAGGCAGGAAAATCAGACCCCATTTGGGAAGCACTAGGTCAGGATGTTATAGCTATCATAACCTTCCTCCTACTTCTTGACTACGTCATACTTTTTCTGCTTCAGAGCGTTTGAACTACCACTTCCTCATCCTGACTTAGCTTCCACAGAGCTTTACACACCTCACTTCCTGAAATTGTCCTGCTCAAAAGTCATCTCAAAGATGGTGGAGAGATCTTCCCCAACCATCCCCTCTTAAATAATGTCTTCTCCTCTCCCCAGTTCCATTCTCTCTCTCTCCTTAGCCTACTGCATTTATTCCTACCTGAATTTATCTTATATTCTTTTTTGTTGTTGTTGTTTTTTTTTTTTAGATGGAGTCTCACTCTGTCACCTAGGCTGGAGTGCAGTGGCACCATCTTGGCTCACTGCAACCTCCGCCTCCTGGGTTCAAGTGATTCTCCTGCCTCAGCCTCCTCAGTAGCTGGGATTACAGGTGTGCGCCACCACATCTGACTAATTTTTGTATTTTTAGTAGAGATGGGGTTTTACTATGTTGGTTAGGCTGGTCTCGAACTCCTGACCTCATGATCTGCACTCCCAAAGTGCTGGGATTACAGGCATGAGCCACCTATCTTATATTCTTTGTTTGTGTTGGCTTCACTTACTAGAACTTAAACTTATTGAGAGCTGAGACTTTGGCTTCTTCACAAATGCATTCTGTGCAATGCCTGGCATGCAGAATGTGGTCTGCATATTTTTGAATCAATGAATGGCTGCCTGAATGACTGAACTGTCAATCCTGCTGCAGACAAGTCCAGAATCTGGGCCTGCCTGTTGGAGAGACGCACGTGAGGGAATTTGCGCAGGTCCAAGGTTCACGTGTCCACAGATCTCTCCGTCTCTATTTATCTATAATTGGTTAATACTATGAATTTCTCCCACCATGGAAAATTTATTAAAAAAAAATAGGTTCTGAGATTCATGTGGAATAAGCGTTTGGTATTTAATCTTTCCCGTGGAAAAGAACACTGTGAGACCATTGTTGTTCCCTTTTCCTTTTCTAAGTCATTATCAAGATGTTGAAGGAAGTGATGCTAGTCATTCAACCAATGATTCCTTCCCTGAGTCAAATTTCAGATCTTTAATTTTAAGAAATTATACATATCATGCAATTTTAACATATTACATACATAGAATATTTAAAATGAAAAAATGCATGTACAGAATTTTTTCTTTGCTTTGCTTTCTCTTATTGAACCAGTTTCTACCCTGGAAGAAAATGAACTGTCGAAGCAAACTGTGCTGGGACTGAGTGTTTACTTGCATCGACTGTCCTTCTCATAGAGAAACTATGGTTTTGCAAATAGCTTCGACATTTCTGTGGACCCTGGGGCACAGGAGTTGAAAATGTTGAAATGTCACATTGCTAGAGAGGAATATGTAATGGCTTCGGGTCCTCTTGGAGCATTTATCATCTAGGTGCCGCCCGTACTGTCCCTTGAAGTATGGCTTTATGGTCACAGAGAGGGTCCATAGGTCATACATGCTGGGTTCAGATACAGCCTCCACCAGCCACTAGCTGTGTTAGCTTGTTAACGACACCGAATTTCTAGGCCTCAGTTTCCTCGTCCATGACATGAAAATAGACAGTCGTATCTACCTTGCAGGGTTGTTGGATTATTAAAGGAGATCATCCTCATGAAGCCCAGGAACAGTGCCTGGAATATAGAAAGTGTTTTGAAACTGGCAATTTTTGTTGTTGTTTTAATGCAGTTTGATTCCAGTTCTAAGTGAAAGAGATCCTGTCGGTACTGGTTGGGAAAATTTTCTGGTTCAAATATGCTCAATTGTGACCTATTCTATGTAGGAAATGGGAGAAAACAGTAAGTTCTTATTTTTCTATTTAATAATAATATTTATCTTAACTCTTCATTTATATAAGTAATATTTGTTCATTATAGAAAATTTGAGAAAGAGAAACAAAGAACTATAAATTGTCAACGTTTGTGTGTTGAATTTATGTGATTTCACATAATTCACATAATTAATGAATTTATGTGATGTCTTTGTTTGTTTGTGTGATGCATTTATAAGAATGGAGAAATAAAGTTAACAAACCTATATATCCTTAACAAAACCTCATTTATTTGTTTCTTTTTCACATTAGTAGCTATTTTGTAAACATGCACACGTACACACACACACACACACACACACGCACACACAAATACAAAATAAATCACCCCTGTCCTACCATCCTGAGGGCACATGGTCAGCCATTGTGTTGTTTTTCCTTTTTCAGGATTTTCCCGCACTTAAGTTTTCAGTGTGTTTTGAAATCTAATTTTTATATTGTGAATTTTTTTATTTGCAAAAGAAATTAACCAATGGAAATGGGTAAAATGCAGAGAACTGCCCTAAGTGACTTTTGAAAGAACTCATATGTGGGGTACAAGTGAGATGAACTCCAGTTTGTAATGAGACAGTACTGGGTTCTAATACTCCCTCCAATGCTGGCTAACGTTATTTAACCTCACCGAACCTCAGTTTTCCTATTGGTGAGATGGGGACAATAATGGATCAATTACATAGATTACATATCTAAACCAGGTAAAGTACCCTCCATAAGCCTGGTACACAATATGACCTTGCTTGTACGGGTTGTTTCTCTTCCTATTCCATCCAGACCCCAGCCTGGCAGCAAACTCCAATGGGCTTGTGCTTCATGAGCAGAGTGTCTACTGCTCCACCCTCCTGCTTTCCAAGGGAGTCTTGGAGGGGTGCTTCCAAATGTCATGACGAAATTATAAATTTTGGCTTCTTCAGATATGGATATTACCTGCATAAGAGCTGAGAACACTGAATTGGTGATCTATAACACAGGGTGGGAAGGAGTAGGGGGGTTGGTGATTTCTAAGCTGCTGGAAAATGGAAGTGCAAGGCTGAGCCCACTATTTATTACAGCTGCTGGCTGGAAACCAGAGCTGAGGTTTTACTGGTGTCCCAAAGTCAACTGGTGTCCCAAAGTCAATTCTGCCCTTTATTGACTTTTCTGTATTGGAACCTCTCATTTATTTTTTTAAGATCTGTTCTTTTTATTTTAATTGTCATTATTTTGGAGATGAGGGTCTCACTATGTTGCCCAGGCTGATCTCAAACTCCTGGGCTCAAGTGATCCTCCCACCTTGGCCTCCTGAGTAGCTGGGACTACAAGCACATGCCACTGTATTAGTCCATTCTCACGCTGCTATAAAGAATTGCCTGAAAATGGGTAATCTATGAGGAAAAGAGGTTTAATTGACTCACAGTTCCACATTGCTGGGGAGGCCTCAGGAAGCTTCCAATCATGGAGGAAGGCAAAGGAGAAGCAGGCACGTTCTTCACAGGATGGCAGAAAAGAGTGAGCGCAAGCAAGGAAAATGCCAGATGCTTATAAAATCATCAGATCTTGTGAGAACTCACTCACTATCATGAGAAATGCATGGGGGGAACCACCCCCATGATCCAGTTACTTCCACCTGGTCCTGCCCTGAACGTGGGGATTATGGAGATTACAGTTTTAGATGATGAGATTTGGGTGGGGACACAGAGCCAAACTGTATCACCACTTCACCCCAGCCTTTTGTCTCTCATTTAAATAAATAAGATTCTTTTGCTAAAAAAAAAAAAAGTTCAGAAATAACAGCTGTAAACAATATTATTGTTATAAAGAATTTCAAAAACTTGAAAGCATTTCTTCTGTGAACTGTTTAATAATGTTCAGGGATATTGTCCTCTTCTGAGTCCTTAGATGATGTTCCAATATGCTGTCTGCCTGGTATTTTTTTATAGATCCCATTAGTTCACGCCTGCTTTCTATTTTAATATCATTTATGTGTGTTTTTGAGTATATTTCTGTTTTTAAAGAAGGGTGGCTTTAACTATGCCTATTCCAACATTTATGTGACTGGCTCTTGCTCTCCTCCCTTTATCCTCTTTGGTAATGCCAACAGACACTTTGGACAAAAATTTGAGACATATGTTTCCGGAAGAAGTTGTATGGTATAGGAGAAAAGTTCATACATGAATGCTATATGAAAAAAGCATGATAGCATCCTATGATGCCATCTCAATTCTGCAATATTTAGTGCTCTTTCATATGCACAGATACAAGTACTTAGTAAATAGGCTTTTTGGACAGAATGAATTAATCATATCATTATAGGGTGGGATTTTGACTGACTCACATGTTTCATAGACCATTCAGTATTTTTCAGATTTTCTATAGTGAATGTGCAGAATTGTTGGAAAAGAATATAATTTTATAGAGACCTTTTCTAATTCCCCCAATAATTAAATCACAGCTACATTTATCGTGTCTATTTTATTCATGGAACCATGCTTTTCATAAAACCAAGTTCTTTTTCTCATATCTTCTTAAGGTCTTTGGTAGATTAGAAACAACTAGAGGTCAGAAATGAAATCTTCTACTCTTGTTAAATTGCCCCTACTTAGGAGATGCTCAAAAATGTCAGGTGACCCACTCAGCTGTGTCAGAATGAGAACGAAGATGATCAAATGTTAATAAATAGCTCTTCCCTCTACCTGTCCAATTTATAGTATCTGTTGAAATCAATCTTCCAATGTAATATGAAAAAACAAAAAAAATATAAAATCCACTTTGACCAAGCTCTTATTAAATTGATAGTGGTAAAAGTTGTAAGCATGAAAAGAAGTGATGGTCTGATTTTTTTCGTCAGTATACTAAAATATATATAATTCTGGCATTTCACACATTTAATTCAGAGAATTTTAATTTATGTGCTATAGCTAGTTAACAAATAAACTAACTTTGACATATGCCTGTACAACATAACTAATTGAACGCCAACAGCCCCATTTAAACTTGAAATATGTTTTTCTCTCCTGAGGTTCTGTCTTGGTGCCTAGAATTCTTACCAAATTAAGGCAATATTTGTGGCATTAAACTTATCATCTGTAGTAGGCTAATAGACTGCTATTAAAATGCAAAGATGATTCATGAGACGGGAACCATCAATACGTTAGCCTCTACTAATATCTTAAGCTTGATACAGGTATCAGATTAGTTCATGGACAAGCCAAGAGCAACACTGTGAGCATAGGAGAAAGAAAAGACACATTTTAATGACACCATAGAAGAAATCTGGGATGCAGGGAGATTGCTATAGCTCAGATGTGCTTGGAGATCTCTGGGAAACCAAGGGTCAGCACAGACTTATGGCTGGTTAGAAATCTCAAAATGCTCAGGCTCCAAAGACTGAAGATAGTTTTCTTGGTAAGAGGCATCATGGACTTCGCGTAGGCAGATAGATGCACACACATTTCTGTCTTGCTACAGGGCAGCCTGTTTCACAATTCCATATTGTTACAAACGTTCTCTTTTTTGGAATAGTACTGGCCCAATGTGGAAAGTTCTGAACGTAAGGATGTGTGGTCAACGTTCTCTCTCAAGCCGAAGAAAATACAAAGTGTTAACAGGAGTAGGCAGAGTCTCTGAGTCCCAGGGCTTCTTTCTGCACGTAGCAAGAGGACAGTAGTACTCCTCACTCCTCCTTACACACAAGGAAAATTCCTCCTGGAAGAAGGGGAGGGGCGCCAATTTGCTGATATAAAGCTGCCAGTAATGCTAACAATCCACTCCGAGTAATGAAGTAAGATAATATGACCACACTGAAACCTCAGATGAACTCCCAAGGAAAGATGCTCACGTGTAGGAGAGAAGCTCCAAGTCCTTGTGCGAGCGACTCGGCAGAGTCTGAAGTGTACACAGAAGAGGTGAAGGTGCTTCTTAAAAAGAACAATGCTAACTGGGGAGATGGAAGCACAAACGTGGTTTTAAACATCAAGTGACTCTGTGAAAGCATCAGAGGAAAGAAAAAGCATTTTGAGTAAAATAGAATACTTAAACACTTACAGACTTCAATGTCCAGTCAAGGGGTAGATGAGAGTCACAGCTCCCACTCCCAAAAGCAACCTCCTAACTAAATCACACCTGAGAGGGAAATGGGGAAATGACATTAACCAAGCAATCTTCTAACGTCTGCCCTGCAGGGAGCCATATACTTTCTTTTGTTTTCTTCACTTTGGGTTGTTCTTAAATCAAATTCAGTGTTTCGGCTATTGCTAAGACCCTGGACATATTGTCTGGCAAATGAACAGGTCCTTTGCCAAGTAACTGGAGCTCACTCTTGCTAAAGGAAGAACATTGTTCACTAGAATAGTTTGTCTTTTGATGCCAAAGGAAATCAAATTGTAATCAAGGGCTGAGAACGGACTGAAGTCATCAAGGCTGTCTTGCTTCAGATTTGGCAAACTTACATGTTCCCAGGCTTATGAAATATAATTTACGTTTACAAAAGGGAGAGGCTTCATTACACTGGAAATTTGTTTTAAATAATGCCGAAGTGAACCAGTGATGGAACAGTCAGCATCAAAATCCATGGCAACCCCCAGGAATCACAAGTATGTACCTGGCAGCACAGATAAGCAGGACTTTAGGTTTCGGTGAAAGAACTCAGCAAAGAGAGAAGGTCTCTAAGTAACTTATGAAGCCTCACTATTAATAGCACCATGTTGAACTAGCTCAGAGACACCACTGTGGGTTGTTGTTTTCGTTTGTCTGGTTTGCTTTTATTTTTGTTTTGAAAGCGGTGGGTTTGAGGGCAAACACTTCTGTTTGTAGATACATGATTTCCTTGGATTGCCCTAATGATTTAATACAAATTACAAGTAAATCTCATTTAATTCATACACCAAGGTTTTGAAGTTCCACTTGCTGCATTTCAGGAACCCAGAAGTAAGGCTTATATGGTTAAATAATTTATCCAAAGTCTCACAGCTAGTAGGTTACAGAGACGAGATGCAGGTCCAGGTTCCCCTGAGCCCAAAGCTACACTCATTCCACTGTGTTCCCTGGGCTATGCTTGATGTAAAGGTCAGGGAAGGAAAAAAATAGAGTGAAAATTGTTTATATCCACCACTGAGCATTCCTTGAGAGTTGTCATGTCCAGAAAGGCCACTTGTGCCCTTATAAAATAAAGCAGAGAACTGAGGCAATTTATCCACTGTCTCCAAATAATCTTTCTCAGTCCTGTCTTTGGGGGAGCATAAGGCATCAGGTTGGCCTCAGTCATCTGCAAGATGCTGACTCATTTTCCTTTGCCTTCTAGACATGGCCATAAGCAATAATAGTGACAGTAACACTTTGAATCAAATAACACAGCGAGTCAAACAATTTGTCTTGAGTAGATAAGGCTTTGGATATGTGAATTTTCCTGGTCTGGTAACTGAGTTGCTGTACCTGGTAAGAACAGAGAATGTAAAACACAGAGAGTAACAAGAATTTCTTCTCACCTGCTATACATAGAGGAGAAGGCATTTTCCAGGTTTTAGTGATGAAGCCAGTGATACCTAATTTTTGAAGTATTTATTTTTGTATGAGGAAAGCATCCATTCTTGTCTAAATGGAAAATGATGGAGATGATTGTTTTCTTTCATCTTTTTAAAACAATAACCAGTGGGTCTCTAAATCTTTTAAGTTATTGTAATATTCATCAAAGTGATTTAAAAAGTTAATTAATGCAATATTAGCTTATATTGAAGTCACTGGGTAAGCTCCAAACTTGGGCTTATCAGATCCAGTTTCGTTTATTTCTTTTAATTTAACTAAATTTCATTTAGCACTGTACCACACTTGGACACACAATTCACTAAGCTAAGAAAAGACAACAAAAAAGGCTGGAGGACTAATGGGCCAGGATGTTTTGGTTTAACATCGTTTCTATATGGAGCCACTTGCTGGTTGGCACGGAGTCATGAGTGTCAGACGCAGGCTGCCATAAAACTCAGTCCTTTACATAAGCGTCTGACTGCCAAGCTGTCCTCTGCCCTTCAGCCGGCAGCTTTGGAGTATTTTGGTTAATAGAGCCAATGCACTTTCCTCCACATAAAGGGAATCACGATTCCACTGGAGACTCAAAGGGGAAAATTAAAGTCATCAAAAAACTCTGATTCGAGTAGGCATTTTCCTTGAAAATGTGAAGCATGCTTTGATTCACTCCATCCCTTGCTGAGGGTGCTACCGAGGAGATGTGTTTGGCTCTCCATCCCAGAGGAATCTTTTATGTTGGTTAATTCCACCCTCCACAAAAACGAGGGGATGCACTTTTTTGGCAGAAGGAGGTGGGAAGGACATGCAAAGGAGGGCATGGAATTTAAACAGGAATTCTCTGCAGCTGTTGTCAAATGGAATCAAAACAGTGCCACAAACAAGGCAACTAAGGAAGCAGAGGTCAAACGTGAAAGAGCCCAGAGTGCGATGGTCTGAGGTGTGCATAGGTAGAACCGGAACCACTTAGCTTCCTTCTGAGGGACACCTCTGACCCCGCCTGTCCAAGGAGGCCCTGGACCATGGCTGCTGGCCTTTGATCAAACGACAACATCCCCCGATCGCATGCCCCTCTGCCAGGCCTGGCAGCCTCTTGGAGAAGCAGATGAGTAATTTTTCCCTAGTGACAGAAACATTCTCTCCATGTCTTCTCTCAAAGTTTATGGACAAAGATTGCATTTTATGATACTGACAACAAAGCGCATTACTGCGAATGTCAGGAGTGTTTTCCCCCTTGGCAAAACAATTGTTTTACATCTTTCCATGTGCTGCATCCTCAGGAAAGACACTCTGGCATAGATTTCCCCAAAGAAAATCTTTATTCAGATAAACTTTAATAATAGAAGAACATACTTGGAAAAAAAAACACCTCACTGTTTATAAAAGTTCTTTAATAGCTTTAATGTCTCACAAAGAAAGAGCTGGGAAACGCTACCATGACAAGGAGATATTTGCTACGAGTTTTTTCTTCAAGTTTATTAAATAAGGATTAGACCTGTAATCCTGCAAAATGTCCCCACATTTAAGCTGGTGGTTGTTTCCCATTATACAGGCAGTAGCACGATAGTGGTTTTCCTGGATAATGTCATTATTATATATTTAAAAATACAGCATAGTATCATTATTGTTTGTGTTCACAATCAGCACCTGGAGCCATAACCTGTGTCTTATAATGACTAGAATTCAAACAGTTGCAACAGCATATCCGCTGAATCATGATCTAATGCAAGAAACAATGCGAGGGAAATAAATAGATTTCCTCCTCGTGGGTGACTTGAATATTCCCCATTGTGTGTGTCTTCACGACGACTGAAAATGGGGAAACGTTTGACAAAGGGTAGAAGTCTCTTTCTCATGATTCTTTGTCTCTCAGATAAGTTCATATACTTTCCCCCCTTTCAACTAAGACCATGACTAAGTTCAGAGGGTCTCACCACATAAGTGGAGCGGTGACTGGAGTTCCGGACTGGTGGGGACCCCTTGTAAATGTCAGTTTGCTATTTTTATAGAATGGATTGATTCATATTGGCATCTGTGGTTGACCAACAGATGAAAGTCGAGGGCCAAGATCTGGACTTTGTGCATTGTTATCAGGCAATTAAGAAATAAGAGCTTCAGGCCGGGCGCGGTGGCTCAAGCCTGTAATCCCGGCACTTTGGGAGGCCAAGGAGGGTGGATCACGAGGTCAAGATATCGAGACCATCCTGGTCAACATGGTGAAACCCCGTCTCTACTAAAGATACAAAAAATTAGCTGGGCGTGGTGGCGCGTGCCTGTAATCCCAGCTATGCAGGAGGCTGAGGCAGGAGAATTGCCTGAACCCAGGAGGTGGAGGTTGCGGTGAGCCGAGATCGCGCCATTGCACTCCAGCCTGGGTAACAAGAGCGAAACTCCGTCTCACACACAAAAAAATAAAAATTAAAAATAAAATAAAATAAAATAAAAAAGAAAGAAATAAGAGCTTCAAATGAGATCTGTTTTCTGCTTCGCCTGCAGGGAAAACTTCCTGCCCTCCTTCCTGAGCTCGGAGGAGAGTTTTCAGGAATCCCTCCCCAGGGTTTCCCTGTGTACTCTTGTGCACAGTGGAAGTGAAGAGTGATCCAGCTTCCTTCAGTGGGACCCTCCTCACCCATCCTGATGGGTAGATACAAGATGCTGCCAGAGGGGCGGCCCTCGGACAGAGCCAAGGAGAACATGGACTCACGTGCAGACCATTGTGGAAGATGCTGGTGTGTTCAAGGCATGCTCCTGCATGTGTGAGGCGACATCACTGCCTAATTTAAACTCACGCCAGCCCTAAATGACTTCATCACAGAAAGGCGATTGTCTTGGTTCCTACCACACAGCAGGATTCTTTTCCTGAACATTCCTGAACATACTCCCCACACTCCCTCATCTCTGCCTTTGTTCTTTCCCCCTACACCTGGAACACAGTTTGCCAAACATTAATTTCATTTTCTTGTGAAGGCAAGTTAGTCTTCAGACTCTCAGTGTCTTCATCTCTGAAAGGTGGGGTTATCTGAGCTGCTGCTGCTGCTGTTTTCCTCATGGGTGTCTGAAGGGGGGCTGAAATGAAAGGACTGAGGTATCTGGATCGTAGGGATTCTTCCTTTTATCTGCCCTACATATTGCTGAAATTGCTTTTGAAACATGGGCCCCACTGCTTTTAAATTACTGAACTAGATAGTATTGCAGGCTCCTATGGCTATAAGATTGTGTGATTCCAGCATTCCCGGGAGGGAGGATTCGAACTGACCTGCAAGCACAGTCCTAAGGCATTCAGCCTTCGAAGACTTCAGCACCGCCTCACTAACCCTTGCGGGAACTTCCACGGGACCTCCAGAGTCTTCTGACATCGTATTTCATTCTAGCTTGCAGCCTCATCTTTTCAAACGGCTCGACAATGTAGTCAAACTAGACCCTCTCTAAATTTCAAATCAACTGAGACTTTCTGCTCTGTGTCTTCGCTGATACTATACTATGGTCAAAATCATATCCATCCTACAAGATTCATCTCAAAAATGAAATATTACATCTACCACACTTACCATATTTTACTATGTGGTATTCTTGTGTGTTTGTGTGTTTGTTTTCTGAGTGATCAATTCAGGAGCTTTGAGTATATTCACAGCCTTATGCACCCATCACCATTATCTAATTCCAGAACATTTTCATCATTTCAGAAAGAAATCCTGGGCCCATTAGTTATCACTTCCCACTCCCCACTCTACCCAACCTCTGGCTACCACTAATCTACTTTCTGTCTCTGTGAATCGATCTGTTTTGGACATTTCATATAAATGGAATTATATAATGTGTGACCATATGTAAGGATTTTCTCACTTATCATGATGTATACTTTGAAAAAGCCTCATCCATGTTGTTGCATGAATAAATGCTTTATTTTTAAAATTGATACTATTTTATTGTAAGACTATACCACATTTTATTTGTTCATTTATCAAATATTTGGATTATTTTTCATTTCTGTCTGTTGTGAATAATGCTGCTATGAATATCCATTCTGTGAGCATATATTTTCAGTTCTCTTGGGTACCTAAGAGAGGAACTGTCAAACCCTTTTCCACAGTTGCTGAACCATTTTACATCCTCACCAGGAATGTAAGAGAGTTCTGATTTTCCTGCATCCCTGACAACACTGTTTATTCTCCATCTTTTGAATTATAGTCATCATAGTGGGTGTGAAGTGGTAACACATTGTGGTTTGATTTGCATTTCCCTAATAACTACTGATGAGCATCTTTTCACATGCGTATAGGCTAGTTGCATATCATCTTTGGAGACATGTCTGTTCATACCTTTTGACCATTTTAAATTGGGCTATATTTATTTTTGTTGTTGAGTCATAAGAGTTCTTTACATATTCTCCATAAAAGAAACTTATTAGGTATATCATTTACAGATACGTTCTCCCATTGTTTGGTTCATATTTGCACTTTCTTCATAAAGTTATTTGAAGGATAAAAGTGTTCAATTGTGATGAAGTCCAACTTATCCTTTCTTTTGTTGCCTGTGCTTTGGTGTTATATCCAAGAAACCATTGCCTAATCCAAATTCATGAAGATTTAAGCTTACAAGTTTTCTTCTCAGAGTTTCATAATTTTTGTCATATACTGATGTGTTTGATGTATTTGAGTTAATTTTTTAATATCATGCAGAGATTCAGCTTTATTATCTGGAATGTGGATATACAGTTGTCCCAGAATCATTTATTTAAAAGACTTTGTTCCACATTGAATATTCTTGGCCCCTTGTTGATAATCTATTAATTAAAAATGTGTTTATCTTTGGGCTGAATTCTTTTCCATTGATTTATATGTCTATCCTTATGCCAATACCTCAACTATCTTAACTACTATACCTCTGTTTAAATTATGAATTTGGGAAATGTGAGCTCTCCAACTTTGTTCTTTGTTTTCAAGATTGTTTTGGCTATCGTGCCTTGTGTTTCCACATGAATTTCAGGATCAGTTTGTCAATTTCTATCAAAAAAAAAAAATCAGCTGGAATGTTGATAAGCACGTTGCTGAATTTGTAGATCCAGTAGGAAAGATTTGCATTCTTAGCTATATTGTCATCTGATTCATGAACACGGTATGTGTTTCTATTTATTTAGATATTTTATGATATCTTTCAACAATATTTTACAGCTTTTACTGCATAAGTCTTGCACTTTGTTAAACTTACTTCTAGGTATTTTATTTTTTTGATGCTATTTAAAGTGGAATACAGTTGATCCTTAAACATCATGGGTTTTAACAGTGTGGGTCCAGTTATACTCAGTTGTTTTTTTTTTTCCCCAATAAATACAGTTGGCCCTCTGTATTGACAGGTTTTTGCATCCACAACCAAATGCATTGAAAATACAGTATTCATGTGATGTGAAACCCAGGTATATGAAGGGCCAATTTTTTTATGGGTTCTGCAAACCCACTGCAGGACTTGAGTACATGTGAATTTTAATATGCACTGGCAGTCCTGGAACCAATCACCTGCAGATACCAATGGACAACTGTAGTTTTCTTAATTTTACTTTTAGATTGTTCCCTGTTAGCGTATAGAAATACAATTAATATTTGTATATTGATCTTGTGCCTTGCAAACTAGCTGGTCTCATTTATTAATTCTCATATCGTCTAAGAATAGAGATCATTTTACCTCTTTCTTTCCAATCTGGATGCCTTTTTAAATCGTCCTGCCTAATTTTGCTGGCTAAAACCTCCTGAACAATGTTGATTAAATGTGGCAAGAGCATGCATTTGTTCATAATCAAGTACAATGCCATCTGTCTTTTTCATAGCTGTCCTCTATCAGGTTGTAGAAGTTTTCTTCTATTCATTTTTGTTAAATGTTATCATGAGAGAAACTGTGCAGTGCTTTTTCTGCTTGTGTGCTCTTTTTGTCTTTTATTCTGTGATATATTACTTTGATATTTATATGTTGAACTAACCTTGCATTTCTGGCACATATTTCATTTTTTTCATGGTGCATAATTCTTTTAATGTGATGCTAAATTGCATTTGTAAGTATGCTATTGAGGATTTTTGGGTCTATGTTTATAATGAATATTGGAGTATAACTCTCTTTTCTTTGTCTGGTTTTATTATTAGGGTAATATTGGCCTCAGAGAATA
Source organism: Callithrix jacchus (assembly GCF_049354715.1). Taxonomy (NCBI): domain Eukaryota; kingdom Metazoa; phylum Chordata; class Mammalia; order Primates; family Cebidae; genus Callithrix; species Callithrix jacchus. The sequence goes on from NC_133502.1 coordinate 22,390,661, forward strand.
GTTGAGATTTTTTCTTTCTTATTAGTTTTCAGAAGATTTTGTAAAGGCTTGTTATTAAATCTCCTTAAAATATTTTGTAGGATTCACCAGTGAAGATACCTGGGCTTGCACTTTTCAAGTGCAACATTTCAAGGCAAGAAGTTAATGGTACACATTTCAAAGGAAGTATCGAAATGTCTAATTCAATCTCTTTACTTGTTATAGATCTATTCAAATTTTCAATTTCTTTAGTGATGTTTGGTAGTTTATATCTTTCTAGTAATTTGTCAGTTTAGTTGCCTGATTTGTTTGTCACACAGCAGTCCGTAATATTCTCTTTTATTTCTGTAAAATTGGTAGTAAAGACTTTTTTATTTTTTTATTCCTGGTTTTAATTATTTGATTCTTATCTCTTTCTGTTTTGTCAGACTAGCTAAAGGGTTGCAAATTTTGTTGTTCTTTTCAAAGAACCAACTTTTGATTTTATTAATTTTTTATATATTTTTATACACATGTATTTCTGCTTTGTTACTATTTTCTTTTTTTAAGTTTTCTATTCTTTTGCTGGTTACTTTAAGTGAAAGGTTTTAATATTCACATGAGATTTTTAATCTGTTTTAATGTAATAATTTGTTGCTATAGATTTTCTTCTAAGCTTTGGGTACACCCTATAAATTTTGATATGTCTTCATTTTCATTCTTCTTAAAGCATTTTATAATTTTGCTTATGATTTCCTCTTTGACCAGAGAGTTATTTAGAAATATGTGGTTTAACTTTCACATACTTGTGAATTCCCCAAATTTCCTTCTGCTATTGATTTCTAATTTCATTCAATTGTGTTTGAAGAATATGCTTTACATGATATCAATCCTTTTATAATTATCAAGAAATTTTTTATGACCGAACATATTATACATGCACTTGAAAAAAAAACTGTATTTTGCTGTTATTCGGTAGGCTGTGGTATGGAAGTCTTTTAGGGTTACTTGGGCTATAGTGTTTCTCTAATCTAGTATTTCATTGTTGATCTGCTGTCTATCTGTAATTGAAGTCTTAAAATTATTTTTGAATGTTTATTTGTCCCTTAAAGTCTCTTAATTTTTACTTCATATATTTTGAGGCTCTGTTGTTAGGTGCATACATATTTATAATTGTTACTTTTTCTTGATGTATTGATTCCTTTATCATTGTAAGTTTTCTTTTCCTGTAGTATCAATTTGTAAAGCTATTTTGGCTGAAACAGGCACTCCACCTCTTTTTGGTTACTGTTTCCATGGTATATACTTTTCTATCCTTTCAATTTCAGCATCTTTTTAAAAATCTGATGTGTGTGTGTGTCTTGAAGACAGGATATAGTTAGAGCACTTTTAAAAAATTAATTTTGCCCATCTCTGTCATTTGATCAGTGTTTAATCCATTTTTATTTAGTACAATGACTAATAAGATAAAATTAATGGCTTCTCATATTAGTTTTCTAGGGTTAACATGACAAAACACCACAGACTGGATGGCTTAAACTACAAAAATTTATCTTCCTAGAGTTCTGGATGCAGTTAAATCCAAGGCAAAGATGTGGATAGGTTTGGTTTCTTCTGAGGCCTTGCTTCTTGGTTTGTAGATGATCATCTTCTCATTGTTTCCTCACATGATCTTTCTTTCTGTACACACATCCTGATCCCCTTTTTGTTTTCAAGTTTTCTCTTTTGATAAAGATGCCAATTAGGTTGGGTTAGAAGAGCCTATTCTAATTGCCTCATTTTAATGTAATTTTTTTTTTTTAAGCCATATCTCCTAATATGGACATACTGAGGGTTAGCATTTCAACATAGAATTATTTAGGGAACTGGATTCATTCCATAGCATTAATATTTTATTGTTTGTTTTTTTATATGTATGATGTCTGTTTTGTTTCTTGATTCCTCCATTACTGCCTTTTTTATGTTAATTAGATATTTTGTGTACCATTAATTATTTTGTCATTTTTATTACATTTTTGAGTTATTTTCTTAGTGGTTTCCTGGGGATGACAATTTATTTCTCAGTTTATAGAAATCTAGTTCAGATTAATAATTTAATTTCAATTGAATGCAAATTGTATCATTACACATTGTAAACACATCAACATAGTTTTATAATTATTGCTTTATGCAATTGTCTTTATAGTCATAGGAGAAAAGAAAAGTTATAAATAAAAAATACATTTATGTTGTCTTTTCTATTTTCCTGTGAGTTACCTTTATTGACGCTGGTGATTTTTGTTTGTAATGTGACTTTGAGTTACTGTATAGTGTCCTCTAATCTTAGCTTGAAGCATTCCCTTTACTATTTCTTGTAGAGCAGGTTTCTCCTTCATTTTTGAAACAGAGTTTTCTTGAATACAAAATTCTTTGTCAAAAGTCTTTTCCTTTCACCACTCTGAATATTTATTCTCAATGCTTCTGGCTTCCATAGTTTCTTATGACAAACCCTGTTAATCTTATTGAGAATCTTTTATATTTAATGAGTCACTTCTCTTTTTCGGCTTTCAAAAGTCTTTTCTTGTCTTTGGCTTTCAAAAGTTGGACTGTCGAAATGATGTGTTTAGGTGTGGATGTCTTTAAGTTTATTCTATTGAAGTTTGGTTGCTTTTTTGTTGAGTATATTAACGTTTTCCATCAAATATGGGAAGTTTTTCAGACATTATTTCTTCAAATTATATTTTCTTGCCCATTTCTTATTCTTTTATTATCCTGGAATTCCCATTATGCATATATTGGTAAGCTTTGTGATATTGCACAGGCCTGTGAGGCCCTACCCATTTTTCTTTATTATTTTTTCCTTTTGTTGTTGTTCTTCATATTGGATAGTCTAATTGACCTGTCTTCAAGTTTGCTGATTCTTTCTTCTTCCAGCTAAAACAAACTATTGAGCACTTTAATAATCGTTTCATTATAGTTATTGTAATTCCCAGCTTCAGAACATTTACTTGGTTCTTATTTTTTATTTGGTGAAACATCATTCTTATAATTTTCTTTAGTTTTGTTGTTGTTGTTGGTGGTGGTGGTGATTTGTTTTGAGACAGGGTCTCACTCTGCCACCCAGGCTGGAGTGCAGTGATGATGACAGCTCACTTCAGCCCAGACTCCTGGGCTCAAGTGATCCTCCCACCTTAGCCTCCGGAGTAGCTGAGAGTATAGGCCTGCGTCACCATGTCCAGCTAATCTTTGTATTTATTGATAGGGATGGGGTTTTGCTATGATGCGTAGGCTGGTCTTGAACTCTTGGACTCACATGATCCTCTTGCCTTGGTGTCCCAAAGTGCTGGGATTACAGGCACGAGCCACCACTACCAGTCTTCTTTAGTTGTTTTTTTTAAGACATGTTTTTATTCAGTTCTTTGGTCATATTTATAATAGCTGATTTAAAATTTTTGTCCAGTAAGCCCAACATCTGGGCTTCCCCAGGGAAGGTTTCTAATGACTGCTTTTTAAAAATTGTATGGGCCATACTTTCCTGTTTTTTTTTTTTGTGCCTTATAAATTTGTGTTGAAAACTTGATATTTAAAATCATATATATAAAATGTTGCAAATCTGAGAATTAGAATCCCCTCCCCAAGGTTTGTTCTTGTTGCTGCTTGTTTAGTAACTTTCCTGGACTAATTCTTTAAAGTCTATATCCTTTGTCATTTATGGCCACTGAAGTCTTCACTTAGTTAGGTTAGTGTCAGCCAATGATTGGATTGAGAATTCCTAAAATGCTTTGAGCCAGTAACTGTCCCAGCCTTTGCCATGAAACTCTGTGTGCATGTCAGGGCATGGCTTCCTCACTTCAGGAGGAAGGTTACCACTCTTTGAAAGCTTTTACATCCTGTTTGTGCAGGCTCTCAAGGTCCTCCAGAGGTGAGATATTAGGGCCTTCCCAGGTCTTTCCCAAGCCTGCCCACTGTCCCGCACATGCATATGGACTTCTTAATTCCCAAGAATATGCCAGGGTGTCTCAAGAGCTCTATGTACATCTCACTCACCAGATTTTCCTTTAGGAATCTTCCTCATTTGCCCCAACCATATGGCTGCATTAGGCAGCCGTAATGTTAAGCAACTTCTACTAATTATTTTCAGAAAATGCTGGGAAGCGACTGCTTGCAGGGAGCTTGTTCTTATTGTCAAATAAAGACGAGCCTTCCAAGCCAGTGTTTCCATGAAACTTCTAAACAGATTAAACATGGACAATGCTCTAGAAATGGGGCTTTTGAGATTAACTTCAAACCCTTTCTGCATTATCTAGTGGCTTGTATGCAGCTGATTTTTGTGTCTACTATTACTGTAAGGCTGTTAGTTTTCAAGGCTACTGCAGAGCTGAAGAGTAAAGGATAAAAAGAGAGCAAGTAAAAATGTCACAAAGCACACTGTTTAGCTCACTGTTCAAGATTCAGCTGTTGTTATTAAATAAACGTTTCTCAGATAGTTGCAAGTCTTCAGACAACTACAGTTCTAAAAAGCTGACGTGGATCATTTTGTCAGTGTTCTCTTTGCTTTTATAGAGGAGTGGATTTTCAGAGGTCCTTACTCAGTAAGTGACTCTCCTTTGTCATAATCTAATGTGTTTATTTTACCTTGTTTCTATTAACTCATCCTATACATTAGTCCAGTGCCTTTTATCTTTTTTGAATGCCAAAGCAGCAATAGTGGATCTTTTGTGTTTCGTGTTTATACTGTTGGGACTTGGGGTATAAATCTCTTTGGTAGAGCTTCTTTGGCAAAGAATTAAGGAAGGAAAGCTGAAGCCCTCTGGAGTACAAGCAGGTTTTGTCCTTGGCTTCAGTTCTGGAACCCACAGTTTTGGTACCTGATCAGTTATTAACTTTAGGCAGAAGCCTTTGTGGATAACGTGACAGACAGACCATGTTCTTCCTGGCATAGCTGTACACTCTTTGCTGTTTCAGCACCCCTCCATCAGAATCCAGAGGGTTCTTACACATGTGTGTACATGGAGATTGGAGCTCATTCGAGTTAAATGATGATGTTACTATTATAATAATCAAATTAAAAGACAAATGAAGGCAAAAGCTATTTTGTAATGGGAGTTGAGATGGCAAAAGAAATTTTCAAAGAATACTGCTCTATTATTTCTACATTTTAGCAATAATACGCAAACCCATATAGTGTTATGCATGGGTATTCAAGCTAATTAAAATGTAAAGAGCAATCCTCATGTTGTGCATTATGTAAGCCACAAATGACAATCAGAGGTGCCAGGAAAGCCATTTCTGTCCCTTTTGCACACACTAAAGCATATAATGAGAAAAAAATCCAAAAGATTGAACTGATGTATCTGTTTCAAATTGCTTTACTAATATATGATTTATTGGGGAGTTGAGTAGCCTTTCATATCTTGAGAAGAACTTACAATGGGAGAAATTAATTTATTTACTATTTTTGTCTGTATGTGTGGGGAAAATAGTTGCATGTTACCAAAGATATGCCAATTTTAATTCAAAATACTGGAGTAAAAATATTAAAAACTAAGTTGTATATACCATCATGCATACTTTTGATGAAATGACTTTTGCCCTGTGGTTCTTTAAATCCTGGAAAACATTTTTCTAAAGTAATTTACATGTCTTTCTAATATAAGATGAATTGTCATATTAAAAACAGTAAAAACGAGAAAAACACCTTGCCAGTACCTTCCAGCTTTAAATTTAGATACTTTTCAAGAACATGAATATGCACTGTTTTCTACACCACCTACTGGGAGCACCTGCTCTGTGTGGTGGCACCTTGCTATTCCAGGCGCTGAGAGTGTGATAGTAAGCCAAACTGTTCCTTTCCTCATGGAATTTTAACATATAGGAAGAAGCAGCAGGTCAAAAAAATATGTATATTGCAACAAGCTGTGCTATCTGAGGGCTGTTTTGGAAAGACCCAGAAATAAGCAAGTACAAAGTGTTGAGAAGAAAATACAGCAGAATTTTTCTACAGGAAAACACCTAAAAACCTAGACAGTTCCATAGGACGTGGAAAATTAGGCAGAGACGGAGCAGGCATGTTACACAGAATAATTTATTTTGGAGTTCTGAAGCTGCAGTGCCCAAAAGAAATATAATGTGAGCCACATGTGAGCCACAGTCGTTGTATTTTTCAAAAGTAGAAATGAAACTAGCGAGGTGATCATAAAAATATGTTTTATTTAGCCCGGTACATCCGGACTGTTATTATTTCAACATACAATTAACATGAAAGATTATTAGTGGGTATTTTACCCTTTTTATGTATGTTCTCAAAATAGGTATTCTTACAACACATCTCAACACTTACACTTAATTCTTACTGGAAATAATTTGTCTATGTTCAGACTTTGTAAAACTAGCCGTTGCAAGTTATATTCACTTGCTCATGGGGTTTCGAACATTTCAAGTTTTCCAATGACCGGATGAAGTATCAGTTTTGAAATTTAAATTTAAGTTAAGGAAAATTAAATAAGACTTAAAATTCAGTTTCTCCTTCACACCAGTTCACACATTCTCACCAGTGACACTCTTGATCACTCTAACTGGACAGCTGAAGTCTGGAGGGCAACCTGCACAGGCTGCTGCCATGCTTTGGCGAGGTGCCTGTTTGACACTGGGCAGACAATAGTGTTTTCTGAGTTAGATTAAATGAAGCAGCTGAGACCTACAGAGGTTGAGTGATAGGCTCTGTGTCCCCCAGATAATAAAAAGTGATGAGGGTAAACCCAGGCCTCTTGCCAACTAATCAAATCTTAGAATCGTGTTTCAGAAAATACATTTCCAAAAATTTGGATCACAGAGGATTTTCTGAAAATGTTTCCAAATCTACTTAATTATTGAGTTTGGGGAGAGAGAGAGAGAGAGAGAGAGAGAGAGAGAGAGAGCAAGAGAGCGAGAGAGAGAGAGAGAGAGAGAGACAGGAAGAGTTCAGATCGCAAGGGGTGCCTCCATTTATTATGAAAAGCTTGGAAATGCAGTAATCATAGAGTAAAGAAATAATGTGCTTTACTTGGCCTCATTTGCCTACAGAGCATTATGATGGCCCTGGAAAGTATCTAACTCAAGAGTCTGGGTGAATTTTCTTTTTCAAAAATAAAAGTCTGCAGAAATACTCAAGAGGGTGTGACAGTTGTTCAGGCTCAGGGACAGAGCAGAGGCAAATGACCCTAGGCAGGGTGTTGGGGTTCTGCAGCTGCCTTCAAGAAGGGTGGTTGGACTGTGGCTTGTTGGCCTATTGGGGAGCAGGGAGGACCTGATATTTCGCCCATGCTTGGTTACAGAGCTTTAAGAGCTGGAGGAAGCCACGTTTGAGTTGGGAATCTTTTCTGGGGAAGGATATGATTAGACTAATGAAATAATGTAATTAGAAGGCTTGTGGCAGGAGGCTGAGGCAGGAGAATTGCCTGAACCCAGGAGGCGGAGGTTGCGGTGAGCTGAGATCACGGCATTGCACTCCAGCCTGGGTAACAAAAGCGAAACTCCGTCACAAAACAAAACAAAAAGGCTTGTCTTTCCTATAGTGAAAAAGTTGAAGTTGATTCTATTCAACTTATTAAGTATTGCTCAGCTTATACTTTTTCTGGAGGAAGAGGAAAAGAACAACTGAATAAGTACAATATTATTGGATAAAAATAAATTTTTTGGTTTAACTTTTTTTCAGTTTGATTAAAACATTAACTTTTCATCATAATTGAAATGAAAACAATTAGTGGCAAGACACTCCATTTTAAACAAGTTTGACTTGTTTGAAATGAACTACCTTATATAAAGCCAATCAGTTTTTTTAAAAAGGACTGTAGGTTTACAGGGTCTTATTTATTTATTTAGCTTTGGGAATTTTGCAATGAGAAAGAAAACATCACCGATTCACTGATAGATACATTTCCTACAAACAAACCCAAGACAAATGACAATTACCACTGGGGTCATGTAGTCACTGTCCCCTCCGGGGTAGTGCCCATATGAACTCCCATAGGAAGCCATATGATGATCCCCTTCAGAGGGACCAACCTGCTATTGAATCACATTTTTTTCAAACTACCGTTTTCCAAACTTCACTGACACACTTAAGTTCAGCTTCCTAAGATAGTGTTTTGATAAGGCAGATGGCAATGAGTTTTGAAGAGACTCTGATACAGACTACAGAAAAGCAGTATGATTGTCGGCGTTATGAAGCCCTTGGCTCGTTGAAGTTGAGTGTTTCATTTGGGAGCAGGGTTACGCACCTGCAAAATGTCCAAGTCATCTTGACCACTGATGTGTTCACGTCTACTCTATTCATCCCTGAAGGACCATCTATGAGAATACAAGGAATTTTAACGAACATTGGACACACTTTGGGAGGCTGACATGAGTAATTTTTGCTAGTAACCATAATCTTCGTAAGTGTTGTCAGCCTAAATAACAAATAGAGGCTCTCTAAAAGAAAAAAATGAGACTTATTTGGCAACAGGTCACTGCGGTGGGAATACACGTTTCACAGTATACTGCACGTTCAGGGAGGTAAAGGAAGATGAGAGATTGTACAGGAAAAGAGAAGCGTGCTACATAATTGTTTTGCAATTATTATCCTGGGTTACACGTATCAATAATAAGGGTGGTGCCAGTCCAAGATGGCACAGGCAGTGGCTGGGCTGATGTCCTCAAAGAAGAACTTTTTGTGTAAGGTTGTGGTGGCTTACGTGCAAGATTGTGGTTGTTTTTGCACTGTCTTTGATGATAATTTTGCTATCAGGCATGCAAACGTGAGAACCCTCTCTTTCATAGCCTTCTCTGGCTCTATTTGTCTTTTTTTATTTTTTATTTTTTAATTTAACATAAGTAACTCTATTTTGGTTCTGACAACTTTCACAGCCTCCTCAGTATGCTCCTTTATCCTCCCCCATTAAACAAGCACACGTTTCTTCAACCTTTTAAATGAGTATTTTGATTTCTTCCATGAGCTAAAAATAACTGAGTGGCATGCACTTAAAATAAATGGTTGTCTCTTTAGTATAATTAAAGAGATCAGTGTCATCCAAAATCCTCATTTATTTCAAGGAAACCTAGACAAAATCATCTACTTAAGTAAGGTAGAGCCTATAAATTGAATTAATTTGCTAATATGGTTTTAGAATAATAAAAATTCTAAATTTTAAATTGACAGGAAAATCATCCTTGATAATGCTTACCAAAGTAAGACTGTGTTACTGAGGAACTTTTACAATTACGAACACTTGAATTTTTAGTAGAAATATGCCTAACTGTAATTATGGCCTATATGTATTGAGATAAATGTGCATTTTTGCCACATAGGACTTGCTTCTCTTCTGTCTGAACTGTATGTAGTATGGTGTTGATGAATTTTCCATTCTGCCCCAGCCTGACTCCTCAGATGAGGCCAGGAGCCAGAATAGCAGGCCAGCTGCTGGATTCGCCTTCAGCCCATGTGGCTATGTTTCAGAGAGGCATCCCCAGAGGTTGGGCAGAAGACACCAGGTTTTGTGAGCCAGAGTGTGCCTTATAAACATACAGAGATAAAATGATGCTATCTCTGTTATTACACTGTGTGTTCTTAATGCTATTTTTAAAAATGTTGCATTTATGAGAGACAGAGAGTAAGAAAGCCTTCATGAAAAAGAAATCTGAAACAAGACACTGTCTTCTATGTCATTTTGAGCATGCAAATTCTCAATGTATTTCGTTTTATCTAGAAGCACAGAATTTCACTTGACGACAGACTGACATAAGCACTTCATAGCTTAGAAAATCAGGACACTTTGGAATCCTTATTGAAACAAATATAATCTTGTGTTTTATGAGACAATAGGTAAAATTATGCTTTATACACAAAATAGACACGAATACAATAACACATCCTTTAACCAAACTCTTCAAAGAACAAAGTGTTCCACATAAATGAATTTTCATAATAATGAAAAGTTTTCTCTTTAAAACAAAATAATCTGAGAACAAAATGTTTCAATTCATTTCTTTATTTTTGTTAGATATCAATTTACAAGCACTTCTCAGGTACTTAAGCAGAAATGCTCAACATTTTAAAACTTTACCTTGATGAGTTAGGAATACTTATAGAAAATTATAATGCTTTTAGTACTGTGTATCTTAAAGTTGGATGCACATGAGAACAAACTTGGAGCCTGTCAAAAATACATATTCTTGGGATCCATCAGAAACTCTTATTCGGTAGAGCTGGGTGAGTTTCAAAACTCTCATGTGTAACAAGCTTTCTACCTGATTATCTTCCAGATGGTCATCAGAGTCACACGCGGTGGCTCACGCCTGTAATCCCAGCACTTTGGGAGGCCGAGGCGGGTGGATCACGAGGTCAAGAGATCGAGACCATCCTGGTCAACATGGTGAAACCCCGTCTCTACTAAAAATACAAAAAAGTAGCTGGGCATGGTGGCGCGTGCCTGTAATCCCAGCTACTCAGGAGGCTGAGGCAGGAGAATTGCCTGAACCCAGGAGGTGGAGGTTGTCGTGAGCCGAGATCGCGCCATTGCACTCCAGCCTGGGTAACAAGAGCGAAACTCCGTCTCAAAAAAAAAAAACCTTGACTTTGCGAATGTCATTTCAAGAATGACCATAATCATAACAACCCGACCTCTCATTGTTAGGCACTGCTCTCCATCCCTCCATACATTAGTTTATTCAACGCTTCACAGCAGTAGGCACTCCTCTCGCCCCCAGCTTTCTGACTTGGAACTTGGAGCCAGAATGATTTCAGTGTGTCATCTGGGTCACCTGGTCACTATGTAGTGAATTGGACTGAGTTCATATGCAGCCTGCCTAATTCCATGGTTTAATCATACTGTGACACTGGACAACTTCGATGTGCAGAGATAAACGTTTCTCAATGTTTTTGTAAATTTGCTGCTTCTGTTCTCTGTGTGAGATTCTCTGAGTGTCCGTTAAGGGTCACATTGTCTAACGGGAGTGTGTGCTATCAGTCAGGCACGATGGATTCACCTGAGGTTGAGGGGTTAGAAAGAACTCCTGCTGCTAGGAAACTCACTCACCCTCCTTTCACTTCAGCAGCTATTGATCCTAATCAATTATGCATCAGGAAACCCAATCACCCTCTGCGAAAGAAGTGGCTCCATAACATAAGCAACTAGGCTTTCAGTAGCATTTAAGAATTATTCCATTTAATGAGTCATTTTTCTAAACGTGATATTAATATGAGCTCATTGTGGAAAATCTGGAAAAACTGGAAAGTCTCATAGAAAATGTAATATGCAAACCGGTCAGAGAGAATACTGTTGACATCAAAATCTCTTTAAAATAGTTTCTCTATATAGGTAAACATAAACATGCAAATACAGCTTTGTGTGTTTATACATAAATATGTGAGCATTATTTACACATTTAATGGTATAATCTATATTACATTGTTTTACACAACTGGGGTCTTACTGTAACTAACACTGTATTATTCATTCTCTACTTAGTATTATTCTGTGGACATTTTCCTAGGATATGAAAAATTTTTGAAAATGTTTTTCATTAAAATTGCTGGCACAATTTTTAATCATGGCCATATTTTAAATTTGCATAAATTGGAACCTACTTTTGAATTTATCTTGTCTTCTTTTTCTTTAGCGATTATAAATTGTTAAATGGTGCTGGGAGAAATATCTTTGTGTATAAATTTATGTCCACAGTTTGAATTATATTTTAGAATTGAGCTCTGGAAAGGAAGCTACTTTGTTAAAGAGGACAACTTCCCTTAAGGAAGTAAATAATTATTTCTTACACGACATTTCAGAACCGCTATATGACTTCTATGTCTATCACCAGTATGTGAGAGAGCTGTCTTATTCACACTGAATATTCTCATAAAATTAAGTATTTGCTTATTTAAATAATACGTCTTCTGTAGTTCTTTGATTAATTCTGTAGTTGGTATTTTCTTCCTTTATATTACTTAATAGTTTTTTTTTTTGCATGACTTGTCTATACTTGTTGTTCTTTCTTGTCTTTTTAAAATCTACAATAGCTTTTTATTTGTAAGTGTTAACCATGTTTTTAACAAACTTTCTAAGGGATTTTTTTCTAGGATTGAGAGAAGCAGCTTCAGGCTATTGACTTTATGATAGCATTTCTGGGTGTTCAGAAGTATTCTGACTTACTTCTGGGTTCTTGATTTTGTTAGGAAGTTGATGCTAGTAAAAACGCGACTTTCATAAATGCATGCTACGTTTTTTTGTTTAGATAATTAATGCAGATTGGATTGATGCTTTGTTAAAACAGTTGTCTATTTAAGAAAGCAACTATTTCAAGGATATAAAATAAATTGGGTTTTTAACTTCTTTTTATTTCAATTGTGTATTTCAGCATCTGTCTATTATGTGCCAAAAACAGAATCCTAATTTTTGATATGGAACATCAAGTTCAGAGAGGCATGGCCAGAGTATCTTCAAGCATCCATCTACAATGCTTTTATTTTTTTTTTAAATTACGTCAATTTCTTATTCTCAAAATAGTAATACCTATTACATGACTTCACATTTTCTGACAGCAGAAATATATGTTTTAATAGTACGATTGTGCAGACTCAGTGACTCTCGCCTCTAATCCCAGTACTTTGGGAGGCTGAGGTGGGTGGATCATTTGAGGTCAGGAGTTCAAGACCAGTCTGACCAACATGGTTAAACCCCATCTCTACTAAAAGTACAAAAATCAGCTGGGTGGTAGGGATGTGTGCCTGTAATCCCGGCTCCTTGGGAGACTGAGGCAGGAGAGTCACTTGAGTCTGGGAGGCAGAGGTTTCAGTGACCAGAGAATGTGCCACTGTACTCTAGTCTGGGCAACAAAGAGAAACCCTGTTTCAATATATATATGCTTTAATATTTTATACAGCATCTTACAGAATTATTTTGAAATAAGTATAGAAGAAATATTCCCAGATTCAAACTTACAGTGGATGAGTGTGTGGTTTAGACTGACTTTCAGAGAATTAAAATAATTAGGATGAGTGTGTGGTTTAGACTAACTTTCAGAGAATTAAAATAATACACCATGAACCCCACAGTTAACTTTGTAGTTAAAAATGCATTTTTTATTCAGAAAATGATTATTTTATTTAGAGAAGTAGCTGACTAATCAAATTCCAAAGAATCTAATGAAATTCTCACTGATTCCAATTTTACAAATGTATCTGAAAACCTTATATGACTGGTTCTTTTACTTAAAAAAAGTAAAATTGCAAAATAAAAAAAACTTTTTTTAATGTGAGATAAGATCAAGGTTATTTTATTTTATCTGTTGATGGAAACTTTTTGCTCTATTGCCTAGGCTGGAGTGCAATGGTATGATCATGGCTCACTGCAGTCTTGAACTCCTAGGCTGAAGCAATTCTCCCACCTCAGCCTCCCAAGTAGTGGAGACCATAGACAGGAGCTACTGTGCCTGGTTATTTTTAAAGTATTTAAATTAGAGACAGAAAAAAAAAAAACAAGCAAATGAAACAACTTTATATGAAGTGAATTAATTCTTGATCTTACAAACCACATGCAACATAATGAAAAATGCAGAGATTTTAATAAGTCCACTTCTGGCACTCACTGTCCTAAGTCAATAAACCTGGGGTCCAAATAAGTAACCACGAGGCCTGAGCACCTGGTTAATTTCCTCAAGGTAGCATGTGGCTGTCCATCTTCTGAAATCATACCTCCTTTACTCAAACCTCTTCTGTTAGCTAAGTCCAATTCTTTGTCAAATCTTTGTCAAGTCCTCACCAATTTATGGCTTTTACAGGATTCTGTGAGTAGCTGGGAGCATCCTGTCAGCCGCCCTTTCTTCTCCCAAACTACAGAGGCAGAGAATGGCGTTGCAGCCTCCAAATGCAAAATGCGAAACCCTTGCGCAGTGACAGGGCTGCTCCCCATGTATATTCATTACTCACAGTCAATTAGAGACCCAGAGAAGGCGGAACAGCAGCCCTTACCTTGTCAATCTCAGAAGAAAATGACGTGTGAAGGTTCCATCATGTTTCATTAGGTCGATTCAGTCAAGGGCAGGCCCATTTTTCCTTTCCTACCTGGCCCTCCCTCTGATAGCAGGCCTGTCATCACCAGCTGCCACTATTCCAAGGAAGAAACTTTTGGTGGAAAAGCGTGTGTAGAAAGACTCAAGATAACAATATCTGTTAGCTTGCAAATTTAAAAATGTTCTTCCCCCAGCAGAGCTGTGTACAAACCCCAAATGTGTGTACCGGACAAGGCGATATTGTCCTCAGTCTGCACTGCTGGTGCTCACACAGCATGGCACAGGCTTGGCACATGTCGGGGTTTTGGCATTTCACTCTAGACATGTGGCGTTTGTAGCAACTCATGTGGCTTCAGCTTTTCCTGTCCCACCCCTTCGTGTCGTGGGTATCGGGCTGTGCCGCCATCTTCCTCACCTGTATTGGATAGATGAAGCCGGCGGGGAGGAGTTATTTGTGAGCAGCCCCCTCAATCAGTGCTGTGCTGTCAGCAAAATCCCAGAGTTAACTGGGGTAGGAGGCAGGAGAAAGGGGCGCTGAAGGGAGAGCTTTTGGGGCAGGCAGAACACAGGAGGAGTCAGTTCTAGTATTCAGTACTACAGTAGGAAGATTATGGGTAACAATAACTTAGGGTAGAGTTTCAAAATTTCTAGAAGAGAAGAATTGGAATGTCTCCAACACAAAGAAATGGTAAGTGTTTGAGGTAAGGGGTATACCAGGTACCCTGAATTGATGATTACACATTGCATACATGTATCAAAATGCATGATCCAATAAAGCTGTTTTTTTTTTTTTTTTTTTGTACAAATAAGGAAGAAAACAGGAGGAAAAGAAGAAAAAAAGAAAGGCGAGAGGAGAGAAAAACCTGCCATTTATCTGAGGGTGGATGTGGGGGAGAGGACGAAAGCAAAGCGCATGTCAGGGCGGGCTGCTTGTTTGAAAATCTGACAAAATGGGTATCTGCACTCTCTGCTTCTTTCTCACTCCCCTCGGTGGCCTCTTGGGCCATGTCACTCCCAGCAAATGCTTTTGCAGCTACAGAAAACAATCTCTTATACCTGCTTTTTTTTTTTTTTTTAACTTGGCTTACCTTTCTGTCAACTGGTCTATTTTTTTGAAAATCAATTAACTAATCAACTAATCACTCAGCAATGATGTTTTGCTTTCTGTTTTCCTGTAGTGTGCTCCTGCCCTGATCCTGTATGGTAGTAACTCCCGGCTGCAGGAATGGGCCATAGCCTCTCCACCTCCCTAGGAGGAGCTGTTGGGGGAAGGGGGTGCTGTCTGGAGTTGGGGGATATATATTGATGTCAAGGCTGTGCATAGCCCATTGTTTCAATTAGTTTTTAGTCATGATGTCGAATTTATTTTGATATATTAAACAACATTTACAAATGCATGAGATTTTTACATTTGTAAAAAGGGGACAGGGGTTTAAAATAAACGAAGGGTACTGAAGTATGGAATTGGAGCAAGCCAACCAAAAAGTACAGGGAACAAAAACCTGGAGTGACTCTGATGAAACCGGGAACTTTACCCACAATGAATGTAACTGCTTCATTGTTTTCTGTGCACAGTTATGCCCAAGAATCAAGACTGGTTATTCAACTTCATTAAATAGCATTCCACTTCCTAGTGTTGATAATGTACTGAGCACTACTAAGCATGGAAAATCTTAGTGTCATGACTGTATTAATTCTACTTTTTTCCTCTACGTTGCACACTATTCTTATGATAATCTTTACAGAATTTTAAAATTGTGTCAGATTGTCTTCTTTATGTTAAAATTCAAAACGTGTATTATTGAAGAAAAATAATAATTAAAAATACATTTAGAATTCAAGATCTAAAAATATTTTTTTAAACTACTCTCAGTAATTTAACGGATTTGGTAAGGCAGAGTTGCCTTTGTTGAATTCTTAGGTTTTGCAATGTGAAGACAAGATTCGTTAACCTCCGCGTGAAAATAGAAGCATGCGTTACGTCATCAGTTCCAGTCTGCTCCCTGCTGAAGGTCAGCTCCACCTGTATGCTGCCCCAGCTCCTCTCCAGAACACCCATCATACACCAAGACTTTGATGAATGTACTTTTAAAAAGAGAAGTGCATGCTTGGCTGGAGGGAAGAGTGTGACAGTGGCTGGGCAGCCAGAACTGGAGCCAAGACAGGCCAGGGTGACAAAGGGCAGCTGACATGCACTGGGAATAAACAAAGTAGCCTTCCTCAGAGGCGCCATCTGCCGCACAGCTGCAGGTGCGAAATGCGCATGCGTGACTCCCAGGCTGCCCTCTCGCAATCTTGGCAGGTGAGGGAGGCCAGCCCTGGTCTGTTTTCACTGGGCTGATAAAGACATACCTGAGACTGGGAATAAAAAGAGGTTTAATTGGATTTACAGTTCCACATGGCTGTGGAGGCCTCAGAATCATGTCAGGAGGCAAAAGGCAATTCTTACAAGGCATCGGCAAGAGAAAATGAGGAAGATGCAAAAGTGGAAGCCCCTGATAAACCCATCAGATCTCATGAGACTTATTCACTACCACGAGAATAGTATGGGGGTATCCGCCCCCATGATTCTAGTTATTTCCTACTGGGTCCCTCCCACAACACGTGGGAATTATGGGAGTACAGTTCCAGATGAAATTGGGTGGGAACACAGCCAAACCACATCAGCCAGTGTTGAGGCAGAGAGCACACAGAGGCCGCCCTGACCTGTGCTCTGATTCTGTGGGTGGTTTTGCATCACAGTGACATCCTGTTTTGTTTGTATGCAAAAGAACAGAGAGGAAAGGGGCTCCTTAGTATACAGGTTTGTCGTTCAATTGCTTGTTAAAATGTAATAGGTCAAATCACCTTTTCCAAGACTGCAATGAGATTCAAATGAAAGTCAAATAAATCCAGCTCTATTGAGGTCGATTATATACTTGGTTACTGGGAGTAATGAAAAGATGACAGAGATATTGATTCTGCCTTCAAGAAGCTTACAGTTTAGTGGCAGAGGTAAGACCTAAATGCATAAAAATCTTAATGAAAATAACACTAAATGCTTAGTGACATTTTTAAAGTATATTTAGACAGTTCTGATTTAGGAACATCTAACAGAGTTCCTTTGTGCATAAACCCTTCCTCTTACTGTAGAAACAATGACCTGCCTCAGAAACTAGGAGAGCCCAAGGTGCTCCATGGAGGCCCCCCAAACCCTTTGGATAAAATCCTGGGGTTCTGGAAGAAGCTTTTGGAGTCACTTAGGGAAGGAAATTTCGGCTTCTATTGGGGATAGTGTGTTTCTGGTATTTCAAGTTGAAACTCAGAGAACATGTTCGTATAGAAACAACATAAAAATAGGTGGCTATGTCAATAACGGTTGACAGTGTTAGGTTGCAATTGAATCATAATTTGTGCTAAATAGATATTTGCAAGAGCCGAACAACGGTTTTGATACCAATTTTGTTTAAAAATGTGTTCAAAATACCATATACCTGGCTTCTTTACAAATACGCTTTTGAGAAGTCAGCCAGTGCGTGAGCCACGGCTGACCACAGGGAGATGTCATAGGGAGTCCTTGATTAGTTGCCAAATTAATAGCACCGGTGTAAGTTGTTGTTATAGCTCAGGGGCAAAAATATCTCTCCTACACCTAGGACGGTCAGGAAGAACCAGGCTCTGAGATCTGGGGGCTGAAGGATTTCAAGGTACCAGACCTCTCTGCTCCTTGATGGTTAGAACAGGTAGAGTGCTTCTAGACATCCAGACCCAAGAGGAAAAAAGGATTTGCAAGAATTGTAGCAAGTCGAAGAGAGGGGTTTCCCTTTCAGGCAGGGTACTTTTCATTCCACTTGACTTTTTCCTTTAAAAATGCATCCAGTCAAAGGAGAGCAAAATTCAAATAGCAATGATTAAGGACCGATGTCTCATTTAGGAGGTGCAGGAACCACAAAAGAAACTTTGTATTGAAAATTAATATAGGTTTTCCATAAGCCAGCTGATAAATATATTTCCTAACCCTGATTATATTAAATATTAATTAACTAGAATAATTATTAGCTTAAATTCTTTGAGCCAGGTCCTCTTTGCTTTGTAAATTACCAACAGGTTATGAATCATAGATTCAGGGACTGCGTCACTTCTGTTCAGCATCTTTCCTGGATGCCTAGGTGTCTAAGAGTTAACAGGGGACCCTTCTGTCCGCCCACCATGGAATGATCCTTGTCCAGCACAGAACAGACACCCTCAGTTTCTAATCTAGGGGTGTCTTCCTCCCCAGGAACCCTGAATCCTCTGTAAGGAAAGGCAGCTTTACTCATCTCATCTATTAAGAAGACAAGAGAGCACTTTCTGGAAGATCCCAGCAGCCTTGTACTTCACTCTCACATCACAGCACTCTGTCGGAAGGATTTTCTCTGAAAACGTGCTTCTTATCTTGTTTTACTTTGAAACCTCTTCAAAGGAGAGCTCTGGCCCAGGCAGGTGGTGTAGATGTGAGATGAGTCTTGTTTCATGGCACGGAGTTCTGAGTTGTGAGGAGAGTGCGGGCTTGGTGTGGTGGGGCACGACTGGATTCCAAGATAACAACTTTGAGACTTTGTGGGCACGGTCTGTTCTTTAAGAAAAACTACAGCCTGGTCAGTGTTACCACTTTGAGTCTCTTTTGGATTTTTCTTGTTTTAAAGATGAGGTTTCACCATGTTGATCAGGCTGGTCTTGAACTCCCGACCTCAGGTGATCCACTGGCCTTGGCCTCCAAAGTGCTTGGATTACAGGCGTGAGCCACCACACCCGGCCTCTCCTGGATTGTTAAGGTGTAATTCTTCATCAGCAGCTTTGGGGCAATTTTTTTTCTTCAACCGGGGCAGGCTCTTTGAAATTTGTAACTGTGTTTTGATTTTAAAACTTTATTTCTGGTGGCTCACACCTGTAATCCCAGCACCTTGGGAGGCTGAGATGGGTGGATCACCTGAGGTCAGGAGTTCGAAACCAGCCTGACCAACATGGAGAAACCCCCGTCTCTACTAAAAATACAAAATTAGCCAGGGTGTGGTGGCACATGCCTGTAATCCTAGCTAACTCAGGAGGCTGAGGCAGGAGAATCATTTGAACCCAGGAGGTGGAGGTTTTGGTGAGCTGAGATCACACCATTGTACTCCAGCCTGGGCAAGAGGAGCAAAACTTCGTCTAAAAAAATAAAAACAAAAACCGTTTATCTCAAAAGCTGTATCTATGGTGTCCACGCACATAGTTTTGTGAAAAGCTATTTTATTATTGTGTGTCAGTATCAGTAAATAGTGTGTTATCATGGGAATGGTAACTCTCACATGTTTTGCTAAAAGTTAAAGTTTATGTCTATTGGAAGTAAATCTGGAAAGGAATATTTTAGAGGATAAAATCCTAACATATTTTCAGCATTGACCTATTTAGCTGTATTGTATAGCATAGCAAGGGACAGTGAGAAAAAGTAGGTTGATTGGCTATCTGTGATATATAGCATTTGCACGTTATATCACAAATAAATTATCACTACTCTGCTACATCTTGGAAATGCAGTTTCTTTAGTAAATATGGAATGCTACTTCTAGGTCAAATCTATTCATAAAAAAAAAAAAAACAAAAACAATAATCAGGACTCTTTTTCAGCTCTTACTACAGAAAAGTTTTTCTGGGCTGGGCACGGTGGCTCACACCTGTAATCCCAGCACTTTGGGAGGCCAAGGCAGGTGGATCACGAGGTCAAGAGATAGAGACCATCCTGGTCAACATGGTGAAACCCCATCTCTACTAAAAATACAAAATTAGCCGGGGCATGGTGGCACATGCCCGTAATCCCAGCTACTCAGGAGGCTGAGGCAGGAGAATTGCCTGAGCCCAGGAGGTGGAGGTTGTGGTGAGCCGAGATCGCACCATTGCACTCCAGCCTGGGTAACAAGAGTGAAACTCCATCTCAAAAAAAAAAAAAAAGGAAAGAAAAAGTTTTTATGCAAGAAAAGTATTTCTAGAAGATGGCCAACTATATTTCTATTAGCAGCTAACATTAGAAAAGAAATGCAAATGTGATTGCGTCTTGTTACTTGGAAACTGGAAGTACACACATTCAGGCAGGGAAAATGAATTTGACGAAAGGATTCATTTTAGTGACTACCCTCCCCCTGCTTGGCCTGGTGCATATACTCATGTGTCAGATTTAGTCTTATTTTGAGTTGAAGGATCTGCTGAAAAGTGTGTGCAGCTGATGCCCAGTTGGGAAAAGCTCAGGGCACTGGGATAGTGTTTCTTACAGTGTGGTCCATCAAGTTGACAGAGGAAGATGGCTCGGGCCAGGCAGTGGCTCTAATTGGCTCAGCCTTCTCTGGTGTCATAGCTGGGAGTCCTCTAAGATAGATAGATGTGATTGTTTACACTTTCTTCTCATTAAAAATAATGACAAGGGAACCTTGGGCTCTTCTGGACATGGTGATTAGTAAAGCCACAAAGTCTAATTCTCACTGCAATTTGACAATGTTTTGAGTTTGGCTTAGAGAATTTGGCAACACCTCCGTAAACGGGACCAATTGGAAGCAAGGCAATACTAAATTGGTCGACACAAAACCTCACAGCAACCTTACACCAGGAAGTCTCTTGCTTGAGTAGAATGTGGAAGTGCTGCTTTTTGCCGCTTTTGCAGTATTAAAATGAAGCAAGACAAGCAGGCGGACACATCTCAGAGTTCTGGGTCAGGTGTGCCACCATCATATAGGCAGCAAAAACCTGTCACAGTAAACCTGTGGATTGGACAAGAACTAATCCAGAAAGGAATTAGTAGGCCTGATGTGTTTTTACAAGGTGTTTCAAATTGATTGGTTAATCCTCACGGCATCTGGATTGAGTCACTACAGAGAGAAGCCCCACAGGGGCTGCCCCTAAACTGAGATTAGAACGCAGCCAGAGCAATTAGTCCACTAAAGCAAAGAAAGCAGAGAGGAAATTTCTTGTTGTACTTGGTTGATAGATTTCAAGTGATGTTTCATTTGGGAGAGAATAAATTTTGAGTATTTTGAACCCAATAAAGGTACAACTTTAAGACTACATTTTGAATAAGATAAGCAGAGTGGCTCCTGAGTCTTTATTTCATGATGCGCTTCACGTGGAAACATTCCCCACTTATTTATATTTATCTGGCTTCTGACATCTTTAAGGATGAACTCAAATGATAACTCCTTCATGAAGTCTTTTCTGCCTGTAAAAGTAGTTATGACTTCCCGCTAAGCGTTTTAGTTCTCATCTTTACAGCAACTCTGTGAACACTTTAAAGATGAAAGGAGCTGAGATTTAGAAAACTAAATTGCGAGTGAATGTCAGAGTTAGAATTCAAACTCGTGAATGCTCTAAGCCCAAGCACATGTCTTGTGAAAAAACAGTTTCTTCCTACCCTATAGGTAATCAATCTACCCTTTGCTTTCGTCCGATCATTATTTAAATATGTTTATATTACTCTTGCAATTTGTTAATGTTGCAGTTCTGGGAAAGCAGAAACTAAAGATATTTCTAATGAAAACCTCCCAGTAGCTGGCACAATATACAAAACATAACTTCACTATATATATATTTTAAGAAGTAGAAAGGGGTCTTAGCTGCTGGGACCAACACTTATTCTTACCAATATTGATACGGCCCACGTGTGGCAGGAAATGTTTTATGCTCAGTCCTGTTCTGAACATTCTCAATATGATTTTCATAAGCGCTCCACTCTAGATCTGAGAATAATTCTAGAGAAGGTGCAACACTTTGTATGGAGAGACAAGCACAGAAAAGAGTTTATTAAGTAAATAAATGATTGAATGCAAAGATAATCCTTACGTGGAGAGACTATACTTTCTTACAACAGAGAACAATGTTTTCTGTCTTTGGCCAGTCAAGTTGCATCTATGAGAGTGTAGCCTCTACCCCTTGTAGAGAAATTTCTGGCTAAATATGCTTTAATAGCAATACTAATCTCCACTGCAGAGGAAATACAACTTGGGGAAACTGGTGAAATGGCAGCACTCTGCTAAGATTTCTATTATTCTCAAGAATGTGTTGATGATCATCTTCCTTATCTTTAAATCGTTACCATGTTTACCTCCAAGTGAATTTCCTTTCTCCATGGAGATGCTATTTTGGTAGCTATCCTCTTTTCCTGTACAAATGTCAAAATCTGCTTAGTAAGGAAACATCAATGAAGTGCTTCACTTGAAAACTACAGATGATCTTGAAGAACGTAGTTAATCATACAACCAAAGTCAACATAAAGCTGAATCTCCCAGAGTGGAGGTAAAAGCTGTTATGAATCATCTGGCATTCACTGTGTGGGGCAGAGGGAGAGATAAGCAGGGAAGAATGGCTGCATTATGATGCTTGCTGTATGAAGTAGAGAGGAAAGCACTCCATGTCTGGCGGTACAACATAGTTTTGCAGCACGGGGAGTTCAATTTTGTTTCACTAGCATCTAGGATACATTTGCAAAATGCAGTAAAGAATGAAATATGCCCAGATATTCCACGGCTCCATTATCCTTCATATATCCTATATCATGCATGGACAAAAGAATGATGGAGTTGGTTTACCAGTTAGATTCCTAAAATTCATAAACTCATAGAATGTCAAGAGTTGGAAAACATTTTAGAAATTCTTTAGGTCAGGTTATTCTTGAGGGGGATTATCAAATCTTGCCTTTTGCATAAGAATACCATAAGATCCTTGGGTTGTGACATAATTCTGATACAAGGTAAACTAAATGGCATTGGTTCAGACTGATGGACTCCCTTCCTTCCTTCCTTCTTTCCTTTCTTCCTTTCTTCCTTCCTTCCTTCCTTCCTTCCTTCCTTCCTTCCTTCCTTCCTTCCTTCCTTCCTTCCTTCTTTCCTTCCTTCCTTCCTCATTCATCCAACGAACAAGTGTTGAATGACCCCTGTGTGTCAGTTTCTGTACCACTGGTTTCCAGGGAGGTAACGAGGAAGAAGTCAAAGGCTGCGCCCTTGCAGAATGCAGGGGCTATAGAACTGGAATCACAAACATAAACATTTAATTCTGCTACACATAACACTTGTTAAAAAGTGAGTGTTTATAAAATGCTATAGAAATGCAGAGGAGGAGATCGTTTCTGTGGTTGGCACAGTTATGGAAAATCTTTCAGAAGTGGCATTGAAGTGGGCACTTTGAAGACGAATGGATGCTCATCATTTGGAGAGAAAAGAGAAAAAGAGAATGGTATTCTAGACAAGAGGAAGAAGCAAAAACGCATGAGTTAACAAAACAGTTAATAACCGCTGGAAGGCAGGTGGGAAGGCAGAGGTGCTATTTGCTGTTTAACTTGAGGCCTTGTCAGTCATGCCTGCTGTAGTTGGGTCAGTGTGTATGAACACTGCATACCCGTTTCTTCTTTCAGTCTCGAGAAGGAAGCAGTACTTATTTCTAGAATCGTGAGGTATGTTATGTAAACATCCATGGCAGCCTTCGCAAGAAACCTTATCTTCTGTGATTTAGGTAAACAGGAACCAAATCCGGACACATGATCAAAAACAAAAACAGCTGGCAATAATCACACTCTACAAATCCACAGCATTTTTGACATTTAAAAAAGATGAAAAAATGGAAAGTGCTGCCTTTTTAAAATAGGTACTCTTGACATTGAAGTATGTTACATTACCTATCTTTTCTTTAGAATCCAATTTGAAATCATACGTGTAGTTTATGTTTGCACTTCAATTTTCACAAACCTACTGTAAGAGCCCCATTATTCCTTTTGACATTGAGTTTAAGTTGACGGTAAAATCACAAAATAGGGGGAAAACATTACTTAGCCAAATGCAGACAGCCTGGTATAAAGCTGAAGGAGTTTTAACTGTTCAATCTTAAGAGAGCTGTAAAAAACACGATGGCTTTAAGGACAAGTAGCAAATTTAAAAGCAGAAGAATAAAGCCCCCTAACATTTTTTAAATACATGCTAGTACACTTGGGAACCATTTCCATCTTATTTTTGTGTTTGCATTTTCTTTTTGAAAATATACTTGGCAAAATGCCTGCAGAATAATACCTAGGAAGAATAATTAAAGCCATTTCTGTCAGCTGTTTCTTAATGTAACTAAGCCATCCATTTCTATTAGACTCAATCCTCTTGCTCCAGGACTTTTGCAAAGGTCAAGGCTCTGCTCAATAGTACTTGCTGTTTAAATAAAGCCACAAGTTTATATCTATATTGTTTGTTTCTCCCAACTCTCAAAAGCCTCAATGATTCTCAACTTCATGTAGCACTGGATCTTCCAATTTATCAGCTAGAATTAAAACTTTACATTTATTTGTAAGATGATTACCTGTCTTCACCAACAATTGCATGTGCCAATTTGTTTTCCTTCTTTTAAATGCCATTTTAGAGAAGCACTGTAAAAGTGGCCAAAGAGGTCAGGTGCAGTGGCTCAAGCCTGTAATCCCAGCACTTTGGGAGACCGAGGCTGGCAGGTCACCTGAGGTCAGGAGTTCAAGACCAGCCTGGCCATCATGGTGAAACCCTGTTTTTACTAAAATTACAAAAATTAGCCAGGTGTGGTGGTGAGTGCCTGTAATCCCAGCTACCCGGGAGCCTGAGGTAGGAGAATTGCTTGAACCTGGGAGGCGGAGCTTACAGTGAGCAGAGATTGTGCCATTGAACTCCACCCTGTGCAACAAGAGCAAAACTCTGTCCCCGCCAAAAAAAGTGGTCAAAGAAATAGGATGGCCTGTGGGAGTAAAAATTTAAGAGGCGTGTTGGTATTGCACTACCCACACACACACAACCCATTCAAAGACTATGTATGAGTTGTGTGTGTGTGTGGGTAGTGCAATATGTCATACAAAGACATAGTTGTCATACAAAGACTAGTGGAATATGTCATACAAAGACATAGTTGTCATACAAGGACATAGTGCAATATGTCATACAAAGACATAGTTGTCATACAAGGACATAGTGGAATATGTCATACAAAGATATAGTTGTCATACAAGGACATAGTGGAATATGTCATAGAAAGACATAGTTGTCATACAAGGACATAGTGGAATATGTCATACAAAGACATAGTTGTCATACAAGGACACAGTGGAATATGTCATACAAAGACATAGTTGTCATACAAGGACATAGTGCAATATGTCATACAAAGACATAGTTGTCATACAAAGACATAGTGGAATATGTCATACAAAGACATAGTTGTCATACAAGGACATAGTGCAATATGTCATACAAAGACATAGTTGTCATACAAGGACATAGTGGAATATGTCATACAAAGACATAGTTGTCATACAAGGACATAGTGGAATATGTCATACAAAGACATAGTTGTCATACAAGGACATAGTGCAATATGTCATACAAAGACATAGTTGTCATACAAGGACATAGTGGAATATGTCATACAAAGACATAGTTGTCATACAAGGACATAGTGGAATATGTCATACAAAGACATAGTTGTCACGCATGAAGAATTACCTTGGTCTTCAGTTTGCTTTCTTCAAATAGAGCCTTCACATCAGAAAGTGTAATGTTTTATCTTACACTGGTTTTATTGCTTATCCTTTAGTCTCTCTTTTTAATTTTCTTGTGAAAACAACTCTACATAACTTCACATCCATTCCTAAGGTATGACCACCATCCACTTCCTAAACCCATGGAATGCAATGTACTTGTAGCTTTCTTCAGTGTTGTGTTTAATAAATGCTTATTAACTCACTAAAGAAAGAAAAAGGAGCCTCTGATCTTTATATGAATTTTCAATCTCTCCAATGTTTTAATAAAAACAGAGCATTTCTCTCAGTCCATTTGTTTACATTCTATGGTTCCTAAGGGCTGATGCCTTCTTGTTTAACTTTAACAAGTAGCAAATACTAGGCACAGCCAGAATATAAATTATTTTACTGTTGTTAGTGAACAGTACTCACTGTGCTTAATCGAAGCTTACAGTTGTTCTTAGGTAGCTCTAAGTGGACTTTAAGCAAGTATTTATAACCACTTACAATAAACTAGGAAATATTCTTTGAGAAAAAGACTTTCTTTCCCACAAATATATCTTCATTTGCTCTTTGGGTTTTTTAAAGAAATACGACCATTTCAGTTCTGATAATGGTAATTTTCAATCAGGTCATACTTTGAAAACAGGTATTTTTTAAAAGGAGGATTTGCCAAACCAGAGAAATCAGTACCTCCCCTTGGAAATCTCATTTTGGAAAGGTTTGATGTTTAAAAAATATTTATGATGTCACAATTTAAAAGAGTTGATGCCAAAGTATGCATTTAAGCAAACGAGGATGAAACTATTAAAAATGAAACAGTCCTACAAGTAGACATGAACAGTAACATATTGGAAAGACTATTCCAAAACAGAGCACCAATGAACTGCGACTATTCCAAAACAGAGCACCAATGAACTGCGACTGATGCTTCTCTGAAACTCTGTTACTATCCTTTAGAAAAAGAGGAACTCTTACCTGGGAAAGCAGGGGCATGTGGCAGGATGGTTTCCTGTGCAGTCCTCTGCTATTAGCATTTTGTCCACATGATGCTTTCTAAACTATTTATTATTCATCCTAATTCCTTTATTTTGTCTTTACAGCTGTTTGATTTTATTTTTCTCATTGCCCTTTTGGCATTATCTTTCCAAATGTATTATCGTTCATTCATCTAAAATGATTTTCACTGTCTTAGTTTGGCTTGAGAAGACACTTCATGCTGAAGATAAACACAAGGAAACTTTGAGTTATCATAGATGAGTTTCTCACATTATTCTCGAATGCACCTATTCTCTAGCTTTTCCTACCATTATTATTTCTAATTATTTTCTCTAGGATCCATTTTGTTTGTTTGTTTTTTGTTTTTGGGATGGTGTTTTGCTCTTGTTGCCCAGGCTGGAGTGCAATGGCAGGATCCCGGCTTACTCTAACCTCCGCCTTCCGGATTCAAGCCATTTTCCTGCCTCAGCCTCCCAAGTAGTTGGGATTACAGGCACGTGCCACCACACCCAGCTAATTTTTTGTATTTTTACAAAGAAAACACAACTTTTAGTAAAGACGAGGTTTCACCGTGTTAGCCAGGATGGTCTCAATCTCCTGACCTCTTGATCTGCCCGCCTCGGCCTCCCAAAATTCTGGGATTACAGGCGTGAGCCATCGCACCCTAGGATCCATTTTTTTTTTTTTTTTTTTTGAGACGGAGTTTCGATTTTGTTACCCAGGCTGGAGTGCAATGGCGTGATCTCGGCTCACCGCAACCTCCGCCTCCTGGGTTCAGGCAATTCTCCTGCCTCCGCCTCCTGAGTAGCTGGGATTACAGGCACTCGCCACCATGCCCAGCTAATTTTTTGTATTTTTAGTAGAGACGGGGTTTCACCATGTTGACCAGGATGGTTTCGATCTCTTGACCTCGTGATCCACCCGCAGGATCCATTTTTTAAAAGTTGATCCATGGGTAAGCAGTTCCATGACTCTTTTGGCACAAGCTTTGCATAGAATTCTTATTTAATTTCTCTAATGTCACCTACCAATGTGTATGATGCTAGAATCCCATTAAGAAAGATTGAAGAATTGAGAAAGAAAATTGTTCATCAAATTAGCTTGACTTTCCTGGAACACACCAAGCAGCTCAGATGTACCAGACAGAAACTCATGAGTAGAAAAATTTCAGGCACCATATATGCCTTTCTTACAGTGGAATTAAACCTGAAGAGATGTTTATCTGGGTGCATTTTTGCTAACATTATCTCAAGCATGGGTCCTGGGTCTTGGTCAATAGGTCTCTGAAACCTTTCACTAGATTTCATGTCACCATGAACATACACAGGAGACTAATTTGATTAACTATTGGTGTCCTGGTGTCTTGGGGTGGAAGGGCAATTTTGACCCCTGAAAATCACATGACTACTTATTTGTATCTATTAAAGCATATAAATGATTATAAAATATGGCTAGCAAAAGTGACATTTGGTGGTGGGAAACTCACATAACCTGGGGGAAAGAAAGTAAAGATAGGTACTATATAAGGGACTATGCCCCTTTCTCTGGTGAATTCACTGATGTGATAACCTACCTGTAAGTAGCTATGGCCAACCAATATTAGAAAGGTGTGGGGCTGCCCCGGACTGCTGAAACTAAGCTCCCAGGCCAGAGTTGCTGTAAATTGGTTTCTTTGTTTAATTTTGTTTGGAAAAGTTGTACTAAAATTGGACTAATGGAAGCATTCCTACTTATTAATTGCTCCCAATCTGAATATACTTTAGTTTTAATTCCTTATTCTAGCATTTAACAGATAAATGAACAATAAGAATTTCACTTTGCAATTTTTAAACTTTCACAATCAAGAAAAATATATGTATAATGTTAAATAATTATAAATAAAAGAATACTTGAAATATGACCAAGTTCACATTATAACTTAAAAAAATCACAGTAAAATCCTGGATGTGTACACACACAATACGGGAAACATAAGACTTGTAAAGAGACTTGGACTCCCATACAGTAGTAGTGGGAGATTTCAACATCAATATTAGATAGATCAATGAGACAGAAAATTAACAAGGATATCCAGGACTTGAACTCAGATCCGGAACAAGTAAACTTAATAAACATTTATAGAACTCTCCACTTTAAACACACAAGATATGCACTCTTATCAGTACCGCATCACACCTACTCACAGGTTTAAATGAAATATTGGTTGGCCATTATTAAGCACAATTGATGGTGTAAGGGAGGTTTTCAATACCCATTTTTAGACTGCATTCTAGCCTGGGCAATTAAGCAACACTCCCGTTCTCTCTCCCTCCTCCTCTTCCTTTTTTTCCCTCTTCTTCATTTCTCTCTTTCTTTCTTTCTTTCTTTCTTTCTTTCTTTCTTTCTTTCTTTCTTTCTTTCTTTCTTTCTTTCCTTCTTTTCTTTCTTCTTTCTTTCTTTTTTTTTTTTTAAAAAAGAAAAAAGAGATGAAAGGGTAAGAGAGATCTTCCGTATCATCTTTCCCAGAAACTCCTAGCTAACTATTCTTGCCCTCATTGGCAGGGATTCAGTGAAAAGCACACCTCAGATCAATTTGGAAAGAAAAATGAGATAATTGGCTTAGTATACTACATTTGTCCTTTGAGCTAGGTAAACTAGAATGGACTTTTAGCAAGAAAAAACAAAAATAGAGGTCTTTGGTTAGGGCACTAGTAATGTTTTACATAAGACTATACTTTCTCGTGTTCTGAGGTTTTTGTTTTTGTTTTTGAGGAAAAAAAAATCTGATTGTAATGGAAGTAGTTTACTTATATAACATATTTCCATGACAGTTCCATGTAAACATGCAAGTCATACCTGTGTCTAAATTATTCATTGATAGAGCATCATTCATGCTCCCCCAGATTAATGGGAGCACATTCTCAATGCTCCAACTCAATGACCAAAACATAATTTTAACAAGGTAGGACAATGTAGAAATTAGACAATTTGCAGCTGTCAAAATCTTCCTTGCCTTATTCAAGGGACCTAGAACGTTTATAGGCAAACCTTTAATTTTAAGAAAGGTTGAAGAAGTTCTTTTTGTAGTTTTGGGTATTTGAACTTTTTGTTTACTTTTTATTTTTAATTCTGGGGTACATGAGCAGGACGTACAGGCTTGTTACATGGGTAAATGTGTGCCATGGTGGTTTGCTGCACCTATAAACCCATTACCTAGGTATTAAGCCCAGCATCAAACATCGTCAAAAGCAGTTGCAACCAAAGCAAAAATTGAAAATTGAGATCTATTTGAATGTTGAATTTTAAAATAGAGTCTCTCCCCAGGACAGCAAATATTTCTTAAGCAATTTTGTCATGTAAGGAAAACAAATTTTTCTTTAATTAGCATATCCCATAAAGTCAACAAAAAGTCACTGCATAAGAGCATTAGATTATTTAAGGCCAAGGTGTCAAAAAATTAAAAATAAACTGGTGAGGGAAAAAACCAAAAAGGTAATTAATACGGTAAATAAAACATTTCCCTGGTAAAAGTAGCTAGTGAACAGGCAGACAGCAATCTCATACTTCCCCCAAGTATGATTAATGTAACTCTCAAAGAACATGTATTAAGCACCTCTTAAGAGGACACTTTTCTAAGTATGAGCGGCTAAAGGTGTGTGCCTGTGCCTCTTGGTGCTGGCTGTCCATCTGGTTGTCTCTGTTTGGGAGATGTTGATGTTGATGCCCCTTTCTTGGTGCCCTCCTCATCCATCAGTAGAGGCTGCCCTGGGGTTCATGGATGCCTGGGGACTTGGTTTCCCTCCCTGCTTACCTAAGTCCGGGTGTACACGGTAGAATTAAGCCATTTACTCTGATGAGATTGCATTGTTCTAGTGTAAAGTGGAAGGGTAATGAAAAGGATAGACTTTTTTTACTCCAAATTCTATCCCTTGTAGTATAAAGAGTAAGAGATGAAAAGCAAAAGGTAGGTTTTGTAAGTTTTTGCTTTTTTTCTACTCCTGAAGCATATTTAAGCCCTTTGGTCTTGGGAATTCCAAAATATCTACAGCCCTGGAGTTTAGTAGGAAGTCACTCGTTCATGCCTCTTTGAAATATTTTCAAAAATCTAAAGGAATTTGCAGCTTTTAATTGAGGGTAAGCAGGGTTACAGTAAAAAAAATATATGTATATATCATGTGACAGTTAAAAATAAATAATTTACTAATTATTATTTTTTACTTATTAATTCACCAAAAGCAAGTTTGAGGCATAACAATGTTAAAACATGCCTAAAGTGGAGTAATTAAAATACAAAGAGAACCAAGTTACATTAAAAAGAAGAAATGAGTTGTGTCTTAATAATGCTTAGGCACAAATTTAGCTTTAAGGCTCTGGAAATATGTTTAAAAAAAAAGGATTAGATTGGATTAGATTAGATTTGGTCCTTGGTGTCAGATGAAAAGAAAAAAGGACAAGGCAGAGTGGTGAAACTATTTTTAATTGACTTAATTCTACAAAGTATGTTTCATATATCTAACAAAAATATATTTTGCTGGGTCTTTTCAACTATGGTTTTGCAGAATTTCTGGCTTAAATCAAATGCTATTATTATTCATCATCAGAGCATCATATTTGTCTCCTTCTAAGTGGTTATCATAATAGTAATGTGTGTGTCATTATTACCTGTGTTTTGAACTAAGTTCTATGAGAGTAGAGACCAAATCTACTTTTGTTCAATGTTATATTTCAGGTGCAGAGCTGGCATAGGGAAGCACTTGGTAAAAATTTATTGAATGAGTTAATTCTTCTAATAAATACCTTGTATACCATCCCCTCAAATCTCAGGACTTTACATTAAATTTCAACCTGTGTTATAAATTTTATATAAAAAAAGTAAAAATAATGTAATCTAATTTCTAGGTTTTTTGATGACACAATTATTAAGTAATATGGCTTGGAAAATCTAGAGGAATATGTGAGCCAAATTCCCCTTAGATTGTCCCTTCAAATATTGGATGTTAAGTTCTGGCAAGAGCTGGCCCACAAGAATTTGCAGTTAAATATTCTAAAAACAAAATGCATACACTGCTTACTCATTAAAGAAAACTGTACACCAACATTAAGTAAAATAGTGTACATTCTTCTGTAAAAATTCAGAGGTTTGGGTTCTGCTATGGCCTACGTGGAGAGCTGCTTCCCTTTTCTTCAAAGACAGTGGTGTGAAGAGATGAGAGGGGACCTGGGGGCCAGCCAAGCTTGAGTTGATGTTCTGTCACTTGATATCACTGTGACACTGGGCAAGTATTCTTTGCTTAAGCTGCAAGTTGATGCATTGTGACGTGTGGCAATGACACCTGCTACTTCTCAGAATTGTGGAGGTTAAGTAACAATGAATGAAAAATGTCCAACACATAGTAGGGTAATACATAGATATATATTTTTAATGGGTGCCTTTTTCAGGCCATCTGCCCAATGGAAGTGAATAATGCCATTTAGCTCCACCAAAAGTACACCTAATTCCCTGGAAGAATTCTGTAACCAAGATGACTTTTGGGGTCAATAATAGGTTAGTGATAGTTTTCCAGAAGTTTACATAAAATGCCTAGATCTCAATCACTAGTCACGGAATTAAGAGTAAGTAAATAAGTCAATAAATTTGGATTTGAAAACAATTTTGGTTAAGTTGTAGCTGAAATAAAACCCTAAGGCAAATTGACATTGGAGTTTATTTGAGCTTTTACATTGTTTTTCCCCACCTATGGGCTTATCTTCTGAAATCTGAGTTTTTAACTATTCTTGAATATTAGTGAATTTCTAGTTATAATTAATTTTTTTCAAGCCAAAATGTGTTCCATCTCTTTCTTGACATTGTACAGCACATTTAAAAACAGGCTTTCTATGTGCTTGGACTTAGGTAACATGAAATAAGGCTTAAGTATTTAATGGAAAGGGATATATTGATTATTATCACAGCATATTTTCTGGCAAATTTTTGCATTACTGGATGCTAACAGGCATTCAATGAACTTAGTAAACATCATCATTTAGAAACAATCTTTATTTTATTATAGCCGAGGTGTCTCTAACTTGCATAATTGCTTTATTTATGAAAACTGGAATATTCACAATTTCCTCTGTAAGAAATCTATGTTTCATTGGAAGATAAACAATTCTCTTTTTGTTCTGGAGACAGATTTAGATTTTAACAACCTATACTCTCCCATCTGCTCCAACTATAAATTGCACATACAATTTATCATCATGACACGATGTTGCCAGGTCAGAATCACTGGGCAGGAACAGCATATCTAGAGTCCACTCTCTTCTGAAAAAGTCATCGAGTCCTTTGTCACTGAGAGCAGGTCATTTTATTAGTTTGGAGAGCTACCATGTGATACAAAAAGAAGGGGCATGTACTCCCAATAGATCTCAGAAGCAGTGTGACTATTTTCGAGATATGGCTAAACATATAAAATAATTCAATTACACTGACTATCAATTCCTAAATCATTAAGCAGTTATCCTAAATGTCTAAAGGGAGCACAAACAAATGACATTTCCAAGCTTAGGATAGACAATATTTTGTATAAAAGGTATCTGAAAGCAAAACGGGCATTTGTCTATTTCAAAATGTTTGAAAATAAACATGGATTGATGAAAATAAAAGTTTGGGTTCTAGACACTGACTCTACAACCCCCCACCCCCCCCACACACAAATGATAGATGACAAGTAGGCCTCTCTTCAAGTCTGTGACTTTGTACCTTTAAGAAGAACAGGCAGGAGTCAGTGCTGGAAAACATCAAGTGTTTAGAGATTCGCCTGGGATCCTGCTGTGCTTCACAGCTGTGATTGTTAACATTTGCTTACTAATTCTGATAAAATATGAGATGCATTAAGTCACTAATGTTTTTTTAAAAATATCTTTTGTTTAAATCTTCTAGAAGATGGTGAATTCAAATGCAGAAACAGAAAATTTGAATGGCAAGAGAAAATAATGGAGGGATATCCTGTGTATTTATTGTACCTCCACTGTGTTACAGGTTACTGGGGCTGTGACTTTGGGTGGTCCTAGGCCTAGAGCTGAATCCACCAAAAAAAAACAAAAAACAAAAAACACTTCACAGGGAAAGTGGTCTCCACACTTAGCAACTTGGCACTAGCTTAATAAGGTCACTGAAGATCTGTAAACAAACCCAGAAGGAATTCGTGGGTAAAAAGAGGGTGATCAGCATAGAAGGAGAGGGCCAGGGGAGCAAAGATCATTCATGTCCCACCTACCCCAGGTTAAAGCATAACCTCAGCTTTGGAGGAACAAGGTTATTATCATCCAATGGGTTCATCTTGCTCACTGTCCAGAAAAGCCAATTTACTGAGACGGCATTATTGCAACAGAAAAAAATTAATAAACACAGAGCCATTTAAATGGAAGATCAAAGTTTTATTATTACTCAGATAAGTCTGAAAATTCAGAGTCTAGAGTTTTTTAAGGGTAGTTTGGTGGGCAGGGAGGTAGGGAATGGGGAGTGCTGATTGGCTGGGACAGAGATAAAGGCATAAGGAATCAAAGCTGTCTTCTTGCACTGTCAGTCCCTGGGTGGGAGCCACAAACAAGATGAGCCAGTTTATCCATCTGAGTGGCATCAGTTGGTCCATCAGAAAGCAGGGTCTAAAAAATACCTTGAACATTAATCTTAGGTTTCACAATAGTAATTTTATCCACAGGAGCAATTGGGGAGGTTAAAAATATTATGGCCTCTGGCTGTGTGACTTGACTTCTGAGCCATAATTTCTAATTTTATGATTAATTTCTTAATCTAATTATAATTAATTTAATTTAGTTCTGCAAAAGTCTAATTCTCAAGGAAAGAGGGGGTTTGTTTTAGGAAGGGACTATTATCATCATTGCTTCAAAGTTAAACTATAACTTTCAGGGCCTACACCCATGAAAGAACAAAGGCAGCTTGAAGGTTAGAAGTAAGATGGAGTCATCCAGGTCCGATTTGTTTCATCATCATGATTTTCGAAAGGCAGTTTTGTGGCCCTCCAATTTCCAGAGAGTTGTGACATTCACTGGGCACTGCCAAAGCTTAAATCAAACACCATCTTTCAAACGTTTATACACTCCTATTTAGATAAAATGTATCGAATAAGCTATTGAGAAATAATTTGACTTCTTAAGTGCCATTAAAAGGGAGACAGCGATGTCTTAGATAAGGGGATAGGATCTTGTGGGTACTAGGAAGACATGGCTCACTTATAGATGATCACTGTTTCTAGGTTTTGTGGAACAATTCACTATCAATCTTGCAAGTGTGCATCTGCTATTATAAGTATAATCACTTCTGGGCATCCTATATATTTTTATTGTTTAATCAGTTTCTTTCTTTCCTTTTTTTTTTTTTTTTAAGACGGAGTCTTGCTCTGTTGCCAGGCTGGAATGCAGTGGCTTGATCTCGGCTCACTGCAACCTCTACCTCCCGGGTCCTAGTGTTAATCAGTTTCTGAGAATGAGATGGTGGAACCTGTCCACTCAACCTTATTGTTGCCCCTGAGAGACTCTACCTGCACCCAGGCAGCTCCAGACACTAACAGAACCAAACTAGACATCTGACCACACTCACTACGGCCAAATGTGTGTATAGCTTGCAGAGTGAGTCTCCCTGATTTGTGAAAGAGCCTCATGGTCTCCTCTGGCCAATGATGCCTTCTCTTGCTCTCTTTCGAATGCGAGCTGGAGCCATAGAATAAAAGGTGGTGCAGTGCAGCAGCCAGCACTCCAGACACTGCAGCTGGCATGGGTTTGAATCAAAGCTCTGCCTTAGCCCCTCTCTGCCACGGTTTCCTCATCCAACTGTGCCTGTCTTGTGGGTTTGTGAGAGGATTAACTGAGGGAGTACAAGAAAAATAGTTGAAACAGGGCCAGGTGTACCATAGGAGTGTTGCCCTTGGGGGCTGGCATGGGTCTTGCACACCCTAGAAAAGATTCACAGAGGAGGAAGTTAAGACCCAGAGAAACGGCATGATTTGTTTCGGTCATGCTGGCCTTGTGAAGACAGAAACCCAGGGCCTCCAGTTACTGTCCTAGGTTCTCTCTATTCTTGCTACTTGTTTTTAAGTTTTAAATGTACGTTATTATTAATACAAAGAACAGAAACTGATTTTTAATGGGGATTTTTTGTTGTTGTAGGAAATATATATATTAGCAAGATTGCATTTACTTTAAAAAATAAGTCACTTTATATCTTTTATTTTTAAACTACAGGTTTATGTTGTGTCATGAAAGTTGCTCTCAATTTTTTATGATCAGATGTAGAATCTGTGTTTATTGAATGCTATATGATACAAGAAACATTATACATGGTATACCTGAGCTGTCCTAGTAGAGATATTATAGAAGAAAGCTTTCTTTTTTTTTTTTTTTTTTTTTGAGACGGAGTTTCGCTTTTGTTACCCAGGCTGGAGTGCAATGGCGTGATCTCGGCTAACCGCAACCTCCGCCTCCTGGGTTCAAGCAATTCTCCTGCCTCAGCCTCCCGAGTAACTGGGACTACAGGTGTGCGCCACCACGCCCAGCTAATTTTTGTATTTTTAGTAGAGACGGGGTTTCACCATGTTGACCAGGATGGTCTCCATCTCTTGACCTCGTGATCCACCTGCCTCGGCCTCCCAAAGTGCTGGGATTACAGGCGTGAGCCACTGTGCCCAGCCTTAGAAGAAAGCTTTCTTATGCTCGTAGATCTAAACAGTGACATCCGATTAATAAATGTTACTCATACCGTATGATTTGAAAAGATGGGAAGGCAGAAATATTAAAGAAATCACATTCTAAAAGAAGATACTTTTGTTCTTTAGAGTTCAGCATTATACATTTATTTTTTCATCATAAAAGTAAGGGAAAATGTTCAAACTAAAAGAAATAGCATATTCTACTATGATGAGTAAAATGTCTCTTTAACGAGTTTGAGAATAAGAAGTTTAAAATAAGGGGTTCATACTGACTCTGACCCTCCAATGACTTTTTTCTAGGCTGTTTTTAGTTAACAAGTTAGAATACCTTCACTTCAATATTTGTATGATGCTTTTATCGCATCCATAAAATCTTATTTTATATTTCTCTGTTGTATCAAAATGAGTAAAACACTTTCAGGTTATCTCTTATGAATAACTATTTCATAGTACCATGCTTTCTTTTGAATGTCTTTACTCTGTCTTTCTGCAGAATGGCAAAAATGTAGGCTTACTATGTTCCTCCCAGGCTACTGGAAGTTAGCATGAAAAAAATATTCACATGCATTTTCTATAGATAAGTATATCTGCCTTCCTGCACCCACTCAGGATAAAAAAGAAATTATAATAAATCTACCCATTTCTAACAACCTCTTTATACAGTTCTGCTGAATTATAGTTTTTCTTTCCACCAAGGAGAAAAACCAACTGAATAAGTGAAGTTAGTTCTACGGACATGAACAAGCATTTCCCACAGGATGTGTTTGTGAGAGTTTGTACCCAGAACTCAGACGGGTGGGAAATTGGAAATTAGATTTATGAGAAATTGATGCTGATTCTTAACTTCTCTCATTTTACAGCCCATTGTTTTCAGAAGAGTATGTGTTTCTCGTGGGCGAAGGAGAGAATCCAGAGTGAGAAGCTGAAGAAAGTGGGAAGTCCTGGATTGGCGTGGTTGCAAAACATTTGATAAGATGCAGGAACTCATCAGCTGTGGCTGAGGCTGAGTGGTTTCCATTGTGACACAGAGGGACACAGTAAGAGCTTTAAAAAGCGAAGGGGGACGCAACCAGGTGAATGTTCAGGACATTGGAGCTGCAAAACAAACAAACAAACAAACAAGCAAACAAACAAACAAACAAAAAACTAACAGCTGAGTCTACGTCAAACTGCTTCAAACCTCCCCTCCTTTTTTTGGTGGTTTCTAGGTGCAAGTGGGAAGGACCATAACAATATTGTGTTTCTCTAACCCAACAAAGGCAATTCAACACTCTGGTGCATTCACCCTGTGAACAAGCTTTATTTTATTCCAGGGGAAACAAACTGAAATTTCAGTGTAGGCAAGAGGACTGTTTCTGTGGCAGAAACATTGAGAATATCCCTAGCAGAATGTAACTCTTAATCAGGGTTGTTTATTCATGCTGGGAGCACTGCAGGTCACGCTGCTCACTTGGTGCCATTTGGTCTGCCCTGAGCCTTCCTGGACAGGAAGTCCTTAAGATTAAAGATTATATTTTTATGGTCTCATGCCTGCCTACTCCAAGCTATTAACTGAAGAGAAATGTAACTAGGAGTCAATTTGTAGAAAGGATATTAACGGTCTTTTGTGTGTCACGATGAAAAATAGGAAGGAATCAGGTGGAGTGATGGAGGGAAGAAACCAGCTTGGTTATTGTTTGGAGTATTGGAAATAAGAGTATTTCTGTGTGGAAGTGGAATTGTCATTCAAAATCAGTATTGCATATGTAATTAAAAGAAAATCGATAAAGAACTTAGGATAGGCCAAATAAAGGATTTCATCTTACTTTCTGTGGCTGCCCTTTTCAAAGCACTCTTTCTCCAAAGCAATATCTTGGCAAAGGGAAACAAGTAAATATTTGAAAATAAACGTAAGACTGCGTGTGTGTGCAAGAGAGAGAGGCTGGTTTTTGTGTGTGTGTGTGTTTATTTTTTTTTCAGTTGCCCTTGATGCTGTGACTTATTCTACATTTGTTTAAATGAAATGCATTTTGAAAATCTAGTTTCTCCATACTGGCCTGGTGAGTGACTTGTGGGTCTGCATTTCATAAACACGCCCCTTGGGTTTATATTTTTGCATTAACTATTTGTCAAGGTAAGGTAATAAGGTGCTATGTATGATTAAATTGCATTAAAAAATTCCTTTAGCTTTGCAGTATGAATCAATGTTAATAACAGAAAATTCATACTTATTTCCTATGCATGTTGCTTCTATGATAGTTTTAAGACCAATAACTTTGAATACATATAAGTTTTCAGAGATGAGTGAAAGTTTTGGAACTTTGGATGTGTCTGTGCATGTGTGCACACTGGAATCTTCACTTCAACATGGAAATAAAACTGCTTGAACACTGTCCATGAGGAACCTTTTACATTTTTGATTCCTTCTAATCCTCTGTTAAACTTCAATGAGTCGCAAGTTGAGTCACAGAAATATTAACATAATCCTTCATATAGGAAATAATTTCATTAATTTAATAAACAATTGCTGTTATCGATAAAGCAACTGCTTATTAATACGTAACAGTAATTATGTACATTAATCTAATATCCATCTGAAAATAGAGAATGAAAACTTTGGCATTAATAAAATAGATCATTTCTATAAGGAATATCATAACTGCCTAATGTTTTGATTTAGAAAAATGGAATTAGTTAAATTTTAAAAATAATATTTGATTTAAAAGCAGATATAAATTCTTTTTAGAAAATCTGAAGAAAAATGCAAAGAAGAAACTAACAGTGATCTGTGGTCTCATCATCTGGTAATAACTACTGTGAACATTTGGGTTTGGCTAATTTCAGCTCCTCTTCTATGTGCACATAGAGCTTTAAGTAGCCCTGCAGAAACCTGCCAGTGCCAGGAGCTTTCAAAACGGGATTGTGTTCCGTCATTTCTTTTTACATACTATAATGAGAATACTTTCTAATTTCATTGTTCTTCCACAATGTACATTATGGTATACTTTATCAGCTTTTATTGTTGGCCATTTAGTTTAACAATTTTTTTCATAGCAGATACTTAAAATGGGAAGTTATCCTCACGCTCAGCGCTGTGGGCTCCTGACAATGTACCTGTTTCAGGGGGCAGTTGGATATTGAAGACAATACGTTATGAGACCTTTTTTGGAATAAACTCCTTTTGTCTTTCCCCACTTTATTTGTACCTAGAGATCCACAGTCTAGATTTTTCCATTTAAAATTTTCTCACTGTTCTATTAACTAACATCAAACTTCTAAATTTATTTTGGAGTTTATGCTTTGGAAAAAAAAAACCAGTTGTCGTAGATACTGTTATTTGGCTCACATGGGCTTTTTAGAACCTGGATATTATTTTCACTCATTTATAGGCGCATCACGTCAATACTAAATATTATAATAGATTATCCTTGCACAGGTTTGCTCAGGCACAATGAATGCAGCTTCCTTCTAATTTGTAAAGGCCAATTTTGCACTTAATTGACAGGGCTAAGAAAGTTTTATTTCCTGTTATTTTTCCCATTTTTCTCCTTATATTGTGGGTTTTGTTTTTTTTTTAAACAAAAGGTGGCTATTTCATCCCAGAGTCTGAGAGGTCAGGCTGGTTGGGGACGGAGGCTATGATCCTGTGAACATTCCTGGAAGGTTTGCTGTGCCTCTGCCTGGACTGTGCTCTCCAGGGAAATTTGCTGGTGTTCAGATCACTCCAGGCTGGATGAATCTTTGTCCTACTACTTTCAAGCAAAGGAAAGTTGCCCAGGGTTAATGTACACAACCAGTGAAAGGTAAAACAGATTCCACGGGAAGCAAGAAATTCTGGAGGTTTTTTGAGTCTCATTCATGAAAGTTTTTCTACTGTCCTCTGCATCACAACTTAGACCAGCGTGGCTGCAGTGGCAGTGTGATCGTTTTCCATGTGTATACTTGATTGTTTTATCACCCTTTGCTTTGAGAAAGAGAAAATGAGCTGTCACTACTTTTAGTTGCTTCCCCACGTTACTTTTGCTTCAGAGCTAAACTCATTAATGAACAAGTTACAGAGCATGGGGGAAAAACAAAGTACCTGGCCTGGTTTAGACTCTGCCAAGTCTTCCATATGTGAAATCTGTGAGTGCGCTGGGTGGATTCTCACAGGTATCAGTCTGAGCCTGCACGTAGCTGCCAGAAGACAGTGAATCTACACCCAAGATCTGAGATTGCTGCCAGTGCCGCTAAAAAATAGAAAAAAAAGAAGCCCAGTGATAAAAGACGTGTGAAATTTTGTTCACCTGAATGTAATAAATTAAACAAAGTCAACCAGAGTGATCACAGAGTGAAAAAACAACAAACAAGAAGCTACCCAAACTGATTAAAATCTTAACACTCTCCCCGTCCCCACCCTCAGCCCCAGCAGCTTTGATTGACACTTCATAGTTAAGCTAGTCCATTTGTTTTTAAGGCCAAAGTTCCCACAGCATAAAAATAACACAATAGCCCCTGTTTGGCAGCTTGTGGACAAGTGCAAGGAGCTTGGAGAAGCGCTGATGGTTCTATTTAAGAAGCAGCTGTTTGTGTCTTCACTTCTGACCCACGGCTGCACTTTGGGCTGGCTGTGCTCAAAGCTCTTTCACCCTCCCGCCTCCAAGCGGCTTGCTATTCATGGCATAGATGCCAGGCGTGTGTTGTTTTCAGCTACTTCCAGAAGCAGATGCGGCAATTACCTTCAGAAGCAAGCGTGAGATGAACTTTGAGTTGTGGCCGGCTTTTTGGATGGTGGTCTTTCCAGGGGGACGTTTATTGCTGGTAATCCTTTTAGATCTTCAGTACCAATTGATTGGTCTTCACTTCAAGCTATTGGCAACACAGATGGTGCTGGGTTTGGAAAGCCACAGACAGGTCCTGCCTGTGTTTATCCAGTTTTAACTTTTGTGCGAAGCGAGTGAACTATGAATGCTAGTAAAAGAAAGAAAGAATATTTTGACCAGATGTTATCTGTTCATTGTGAAAACTAATTAGGACACCTACACAGACTCAGAGAAAAGCTAATGTTAAGTGATTAGATGTATCTATACACTCATATATATGTATATAGTATAACCATGAAAGAAAAGTTTTAAAAATCAGATTTGTAGTCCATTACTCACCTATTGATATAGGACTTACATTACCAGTAGGGAGAGTTTGAAATGATTTATTTTGACAAATGAAAAATGTGCATTCTGGAACTCACCCTGTGGAGAAGGAAAAGAAAGAAAGAAAAAAGAAAGGAAGGAAGGAAGGAAAGAAAGGAAAGAAAAAGAAAAGGAAAGAAAGAAGAAAAGAGAAAGAGAGAAAAAGAAAGAAAGAAAAAGAAAGAGAAAGAAAGAAAACAGAAAAACGTGCTCGTTTTGTCATCCTAACTTGGTCTTGGGGCAGTGGTTTTGGAACTTTGTACATAAAGTCTCACAGGACAGGTTTGTGAGAGACATGGATTCTCTCCAACACGAGGAACTTGTGTCAGGCCTAGGACCTCCAGGACTGGTCAGGGGCCTGTGATGCAGGGCTGAGGACCACACTTGGAGAGAGAAGCCCTGCAGGGGCTCAGCTGCGAGAGGGGGCAGGGTAAAAGTGGGGAGGGGGTGAGGATGGGTGGGGAAGGGAGGAGTTTTTAGCCAGTGGCTTCCTCACTGAGTCTTTGAGGCATCCGCCCTTCCTGCTGCCCAGACCTACTGTCTTCCGAACTCCTGGCCCTTCCCCAGTCAGCTCTTCTCACCTGGGACGCAGTGGAGAGCCGCTCTTGTCTCCCCGACCTTATATCTGCATCCCTCCTTCTGTTGGACGATGCTCCTTAGGATTTGTGTCCACCAAACACTTCAGGCCTTTGGAACGTTTCTTTTTTGTCGGTCATTCTTTGAGCTTTGAGGGCAGCGACTCTTCCTGTCCTTTCTGGCATGCCCGAAGCCTCCCCTGGTCCCTGGCAATAGCAGGTGCTGCATAAACATGTGTTGAATGAAAGGTACTTATGAATGGGAATTTCCTAAAGGACAGAACTGGCTTTATAACGGAGGCCCGTTGAAGAAGGCTTGCAACTGGGCTGGAGGAGGCAGACAGCCCTCTAGTCTCCCCTTTCAGAAGCACTGCTCCAGCTTCTGGCGAGTGGCCTGCAGGTCTCAGAGCTCAGTGCTTCCCAGGCCTTAGTTTCCTCGGGAAGTTACAACATTTACAACAGAAAAATAAACCACAGCAATGTATTCTGTTGTCATTCTGGATGGCAGGGGTCCAAGCTGTGGCAGTGCTCCCTCAGCAAGCTTGAGGAGAGGGTCCTGCCTTCTGTCTTCCAGCTTCTGGTGGCCCCAGACATCTCTCTATCTGTGGCTGTCACTCCAATCTCTGCTTCCACCTTCACAGCCTCTTCACCTTGTGTGTCTCTTATAAGGACACTTGCTATTGGATTTAGGGCCCACTCAGACAATACAGGAAAATCTCATCTCAAGATTCGCATTTACATCCACAGGACTCTGCTTTCAAATAAGGCCAGAGTTTTTAGGGTTGAGGATGTGGACATACCTTTTGGAGCAGGGTGTCATGAAGTTTGTGGCAGTTTCCTATGGCAGTTCTAGAAAATTATGCCCAGGTGTTTCCCTGAGAAAGGGAGCTGCCCAGCTCAAGCCTATGCCCTGTTCCTGTGTGCAGACCCTAGCCCGCGACTGGCTGATGGCGGGGTATGTGAAGTCCAGCTGCTTTCCCTCAACTGATGGCAACTCTGAAGGGTCATCTCACCCCAGAGTCACCGTGGAATAGGCTGGGAATTCACTGTGCTCCATTACTCAGCTCAGAGCCCTCATGGGATAGGCTGAGGGTCCACTGTGCTCCATCAGTCAGCTCAGAGTCCCCGTGTGGGTTCACTGTGCTCTATCACTCAGCTTAGAGTCCCCGTGGGATAGGCTGGGAATACACTGTGCTTCATTACTCAGCTCAGAGCCCCTATGGGATAGCCTGAGGGTCCACTGTGCTCCATTACTCAGCTGCGAGCCCCTATGGGATAGGCTGGGAATTCACTGTGCTCCATCACTCAGCTCAGAACCCGTGTGGGATAGGCTGGGAATTCACTGTGCTCCATCACTCAGTTCAGAGCCCCTATGGGATAGGCAGGTAATTCACTGTGCTCCATCACTCAGCTCAGAATCCCTGTGGGATAGGCTGAGGGTCCACTAGGCTCCATTACTCATCTCAGAGTCCCTGTGGAATACGCTGGGAATTCACTGTGCTCCATCACTCAGCTCAGAGCCCCCATGCGATAGGCTGAGGGTCCACTGGGCTCCATCACTCAGCCAGAGTTCCTATGGGATAGGCTGGGAATTCACTGTGCTCCATCACTCAGCTCAGAGCCCCCATGCGATAGGCTGAGGGTCCACTCTGCTCCATCACTCAGCTCAGAGTCCCCGTGGAATAGGCTGAAGGTCCACTGTGCTCCATCACTCAGCTTAGAGTCCCCATGGAATAGGCTGAGGGCCCACTGTCCTCCATTACTCAGCTCAGAGCCATCACGGGATAGGCTGAGGGTCCACTCTGCTCCATCACTCAGCTCAGAGCCCCCGTGGGATAGACTGAGGGTCCACTGTGCTCCATCACTCAGCTCAGAGTTCGCATGGGATAGGCTGAGGGTCCACTGTGCCCCATCACTCAGCTCAAAGCCCCCATGGGACATGATGAGGGTTCTCTGGGACTCCATCTCTCAGCTACCCTCTGTGTTGACTCTAGGGGAGCACTCCCTAGGAGACCTCCTCCTCCATTCATTTCATAGGCTGTTTGCTGCTGAACTTGACCTAAGGCATGTAGCAACTTCTTAAGTCCAGAAATGTGTTGGAAATATTATTTATTCTTCTACACCATCTTATCAAATTCAGCCAAGATGAATTCAATTCAAGCTTATGCTCTATGCAAATTGATGACAGTTACATTATTAAAAGTTAATATTGCAATCTTTTCTACTTCTTCAGAAAACCATTAGTACTCATTTACACGTGAGAGTTTCAAAGCCCCTCCATGTATCATCCTTTTAGCTGTACATTTAGGAAGCTCCCCAAAGTAAATTTTTTCTAAGGATGAAAACTCCAGATCTTGGAGTCCATCTGACCTGGGTTTCAATCCTGGCTTGGTCGTTTGTAGCCTTTCTAGGCTTCACCCTTCTCTGTGAAGTAAAGATAATGCCACCTGACACGTGGTGTTGGGGTGAGACTTCCAAGGACCACACAAGTAAACCCTTAATGCAGAGCCTGGCATGCAGGCAGTACGCAGAAAACAGTGATTGTTGTTGTTTCTTTGCACCTGTGCCTCTGGTGGCCCTGAGTGTCTTTGTGATGGACTGTTGGGGGCAAGCAGAGCTGAGGTGCAGGGACAGTGCAGACTGTATTCTATCCAAATCCCAGTTTAGTTCTCCTGCAGGATGTGGTTGGGAGGCCATCAACTCACTTTTTTTCTCTTTGGATCTCAGAAGAGGATCTCTGGTCTCTGCCTGCAGGAGAGTTTTATGTGTGCCATCCTGAACACACAGGGAACATGAACCTCCCTGTGGGCTGCTTATATCCCTTGGGCCTTGATTTGAGACCAAGAGGTTTGTATGGTTGGAAGTGTGATAGCCTGGTACCAGGGTCTCTTCTGCAGCTAGGCGGCTGCTGGGAAAGCTGGGGGCCAAGTCTGATAGTCCTGAAGTAACGATGCCCTTGGGGAGCATCAGGAAGCAGAAAGGCTGCCAGTTACTCTGCCCACCTGGGCAGAGGTATATCTCCAACACTGGGACTCAGG
Source organism: Callithrix jacchus (assembly GCF_049354715.1). NCBI lineage: Eukaryota > Metazoa > Chordata > Mammalia > Primates > Cebidae > Callithrix > Callithrix jacchus. Next base: position 22,435,562 of record NC_133502.1, read on the forward strand.
GCACCATGTTTAAGCTACACTGGGCCAGTCTTTCAAATCCTAGCCCCTCCCCGGTTCCCATATAAATTAATTTAAACAAATGATGGGCAGATCTCCTCTTTACTATATGTAAGTTTGGTACAGTCTAAGCTCCTGATGGTTGGCTAATCTGTATTTGGTAGACAGAAAACTATAAAAATATTTATTCATTCAAAATTCTATGAGGCCTGTATCATCTTCTCAGATATTTTGTTTATCTCTCTGAGCTCTTTTATTGAAGGATAACATGGATATGGTAAAGAATGCAGGTTTTAAGTGTACACCTCGATGGATTTTTATAAATATACATATTTATGTGACCAAAACGCAGATGAAGATAAACCCAGAGCCTAATGAGCCTGTCTGTCCCCTCCCTGCCAATATCTGCCCATCAAGACACCCACAATCCTGACTTCTATTATTTTTCCCATCATTTATTTTGATCCCTCAGAGCTTGATCCACGTTACTATTGAATTCTTTAATGTACATTATCTATTACATTTAATTATATATTTTTTAACTCAAAAGGAAAAGGCGGCTAGGAAAAAGCTAATTTCTTGCCCAAGTTTATGGAGCTGGTGACTGGCAAGTCTGGAATCGAATGTGGGTCAGCTGATTCCAGAGGCCAGTGCACTACCTCCTGCTTTGCCCAGAAAGTCAGATATTAAACAGTCAGATATTAAGTTAAAAGTCAGATATTAAGCTGATCTCAGGTAAGAAAGATAATAGAAGGTAAAAACTAGTCAGTGAGTTCTGAAAGATGATTAAAAGAATTATTTCCTAAATATAATATTCCTTGTACCTATGAGACCTTGAACTCTAAGGTGAATGGGAAGGTGTTTAGCAGATCTATAATTAGAATATGATAATGATACTTAACCAGTGCTGTTCTAGGTATCATCTCCCATGTATTATCTTCCTTAATTATCATGACACAGCCTTCATAGGCAAGCATTAATATCCTCCCTGTTTCACAGGTGAAGTAACAGAAGCACAGAGTCACTAAATAATTCACCCAAGGTCACAGAGCTAGGTAACTGGAGCATCCCCAATTTTAATCTGAAGCTTGTACTCCTGAGCACTGTGCTATATATATATTTTCTTTTTCATGTCACTTAAAAATAGATAAAAAATGACTAAAGAATGAAAATTAGAGAATATTCAATGAAAGTTGAAATACAAATTCTTTAGACTAAATTGATTTTCATTTTATCCTACCATTAATTTCTAGGTATGCAGAAACTAGTTATTTACTGAATCATGTGTGTACCCATTAACCTTCCTGATAATGTCAAGTAGATAAGAGTTCTAGAACTAGAAGAACTGAGTTAATAACCCATGACCTGGGCTGTATTTACTATCAGGAATACCCTTGGAAATTAGATGACTGTTGTCAGAAATTACCCCAAGAAACCATCCCCCAAGTCTGGGAATCAGTGGATGTAACCTGGCAAGCTGACAGAGCTTATGTGTATAGGCTTATATGAGCACCAAGATATGGTGCTAAGTCCACCTCTTTCTAATGTATAATCCAACTGTTATCACCCATGTCCATTTCACTTGTGAGCTTGTCTTCATTTCTCATGCAGGTCAGACTCACACATCCTCACCTTTCCCCCACTCCTCTGAACTGAACCTCTTCCTGGACCTGGAAATCTTTCCCATCCAAACCGAAACACCATGGCTACTGGTTAGCCATTAAGGGATCAGTATCAATTTTCATGATCAGACAAAATTTCAAGTGCGTGCCTTGCCCCTCTGACAAGTTTCTTACAGTGAAACATGTCCCAACACAAAGTAATTTATGTGTGTTGAAGGTGAGGGTGGGGGGCCCAATCACTCCCCAAAGACGTCAAAGAAGATGACAAATAACAGGAAGCTAAGTCTGCACAAAACTTTCCGTGTATGCACAATACCCATTTAACTAAAGCTGGGAAACATACATTAGCTAAGCCACTTACTGAGGATCAATTACCCAACAAGCTGAGAGTTAATTACTCCTGTGGCTCTGACTCATGTGGTAAAGATTCAGATTTAAAGGGAGCATGCTAGAGTCAGAGCAATAAACAGAACTCCAGTTGACTTTTTTTTTTTCCTGATCGATGGAGCATTTATTACCTCTCTCTCTCTCTCTTTCTCTCTCTCTCTCTCAGTGAGCCCTAAGAAGTGCACCAGAAATAATATGGTTTGGCTGTGTCCCCACCCAAATCTCATCTTGAATTCCCACATGTTGTGGGAGGGACCCAGTAGGAGGTAACTGAATCATGGGGGCAGATCTTTCCTGTGCTGTTTTCTTGATTGCAGATAAGTCTCACAAGATCTGATGGTTTCATGAAGGGGAACTTCCCTGCACAAGCCCTCTTCTCTTGTCTGCCGCCATGTGCGATAAGCCTTTGACCTTCCACAATGATTGTGAAGCCTCCCAGCCACATGGAACTGTTACGTCCATTAAACCTCTTTCTTTTGTAAAGTGCCCAGTCTCAGGTATGTCTTTATCAGCAGCTTGAAAATGAACTAATGCAAGAACCATACGTAGGAAATGATGAAATACAGTGTACGTGCTAAAAGGGTGATAAAGAAATTCAGAGAAGGGAAAGCTCAAAGTGATCTTGCCTATTCAGGACACCTCACGGGGAATATAGAATTTGCATTCATCCTTGAATAATGAGTAAGATTTGTGTGGGGAAAAAAAGCAGCAGTGAGATATTTTGGTGAGAAGCAGCAGGAGCACAGATAGGAATATGGTTCTTGTTGGAAAATATAAGACTAACTCAAAAATAGAAAGGTTTCATAGAGGGTTTATGTTGGACAATGTTGGGTTTATAAGCTTGAGGCCAAGATATAAAGTTTCCAGGATTTTTAATGTCAGATGAGGAATGTAAACTTAATTTCAGGAACACAGAAATGTTTAAGTTGAGAATTAAGGAATAACTCGATGAAAGCAAACTCTGAGTATATTTTTCCTGGATCAGTCACATAATAGACTTTAGGCAAAGAGATCACTTTGAAAGCTTTTGAAATAAAGGAGCAAATAGGAGTGGCACTGGAAATAGAAAAAGCGGAGAATGTAAGAAATACTGTCCAATAATAAATGATGGGGAAGGTATCAAACAGGAGGGATGAATCTGATGGATCCCAGGATGTTAAGCTTCTCCATTGTGAATGTTACTGACAAAAAAATAAAAACGAAAAATAAAGGATGGCGGGACCGGAAGCTTCAATGGCTGAAAGGTGGCAAATCAGTTGTGTCCAAATTAATCTTGATATACCAGTTTTGATGTTGTGTATTCATGCCCTTAAGAGCAGTAAATATTGGTAGCAAAATTAGAGATGTCATGGCATTTTGAAGAAAATGATGGTACCAGTTAGCTGGGGGCTTATGGAAAGACTGAGAGCTTTTGAGAAAGCAAAGAAGAATCTTTCTTCATTCAGAGGACTTTCATTAGGTTCCAACAACGTGCTAATCAAGGTACTTGGTATCGGCGAGTAGAAATTCCTTCCCTTAAGTGGATCATCACAAGAGAAAATGACACCAGTTGTACCAGTTGTAATCACGTGGCAAGCTCTTTTATAGCAAGTTCTGTAGCGAGAAGTACCTGTGCGACTGTTTGTTAAGTAGGACTTTTGAGGGAAGGTCTCACCATGGAGGCAATCCAGAAATTGGGTTGTAGTATTTCTCTGGAAAGGCAAGAGAAAAGAAAAAGAGCATTTTAAGAGGAAAGAATGGCAGATGCAAAGACTAAAGCAAAGAAACAACTTGTTGATTTTATCATTATCAATTGCTCAAAGCATTTAACAAACTAATTTACCAATAGAGTGGCTAGGTCATGGGATGTGAGGCTAATAATGAGCAGGAATTTGTGTGCTGTAGAGAAAATTTTAGATTTTAGTTTGTAAGTGATAAGGAGGCATGGACTAGAGCTCAGTCCAAGAGTGAGTTGACTTTTTCTGAGTTCCAAAATGGTCGATGTGGTGTTGGTACGCATGGTGACTTGGATGGGGTGTCTGATGATACTGTTAGGAAACGAATGTTTTATAACTCCTGGAAGGAAATGAGATGATTTGAACTGGAAGAGTGGCTTTTAGGAAGGGAAGGTTATATCAGGCTTCCGGTGTATTTGTGAAGCAGAATGGATAGGTTTTCGCCTGTTGTGATGGTTAAAGGAAAGGCAGAAGAATCTAGGGTAACTCAGCCCTTGGGGTCCTCACCTGTTCTGTGGTGAGACAAATGACAGAGAAAGAGCAGGCTTACCTAGGGCCAACATGGGGCAATCCTGAGTTCAGTGTGAGGCATGTCACGTTTGATGGGTCAAGTTGACAATGTCTGGAAGGCAACGCTACGTGTTGGTCTGGAACCTAGAAGAGACGTCTGAGTGGAGATGAAGCCTTAAAAGTCATCAGCATATAGGTGACTGAAACAGGACCTGTGTGCATTCTTATATAGCTTAAGAAGGTAAGAGGGCTGTGTGCAGAGTCCTGGGAGCACCAGCATTCCAGGAGCTGGGAGGCCAGCAATCTTGGTGCTGGCCTTATAGATGATGTTTTAACCTATATTCCTGAGTTATAATCCCTAGTTCAGGCTGATCTCAGGTAACAAATTTATTTAAAATTTATATATTATTTTTTCTTCACTTTTTGTGTCTAATAATTTAATAAGTGAAACCAGGATATGGAAGGATTGATTCTCATAATGCTGATCTCAGCTTTTTCAATTTTATTCTCTTTGGGTACAGACCAGCCTCACAGATGTTATGAAAGCTGGCCTCACCACTTCTAGTGGTCTGATGGAGTCAATAGGTGGAGAGGTTTGCTTAGCACAAAGGAGAGGAGTTTAGGGAGTGAGAAAGAAGCAGCTGTTAGTTAAGGGCTCATATTGTGCCAGATTCTTTATGTTCATTGACTCACTTAGCTCCTGTAACTATGTGTAAAGTGGATATTTTCACCAGTTTTATAGATGAGAAAAATCAAGACTAAGTGTGTTTCTTGGGATCACATAGCTTGTAAGAACTGTAGCTGAGTTTTACTCCAGAATTGGCTTTTGCTCTTTCAGGGGTAGATTGGGGTTTTTTTTCTGCCTTTCCTTGAACCTTTAGTCTATGAGTCTTAATTAAGCCAAGCTAATTTCTCATAACCTGTCAGTGGGTCAGTGAAAGGCTGTGAGTTTGAACATAGCCAAGATAGGATTTGCAGACAAAGTTCAGGCTGTGATTGCTATGCCACATTTTATGGCATAGAAGGGGATCTGGGGACCTCAGAACTATTACCCTCCAGGGGGATTGTTTTGTCTCCTGTGAAAGAACTGGGACATTTAGGAACAGAGGGATACTGAAGTGAGCAAAAAGCCACAATCTCATTCCTCTAGTGTTCCTTTCTTCCTGATGTGGGGTTTAATTTTCAGGACATAGAATCATAACCCATAATAATAAATCTGGGTGGGGGAAAGCATTTTTTTTTTAACTGTTTACTCTATTTTTTAAAAATAATATATGCACATGGAGCAATATCTAAATAGTACAAAAGGAACTATGGTGAAAAGTGAGTGCTGGCTTTGTCCCTGCTGGGTGAGCTTCCAGCTTTCTTCCAGGCTGAAAAACCACTCACCACTCAGTTCTGGCTGCAGCCATTTGTGCTTGCATGTCTTAATTTCTGTTGCCACCTCTTTGGTTCGTTTTGACTGTTCAGGTTTGTGTGTGTGTGCATGCGCGTGTGAGTGCACGTGTGCAAATGTGTAAATTTCATTATAAATGTTGTAACATTCAGAGCAGAGACAGAAATAAAGGCACTGGTATACAACAAGTTTAACAGAATTTTTATCTCTAAAAATTCTTTTCTTTGGCCTTTTTTTCTAACATATTAAATTAAATAAGTTAGAATTTTCCTTTTTTTTTAACTTATTGAATTAAATTCTTATCTCATTTATTTTTATTCTTTCTTTGTGGCAAAGAGAGAATAAAATACCTAAGGCAGGACTTTTTTCCCGAAAACTGTTTTAGCAATGCCATGTCTCCATTATCACTATTTTCAAGAGCCTATACAGTTTTACATCTTCTGTTATCAATAGTTGTTTTACAAACACCTTTCAAATTTTAAGTGAGTAGGTTTTTTTGTTTTGTTTTGTTCTTTTCAAAATAAATTTTATCACATTATGAGTATAAAACATTGCTTTGTCTGAGTAAGTCCTCTGGTGAGGCACCTAAGGATTTCAGATATTTGAATATAACATTACTAGTGACCAGCAGCTGGCTCTAGCCCTTGTCCCAGCTCCAGCTTTCCACCAGGGTGAGCTTGTGTTTTTATCGTCTGTGGAGAAAAAGACCAGGAAGTAACCACCTCATGATCATTTAAGATTTTCTTGGTTCAGCATATGACAAATTCTGTGACATTATATTAAGTTTACTCTCCTTGCGACAATGCAGACCCAAATATATTATTTCATTGATCTTACAATAATAATGTGATTCTCACATTTTGAAATTTAAAATTTTTATTTTGTCAATCTTCCTTTGTTGATCTTTGAAATCCAGTATTGTTATCAGGATATGTCCTATTGGTGACAGTTCTTTGTCTTTTGGCTTCTCTCGCTGCTTCTGAGACATAGTACACCACTTCTTAGATGAGTTATAGAAAGTTTATGGAGCCTTTTCTTTTGGGACAAGGGTACCAATTATTTATGTGTTGGATTTTCTTTGTCAGTCTTTCATTATCATTACCTATTATTTTCTCTATTATCCTTTTCAGTTCTTTGTTCATTTCATTTTTATTACTTTTTAAATAGTATTTTCCATGGCCTCTATTAGGTATGTCTACATGTCTCTTTTCTATTTTGCTATCTCTAATGTAGCCTTCATTTCTGAGACAGTGTTTTAAAATCTTTCACTTATTTCCTTATCTCTGCTAGCTTAGGTTTCAAGTTTCCCTGTTTTCCTGACACATCTTCCCTGTACTTTTTTGAATTATGTGGAACTTTTTAAAAAATAGAAGCAGTGTCATGGTAAGATTTCTTAACGTGTGTGGCTATATATAGTCATTCTTTTATTTTTCTTTTAATCTGCTTATATTGTTTTCTAACGAGGGTTTATTTGCTTCATTCTTTTTTCTTGTAGTTGTATAGAGCAGTACTTCCTCCTCTTCCCCCTTCACCTCTTCCTCCTCCTTTTTCTTTTTTGAACCAGGTGAGTTCAGGCCAACAGAAATTCTTCTTACAAAAGAGAATTGTATGTATAATTTAGTTATTGGCCTCTACATCTCCTCATTTGTCAGAGGCAACAGCTAAAGGGCTGCCCACAATAAAGAGTCTCTTCTCCCCTGGCACGCATCTCCAACTCCCCCACTCAGCCTGCTGCTTCACTCCTTGTTTCTTTCTTTTTTTTTTTTTTCTTTTTTGGGATGGAGTCTTGCTCTGTTGCTCAGGCTGGAGTGTACTGGTACAATCTCAGCTATCTGCAACCTCTACCTCCTGATTTCCAGCAACTCTTCTGTCTCAGCCTCCTGAGTACCTGGGACTACAGGAGTGCACCACCATGCCCAGCTAATTTGTGTATCTTTAGTACAGACAGGGTTTCACCATGTTGGCCAGGCTGGTATTGAACTCCTAACCTCAAGGTATCTGCTTATCTCAGCCTCCCAAAGTTCTGGGACTATAGGCATGCGCCACAGTACTCAGCCCTGGCTTGCTGCTCTTTTTAGCCAACCAGAACTGAAGCAACTCCTGCCATCAGCCCCTTCCCATGGCTATAAATGAGAATGTGCAATGTGAGGATTAATTTGAAAGAATAGTGTTCTCCTCTCTGAGTCTGAAATTTGCAGCTATAGGCATTCCCTCTATATATCTTCCAACACCCCTATATTTGACCTTCACTATATTTGGCAGTCTTTTTTCATGTATTATTGATTTTCCAGGTATTACTACTTTCTATAAAAATGGAATGTGCATTTATTTTTTATCAAAACTCTCCTAGTTACTTTTGGGTGATCATGCCAGGAGAAGAGGCATATACTGTCCTGTCTTTTGTCTTACAAATTGGAAGTAAAAATGGAGCTTAAATCAATTAATTAACAAGTGGTGATGTTACATACTAAGAGTTACCGAAATAAGGATGAGCTAGACATTCTTTCTCTTCTTAGTAATCTTACAATTTATTAAAGTGGCCAAGAAATGCAAATATGAATGGAAAGCTAACCTAGTAATAAGCAACATATGAGCACTACCTAAAGGGACAATAAGAGTTTGGGAATTTGGACCAGGGAAAAGTGGCTGAGGTCTGCCGTGGTCACGCATGAAACTTACTCTCCATTTCCTGCTTCTCTGCCCTGGAGGAGGCTGCCAGAATTCAGAACAAGCCTGGCTCTTTCTACCTCCACTCCCTGCCTTTCTTTCTAACACAGCAACCACTGCAGATGGTGAAAGAGAATCCCCCTTTGAGGGAAAAAGGTAGAGCAACATGTTTTCATGAAGTGTTTCCCAAACAATGCCTGGCCCTAAGAATCACCTGGAAAGATGATCATGACGGATGCAGGATCTCCAGAGAAGACCTGGGATTTGTATCTTTCACAAGGGCCCAGAGTAATTTGGGTAATCAGGCAATTTTGGAAATCCCTAGCCTAGGAGATAGAGCACTACATTGGAAGGGAAGAGACCTGTATTTTGTTTCTGGCTTTGCTGCTAAGTAGGTGTAGGATTTGGATAAGTTTCAATGTATCTGAGCCTCAATTTTCTTGTCTATAAAAGGAGTGAGCTTGGCTTGATGGTGTCCAACAATCACTTCCAAATTTAATATTCCAAGATTCTCTAAAATATATAGCATTTTTATAAAACTCTATAACTCCCTTATAAAAAGAAAACAGAGAAAAAAAGGATTAGGGACAAGGGACTAGGAAAGGAAATAGAGTTTTTCCTTATAGACGAAAGGAATGAAATGAAGCCCTTTCTCCTGCCATGCTTGAAAAAAGAACTTTTAGGAGCACAGCTTACAGTGGACAGTTTCAGTAAAATTTCAGTTAAAAAAAATTGCATCTCTTTACTGGCCTAGAAACCAAAGGTGCACATATGTTAGACATGGTTGGTATTGATTATTCTGGAAGGAGGCATGCAGTCATAGAACACTGATTTTCTCAGTAGAAATCATAAAGCACCAGTAGTGTTAGCTTCCCTCCCAGTGTTTGCACATGCCAAAGGTAAAGGAGAGTCTTCCCTTGGTTGTTTCTTGGTAAGAATGACCTTTTCCTTACTTCAGGAGTTTGATTGGCAGGTCCTACCAAGAAGAAAAAAATGAATTTCAAAGCAGACCTAAAAAACTTTTTCTTTTCTACTCTCACTGGGCTTTTGCTGCTCCAGGTGTTACAGAAAAAGCACATTTCTCAACTGGTCTAGTCCCTAATAACAGTGCTATGAAAATCCCCAAGCATCCGATATTGCTCTTCCAGGGTCTACGGAGCATCATGCATTTATTGATGTGCCAGCCACAAAAGGATCACATTTTGCTTTGTTTGAAGGCCCTGAGTGTCATTGTATTTGTTTACAGAAACACTGGGGTGCACATGAAACGGGGGACAGGGAGACACGAAGAAAACAACCCTGGAGTCCAGTTGCTGATTGCCTTCTTTTATTCACTTGAAAAGCCTCTCGGTGGATTGATTTGTGATGTGGGTACCACTTCTCCAGCTCGGGACTCTGAAGTCTGTGCTTGTCATGCGTTTCAGACAGTCAGCAGCCTACTCAGAGGTGAGTGATTATGATGTGAAAACTAATTGGTTTGTTCCACCACCTTTTCCTTCGAAGTGTAGCAGGCTTGCAATTTTCCATGGCCATAGGGAACAGGGGCAGCATGCGTAAGTGGAATCCACAAAAAACAAAACTGCTTTACTGAATTTTCTCCAAATTCTCCTAGATCAAAAGTGGACTGATCTTAAAAGCGGAGATCGGCCAAAGTTGGGGTGAGATTTTCAGTGGGCAGAGGTGAGGGGACCCAAGGGCTACTATGCCACGTATTTGTTGTCAGAACTGAAGGCAAGAGGCTGGGGAAAGCTGAGTTGCTCAGCCTGAGCCGTGTGATATTGATGTGTTGGACCAACTGGGAAAGGCCCTACTTGGGAGGAAATTACACATCTGGAAAACTCAACTTTCTGCAAAAGCTATGGGCCTTCCCTAATCGAGCCCTGGGGAGCATGAACAATCACTGTCACCGAGTCAGTTGCACTTCATCACAAAGGGAAATTATCATGCAACCGCGGATGATTTTTGTCAAAACAATAGATAACAAGCTATGAAAGCAAACACACAGCAGGGAGAAGAGATGGGTGGTATGAAACAGCCATCCAGACACGGGTGTAGGTTACAGGAGGAGAAACAGTCATGAGTTATAAAGGACCCAGGGGAAGACTGTATTATAGCACAGGCAGATAACTTGGGGACACCCAGTGTAAGATAAATTACATTTAGTATTGTCCAAAATGACTTGGTCAACTTCATGGTCCCTTTTCCACTCCCATGGTAAAAGGAAGCTCCATAAAAAAGTCCTGGTTCTGGGGATCAGAGCCTTTGGGATTCTTGATATGCCTCTTATTCACACACACCCCAGCATTCACTGGTTTCTCTGGCCCTAGGCCCTCTTCCTCAGCACCTGTGAGCCTCTAGCGTTTCTGCCCAGCCCATCGTGCATTGAGTCATTGTCTGAACTGTTTTGGGTTTCCTAATTCTTCCCTCTGCATGTGCTCTCCAGTCCTGCCTTTGTTCTAAGCCCCATCCCCACAGGATAGTCCTGGTATAGCACCTCGGGGCTTCTGCTCACCAGAAAGCTTGGACAAGCAGACTCTACAACAGGCAGTAAAATGTGGAAGGACTTACATTAATGGCACTGCTTTGCACAAATGTTGTGAACTCCAGGCTTCATGGAATCATATGGAACCCAGGCTGACTTCATTCTCCCTCCTCTCTCCACTGTTGCATGTGGCCTCTTCTCATTTATCAGAGGAAGCTTCACAGGAGGGACTAAATCCAGGGTCAGATGGACTCAGGACTGAATCCCAGTTCTCCTCCTTAGTAGGTATCTCTTCTGGCAAATCCTTCACCATCCCTGCACCCAACTTTCTTATGGGTGCATGGTAAGGGAGCGGTGTCAGTGCTAAAAGTCACACCACTTGGGATGTATGTGATGATGAGTGTTCTCAGCTCTAAAGAATGTCATTTTTCATTATTCAGCCTGCAAATATTTCTGAACACCTATCATATTCTAGTCACTAGGGATGTAAGAAGGAGTGATATGATTCTTTTCCAGACAGCTTCCTGTTTCCTCAGGTACCTGCCCTTTGGGCTTGGCTGACATGGAAGCAGTCATTGCCCATCTGTGAAAATCCCTGTCACCCTTCAAGTGTGGCTGAACCTGTTGCAGTAAGCCTGTGCTGAAGGATGACCTCTTCCACATACTCCAACAGCTCCTACTCGAATACTGCAGAGCACCGTCGCATTGGAGAACCGCCCTGCCTATGTCTCTTTTGTCTCCATCTTTCTCTCTCTGTAACACACACCCATCCGTGCTCACACTGCTTCCCCTAGTCTGCTCACACCCTTTGTTGCCCCCAGTTAAATTCCTGCATGCATCCCCCCCACCTCAGCTGTTACACATATTTTCCACAGCCAGTCCCCCAACCTCACCTTGACTTTCTCCCACCCACAGATGACCCTACTCTTTGGGTTTCTGATAACATTTCTCACTAAATCCTCTAGGGTCTCAGTTTTCTCAGGACCATTTATAGACTCTGTGCTTCTAACATCTGTGGTTAGACACATTCCGTTTGTTACAGCTTCAGAACCCCTTTCTGTTCTCCCCTGTATATCAGCGTCTCTTGGTGTCTCTATGCATTTCCTCCTCTCCAGCCCCTGGAGAGAAAGAGCTCCTTCTTTTCCATTGGGATGAATCCTCCTACCTGGGGCTCCAGGAGCCTTCCACTCCCACACTCTTCATTCTCACTGAGATGGCCCCTTACTCACAACCTTTCCTCCGTTCCTTGTTCCTTCAGCCCCTCTCCCTCCACACCTTGTCTACAGACATGCTCAAGCCTGGCTAGACAGAACTGAGCAACATCTCTCACACACACACACACATGCACACACACAGCAATTACATCTCTTTACTGGTCCAGAATCCAAACGTGCACATATGTTAGGCATGGTTTGTATTGATTATTCTGTAATGAGCTATGCATTCATAAAACATCGATTTTCTCAATAGAAATCATAAAGCACTAATAGTATTATTTTTCCTCACCTTTAGCTTTATTTTTACCCTGTGATGCTATTATACTTCCATTCCAGCTTTTCCTTCAACTCCATACACAGACTTACTGAAAAATATTTTCAAGTATGTACATTATATCAACTGATATGTAGTTCATAAATACATATTTGTATATATCTAAAGATATAATAAAACTAAAAATCTTAAGCAAATTGCAAAATATTTTACTAATATCCATTTCCTTAGGAGTTTTCTCTTAATATCTATTTTCTACTTTCACCATTTCAATAAAATATATCTACCCAAAACTACCAAAGTCTAACTGTAAAATCTAATGGTATTTTGTAGGCTTTTCATCTACTGCAGTTCTTACCCTCACTTGTCTGCTGGTCAACTCTAAATTAAAACCTTATAATCTCCCTGGTATGACTTGCCACATTCTTGATCTAACCCAGGGATTGGCAAACTTCTTCTGTAAAGGGCCAGATAGTAAACATGTTCAGCTTTGAGGACCATATGGTTACTGTTACAACCACTCCACTCTTCCAGGTAGCAGGAAAGCAGCCGTGGACAATATGCAAAAAAGTTGGCATGGCTGTGCTCCAAGAAAACTTTATTTACAGAAGCTGCAGGCTACAGATTGCAGACCCCTGGTGTGATGGAATTTTAGCTCCTTCTCTGCTTCCACCTCTACCATTTCCAACAAGCTGAAAAAATGGCACCCTAAAAGATATCCATGTTCTCAGCTCTGAAATTTGTAAATCTTAACTCATATGATTAAAAGAGACGTTCTTCATGGACGTGATTATGTAAGGATCTTGGGTTGGGAGAATATTCTGAATTATCCAGGTAGGTCCTAAATGCAGTCACATCTATATCCTCCTAAAAGGGAGGGAAAGGGAACGTTGATGATGCACACGCACGAGAGGAGGAGGCAACAGGGCCAAGGAGGAAGAGTCTACAATCCAAGGAATGCCAGCAACCACCAGGAGCTGGAAGAGGCAAGCAAAGGACTCTTCCGTAGAGAATCCGGATGAAGCCCAGCTCCGGTTTGGGCTTGATTTCAGCTCCATAAGACTCATTTCAAATTTCTGGTTTCCAGAACTGTAAGAGAATAAACTGATGTTGTTTTAAGCCATAACCGTTTATTATTTAAGTCCTTCTAGACTGAGTTTCCAAAATGTACGATTGAAAGAAATTTGACTAAACACCTTCTAAATTGCTTCTTTAAAACTCTATCATCCAACCTGGTGTGGTGGCTCATGCCTATAATCCCAGCACTTTGGGAGGCTGAGGAGGGCAGATCACTTGAGGTCAGGAGTTCAAGACCAGCCTGACCAACATGGTAAAACCCCATCTGTGGTAAAAATACAAAAATTAGCTGGGGTTGGTGGTGTATGCCTGTAATCCCAGCTACTTGGGAGGCTGAGGCAGGAGAATCACTTGAACCAAGGAGGCAGAGGTTGCAGTGGGTAGATATTGCATCATTACACTCCAGCCTTAGAGAGAGAGCAAAACTCCATCTAAATATGTATATATATATATATATATATATATATATATATATATATGTGGGTTAGAATAGTGTTGAGCACATAATTACTGATTAATAAAAACTAATAGATGGTCGCCAACTTAACAATGGTTTGACTTATGATGGTGGGAAAGCAATACACATTCAGTAGAAACTGTGCTTTGATCTCCCACATAGCTATTTTATCTTTCACTTTCAGTACAATATTTAATAAATTACATGAGATATTCAGCACTATTATAACATAGGCTTTGTGATAGATAATTTTGCTGAACTGTAGGCTAATGTTAAGTGTTCTAAACACATGTAAGGTAGGCTAGGCTAAACTGTGATGCTTGGGGCAACACTGTCTCAAAAAAAGATTATTTTATCCAATATATTTATCAAAAGATCTCAATTGCTTTTCATTAGAAAAATAAAAATTAGCAACCCACAAATGTGCTCATCAGACAGTGACAAAAAAATGCCTTCAGCTTTCCAGTGCAGATGTTACTTTAGATTGAGAGCCGTCAATTATTCCACTTGGTTTAAGAATTGTCATTGCATCAGCTGAGAACTTATCCTGCTTTTTTGTTTATAATGATACCACAGTAGATCTTTACAGAATTTTTGCTAACAAAGTACTTACATTGTGTTTATCACATTCTATTGATGGACTTTTCTCTGAGGAATATAAAGAAAATTATCTAACCAATCAGCATTTTTTTTTCTAAATACTTATTTACAATTATTTTAATAATCTATTTTGAGATTCGGTATGTGGCTTACTTATCTATGGTTTATGGGGCTCACTTTCTCCCTCTTCTTCCTCCAGCAGCCATAGTTTCTGAACAATTACGAAAAGAATTCAGAAATTTAATTTTTAACTAATTGATTATATACATATTCATTTGGAGTGTCTGGCTCCTACATTACAATGCCTTCATCTACTTGAGGTTTCCTCTCATGAACATTTGTTCTACCTTTTGCATTGTGAATCTAGTGTCACCGAGAGAGTCAAACCAAATTTTTGGACCCTCATCCTTCACAGCTCATGCTACTGATATATCCACCATCTAAAACCTATGCATTTCTTATTTCTACTTTTTTCAAACATAATGAAGAAAGTTTTATCATATAGGTAATCTCTAATTTGCTTTTTACAATTTTCCTTCATATATCCATATTTTAGTTGGCTAATAATTTAATTTTATATATTAGTGTTTCCCAAAGTATGAGACTCTAATTCTGCAAGTGACTACTAAAGCATCATGGGATAAGATGTTTCCTGCATTAGATTTATTTATTTGTGCAACCATATTATGCTTTTGACTCAAGTTGACTTAAAATAAAATATTTTCAAAAACCTAGCACTGTGTGGATTTAATCTATGTTTCACTATCACTTTACATTACATTAGTTATCTCCAAATTTCAAAAACCATGTAAATTTTAGTACCTCTCATTATGACATTAAAAATCACCTTTTTATATGCTTGAAACACGTGTATAACCTTCATATTTTAAATATTTTTTATATTGTTGTATGTATAATTTTCCGGCAAGTACAATAATTTGAAATGAAGCAGAAAACTGTAAGGGCCAGTTACAGGACTAAAATAATGTAATTCAAATTGCAGTTGCACACTTTTAATACCATCTGTGAGCTCAAAGACATTTAGTGATAAATCCCAAATGAAAGTTCTGGGCAACTGTGAAGGTTCCGGTGGAAAATGCATTTAGTAAATGTTAAAAGTTAGGAAACCATCAAAAATTGAAATTTACCTTTGATGCTGCTCCGCAGGGTGCTGGCAGGCAGGTAAAAGGCAGAGCAGAGCTCATGGCTGTCACATTAGGAGGGCTGAGGCGCCTCCGAGCCATTACTGGGCACTGACACTGGTTGTTTTTTTTTTCTCAATTAGGTTTGCTTCAGTAGAACAACAAGAAATATCTCTCAAGTAAACTGAATGCTTTTATAAATTAAAATCTCATGCATAAGTAGTTCAAGAAACTCAACTGTATTTCTTCTCTTTTTTCTTTTTTTTTGAGGCAGGGTCTTGCTCTGTTGCCCAGGCTGGGGTACAGCAGTGTGATCACAGCTCACTTCAGTCTTGACCTCCTGGACTCAAGTGATCCTCCCACCTCAGCCTCCTGAGTAGTCAGGGCTACAGGCAGGCACAGTACACCTGGCTAACATTTTGTTTTTTTAGAGATGAGGTTTCGCCATTGTTGCCCAGGCTGATCTCGAACTCCTGACTTCAAGTGATTCACCTGCCTCAGCCTCCCAAGGTGATTATGGAAGTGAGTCTCTGCACTGGCCTCAACTTCATTTATTTAATTGAATGTTTAGAGGGAACAACTGACTCTCAGCAAATTAAGATATGCCAAATATATATGTACACACATACACACACAATCTCATGTATAACTGTCTGTTACACGTTTCTGATCTAAGCTTCCTTGAGGGTCCCTTTTGGATGGTGAAGAAGTATTTTAAATTCTCAATTAAAGTAAACAGTGTCTTTGTTTTGCATTAGCTTCTTCTTGGTCAGTTCAGTCTCTTTTGTCTAAATGCTCAGGTTTGTCTTTTTCATTGAAAAAATGGTATTATTTTAGTGTAGCTACATAGTCATCCTTCTCAAGATAGCATTTGAGTACAAAGAAAAACGATTTGTCCTCCGTTAATGACGAGCCTCAATTCCAGGCTTGAGTTTTACACTGTTCCCTGCACCCTTGAATCGTCCACAGATGCCTGGACTAATCCTATGCCATGGCTGATCACCCATAAGCCTGCTGATATCAGCTGATGGAGCCACTTCTGGTAAACTTGCTTCTCTTGACATGGGCTATGAACAATGTTTTCCATCTCCCCAACCAATGAGTCACACTTTGCTCTAGCTGGAGTATAACATCTCCAGCTGGGGCTGGGTGCGGGTGGCCCATACCTGTAATCCCAGCACTTTGGGAGGCCAAGGCAAGTGCCTCACCTGAGGTGAGGAGTTTGAGACCAGCCTGATCAACATGGTGAAACCCTGTCTCTACTAAAAATACAAAATTAGCAGGGCATGGTGGCACATGCCTGTAATCCCAACTACTTGGGAGGCAGAAGAATCATCTGAACCTGGAAGGCAGAGGTGGTAGTGAGTCAAGATCGCACCACTGCACTTAAGCCTGGGCAACAAGAGCGAAAGTCTATTTCAAAAACAAGCAAACAAATAAACAAAACACTAACATCTATGGGCCTCAGTGGAGGCCTCTACCTGGCCCCTGGCCTGAGTGTTCTACCCTTTGGCTTTTAAGAGCAATGTCATCCCTCATAAAGGAATCTTCTTACAGCCCTTCTGTGTCCCTTGTTACTTTCCAAATCCCCCATTAAGAATGCCCAGTAACTTCTAGATTCCAGGGGGATCTCTCTTCATGTCTCTTGTTCTGGGGCAGGGATATTGTGCAAGATATCTCCTTTCAGAGACCAAAACAGGAAGCAGGACAAGAGACCTCTGTGTTTCCATCAGTCTCATCATAGCTGGGACGTCTCTCTGTCTCCACCTTCCTCCTTCAAGTTTTAGTTCTGTGTGAGGCCCCTACCCTTGGGCGTCTTGCTTTCTTCCTTTATTTTCCTCACTGTTTTGTAAGATCCTCTCTTTCCCTTTCCTGTCTGATACAAACACTCCTACCTCATGTCCCCCTTCTCCTTACCCTATATGCTTTCTGGGTTTTAGACAGTAGCTGCTTTCTTCTTTGCAGGAGCACTAAAATTCAAGCTTAGTCTTAATGGTGAACGAGGCGCAGTCAATTTAATGTATAAGAATTAAAAATAAAAAAAATTAGCTCGGCACGGTGGCGCGTGCCTGTAATCCCAGCTACTCAGGAGGCTGAGGCAGGAGAATTGCTTGAACCCAGGAGGCGGTGGTTGCGGTGAGCCGAGATCGCACCATTGCACTCGAGCCTGGGTAACAAAAGCGAAACTCCGTCTCAAAAAAAAAAAAATACCGCCGGGCTGGTGGCTCACGCCTATAATCCCAACACTTTGGAAGGCCTACGGGGCGGATCACCTGAGGTCAGGAATTTGAAACCATCCTGGCCAACATGGCAAAACTCTGTCTCTACTAAAAATACAAAAATTAGCTGGGCATGTGGAGGGTGCCTGTAATCCCAGCTACTTGGGAGGCTGAAGCACGAGAATCACTTGAACCTTGGAAGCGGAGGTTGCAGAAAGCCGAGATCGTGCCACTGCACTCCAGCCTGGGCGACAAAGCCAGACTCCGTCTCAAAAAAATAAAAATAAAAATACATTGTTTTCATATTTTCAAAATATAATCTGGGTTACACTGTGATGTGGTATGTTTACTCTGCCTTGTACTCATCACATGGAAGTATGAGCAAGTGTCTTGAGCCATTTTTTTATTATTATTATTTTATTTTTTGAGACGGAGTTTCGCTCTTGTTACCCAGGCTGGAGTGCAATGGCGTGATCTCGGCTCACCGCAACCTCCGCCTCCTGGGTTCAGGCAATTCTCCTGCCTCAGCCTCCTGAGTAGCTGGGATTACAGGCACGCGCCACGGTGCCCAGCTAATTTTTGTATTTTTAGTAGAGACGGGATTTCACCTTGTTGACCAGGATGGTCTCGATCTCTTGACCTCGTGATCCACCCACCTCAGCTTAAGCTCATTGTTCTCTAATGCCGCTACCATCCAGTTCATAAGATGATATTTTCTTAGCACACTCTTCCTAAGATCTTCCTACTGCTCTTACCTTATAAGTCACTTTCCTAAGCAAGGCCTTTCTGTTTTGGATTTAACATCTGCCATATAAATATGAAAGGCAAAATAACAGGCTGAGCACAGGGAAAAGATTTCCTGGTGTCAAATTCTTACCTAATTATGAGAACTAAGACAAATGATTTAAAGTCTCCGTGCTTCAGTTTTCTTATCTTTAGCATGGGTGTAGTAACAGTTGTTGTGACAATTAAATGAGGTAATGCTTATACAATGCTTAGAACAGGGTCTGGCATGGGATTCGTGCCCTGTGCATTTTAGCTGTTCTTCTGATAGAATCAAAGCATCTCAGGTGTGGAAAGATGGTAGGTACAACCTTGCAGTGTTTGAAACCTCCTTTCACATCCCTGTTAAATATTTATACAACTTCCCCTTGAAGGTAAAAGGAGACTCATACCTTCAAAGGGAACTCATTTTATCATTGGAGAGCTCTGGATATTGCAGTGTTCTCTGTTATCTTAAGTAAATATCTATCTCCCTGAAATAGCTATTTATTATTCCTAGAAAGGCTTCTTAGGGCCATTTAAAATAAATCTAATTTTACTTTTATTTGATAGTCCTTTTAATATTTGAGGATTGTCAAGATGCCTGTTTCTTTTTCCTACTATATTTCCTCATGAGCTAAACAGTCAGGTATCTCTAATTGGTCCTCCTCTTACAATATGGTTTCAGTCCCTTGACCACCTGGCTGTGGGAGGTCACGTAAGCTGTCATGATTCCAGCAAGATCCGGTTATCTGACAACAGGTGGATTAGGAACAACTACGTTCTTAAAATCAGAGACCGGAAACATCCTTTATCTCTTGGGAAATCATAGCCCACATGCAAGAATGGTAATTCTATTTTTGTCCAATGTTATATAGAAATCAGGTACTCTACACTTGAGAATTTTCCAAATAATATTACCCCTTTAAACACCAAATGTTTTTTGGGGTAGCTATTCATTCATTTTGCAAGTGTGATACTTTCCCAATTCTACAATCTTATGGTAGCTTCTCTCAGTGCATACAAAGTTGTAGAATATACAGTGAATATCAAACTTGACAGTTTAAAAATCTGAAAGTCAGAGATAACTCATGCCTACACATCATCGTAGAGCTTGACAGTAGTGATCCATGTCAGTTAGAATAACTCTGAGAATGCACCACAAGTTCAGAGGCAGGGGAGATCACCTCCGTCAGGTGTGGTCAGGAGTGGGGAGCAGGTGTGGTCGAGAGTAGGGATCAGGTGTGATCAGGAGTGGGGATCAGGTGTGATCAGGAGTGGAAATCAGGTGTGGTTAGGAGTGGGGATCAGGTGTGGTCAGGAGTGAGGATCAGGTGTGGTCAGGAGTATCAGGTGTGGTCAGAAGTGGGAATCCGGTGTGGTCACAAGTGGGGATCAGGTGATCAGCTGTGGTCAGGAGTGGGGATCAGTTGTGACCAGGAGTGAGGATCAGGTGTGGTCAGGAGTGAGCCGTGAAGACTTCATGGTCAAGTGGGAAGACAGAATAGCCCTTCAGAATGGCTAGAATTTAAACAGGTGGAAATGTCAAGTGTAGCATTACAGAAGAAATTGCACGGAAGTGCTGGGGGAGGTATGTACAAGAAGTGAGGGAGCACAAAGTGCAGTCGGGAAGCCTTAGACCAGCAGGCTTCCACTCAGCAATAAAAATTAAAGTGCACCTGTGCACTCCAGGGCTCGCAGTGTTGAACAGGGCCAACTCATTTCGGTCCTGGTGGTGTTTATAGGTTGTTGGGATGGAGAGATAGAAAGCAAATAACACAAATAAATGAAACCATCATAATTCTGATAGTTCAACAAAGGAAAGATACAAAACGTGGTGAGAATAGATAACAATAAGTCCATGTGAGATCAGAGATGGGTTTCTGGGGTTGACATTTGAGCTGAGAAGTAGTAGGAGTAGAAGTTCCCTGGGTGATAGGGAAAGCTGGAAATTAAGAAACTTTGCATCCCGTAGGAATCTCATGGATAAAGACCCTGAGGCAGGGTGGAGTGTATATTATCGGGGGAAGTTGGAGTGGTTGAGGTCAGAGACTGAGGAGGAGAAAAGCAAGAGATGGGGAAGGGAGGTCCGATGTTTCATGTCAGTCCTAACAGCGTTAGAGTTGACAGGCTTTCAGCACACACTGATGGGGCCAGATTTGCATTTTTAAGTGAAAGGCAATGAATTGAAGGGACATGATGGATTTGCCATCTGTGTAGCTGAGCTTGCCTAAAGAATGAGTGTGGCACCAAGGAAAGACCACCTAACACTGAACCCTTAAAAATGCCAGCATTCAAATATCAGAGAGTGGGAGAAGCTAACTAAGAAGTTTCAGACAGACTAGGGATTGTAAGGACCATATACTTTAATCAGCAGGTCAAGAAGTAATTTTGGCCTCTTGGTCCAACTCAAAAACAGCCTTCCCAGCAAAAACTTGCCAAATCCATGGAGCAAAATGTCACTTCTTCATCCCCCAAAATGGCCATAATATTTATTTTTCTTTTCCTTCCTAAGGCCCTTGTCACTCTCTACCTTGAAGCATAGTTATTTATTTATTTTTGAGACAGTCTCACTCTGTTGCCCTGGCTGGCACGATCTCAGCTCACTGCAACCTCTACCTCCAGGTTCAAGCAATTCTCTTGCTTCAGTCTTCTGAGTAGCTTGGATTACAAGCACGTGCTACCATGCCTGGCTAACTTTTGTATTTGTATTAAAGACAGGGTTTTGCCGTGTTGGTCTTGAACTCTTTTTTTTTTTGAGTTGGGGTTTCGCTCCTGTTACCCAGGCTGGAGTGCAATGATGCGATCTCGGCTCAATGCAACCTCCGCCTCCTGGGTTCAGGCAATTCTCCTGCCTCGGCCTCCTGAGTAGCTAGGATTACAGGCACGCCCTACCATGCCCAGCTAATTTTTTGTATTTTTAGTAGAGACGGGGTTTCACCATGTTGACCTGGATGGTCTCGATCTCTTGACCTTGTGAACCACCTGCCTCGGCCTCCCAAAGTGCTGGGATTACAGGTGTGAGCCACCTCACCCAGCCAGAAATATAGAATATAGTTTTTTTTTTTTTTAACAAACACTTCCTTTCTATAAATTACAAGATTTCAATGTCAGAATCTGTTTTTTGTTCATCTTTGAATCACCCAAAGAACTAAACAAAGAGATTTGTACACGAGTACTCCATTTTTATTGAATTAACAAAATAGTCTGATTTGTGGAACAGAAAGCTGAATGGTATGGTTATGCACAGGAGGCATTGCTAAGAAGGGAGACCACATACCTGGTGCAGAAGTGCTGCAGTAGATCTTTTGGGAAACAAAGATTAATGGCAGCAGGAATAAGAGGAGGAAATAAGTTTGAGGGACACTGGAAGAGAAATTGACAGAATTCGGTGATCTCATCCTGTTGTATCGTTTGAACACTTTTATACACTGATGGTTCCCTTGTTTATGTATCTTATCCCTGCCTCTCCTTTGAGATCCGAACTCCTGTATTCCACTCTTGACTCAGCATCTCGTGATTCTCCCATCCTCAATTCCAGCCTTTCCCTAGTCTTTCCCACATTCTTCAATGGCATCAGCAATCAGGAATTTCTCAGGAATCCTGTTAGAGTCATGATTTTCTCTCATCTTCCCTCACTTGACTTCACAGTGGGTCCATAAGCAAGCTCAACTCTACATTCAAACTGTATTCTAAATTTGTCTTTTCTCATCGTCTTCCACCCCAGCCACTCTAGCCTTGTCATCTTTCCTCTGCAGTAATACAAACGCCTCCTGGCTGGCTACCTTTTCTTTGTCTTTCTGCAGTCCATTCTCCAAACAGCAGCCAGCGATCCTCCACAAACGTGTCAGAATGTGCCATTCCACTGTGTGAAACCCGGTGCCTGTCACCGCACGGAGAATCAAATCCCAAATCCTTATCAGCCCCCGTCTGCCTCTCTGACTTCATTGGAATCCCTTTCCAACCTGCCACCCTGCAGCCAGCCAGCCCTTCTCAGCTGTGATTCTTTTGAAGAATGAAACCAGTGTGCCATAAAGCATGCATTACACATCGTGGCTTCTCTCCTGTTCCTCCAGAATGGCCTAAACTTGAGATAATTCGGGAAATTGTCTCGCAGGTCATTTCCTATAGGGCTTCATTCTCTTGGGATCCCTGGTGGAGAAAGACTACTCACACATGGACATAGATATTCTTTTTTGTCACTTGATCATGAATCCTGGCCCCTAGACCTTTGCACTAGTGCTTTTCTTCATCAGGATTGCAATTTCTCCAGAACCTCAAAGGGCTGGCTCATTCCATCACTCAAGAGTTAGCTCAAAAGTTTAATGAAAGTGTCTGTTACCATAGAGGCTTTCCAGAACACCTATTTCTAAGGTAGCTTCCTCTCCCCAGCTGCTACAACCCTATTACTTTCTCCTTATGATGCCTTATCATATATGTATATGTATATATGATATCATATATGTATATGTATATATGATAAGACATAATGTATGCATATCAAGTCCTTATCTAGATTTTGAAAGTTATAGTCACAAATTGGATGCATACATAGGTAGCTTTATACATTTGTCCTTAACATGATCCTGAGCATTCATTTGGCTTCCACAGTAGGCAACAGCAACGAAAAGTCTGATTGGAAGTTATAGAGTCAATCATCATTTCATTCCATCCATTCTGATTTTGAGATCAATGCTCAGTCTTTCCTGCCACCTTCATATTCTCTGTCCTGATATGGCAACCAGGGCTCACCCGTTTATGACATCAACGGAAAGGGCTCTCACTGACCTTTTGCTGAGCGGTTCTGTGCTGCTTGGTTATTGAATTTCTTATGCACAGATTGGCTGCAGTTACCTGTTTTGCTGCTGTAATCTATGGTCATGAGACCCACATTTTAAAAAGCCTTTGAAAATACTTTGCCTCTCCAGTTTACTTATCTTCTCTATTCTGTTTTTGCCTCTCCTTTTTTAGCAAGCCCAGTGTCTTAGACCCTTTTATGTTGCTATAACAGAATACCTGAGATTTGGTAATTTATAAAGAAAAGAGGTTTAGTTGGCACATAATTTTGGTGGCTGAAAAGCCCAAGGCTAGGTAGCTATAGATAGTGAGGCCCTCAGGTTACTTCAATTAACGACAGAAAGTGGAAGGAGAGGGTGTGTGTGCAAAGGGACTGCATGGCGAGAGGAAGCAAGAGGGAAATCGAGGAAACCAGGCTCTTCATAACAAATCCCTCCTGAGGGAACTCATCCATTCCAAGAGAGAAAGAACTCACCCTCAGGAGGGCATTAATCTATTCACGAGGGGTTCACCCCCATTCTCCAAACATTTCTCACTAGGTCCCACCTCTCAACAGCACAGCGTAGATGAATAAATGTTAACATGAATTTTGGTGGGGATAAACCATATCCAAACCGTAGCACCCAGGAATGTGCTGACGCTACACTGATGCTGAAAATTGTGTCTAGGATGTATGTAGCGTCATCAACTCCATTGGTGGTTATGGTCTGGGGGGCGGTGCACACGCCTCCTCCCTGATGCATTACCAGTCAGGACGAACTAGGTTACATCGTGGTAACAAGCAACTTCCCAAAATCGGTGGCTCAGAAAGCAATAGATTATTTCATGCTTACATTATATGCCCTTCGACCTCGTCTGGGGCTTTCCTCTGCATCACTCCAAGGTCCATCGGATGCGGCAGTTGTCATCTTGAACACGAAACGTGCCATTTGCACTCACATTGTACTGGCCAAAGCAAATCACACAGCGTGCCTAACTTTCAGGTTAAGGCAATATACTTCCGCTGTAGGCACAGGAACTATTTGGTAAAAAGTGCTAATTACTCATGATTCCTGCATTCACCCTGCTTGACACCTTTTTTGGTCTTAAACTTCAGTGTGTGTGTCAGAATCACCAGGACGGCTTGTTAAAACACAAATTGCTGAGCCTCACCCAGAATAGGTGTGAAGTGGGTCTAAGAATCTGCTTCTCACAGCGGAAGGCGACGCTGTTGGTGGAGAGAGCTGCTACTCTACAGCTCAGAAGCTGTTGCTTTGTGAGGCTTCTTTTTTTTTTTTTTTTTTTTTGAGACAGTTTCGCTCTTGTTACCCAGGCTGGAGTGGTGCCATGGCGCAATCTCGGCTCACCGCAACCTCTGCCTCCTGGGTTCAGGCAATTCTCCTGTGTGAGGCTTCTTTAAGAAGCTCGCTGCCTCTGGAGACTCACTTTGGGAAGTAAAGCAAGCAACCGTGTATTCCCTTAAAGAAATCTGGCATTTCTCTTGGAGCTTATATTGTAGTAGTGCTGTTCTATCACAAGCTCATGCCTGTCGGTAAAGGGGTGGTCAGGCAATAGACCTTACCCATGTCCAGTCTTTTTTTTAGGTAAATTTTTACTTAATAAATAAATATTGACAGTTTCTATCATGCAAGGTACACATGCAGGGGCTCCAGCCTCTTTGCTGAAAGAGGTTTAATGAACTAACAACTTAGGAAACTTTCGTAACGTTCAAGTAACTTTCAAGTCTTTGTATGGTCATCCTATGATTCTAATGTGAAGATTGTATGTAAATTAATGACTGTTTAAAAAGCTACTATATTTGAATGGAAAAACACAATTTATGACTGCTAAGAATATTAAGTTCAGTCAATAAACTATTCCATGAGGAACTCTCTTTAATAAATATAAAAGTGATGTTGTTTGAAGAGGTTTTCATGAATTTTAAACATTAGCCCTGGCATTCATTTGTAATATAGGGGAAAATTTTGCTAAGGTCAAAATTTGGCTCATTCCCGGTTCAAACTTTAAGAAATCCCATATTATTGGAGTCACATTAGTAAAGTTCAGCTATATTTACAAATCACATTGGATACATTTGAGTTTGGGTGTATAGGCACAATTTTCGTGAAAGTAGAGTTATTTCGTCAGAGTAAGTTCCCACCCAGTGATTCATCGTACCCTGAAATGCCAGGCTATTTCTGAAACATTTGGTTAAGCCAGCTGATATTTTTAAGTAGGTGTTATCACCTCTCCTCTAAGGCTAAATAAACATATCTGTCTCCATCTAGGCTAGAAGTTTAGGGGATGATATGTGTGCAAATTAGACTCATAGATTTGACCAAATGGAATATTCTACTCTACAATAGCATTTCTTTTTAAAAAATATTAATTTAGTCTTTTTTAAAAATATTAATATTAAAATACAACA
The DNA here is from genome assembly GCF_049354715.1 of Callithrix jacchus. Lineage (NCBI taxonomy): Eukaryota > Metazoa > Chordata > Mammalia > Primates > Cebidae > Callithrix > Callithrix jacchus. The sequence continues at coordinate 22,461,290 of NC_133502.1, forward strand.
CTCTTTTACAATAGGTTTTGCTTCTCATTATGAAAATAAAATATATATTCATCATAGTAAGTTTAGAAAACACGAAAAAGAAAAGTCACCTCTGATTCCATGATTCAGAGATGTTGCTAATGTATTAGTTTATATTCTTCTAGCCCTTTATTTTTCTTGTGCTTATACAAATGTCTTTTAAAAATGATAATGCAGGGCCAGATGCAGTGGCTCATGCCTGTAATCCCAGTACTTTCGGAGGTCAAGGAGGGCGGATCATCTGTCTCTGCTAAAAATACAAAAATTAGCTGGGTGTGGTGGTGGGTGCCTGTAATCCCAGCTACTCAGGAGACTGAGGCAGGAGAATCACTTGAGCCTGGGAGGTGGAGGCCTCATGCCACTGCGCTCCAGCCTGGGTGACAGGGTGAGACTCTGTTTCCAAAAAAGCCAAAAACAAACAAAAAAGATAATGTACTTACTAGTGGGTAATCTGCTTTTTAAAATCCAACATATCATAAACTTTCCGCCAATCCATTAAATATTATTCTACATAATATTAATGGCTGCATTAAATTCTATCTTAATAAACATTTTACATTAACAAAGGAAAACAAAGTGCACCAGCACTTTCTTGTTTAAACCATTGACTGGGACACCACTTTCTGGGTGATTCATGATTCATAGCGTGAGACATGTAATAAATTTAGTGGTCATAATAATTCACCAAATTATTTTATGATAGTGACTTCCTACAGAAAAAGGAGCTGCAATAATTGAACTTGGAATCAAGTTCCTAAGATTTGCATTAAGTCTAAAATAAGTCCATATATCATATAACTTTCTTAATATTTGCATCTTTAGAATGTAGTACTGAGAGAGAAAAGAGATCTCAACAGAGGACCTAGTTCACCCATTTCGCTGTAATCAGTTCACTTTAATTTGCATATCTTAATTTAAAACATCAGTATACAGAAATCTTCACAGATTTTGCCTCTGATTTGTTTTTAGCATCTATTAATAAAATTCTACAATTGCCTTTACTAGCACCTGCCTGTGTTGAGTAACTTCTACTGTCCATGTGTCAGAGGCGTTTGAACCAGAGCAACTCCATCTTGAATAGGGGCTGGGTAAAATGCGGCTGAGACCTACTGGATTGCTTCCCAGGAGGTTAGGCATGCTGAGTCACAGAATGAGATAGGAGTGCGCTACAAGATGCCAGTCATAAAGACCTTGAAAATAAGACACGGGGCAGTAAGGAAGCCAGCCAAAACCCACCAAAGCCTAGATGGTGAAGAGAATGACCTATAGCCGTCCTCACAGCTTATTATATGCTAGTTATAAAGCTTTAGCATGATGAAAGACACTCCCAGCAGCGTCCTGACAGTTTACAAATGCCATGGCAATGTCAGGAAGTTATCCTATATGGTCTAAAAAGGGGAAGAACCCCCAGTCCCTAGAATTGCCCACCCCTTTCTCAGAAAACTCATGAATAGTGCACCCCTTGTTTAGAAAATAAGAAGTAACAATAAGTATCTTTGGTTGAGTAGCTCCAGGGGCTGCTCTGCCCATGGAGTAGCCATTCTTCATTCCTTTACTTTTCTAATAAACTTGCTTTCACTTTACTCTCTGCACTCACCCTGAAATCTTTCTTGCGTGAGATTCAAGAACCCTCTCTTGGGGTCTGAATCAGGCCATTTTCTGGTGACACATGGATTCATTTTATCTCCTATATAACTTAAATCTCTCCCGCTGCATTTCGGCTTCCTCCCGTTGCGGCCTTCTCTGTTTATTTCACTGTAGAGGAAGAACAGCTGATCACTAATTCTTTCTTTCAGAGATGCTTTCCAGTGTGTTGATGAGTAATTTGCAGAGTAGAATAGACCCGCAGTTGCGCTGCCAGGCCTTCCAGCTGAGAGGACCGTCAACGTGTCAGACACCTGATACCGCAGGGAGTGGTGTCATTTCCATTTAATATTTATTTTCACCCACTGGGTGTGTGGCACTCTAAACAAAGTGTTTACCGTGAAAGCGATCTTGAGATTCAGTGAAACCAGTGTCACTTAACGTGCTACTTAAGTCTCCATTGAAAGTGATAAAATGAAAAAACATTTGGAAGTAGCTACTTCCCCCTCTGTGTTTACTCAGTCAGTGAGGGCTAATTGTTGTGTTGACAACCCGGGGCTTCTATGCCGTTGGCTAATTCTGTGATCTTTTGAAATGTTAATTACAGTTTCCGTGATGTCATTGTTTCTCCTTTCACAGTTTTTAGATAAAATGGGTACCTTAACTTTATCTTTTTTAAATGACCTAACTTGTCTGAAATGAATTTTTTTTTTTTCCTCCTAGCCGGAAATCTTCTGTCTAGAACGTTGGACACACGTGTGTTTCCCCCAATCTCTCACAATACCATCAGCTACCTTAATGGAGCAGACAGCGCCTAACTAACATTTCCACTCTCCATGTCTCCCTGCGGTTCTTCACTTCTAACATTCTGTTTTTAGATTTGGAATGACTTTTGTAAATTGACAAAATAATGATTTGTTACGTTAATTTGAAAATTGAGTGATTTTTTTTTCACTCCTGTTGTTTTTTTCTCTCCCTGTCCATTTAAGCTGTTAACAAATGAATTAATAATAACTTTCACTGGCTGAGCATGGTGCCTCACTCCTGTAATCCCAGCGCTTTGGGAGGCTGAGGCAGGTGGATCACCTGAAGTCAGGAGTTCAAGATTATCCTGGCCAATATGATGAAACCCCGTCTCTACTAAAAATACAAACAAACAAACAAAAATAGCCAGGCGTGGTGGTGGGCGCCTGTAATCCTGGATACTCAGGAGGCTAAGGCAGGAGAATCCCCTTAAACCCGGGAGGCAGAGGTTGCAGTGAGCCGAGCTTGCATCACTGCACTCCAGCCGGGGCAACAGAGCAAGACTCTTTCTCAATAATAATAAATAGTCACTTTCACTGTAGAGTCTCTCTATGCTCCAGGCACAGTTCCATGTGTTTATATAGCTAAACTCAGTTAATTTACACCCCCTACACACACAGAGGAAAAAAAATCCTGTGAGGTGATAGGGTTTTTAATTCTTTACTGAAGAGGAAAGTCTTTAATTAGAATAATTAACTTGTCCGAAGTTACTCAACCAGGTGTGTTTGTTCACTTAAAATAGGGCCATGTGTTAATAAATCTTCAAAGGAACTTAAAAGATCTGAGACTTAGACATGATGATTGGGAGAATGACTGAGAGAGTAAGATAGAGCTGCCCTCTGTCTCTCTGCTAGAAAAAGATTTCCCTGAGCTGGGTGGACTGCCTGAGAGCAAGGGGCTGGAATAAAAGCAGATGTGTCAGAGAGGCCCTGGCAGGGACTCCACAAGCTGCCTCCCAGAGAGTTCTGGGCAGGTGGCAAAGCCCGCAAAAGGCTCTTTTGCTGAAAACTCAAGGCAGATGTCAATGTCAAAAAAGAAATAATGTCAGTGATTCCAGGACTCCTTTTTTCTGAGATGGAGTTTCACTCTTATTACCCAGGCTGGAGTGCAATGGCGTGATTTCGGCTCACCGCAACCTCCGCCTCCTGAGTTCAGGCAATTCTTCTGCCTCAGCATCCTGAGTAGCTGGGATTACAGGCACGCGCCACCATGCCCAGCTAATTTTTTGTATTTTTAGTAGAGACAGGGTTTCACCATGTTGACCAGGATGGTCTCGATCTCTTGACCTTGTGATCCACCCGCCTCGGCCTCCCAAAGTGCTGGGATTACAGACATGAGCCACCATGCCCGGCCGTAATTCCAGGACTCTTAATGGTGTAGAAGTCACAGGAGGATTCTCAGGGTTTTCAGTAAAGCTACAAGATCTGAGATGGATGGAAACCAGCATCATTTCATGGCCCACAGATCAATCGCCAGCCTAAAATCACAGAGGCCCATAGACATCTCAGCAGAAACCTGCAGAGCCAGGTGACCTGAGAGGTCCACATAACCTCTCTGAGGTCCCCTTCCCATGCTAAGACACAATCCCCAAGAAAAGTTGGAAGAAACATAAAATTGACTGAGATTAAGGTTCTCCTGTCCTCATAGAGTAATGGCTTAAAACAGGAAAGTGGATGCATTGTTGAGAAATACAGACAGTTGCATTTCTTGTATACGGCCTGGTGCTATGCATGTCGGTAGGCTGACATGAATGCAGCTGATGCATTCATTTAAAGTTTTACCACTACTGTAGAATCACAACTGTATTGCTGTAAAGAAACTTTGCTTTCTTTTCTTTCAAAATAATTGATTTCGTGATAGGTCATCTGATTTTTAAAACTATCTGCTATTTATGTAGTAGATTGCTACTCAAGAATATCATGTGAGGGAATCTGAGTGACTACTAAAGTTCGGAAAGCTACCCTTAAAAATCACATTACAGCACAAAGACTTGATATGTATGATGTAAATAAAGCTTAAAAGAAAACAAATTTGTGCTATCAGAAGTTAGAAGACTGGTTGCCCTTAGGGGTGGGGGCATTTACTCAAAGGGAGGATGGGGGAGGATCTGGAATGGCCATTGTTGTGAATTGAATTGTGTTCTGCCTCCTTTCCCCTGCCAAAAATATGTTGAAGTCCAGTCCCCAGTACCGGCAAATGTGACCCTATTTGGACATAGGATCTTGGCAGATGTCATCAAGTTTAATTCAATATCACCAGTGCAGAGGATACCCAGAGATGCAGACACACAGAAAGAAGGCTGTGTAAAGCTGGAGGCCGAGACCGGGGTGATACATTGATGAGGCAAGGAACACCACATGATGACAGCCATCACCAGAGCTAGGAGAGAGGCACCGGACAGATTCTCCCCCACCGCCAACAGCAGGAACCAGTCTAGCCAACATTTTGATTTCAAAATTCTAGTCTCAGAACTGTGAGACAATACATTCCTGTTCGTACCCCTAGTTGGTTTTTCAGCCGTCTTCGGAATCGAATGCACCAGTCATGTTCTGTCTCCTGGGCTGAGGGCTGGTTAAAATTCAGCCAGCTGTGGACTTACCAATAGTGCATGTTTCTCTTGAATGCAACACTTGAACAAAGAGGTCAAAATGTATATCACAAAGCAGATGCTTGGAGATTATATATATGAGATTTCTTGTGCCCAGCCGGCAGAATGAATCTCACTCTTCTGAAGTCACCACCTTTCTGCACTTTGAGAGGAACCATGTAAAAACATGTGTTCACAAACGGTCTCAATAGAAGCCATACAGAGAAAGTGAGTGTAACTGAGAAGGCTCAAGTTTCAGGGACAGTGGTGGCCTTCTCCTAGAGGACAGGTAAAGGGAAACAATGGTTTGTAAATTTGAAGGAAATTTGATTTCTCTTTCCTTGAGCTTAACTGTTCACCTGACCACCGCCGTTGAGTCGGCTGTAATTGGAGCTGGTTCTTTGCCAGGCCCTCGGGTAGGGGGATTCGCTCTCTTCTAGCAGCCCCCCCCCCCGTTGTCTCCTAACAGATGCCCCCTGTTTGTCTTGGAAACTTCCACAGATCAGAGAAAAGGAGAGTGGAAGGAAGCACAACGAAGGCAGAGCCGCAGGGAGTCTCTTCAGGCCCTGGAGACACTTGGTAACTTTTCTTACGACTGTCACTGGTATTAACTTCTAACCCATTAAACTCACTTACAGGATAGCTTTAGTCAATGAAGCAGGATATGGCCTTTTCTTGGCCTCTCCATTTCCAATTCCAGCAAAATGAATGAAACACAAAAAGTTCACAGGGGGATCGGCTGGGGAGGCAGAGCTGGGAGCTGGGCTGGGAGCTTTTAACTGGGTTGACCGTTACTGTCCTTTCCCATTTCAACTTTTATCTGCCCATTAACTCCTTAAGTTTGCTCGTCCATCCGTCAAAAAGAAAAGAAAAAAAAAACCCAAATGATGTGTGAAAGACCTAGGTGTTGCTAGGTCTAGCGTGTGGTCTCCCACATTCGCCCAAACGTGATTGGCTTCTTGTGGGGACACAATGACTCTGTTTTATGAATGGTCATTTGTGATTTCTTAAAACTTTTGTTTTTAAGATTTCTTTGAAGTATTTGAAATCATTTGTGATTCTGACAAAATGAAGAGGTCACTTTCCCAAAATATTGCGGGGTCAATTTTTATAAATGTTTATGATTTGTTTTCAGCAATTGTATAAAAATTACTTATACAATCTCTCATGTCTTTTCTTTGAAGTATGTCAAGTTAATGATTCTGTTTATGGTGCAAGAACAAAATATTTAGAGCTTTGATTTATAAAATAAAAACCATTTAATTGTTTCTAGGTATCCATGTCTATTTGCTGAGTTTCCTTGCTCAGCTAACAAAAGTCTGCTGAGGTCCAAATCAAAAGTTAATTCTTGACAGTAAAAGGGATTCAGCTGATAGGTTTTCATAAGTTTGGTGCAGCTGATAGGTTTGCATAAGTTTGGTGCGTAGGATCAAAGTGAAGGAAAGTGATAATAGCTAAGAGATTCAAATAGAAGTACCACGCAATCTGGATTGAAGGTGCTCACTCACTCCATTCTTCATAAAACGGTCACTGAAGTGAATGTAAGAGATGTAAAAGATTAAGTCCCTGCACCAAAGTCTCTACAGTCTTAGAAGAGATATGAATACAAGATTAAAGTACTCTGAATACACTTCAGGACAGAATGTAAAAATCTCGAAATCTGTACACAGTAATTGCTGAGATGATGAAGGTATACATAAAATATCCAAGAACTTGAGACATGCAGCTCCTTCATGATCATCACACAGAGACGACAGCACCTGATAGTTTACATCATTTATTATCCGGGCTCCGGGTCGCCACCCATAAAATAAGAATAACTTCTTTACAGTCATTATCTCCTTTCCCGACTATTATCTCACGAGTATTGTCTGGAGCGTAAGAATGATTTCTTATATAGAAAATAAAGGAAGAGGCGAGGCATGGTGGCTCGTGCCTGTAATCCCAGCACTTTGGGAGGCTGAGGCAAGTGGATCATTTGAGGTCAGGAGTTCAAGACCAGCCTGGCCAACAAGGTGAAACCCTGTTTCTACTAAAAATACAAAAATTAGCTGGGCATTATGGCAGCCTCCTGTAATACGAGCTACTCAGGAGGCTGAGGCAGGAGAGTGGCCTAAAACTGAGAGGTAGAGGTTGCAGTGAGCTGAAATCACACCACTGCACTCCTGCCTAGGTGAGAGAGTGAGATTTGGTTCCCCGACCCACTCAAAAAAAGAGAAAGAAGAAGGAAGGAGAAAGAAAGAAAGAAAGAAAGAAAGAAAGAAAGAAAGAAAGAAAGAAAGAAAGAAAGAAAGAGAAAGAAGAAGGAAGGAGAAAGAAAGAAAGAAAGAAAGAAAGAAAGAAAGAAAGAAAGAAAGAAAGAAAGAAAGAGGAAGGAAGGAAGGAAGGAAGGAAGGAAGGAGGGAAGGAAGAAAGGAAGAAAGAAAGAAAGAGGAGGGGAGGGAGCGGAAGAGAAGAGAAGAGAAGAGAAAGACGAGAAGAGAAGAGAAGAGAAGAGAAGAGAAGAGAAGAGAAGAGAAGAGAAGAGAAGAGAAGAGAAGAGAAGCGGGAGCACAGCTTGGTCACATGCCTTTAGTATGGTGTCATTTTTTAGGACAAAGCTCATTTTTTACACTGAATCATCTATTTACAACATTAATGGACTGACAGGGCAAGGGCTGCCAGTACATGACAAGCAGGATGTGGACAAGAATCAGAATCCAAATTCAATTTCAGATAACACCACTATTTTACTTAGCTCAGTGAACAAAATTCACTGCATACAAAGCACTATGCTAGGTTTCAGGATTTGACGATCAGTATCCTCTGCATGTGTTTCTGTGCCTGCTATGGCCTGTATTTGCTGCCGATGTGTAGTTCTCTTGCTTACCTAGGATCTCCCTTGGAGTAGGGAAAATGACATTATTCGAATGAAAGAGTGAATATTAGAGGGAGGCCTGGCTTTGGAAGAGTCCAGTCTGGTAAAGAAGACGAGTGTGGGCCTGTAATCCTAGCACTTTGGGAGGCTAAGGTGGGTGGATCACGAGGTCAAGAGATCGAGACCATCTTGGCCAATATGGTGAAACCCCGTCTCTACCAAATATACAAAAATTAGCTGGGTGTGGTGGCACGCACCTGTAGTCCCAGCTACTCTGGAGGCTGAGGCAGGAGAATCGCTTGAACCTGGGAGGTGGAGGTTGCAGTGAACCGAAATTGCACCACTGCACTCCAGCCTGGGGCGACAGAGTGAGACTCTGTCTCAAAACAAACAAACAAACAAACAAACAAACAAACAAAACAGATGATGTAGACACAACTACGACAGAACCAAACCGAGCACACTTAGACACATAAACATGTGCACACATGGTCTAGAGATGATGCATTAATTCTGGCTCCAGGAGTGGGCTGGATGTGGGAGAGAGGAGGATTCAGTTTAAGTGGGGGATGGGAGAAATAAAACTCCTTTATGTAGAAAATTATGCTTTCCCAGTTAGCTAATTACTCCAGAAACCCTTGAAACTGTATTTCCCACCCTCATCACAGCTTTCTGCCAGTGTTCATAGCCACCCTTTCAAGTAAATAAAGTAATGTCGCACTCATGCTGGAACAATGTCTGTCCGGGAGACTCTTGGGAGCAGACAGAAGGTGCAATCCACTGGCCTCCTTGCACTTGCTGCTGGAGCAGTGCCCTTTCTTAGGAACCGGCCTGATGTTCCCTCCATGAACTGTGAACGTCAGGTTGCTGCATTAGAAACTTCAAGCTTGGTTTCTAAGGAGTTCCAGAAGGGCATTGCAGCAGGAAAGGAGGGCTGCGGGTTTTCTTCCTTTTGCCCCAAATCTACACTTGTTTATCTGCTGAGCTAACCTGGGGAGCCCAGGGAGCCCTGATTTGAGGGGAAAGCTTTTGAGAGATGTCAGTGTCAAATACCAGCAGCTGGCCGAGCTAAGGCCAGGAGGTAGGTCAGGTACGTGGGGACACTCCAGAAAGGCGAAAGCACAGCAGATCTTGCCTTAAAATTGTGTCTGCAGCAAAGCCTGAGCACAACCATATTGGCATGTGAAGATCCTCACATAAAACCTTGTGGACTCAACTGACTCCAAGTCCACCATGCTGCTTACACAGTTTCCTTGTATTTACATTGTTCAAAGACTTCTTTTCCCCTTAATCTGCTAATTCCTCAATTGCTCTGGTTTTAAGATTGCCAGAGACGTCCTCTCAGGAGAGCTGATAACACTATCTACACTAAGGACAAGCAAGCACTTTTGTGTGCTGGGGGGGCGGTGGGGGGAAGCAGGCTGGAACACTATTTTGTGTCCTCTTTTCCTCTGTTTTTCCCTACCGTGGATTCCAGCAGGAAGCCATTGCTTTGGGAGCTTTTGCATGAGGAAGTTGTGCAGGGCTAGAAAATAGAAGCTGCTTCTCCTCAAAGCTCTGGTTTTCATTTGCAGAAGTGTAAGTTGTTGGGGTCCGGCACGTCTGCTGGGGGACTACCGACCTGGAGTCCCCGAGACCGCCAACGTAGATGTGTTGTTCAATCTGAGGGAGAGAGTGTGCGGAAGTAAAAGAATAAAGGAAAGAGGAGTCTGGAGGGCTGGCTTAGGCTATGTCCAAGCAGCAATTTTATTTTTGCAATGTGTTTCATTATATACTTTTCTGAAGTTAAAGTTGTTTATGCCAGATCAACATACTTAAGTTACAGTAAGCAAGTTACTCCCACTAAATTATGCCCAGTAAGTAAGTTAAGTCCAGTAAGTAGGTTACTTCCAGTAAGTAGGTTGCGCCCAATAGGTCAAGGTAAGTAAGTTACAGTCACGCCCAGTAAGTTATGGTAAGTTACAGTTATACCCAGTAAGTTACGATAAGTAAGTTACCAAGTGTAAATACTTAAGTATATTTTACAATGAAGGTAACAAGGGTCCAAAATGAACACAATCAAGCAATAAACCATAAGGAGCCAAAAGTGGTCACAATGCCTTGCAAGTCCTCATATCCATAAAGTAATGTCTGTTAATTATTTTGAATAACATATCGTTCCTCTCTCGGTTCCTGCTTTCCCTCAGCTCCACTCCCCCAACCAGGGATCTGTGTCTGGGCACAAGCTCACCGTATGGCGAGGCCCATTTCCTAGGGGCCTCACATGGGAGTGATCCCCACAGATTCCCTAAGTAAGTGCTGAATGAGACTGCCTGATTGCACCTGGTAGGCTTCAGTGAGAAGGCAGAGCCCAGCCGAAGGAAAAAGCTTGTTCCCAGAGTTAGGAGAGGAAGGAGATCTTTGGTCCTCGACTTGCAGGAAGCTGTGCCCTGGCTATGTGGAGGCAGCTGAGTCTCTAGACCTGCAAAGACCATGTGGGACCTGGTGCAGCTGCTCCTGGAAAGATCTCCACAGGCCCTGGGGACAGAGAATGGCACAGTCAGATCTAAGATTGCATTCCCCAAAATGCTGGTGCCCTGGGGTGGGGGTCAAAGCCAGGGAAGCCAGTTGACAGACAATAAAGTAACTTTTCTTTCCCACTTCCTTCTGTTGGCTGAAAGCAATTCCTTCTACAATAATTATGTTATCATAAAACACAATGAGTTCAATTGATTAACTTTCAATTTACCAGTTTATCAAAATAAACATGCTTACAGATTTTAATTAAAGCCTAATTATTGGGGGATGTGGAAAAAATACTTATAGCTTCCAACAAATGTCTATTTCTTCCTTCATTATTTAATATATTTTTATATTTAATAATGATAATTTATATTTTATAACAGCCACAAGGGAAAGAAACCCATTTGTTTTTAGTGCAGAATGTTGTAATTTTAAGATGTAAGTTTCTTTTGAAAGTGCTTTTGTAGTCTATGTTATATTTTAAGCTTTTTATGAAAAGAACATGAAGCACAGCAGAAGAGTCTCTTTTAAGTATTTTTGTTGGATGGCTGATTTGCCTAATGAAGGAACCTTGCAGGCCTTCTCAGACTCAGTTTATTGAAGTATACAGTGGCGCAAATTTTGGAAGGTGATTTTGCAACATTAACAAGCAGCTTAAATTCCTCGCTTTTGATCCTGGAGTCCCATTTCTAGGTATTTATGGTAAGGAAATGATTACAGATCTATGCAACAATGAACAGAATGCTCAGCTGAGTGGGATTTAGAAAAAAATTAAAAATTATAAAGAACTCTAATATCTCAAAATAAGGCCCTGGCTAAAAAGAATGGTCCATTATATAAGAAAATGTGTGCAGCCATTATAAATCATGTGTGTATAAATTGTGCATTTGTTGTATATTTTTAAGATAAACTCAGGTGTTCAAACAGATGAAGTATCCTTTCTCTGCCCAATCTTCTGATTTGTGTGTGTTTATGGGATTTTAATTTTCTCTTTTTTTACCTGTATATTCTTAATTTTCCTCAGTAACAAATCATTACTCTTAAAGTAAGAAAAAAAATCAATAAAAAATGTAAGACTAAATTTAAAAAGGAAAAACATGAATATAGGTTGTTGCACTTCTTTTTGTTTAATAAAAAGAAAAAATATATAAAATATATTAAAAAGGATAGTGATTATCATGTATCTGTCACAGTTATCTTTATCTTGCTTAAGATTTAGTAGGCCAGGCATGGTGGCTCATGCCTGTAATCCCAGCACTTTGGGAGGCTGAGGCGGGTGGATCATTTGAGGTCAGGAGTTCCAGATCAGCCTGGTCAACATGTTAAAATCCCGTCTCTACTAAAAATACAAAAAAAATCAGCCAGACGTAATGGCAGGTTCCTGTAATTCCAGCTTCTCAGGATGCTGAGGCAGGAGAAACTCTTGAACCCAGGAGGCGGGGGTTGCAGTGAGCCAAGACTATGCCATTGCACTCCACTCCAGCATGGGCAACAGGGAGAGACCCTGTCTCAAAAAAAAAAAAAGAAAAAAAAGATTTAGTAACAGTCTTTAATCTCAGTAATACTTTTTTTAATTTTTAAAGAGTATTTTTTAGAGCACTTGTAGATGTATAGAAAAATTGAGAAGATAGTATAGAGTTCCCACGTAACCTCTCCCATTTTTCCCCATTACTAACACTTCCATTAATATGGTACATTTGTTACAATTAATGAACCAATACTGACATATTGTTTCAATCAAAATTTCATAGTCTCTTTCGATTTCCTTAGTTGTCACCTTTTGTCCTTTCTCTGTGTTGAAATCTCATCCCAGATCCTACATTACGTTTGGCCCTATGTCTCCAAGGACTCTTCTTGGCTGTGACAGTTTCTCCGACTTTCCTTGTTTCCATCCCCTTGACAGTTTGAGGAGGACTGGCCAAGTATTTTGTAGGATATTCCTGTGTTAAAAATTGTCTGATGTTTTCCTCATGATTGGACTGGATTTTAATAATATATTCAAAACAATCCTTCCCACTTCCTGCCCTTCAAAAAAAAAAAAAAATCATACCCTCAAATGTAACAAAATCCCCCAGCCTCAATTCAGGATAATGTTATGTATCTTGTCATTCATTGAAAAATATGCAAAATGACACTAAATGCTGCAGGCTGCAGGCCTCTCCATTTGTAACCTCACCCGTAGGTACCAATAAACATAATTTAATGGAAATTCCATCAGCGGAGGAGCCTGATCTTTGGCCTCCTGGGTTACAGGACGCTCCTGTTAGTTCCCTTCAGCACCTCCTCCACATTCTGAATTTTAATGGGGCTAGGAAACCTGGGGTTAGAAGTGTGTTGGTGTTATTTCCTGTTTCCACTTCAGTTAGCCTCCCAGCTTTCTGATTTGACATGAATTGTGAACGTAACATACACAATAGGAAACAAATACCTAATGTTTTCCTTCTTTAATGTGGCAACTTTTAAAAGATGGTGTAACTTTTAAATAGCGAAGGAAGCTCTGTATTAAACTTGAAACGTACCAAGAGGTCCAAGTCACATAATGCTGGCTACCTAGTCTTGGCAAGCACTTTACAAATGCTGAGTTCAGGTGTTCACAGGCCTACCCTTTATTGGGTGAGATCAAACTCGTGTTTCTGCTCCTGGTTTCTCACGTCCTTTGAATACTCCACATTTTATAACTGAAATCTAGGAGGACCCTTCAAGTTGAGAGAGAAAAAAAATGATATATTGTTGTTTAACATAAAATAAACAAAGTCTATTTCTTTCTTTTGTCATTACCCAGATAGCCTAGGTTCTGAGTCCTGGTGGCATCTTAGCAGGAGGCTGGTGGGGAGGAATTTGGGGATGGATAGAAAACTGGCAGAAATAATTCCTAAAGGAGAGTGTCAATCACGTAACTTCTGTTGTCACCAAGAAAGTGGGACCAGGTCAGCCGTAATTCAGAGACGGTTCTAGGTGATCCACCAGATATTTGTGCGGGACTGACCAATTTGTGCTGTTCTCTGCAGGTATGTGATAGAAAGGAGCACTGTGAGAATTCCACTGGTATCGAAACCAATACCAAGCAGTAGTGATTTGGGGAAAAATTCTAAAATCAGTATTATTGCTCAAGCACACATCAGAAGACTTCAGCATTAATCCAGACGCTGGAGTAAAGCAGTCAACTGTAGGACTGGTTCTAACCTCACCACACGCTGGGCTTCCAGATGCCGCTCTGCAGTACAGAGCAGCCTGACAGATTCCAGATTGCTGACTTTTTCATATTTATGGTAAATATTTTTCCTGGTTTTTTTTTTTTATATTTTGATTCACAAATATATCAATTTTGAATTAATCTTATTGTACCATGTTCAACTTTTTTTCTGAGCTTATTGGTTTGGAAAGATTTACTCTACCAATAAGTAAAATAATTTATTTATAGTTTATATCATAGCATAGCTTTTTCTATGCTTATTATTTTAGTGGTCTAAAATTTAATTTTATTGTTTGGTACAAGGTGAGAATCTAGATATATTTTCCATCCTTAGGTGATTAATCACTCCCTTGCAACGACTACTGAAGAAAGACTTTAAAAGAAAAAGACTTTATATTTTAAGGCAGTGTTGTGACTTGTCTTACCTACCTTTGCACCACACATGCCTACACCTAACCTTGTGTCTGATCTATAGTAGTTGGTCAATGAAACATTTGTTGAGTAGACAAATACTTCTTGAACCTGTGGCCTGTCCCTGGCATCCAACAAGGTGGAAAATTCATCTGAAATGACAGAAATCCTGGGCAATGACGAATCTCTGTGGATTCCTACTTTGCCACATTGCTACCCTCTAGTGTGGCTTCCACATGTCCCTCCCTGGCCAGCTTGTCTTGGCGGCTGTACCAAGGGAGATGTATTTCCACCATTCATTCCCTCTAATAACACTGATTGATCACCTATGGTTGTTCTGTGTTATTGGAATGAAAACATTTTTATGCTTTATATTTGAAGGCAGTGTTGTAGAGATAGTGTTTAAGAGTAAGGTAACTTCCCCCTTCACCACCTATGACTTACTTTCCCTAAGCCACAGTTTACCCATCAACAAAATAGGAGATAACACCAGCTAACATTTCTGTACCACTTATTCTGTGCCGGGAACTGCTCAAAGTACCATATACATATTAAATTATTTAGTACTCATTAACTCTTTGAAGTGAGCACCATTTTTAGACCCATTTACAGACAAAGAAATGGAGGCATGAAGAAGTGATTGCCTTGCCTAAGGATTAGAATCCAGGCACTCTGGCTCTGAAGTCCATGCTCCTAACTGCAGTATTGGGATGTCTCCCAGGTACAATAAAGAGCAGCCACCTCAGAGAGCTGATGTGAGGATCAAGTGAGACACCATATCTAAGATTCCTGGTGAGCACCTGATGCGTGTTAGCTCTGTAACAGGAAACACAGCCCCCTGCTCACTGTGACACAGGAGTCCTCAGACATGCTCCATTACCCACAATTTCTCACCTTTGATAGGAAATACAGATGCTCAGATGGTCACTTTCAGCAAAGGTAATAGGAGGGAAAGAAGTCCAGGAGGATGGAGACCACATGACGGGGTCCCCAATCAGAACTAGGGGAGAGGAAAGGCTTCTCAGAGGAAATATTTGTATTAAAGCCAAATTAATGTCTGTTGCTTTTCCTACAAAAATCTCTGGGGTTATTTCTCTCCACAGCCCTGTTTGTTTTGCTTCCCTCTCCCCATTCCCTTCAACTACTCTATGCCCTTCACCCTTTCAGAATTCTTGGGGAAGCAGGATGTGCCCGAGCAATCCAATCATGTATATCCATTCCACAGACACTGGTGGGTTGGAAAGCAGTGCAGGAGAGGTCAGTTGAGTTACACCCACATGATAGAAGCTGAGGAAGAGACGATAGAAGAGGAAAAGGATTACATGTTTTCAGGAGCATTCAGAATTTCACATTTTACAAGATGATGTTTAATTAGTTATCTCTCGTGTTAGCCTGGATGTGTCTCATGATGTTTTCCAAAAGCAGCTGAATCTGAGCATGGTTCCTAAAGTTATGCGAATTCTGAGTAAATGTATGTATACACATCTGAAGTGATAACCCTTTGGCTTACTCATAATGTTTGTTGAATGTAATATATTACACTAAGAGACCTTTGGGGTCATTTACCTCAACTTCCAACTCATAAAGACTTTCCTTTTAGCAGAAAGGCAATTTATCTTGTTTATCCATTTTCTCTTAAATAACTGCAGTAATGTGAAGCTCACCATGCCTCAACACAGCCATTTTGATTGTTGTATAGCTATAATTCTAAGTCCTGACTTGCATTGACCTAAGTCTGCTGACCTTTGTTCTGTTCTCTGCAGGGAGAGCGAGAAAAAAACAAGCAAACATGTTTTTCTTGCAAATTCAGACAACTTCATGGTTTCTCTTTGTTCTTTGAATGAAATAGTGTCAGTTGTTGAGGGTCTTATTTATATTCCAGTGGGCAAGCTTCTCTAAGTATGTTAGCTAAACATTTATTTTTATATATTAATCTATTTGTTTATTTTAAGAATCTTGTTACCAAGAAACTTTTGAATAATCTGAGAAAATTGAGCATATGATACTACAAATTACTTTTAAAAATAGAACTATCCAATGACAGCCAAGAATGAAACAAAAATATGCACAAGAAATGTATTTTTTAACTGCTGCTTTATAAAATACGTTTACTTCAACTTACTTGATATAAAGATGATGACATGACAGCAGTTTAAATAATAAGATCAAATATGACTTCACCAACAGGATTCAAGAGGAATCTCTTATAAACATATTTCCTTTCTGAATGTACTTATTTTCTTTCAAACTCATTTTTTAAACAATAGAAATAACAATGATAGATACATAACACTTAAGATTTGCTATGATTTTTATTTTATCCATTTAGATTAAGATTAGCTTTTTTAACTGACAGATAAATTTAATAATCTTTTGTAAAAAGATTGTTTTCATATTCCATATAATACATTTTCATATTAACATTTCAAATGAGAAAAAAATAAAAAGTTGCCACCAGAAGTAAAACCTTTCTTTCAGAAATATGAAAAATAACATAAAAACCACTTTATTGTGTTTAGGACACTTCCGATCAAACATTTTGCGAGTAACATTCTCTCCCTTTTGATACTCACCTATTCACCAGAAGACTGTGGTATTACTGTTTTTTGGTCTTAGTTACTTTGCTTGGGATGTTTCCATTCATTCAGGTGTCATGCATGGCATCATTTATGATTTATGTGATAGAGGCTCAGATTGAATCCATGGGGATTTTCATATAAGGGTGTACTCAGTGGTATGTTTGAAGTTATGCTGTTGAATTCAAATAACATGGTTGGTTCTCAGAAATATTAATTTGATTTTAATATCCTGCCTCCCTACCCCAGGTTATGGTTGGTTTCTTACCTTGGGAAAATCCTAAGTGAATTTAATTAACTCGTGTTTTGAAAGTTTGCATTTAGCTAAGCAAGGCAGAGATTGTGCAAACATGAAAAGCAGAGCCATACACTTAGATTTAATCATTTTCTTATAACCTCATTGATCTGACTTTGTGTTTCAGTTATAATAATGCAGATATGCAATTTTAAAACAAATGATTGTTTCAAAGCACTATATTTATGTGTCATGATGAATCCACTGTGTGGCCTTTATCTTTTAACTTTCGGGATAATAAATAAAATGAAATAACATTTCTTCTCTGCTTCACAAAGTAATTATTGTAGCGTGTGTTGCGAATGCATTTTGGCTTTCAGGGAGTTTTCAGTCTTAGGTCAAATTCTGTGCCTTCGTAAGTATCTGTATTGTTATGCTCCTTTTGTTTTGTTGTTTGAGAGGAAAATGAAGATCTGTGACATCATTTATTCTGGAAACAAGCACAAGTGTGTTTAACTAGAAAAATCAAGGATGTAACTTGTCCTGCTGGTTTGAAGATCCAAAATCTTCTTGGCAAATAGAGCCATTCATTGGCTACAACTGGATCAAAAGTAACAAGTTTTTGTCTGAGTCTTTAGCCTAAAACCTCCCCTACCCTCTTCCAGATTAACTCTACTGTGCCTGGATTAACCCCTAAGAATCCTGGTATTGTTTCTCTTCATTACACTTATCCCCACGTCTCCTATTGTCTTTGCTTTTCATTAGGGGAAGTAAACAGTAGATGGTTTAAGCCATGATAAGCTTCTCCAGCTTGGACTATCTATTTGAGCTTCATATTTGACACTTGTTTCCCCTTTCAATGTAAACATTCATTTTGAATTCAATAACCTTGTCAATGGAAATCGTGAATGCTAAAGGCTGAGCAGACTATGTGAGCAAATACCAGTGAAGTCTCCTTAGTTGTACAGAACCAAGGGCCAGAGATGAAAGTTCTGGATCTGAATTAATCGTCCTCTGACCCATTTTGCTGTAAACAAATAATAAAGAGCATTAGCATCTGAGAACCATATCCATTTTAATATAATTAAAACAAGAACAGTATGTTTCTAGAGCTTGTCAGCGGAGTTAGTCACAATATACTATTCTTTCACTTTATACCAAATCTTTTTAACAGATTGGAGTATTACATGCATTTAACATAAATCGTTGGCAGGGAAATGGATTTTTTCCTGACAAAATAAGAGACAAAATAAGCAGAACTCTTTGCTGGCTGTGGATAGAAAAAATTATATTCTGATACCCAGTTATTGTTTCAATTAAGACAGCTGTTTTTGACCTTGTCCCGAAGGCAATTTGACATTGATTAGAAAGGCCATGAGCATAAACCTCCGAACTAAATTCTGGGGAAGGATGAGTAGTATTATTTTTCTCTGAAGTGGCATGAAAAAGAATCAATAGTGGTAGCATTCAACAGTGTCATAATTTGATTTCCTAGCTGACCTGTTGGCCAGTCAATGGCTGATTAAAATCCAAGAACTCTTCACTGGCTTCATCACACAAGCTTTGCTCTATTACTTACAGTGTGAATTTTATCCTGGCATGAGTTTAAAACTCCCAAAGACTAGTCACTCTGTCCTGAGTAAGTAAAATATTTACAAAACTGGAATCTTGAGATCATGGGTTATCACCAATATTCCATTTTTTTAGGAACTTCTATTCTATTCTTTCTATAACAGTGCAGACCACTTAGAGCTTTTACTTCACCTCTCTGAAAATGATTCTCAAAAGCAAATCTATAGTCAGATTCAAAAGGTAAGGACTCAGGTGGCTTTCTAGGAAGGAAAGAAAATTGTTCTTCTATTATTTGTACAAATAGTAATCCAAAAGGAAAGCATTGTGCCTCTGTTCTTTTCCCCAATATGCAAGATGAAATTATCCATATGTAAATTTTGACTTTGTCACATTTCTTTTAAAGAAATTCAGTGTTTGGAGCTAGGGTTAGAACCAGCTACATGATTTGTGGGGCTCAGTGCCATTTGCTCAAAAACTTTCAAGGATTTCAAGATAGCAACAGCAGAACCAAGCATGGGGCCCTTCTAAAGGTGGAACCCTTTGTGACAATCCAGATCAAGGGCTCATGAAGCCCTGGTGGGGTAAATCCTAGTTTTCTCAGTGGTATTTGCTTAGCGGGTTGATGAATGCCTGATTCTAGCTCAAATCCCCATGACTCCTCCTTAGGGGGTCCACAGGGAGTTTCACACATAAGGAAACGAGAGAGAGAAACAAATTGGGTATACCATCTGATTATTAGCCATACTTGTGCGCAAAATCTGCAGAGAGCTTTGGCAAGCATGGCTGGAGAATGGTGCCTAACCTGAAGCCACACATATCCTCTTCACTACACTGAGCCCAAACTCGGGTGTGGGATCACGCGGCTCTGCTTCAGGCTGTCCTACTGTGGGGGTGGAGAGGATGAAGGGCCTAAACAGGCATCAGAAAGAGCACAGAAAGAACGTATGGACAGACCTAGCCTTGGGAAGCATCCCTGGTGGAACAGAAGCAAGAAGAAGAAAAAAGTATGTTATATCCATAAGCATGGTGTCTGCATGCACAGCAGCCTCACTGGTGATGAGACAGGTCACAGAGTGTGAGTGACCATGTGGATTTGCTAATCCTTCTGTGTGTGTTGGGACTGGGAGAGACAAAGGGGCAGAAAATCAGGAACTTCTGTGAAACATTTTTCCAATTAAAGGGTATCTTGAATATATAAAAAGGACTCATATTCTCTGAAGAAAATATTTTATAATTTTTTTTAAAAGAAAAATTATATTATGTCTCCTGTTATATATCGAGTCAGATATAAGTGATGTTAACATTTTGGGCTGTATCTTTTCTGACCCTTTTCCCAAGCATTTATGATCTTATATTTAAGTTAATAAAAGTTGAGATGATGGTATGTGTAGCCTGTTTCTTTGGCTTAACAATATAGTATAGCTGTCTTTCCATGCCAACTAATATTTATCTCTGTGTTTATTTTATTCTTATTTATTTTTATTATTATTATTTTTGAGATGGAGTCTTGGTCTGTGACTCAGGCTGGAGTGCAGTGGCATGATATTGGCTCACTGCAACCTCTGCCTTCCGGTTCTAGTGATTTTCCTGCCTCGGCCTCTCAGTATCTGGGACACAGGCAGGCACAACCATGCCCAGCTAATTCTCCAAGTGTAGAGTCTTTCTTTTTCAGCATTTGAAATGCCACAAGGCAGTGGAAAGAGACGGCAAATATGTTGGTGACCGTGTCTCTGCAATTCCCACCTTTGCCATCAACGCTCACTTCAGTCATCACAAAGATACTTCCTTGAGCACACACAACCTTTCAATGAGATAAGGAATGCCTTTTTTTCTCTCTGAGTAGAGCTCCTACAGCCTGAAAGCGTTGAAGGGCTGTGATTGTTCTGATCTAATGTTTATATCTAGAAAGTCACTGACTAGTGAGTGGCGAATCTGAAGCAGGAGAAACAAAGTAAGAGAGGATGTCCCCACCAGGCCCCAGGACGCACCCATAGTGCCAGCTACTTGGGAGGCTGAGATGGGAGAATCGCTTGAGCCTGGGAAGTTGAGGTTACAGTAAGCTATGATTATGCCACTGCACTCCAGCCTGGGCAACAGAGAAAGACCCTGACTCAAAAAGGAAAAAAAAAGGAAGTAAGCCATGGGGGCTAACATGCATTTATCTACCTCTAAGATAATGGTCAATCACCATCATTATTGATATTCATTATAGAACATGTATGCTATTCAGCAAATACTGCTTTCAACGGCCCATTTCTATGAAGGGAATTGGCTACCTAGGATTGACGCAGAAGAAAAAATATGTTTGGCATTTAAATAGGAGAAAAAATGTTTTAAACACAATGCCTTGGAAAGATACTTTGTAATGGGCTTTTGCATGTGTGTGTATTTGTGTGCCCCTAAGAGTATTTTGTGTATTATATTGAATTGGTAGAAATAGATTGTATTGGGCAGAGCGTGGTGGCTCATGCCTGTAAGTCCAGCATTTTGTGAAGCCAAGGAGGGCAAATCACTTGAGGCCCAACTAAATATACAAAAATTAGCCAGGCGTGGAGGACTGCTTGAACCCTGGAGGTGGAAGTTGCAGTGAGCTGAGATTATGCCACTGCACTTGCAGCTGGGGTGATAGAGCAAGACAAGAGAGAAAGAGAGAAAGGGAGAAAAAAAAAAGAGAAAGGGGAAAGAAGAAAGAAAGAAAGAAAGAAAGAAAGAAAGAAAAAGAAAGAAAGAAAGAAAGAGAAAAAGGAAGGAAGGAAGGAAAGAAAGAAGGAAGGAAGGAAGGAAGGAAGGAAGGAAGGAAGGAAGGAAGGAAGGAAGGAAGGAAGGGAAAAGAAAGAAAGAAGTAGAATATATTGAAGGTCTGAAATTAGGCAGACATGCTTCTAGTGTTAGGACACCTGGCAGGGCCAGGAGGATGCAGGCATGAAAGGAAGAGTCTGCCCAGTTCTGACTCCTCTGTCACCACAGAAGGATCTAGGATGAGATCCGGCAGGTTTATGCTTAGCACAAAGGCTGAAGTCATGTTGCAGAGAGTTTGAGATGTAGAGGAGAGGAAGCATACAGAGGCCTCATTCCTGCGAGCATGCTGGCTTTGTGCTAGCCTGCCACTTCTTTCTTTGGTATGATGATTAGACTAAATTTAAAGAGAATGTTTGTGAATATATATTGCTTTCCTTCCTTTCAACCTTTCCTTTATAGGAGAAAATTTCACAGGAATCAGGGAAGGGCAAACAACATATTCAAGAAAGGGGAAAGAATATACTCAACATCTACTTTTAGGTTATGCCCAAACCTTCTTCAAACCCTGGTATATTTTCCAGTTCTCTTTGGAAATGTTAATATCTCTGTCGAGGATGTCAAACACGGTAAAAAGAACAGTTTGACCTAATTGGTCTCATTTTGCACAGTAAAGAAATCTCAAAGGAGAATGTTTAATTTATTACCTTTGTGAAAAACAAAGCTCTGAATTATAGATTATAATCATTTTTATGTGATTCTTTCCCAGAGGTTTTAAAGATGTATTTGCTTTGTGTCTCTTTATTCAGAACATTTTTGAAGATAAAATTGAGCTATTTTTGTTAAATTATTGAATATAGGACTTTATGGCTTAAATGGTCACACAATCCTATAGCACAGATTGTTCTGAAATCTATTTATTTATTCAGTACATAGAGACGTGTCATAGATAGCATATAAAGCTTTTAAGTTGGAATTAAGAGGAATTCTAGCCCAGTTTTCATAATGTAAGTGTAGTAGTCAGAAGGATCCTTGATGGTGGATATAAAGACCATTGGGTTGAAACAGGACTCATGGCTCTCACTTGGGAAATGATCAGAACAAGGTGACTGGGCAGAAGAGATCACATCTTGTGACGGTCAAAGTTATACATAAATAAATTTATCTCTAAATCTCTCTCTCTCTCTGTATATATATATATATATTTATATATATAATAAATAAATATATTTATTTATATATTATATATAATACATATTTATATATTTATTTGTATATAATATTATATATAGAGAGAGAGGGAGAGAGAGAGAGGGATCGATACAGATATATAGATATAAAACGCCCCATGTTTGAAACTACCTAAACCAAACAAGCAATGAACATGCTTCTGCACTTCTAAATGGCTAAGATAAAATTTGATTTGGGGAAAAAAATGATTTATTATCAGAAAGTAGCATTAAAAAAATCCTTAAAAAACAAAATCCACTTTGGGAGTCCAAGGCGGGTGGATCAGGAGCTCAGGAGTTTATGATCAGCCTGGCCAAGAAGGTGAAACCCCATCTCTACTAAAAATACAAAAATTAGCTGGGAGTGGTGGTGGGTACCTGTAATCCCAGCTACTTGGGAGGCTGAGAGTTGTGTGAGCCTGGGAGGCGGAGGTTGCAGTGAGCCGAGATTGTGCCATTGCACTCCAGGCTAGGTGACAGGCCAGACTCCAACTCAAACAAAAAAAAAAAAAAAAAAGAAAGAAAAAAAAACTATATTTCTATCATCTATCTACATAAATGTAACATGTATATATTTAATAATATGTACCTAGACATATGGATATGTTGTTTATATAGGTATACATAATAGATCTACATACATAGGCAGATATCTATCTAGATGTGTGTGTATCAGTATACAGACAGATAGACCTAGGAGACCAATGTAGGATATATATATATCTATGTAGGGCATCTATCCAGGTAGGATATAGGCTATATATCCATGTAGGATGCATGTAGGATACAAGGATGTCAAGGATGAAAGGGTGACATGACCATTGTCATTCTTTTCAATGTCCACCACTAAGGCCAACCTCTCTACAAACTAATCCTCTTTGGAGGAAAAGAGAAACTTTATGAATAAAATATATGCTGTATATTGTTATCCCGTTTCATCCTGAAACCTGAAAAAGAAAGGCAATGGTCACATCAGAAATGCAAATTTGCAGTGATCCATACTCTTCCCCAAGAGACTGAAGAATAAGAAATGAAGCTACAGCTGATGATGACAAAATATTTCATGTACTATTTTTAAAAATACTGTCCACACACAGAAGAATGCACAAGGTCAAAAAGTACAGAAAACTGCATTTTTGGAAGCAGGCAGTGTATTCAAGTCGACATGAGGGAGGTCTCAGGAACAGATAGTATCTGGGTGTGAACCCAGTTGGAAGGACCTGGGACAATTCTTCTGATGTGTTCACACCTCATTCTCTCATCTGGAGTATTAAATGGTGCTTATAATGGGCTGAAACAGTATCTGGTATACAGCGGGCACTCAAGAAGTGTTAGCTGTTGTTTATCCGTGGAGGAAGGAGTGCAGAATGAAGCTTAGTGATAATACTTCTCCTTTCCTGACTCCACTTTTTTTTTTTTTTGAGACACTGTCTCTCTCTGTCGCCAGGCTGGAGTGCAGTGGCGCAATCTTGGCTAACTGCAAACTCTGCCTCCCAGGCTCAAGCAATTCTTCTGCCTCAGCCTCCCAAGTAGCTGGAATTACAGATGCGCGCCACTATCACCCTGCTAATTTTTGTATTTTTAGTAGAGATGGGGTTTCATCCTGTTGGCCAGGCTGGTCTTGAACTCCTGACCTCAATTGATCCACCTACCTCAGCCTCCCAAAGTGCTAGGATTACAGGCGTGAGCCACTGCCCCCAGCCTCTGACTCCCAGATTAAATGAGGAGCATTTGATCAAGATAATTTAGTTTATATTTCTTCAATTCTCCAAAATTTCATAAGTTCTAAAAGTCTTTGAGCCTCGTCTAGACCACTTATTATTAGAAGTATTTTAGAATTCATAGCAAAACCTGGAAAGATATTAGTGCATTTTTTATTTGAGCTATTCCTGACCTTAAGGCTTTTTCGATTCCAAGTCTTGCTGTTCCGGCGCATTAGGAGGGCAGCGTGCAGGAGAGGCACAGCTGTGGGCCGTGGAGTCTGCCATTTGCCAGTTCAAACCTGTCCCTCTCTCTCATTGGTCATGTAGATGTGGGCAAATAATTTCTAAACTTTGATTTTCTTATCTGTGCAATATGGAGAAAATAGCATCTGCCTTATAAAATTATAACTCTTATAAAATTCTTACAATAATTAAATGGTATCTGCCTTATAAAATTATGACTCTCATAACTATAAAAGTTATATATAAAATTATAATTCTTATAACAAAAATTAGCTGTGTGGTGGTGGGCACCTGTAATCCCAGCTGCTTGGGAAGCTGAGGCATGAGGATTGCTTGAATCCAGGAGGTGGAAGTTGCAGTGAGCCAAGATCATGCCACTGTACTCCAGCATGGGTGACAGAGCAAGACTCCACCAAAAAGAAAGACAAAGGAAGGAAGGAAGGGAGGGAAGGAGGGAGGGAGGGGAGGAGGGGGAAGGAGGGAGGGAGGGAGGAAGGAGAAAAAAGAAAAAAAGAAAAAGCAGCATATTGGCTAGGCTGATCTTGAACTCCTGACCTTAGGTGATCTGCCATTATAACTCTTATAATTTTATAAGGCAGATTCTATCTGTTATAAGAATTTTGCTACTGCTTAAAACTATTTACCAGAGTGCCTAAAGGGCGAGAGGGGTTGGGGTGCTCTCTGTAGCTGTGCCTCCCCTCCCCTTCACAGTACAAAACGCAAACTGGGCACCCTCTTGTTTATCTTCCCCATCTTCCATTTTTATCCATTTTTTAAAGAAACATTTTCTTTTTAATTGAGCACTTTGGAAGCCATTATACTTGCAAAAAAATAAACTTTTTACAAGTGCCATGTTCGTGCGTGATGGCTAAACATAGCTTCAGCTGGCACCAAGAGCGATTTTACTGACCTCGCTTTTCCACTTGATTATGGGAGAGTCAATATGCCACCTTGTTGGCAGTAGAGGGGATGCAACGCGGCGACGGGCTTTGTGGCCATGATGTTTTCCTTTCTGGCGAGGTGCCCAAGGAAGGCCTGCATGCTGGGTAGGTTGGATGTTGCGCTCACTTTCTGTAGACACAACTCCGGGTGTGGAAGCAGCTTAGCAGTGTCTTCATCTGAGCCTGTCCACAGCCCTGTCCCTTTCTGGCCCCTCCCTGGCCACTTCCTTTGAGCCATCCTTCCATGACCCCTGTCCCTCTTCAGGTATGGATGCCAGTTGGAGGGGCAGACACATTTTCTTGGGAAATAACTTGTGTGGCAGCATTTGCCTTCCTGTTTGGTTTAAGGTGAGCCCCTCAGGGCTTATGAAGCATCATCTACTTTCTGTGTGTGTATTAGTGTTAATACACTGGGTTCCAGGAGCCCTGTGGTGACTTCCCCAGCCCTGTGTTTGCTGTAGCAGGACCTTGTTCCTCAGGGTGGGTCCAGCTCTGGGACTCTCTTGGGGAAACTTAGCATTGAAAGGACATAGGTCATCAAATGGGGCTCCTGTGTCCTGCCCTGGGGTCCACTCGGAACTTGTCCCTCAGGGCACCCAGGAGGTCCTGCTGTTCTATGCCAGCCACCCCCTGGCTTTGGGCATGCTCATCACTTCTCTCCACACTGACTGGGGAGGCCAGACTACTACATACCAGTGGTCTCTAGGGGTACCAACCAGGTAAAGCCCTTAAAACAATGCTTTTTCCCACCTAACTGGTGGCCAAATGCCTAAGAGGGAACAGAAACTGTTGAAAACACACTGAAGACATCATCTCAGCACCCTGGAATAATGAATCAAACCAGTTGGAGCAGTCATAAGACCCTTGTGGGATGTTACAGATTTAATCACCTAACATCCTAATATTTTGCTACATTAAAATGCAGAAATAAGGCTGATCTCGGTGACTCACGTGTGTAATCCCAGCACTTTGGGAGGCCGAGGCAGGTGGATCACGGGGTCAGGAGTTCAAGACCATGCTGGCCAAAATGGTGAAACCCCATCTCTACTAAAAATACAAAAATTAGTGTGAGTGGTGGTGGGCACCTGTAATCCCAGCTGCTTGGGAGGCTGAGGCAAGGGAATTGCTAGAACCCAGGAGGCGAAGGTTGTAGTAAGCCAAGATTGTACCACTGCACTCCAGCCTGGGCAACAGAGTGAGACTCCATCTCAAAAAAAAATGCAGAAATAATAGAAACAGTCTATGAGTTTTCATCCTACAGCTGGTAAGGACTTCAGTTCTAGTGACTGTAGGACATACTTTTGCCTGTACCCAGGCATTTCTAATGTATGACCCAGGATTTTGAGCAATGTTAATTTGCTGATCTGACTTTAGTGTATTTGCTTTTGAATGTCATTTACAGATTATTTCTGTTGAAACTGCAAACCTCAATTATTGAAATTTAAAAATGCACAGGAACTTATGACTGTGACACACACACACTCACACGCACACACACGCGCATGCACACACACACACTGCTTGCTGAAACTTGAGCGAGATCAAGGAAACCCACACAAGTAACAAGTTCAACGTCTCTGTGCTGGAAAGAAGGGACTGCAGCAGCCAGAAGACTGATCGTCACCTCCCTTGTGCCTTCTCTGTGTCTCGGTCTCTCCAACATGCACCCAACCCAAAGTTGGCTGTGATCTCCCCAGCCGGTGCCATAGAATTTGTTCTCATCTCTAGAGTGTGTCATGTGAAAATTGCCTGTTAAAACTGCCCTCCTTCCTAGAGGCTGGAAGGTGACCCTTCACAATCACTTAGGAATAACATAAAACAAAATCCCATCTGCTCATGTTAGAGATACCAACAGGTTCTAGAAATTAACTATGTCTCTTTGTAACCTGGAGTGTGTTAAATTTTTGGAAACCATATTTTAATGGCTTCCTTTACAGGAATTCTTCCCCCCAAATCCTAGAGTCTCTTCCAGAGAGGAGAGGTTGACACACTGTGGAACCCTCCTCATTCCTCTGCGGTCAGGAACGCTGCAGGCTCTGCTGCGTCTGGGTGGTATCCTTGCTTCTCACCCACACGGCCGACTCCACGCAGGGCTTTTCCTCTGTTTCTGGTTAGGCTTTTACATGAAGCAATAGAAGTGCAAAATATTTCTATTTTTTTTTTTTAACTTAATATGCTCCATGAAGTTTTTTGGTAGCCTCCTTTCTTTCCCCCAACTACATTCTTAGGGTTTTCTGCTTGCCTTTTTGCTGTTGTTGTTTTGTTTGTTTGTTTGTTTTGAGATGGAGTTTCCCTCTTGTTGTCCAGGCTGGAGTGCAGTGATGCAATCTTAGCTCACTGTGACCTCCACCTCCCAGGTTCAAGTAATTCTCCTGCCTCAGCCTCCCTAGTAGCTGGGATTACAGGCACCTGCCACTATGCCCGGCTAGTTTTTGTATTTTTAGTGGAGACGTGGTTTCATCATGTTGACCAGGCTGGTCTTGAACTCCTGACCTCGGGTGATCCTTCTGCCTCCGTCTCCCAAAGTGTTGGGATTACAGGCATGAGCCACCGCACCCAGCCTGTTTTTTGTTTGTGTTTGTTTGTTTGTTTGCCTTATATCCCAAGGACTAAAAAGTCAGGACAGACACTTCTGTGTCTCCTGAAATAGTAGGTCCCAGTAGGTGGTGGTGGTCACAGTTTTCTCTGCTGGTAAGTTTTTAAGAAATGTATGAAGATAGACACGAATGGACGGTGTTCAAATCCTGCCTCATTTCACATTGGCTTTGTCTACGTGACCACTAATGTTTGACAGGAAACAAGGTCACGTCTAGGTCATTAGTGCTAGCGTGCCTCTCCCTGCCTCAGTGCTGGCCTCAAACCTTCCTTTCCTTTTAAGTTTATGGGGAGGAGGCATCACACCAACAGCAGCCATCCACCAGCCACTGGGATCTACTCAGTGGTGAGCAATTGGCTGCCTACATGGGGAGAGTCACTGGCCTGACCACACACCACCGCACAGTGACTTGGATTCCTGCAGAGACACCCTCCATTTCCAACTTTCCCCCAGATGTTCGCGTCTGGCTTAGTGGAGAAGGGATCTCCAGCCTCCCGCTTGGAGGTCACTGAGCTCTCACCCTGTCTGGCTGTGTAGATGGACCAGGTAGAGGCACTGAAGTGGGGGTGGGGACCAAGGAACTATTACTGCTATGTGGAAATACTTGCCTCTCCGACATCCAGACTTATCAATTTTCTCCTGGTGAAATTAATAGCAGCCCCCGCTCAAAGTAGATGTTAGAGTTTATCTTGTGAGGAGACAAAATAATAAGCATACTTTTGCCAAAGAATGAAATGTCACATAATGTCTGCGTTTTACCATTCGTTTGAGTGCATTTTTGGAAAACTGAATGTAACAAAACCCAGGACATTTTTGGAAATTGTATACTTTCTAGCCACTTTGTATGAATTTTTATACAAGCACTGTTTTATGAGCTATATAACACATTATAAAATAAGGAAAAAATGATCAATAAATTTTAGCCATATTACTGGGTATAGGAGTTTTTAAATTCGTTTTTCCCTCTAAATTCAATATTAAACTATTACTCTGAAATTATAGACCTATGAAGTATTTATTAACAACCTGAAGTTATATTGGTAAGTTGTAACTGGCATCCTAGGTACTATGGAATACTGTATCTTTGTATGTGTTACATTTTCGTATGACAGTATTTTGTTATCTTTTCATTATATCTTTGTGTTATGGCTGGGCAGAAAGTTCAGTTAGAGCAGAGCCGTTCTCATAGTTTTCACCCTGCACCTTTAAATGTCTTTGATGGGAAACTCTTCAAGGTTAAAGCTGTATCTGTGCCTCCTGTAACTTTCCAGAGAGTCTAGCTGGTGCCCTGCAGCCTGCAAAATAAATTTAAAAAAAATGTTTTATTTTATTTACTGACTGAATGAGATAATTAGGCTGTATGTTTGAACGGGCCACACAAAATGGTTTACTATCCCAGCTGTGCAGAGGTAATGATAAATTCAAGAGAAACATATATTTTAAGCGTTTAGTTAACTGAAGTCACTGCGATGTATAATGACCCACACCAGGAAATCTTTGATTACTTAGACAACTCTTAGGAGATATATAACATTTTATAGACTGATTATTCCTACCTTCTATATTTCTGTTGCTTTTACATCCAGATCATTAGGCAGAAATAGCTCTTGTTTCAGACCTACGTAAATCTTTCAATGGGACGCTGAGGCAGTCTGGTTTAAAATGTTACACCACAATATTAAATGGAATTACCTTCTAGGGTATGAAGTGAGAAATAAATTATTTGGGGAAATCTAATCAATGATGCTATAAAAATTAATTGCAAAAGACTGGGATCATTTAACTTTTGTTCTATAAAAATAGTCAATGAAGAAAAATATGGTTAAGGCTAGTGTAGAATAAATATGTCAATAATTGTCAGGAGCTTCAAAGAACTAAAACAAGTAGGTCCGGGTTTACTTTTATGGGAAATTGTAAATGTTGAATCATTTTACGTGATGATAACCTGAATTAATATTTTTGCTAGACTTCTTTTGTATTTTTCCCCAATTTTTATTATGAAAATGTTAAGATACAGCAAAGTTAAAGGAATTTTTAGATGAGAATTCATATACTAACCACTTTCAGGCAGGGCACCATGGCTCTTGCCCGTAATCCCAGCACTTTGGGAGGCCAAGGTGGGCAGATCACAAGGTCAGGAGTTTGAGACCAGCCTGGCTAATATGGTGAAACCCTGTCTCTACTAAAAATACAAAAATTAGCTGGACATGGTGGTAGGCACCTGTTATCCCAGCTACTTGGGAGGCTAAGGCAGGAGAATCGCTTGAACCCGGGAGGCAGAGGTTGAAATGAGCCAAGATTGTGCCACTGCACTCCAGCTTGGGTGACAGAGCAAGACTCCTTCTCAAAAAACAAACAAAAAAACCCTCCAAAAACAAAAAACCATATACTCGCCACTTCCATTCTACAATTAACATTTAACAAATCTTTCTTTATCATTTCTATTCATTTTTTTCAACCTTCTACCCAGCAATTACTCATCATTTGTTTTCAGGGTATTTGAAAGTAAATTGCAGTGATCAGTAAAATTCCTACTAAATATTTAAGTATGCCTACCACAAATTAAAATTTAGCATTTATTTGTGATCTTATCCTGTAAAACTTATGTGAAATAAATTGCACAGATTGAAAGTGTGCAGTCAGTCTCTGGATTTCAGCACAATCTCACTTTTCTAACTCAATGCACTACCAGGATACAGAAAATTATACCACCCCGGAAAGTTCCTCAAGCCTTTCCCAGTGAGTCTTCAATCTACTTTCTAAGGGGCAAGCACTCCTCTGATTTTCTTCCTCCCCTAATTATTTTTTTCTCCTCCAGAATCTTCTATAAATACTCTCTTTGCTCTGTGCAGTGCTTCTTTCACGGGGCAGGAGGTCTTTGAGATTCATCCCTGTCGTTGCCTGGATCAATAGTTTATTCCTTTTCATTGCTCAGTAATGTTCCATTGTATGAATATACATAATAATGTATAATATACATTATTATATGTATATATTATATACACTATTATATGTATTATATACATAATATATATGTATATACACAATACATATACATATATATGTATGAATATATATTATTATTATTTTTAATTTAATTTTAAGTTCTGGGATACATGTGCAGAATGTCCAGGTTCGTTACACAGGTGAACGTGTGCCATGGTGGTTTGATGCATCTACCAACTCATCACCTAGGAATTAAGCCCAGCATGCATTAGCTATTTATCCTGATGCTTTCCTTCCCTCTAGTCCTGGACAAGCCCCAGTGTGTGTTGTTCCCCTCCCTGGTTCCACGTGTTCTCATTGTTCAACTTCCACTTATAAGTGAAAACGTGTTGTTTGGTTTTCTGTTCTTGCGTGAGTTTGCTGAGGATAATGGCTTCCATTCCATGTCCCTACAAGGAACATAATATTATTCCTTTCTATGGCTGCATAGTATTCCATGGTGTACATGTACCACATTTTCTTTATACAGTCTGTCATTGATGGGCATTTGGGTTGATTCCATGTCTTTGCTAGTGTGCATGGTGCTGCAATGAACATAGGCATGCACGTATCTTTATGATAGAATGATTTTTATTCCTTTGAGTATATACCCAGCAAATGGTATTTCTGCCTCTAGGTCTTTGAGGAATTGCCACACTGTCTTCCACAATGGTTGAACTAATTTACACTCCCACAGACAGTGTAAACGCGCTCCTATTTCTCCACAGCCTTGTCAGCTTCACTGCAGATTTTTAAATTTGTTCTCCTGTTCATGGACATGCAGGCGCTTTCCAGTGTGGGAGCTATCATGAAAAAAGCTGCTGTGAGAATTTGTTCAAGTCTTTTCGTAAACTGATATTTTCATTACTCGTTGGTAAATCCCTTGGAATAGCCCTGTAAATCACTGTCCAGGTATGTATTTAGTAGGTTTTTGTTTCCCTTAAGTACTTTACATATTTTAACATATTTGTTTCTCAAAAAACAATTCGCAAGATGGATACTATTATCATCCTCATTTTACTGTTGAAAAGACAAAGCTTTTATAAGCATACATAATTTTATAAGCACGTGCATAATAAATGATGAACCCAAATTTTGAACCCAATAAATTAAGTTCCAAAATTCATGCTTTTAACACATGATAGTTAAATAGTGAGAAATCAATCTGGAGATACACCCAAAACGCAGGCCATTAAAAACGCTATAAATCAGATTAAGGAATTTAGACTTTGTCTTCCTGGGGGAGCCTCCTAAGTCACTCACGTCCCTGTTTGCATTTGATGTTTTCAGTGCAAAGTGAGCAACCTGATCATATCCGTGCTTTAGAAAGTGGAACGCATTCCTAGTTCTGTGGAGGAGGATAGGAAGCATGAAGCTTAGTGTGCTTTTAATTACATTATAATTGAATAACGTATTCAGTTATTCAGCACATAATTACTGAGAACCTGCTATTGGAAGAAAGTGCTCCAGGAACTGGAAATACAGCACTAAACGAAAGACATCCCTCAAGGAGCTTGCATTTTAGGGGGCAAGAAAAATAGTAAACAAACAAAACATATATAGTCCATCAAGTGTAAATAAATATTTGGAGAATAACAAAATAGGTCAAGAGGAAAAGAAAGTGTTGCAAGTGGCAGGAGTGGTTGCGATTTTAGTGAGTGACTGGGGAAAGCCTCTGGTAAGACAGATTTGTGCAGGACCTGGGGAACTGAGGGAGGGAGTTATGCAGATGCCTAGAGAGTGCCCACGTGCAAGAGGAAATAGCATGTGCACAGGTCCTGGGGGAGATGGGCTTGGCATTCAAGGATCAGAGCGAGGAAGGGAGCGTAGGAGATGAAGTCACTGTCTATGTGACCGTTAACACAAAAACAGGTTCCACTGCAGAATAGTTGTTGCTAACAACCATGGATGGTTTTTACAGTTTTATCTATCAGGGGCTACTGTGGGGGGAGATTTAGAAAATATGCCCGGATATTTATGTTGATGTGAATTTGGTTTCCCCTCCCTCTGGTGTTGTTAAGATGAAATGGTGAGTGGTGAAAGTAATAGCATATCAAATACACTCATGTGTCACTGCCTGACAGAGATACATTCTGAGAAATGCATTGTTAGGTGATTTAGTCATTGTGTGAACAGGACAGAGCATTTACACAAACCTAGTTATGATATAGGCTACTGCACACTAGGCTACATGATATGGCCTATTGCTCCCAGGCTACAAGCTTGTACAGAACGTTACTTTAAGAAATTCTGTAGGCAATTGTAACACAATGGTAAGTATTTGTATTTCTAAACATAGAAAAGATACAGTAAAATATTTTATTGTAATCTTGTTGAAACACTGCTGTCCATATGGAGTTCATCACTGACTGAAGCATCCTCACATGGTACCCAACCGTATCTATGTGTTTATGAATTTCCTATCATTTACTAGACATATATGATGTCCCAAGTCTAGCCTTAGTTGTTTGCCCTTTTTGAGGACAGTCTGTGCTTTCAGGACTGATCTACTGAAGTAAAGCCCCTTCCTGCTGCCCATCTTGGCTCTGTTTTTCCAGTGCGGTACTTACAATTGCAAACACGCACTTGTTGGCTCATGGGTTGCTCGACTGCTTCACCTTCTTCATTCTGGTTATAAACATAACTACACAGGCTTTTTTAATAAATAGAGGAAAAAATCTTCATCAGGAACTGAACTTTTCATGTTCTCTGCCATCGTCTTATCAAATCTCTCTTCAGTATTGGCATCGACTTTGTCTTGTGCTGCTGTATCCTGGAGAGAACTTTCTGGGAGCAATCATCTGGTTGACATGTACAAGGGTTTTTGTTTTGGAGATTAATTACACAATTCGCTTTGATATACTGCAACTCATTCTGTGATCTAACTTCAGGAACACATTTCAGCGGAGGATATCACACCGAATAGGGTGGTCCTTTTTTTTTTTTGAGACAGAGTATCGCTCTTGTTGCCCAGGCTGGAGTGCAATGGTGCAATCTCGGCTCACCACAACCTCCGCCTCCTGGGTTCAGGCAATTCTCTTGCCTCAGCCTCCTGAATATCTGGGATTACAGGCACGCGCCACCATGACCAGCTAATTTTTTGTATTTTTAGTAGAGACAGGGTTTCACCATGTTGACCAGGATGGTCTTGATCTTTTGACCTCATGATCCACCCACCTCGGCCTCCCAAAGTGCTGGGATAACAGGCTTGAGCCACCGCGCCCGGCCAGGGTGGTCCTTTCAAAGAAAACATACCTTAGCACCAGAATAGTACTAACCGTGCATTTCAAAGCTTCAGACTAAGTCAGAGCAAATATTTGGGTATATCATATGATACTGCAATTTTTAAAGGAAATATATTGAAATCATTTCATTCCCCCTTTTTCTTCACATTCTGCCTTTTTCCTTTCTTTCTCTGATTTTATAGAGGCATAATTGGTTTTAAAACTACACACAATGTACATAATTTGGTGAGTTTGGACATGCATATACACTGGTGCTAACATATAATCCAGCAATTCCACATATTGCTTTTTCTATTGAAGTAAACTTGAAGCACGATTTCTATTCTCTAAGTTATTATATTCTAAAATCTAATAAAATAAAAAAGACTCTAGTCTCCATGGGTAAGGTATGGGGATGCCTCCTGAGGATCAGTTTATCAACGTAATTGTAGGGTTAATGTTTTCATGTACTCTGTTCTGTGCAACTAGACAGTGGAAATAATTTTGGGGAAAAACTAGAGTCCAGACTAAATACTTGAATCTGTCAGTCTATGGCTGAGTGAGATGATCCTGATATCAGTAGCTTTCAGTGTGACACATTTCAGAGAAAAAATAGTATTGCTGTTCTCTTCTGTTTTTGCACTGAAAATATTTGCAATACATCTGCTATAATTATTGCTTCTTCATGCTAACTGATCTACAGAGCATGTCCAGTGTGGACCTGCTTTCACTCATCTTTCATTTTGAGTTCAGACGGTTCCTCTCACTCCTGCAGTTTCCCCAGGCTCTTTTTCTCATCTGCGTTCACATCTACCTTTCCAGTGGAGGCGATGGCTTGAAACATCACCATCTGTTTTTGTCAGTGGAAGAACTCACATCCCAGGTGTATGAGACAAGGATGCTGAGGCTCAGACACTCCTGTAGCCTAGACGCCTGGATACCTTCCCAGATGCAGGACCGTGGAGTGTGGCAGTCTATCGTCCTCGAAAAGTGTCACTCCAGCAGCAGGTTAGGGGAGGAGCAGAGATGGCTCAGTGGCTCTTAGATGCTTTTTCTTCCATTCTCTTCTGGAAAGCTGTGATTACTCCCAAAGCAGTTAGCTAACTGCTGCACTGGCTCCCAGGGTGCCTCCTGCCTTCACACAGAATGTCCAGGGTGTTAGGGTCATAATTTAGTGAGCGCAATAACTCAGCATCTCTGTGCTGCCTGAGGAAACTACTGAGCTGGAGCATAAAATGTTGACGTAATCCCCAAAGAAACAGCTCCATCAGAGGTAAGTAAATAATCCCCCAGGATGGAGAAGAGGAAGCAGTTGGCCACTTCCAGGCAAGAGTGCCCTTTGTCCCCATTTCCCCTTGTTAGGAAGTCCCCTAAGGGAAGAAAAAATAATCCTATGTTTTTATTTTTACCTTGTTTTATTTTGTTTTGTTTGTTTTTTGAGATAGAGTCTTGCTCTGTCATGCAGGCTGGAGTGCAGTGGCATGACCAAGGCTCACTGCACCCTCCCTCTCCAGGGTTCAAGCAATTCTCCTGCCTCAGCCTCCCAAGTAGCTGGGATTACAGGCATGTGCCACAGTGTTCAGCCACTTTTTGTGTTTTTAGTAGAGATGGAGTTTCAACATGTTGCTCAGGCTGGTGGTTTTGAACTCCTGACCTCAGGTGATCCACCCACCTTGGCCTCCCGAAGTGCTGCATTACAGGTATGAGCCACCGTGCCCAGCTGTATCCTATTTTTTTTTTTTTTTTTTGAGACGGAGTTTCACTCTTGTTACCCAGGCTGGAGTGCAATGGAGCGATCTCAGCTCACCACAACCTCCGCCTCCTGGGTTCAGGCAATTCTCCTGCCTCAGCGTCCTGAGTAGCTGGGATTACAGGCACGCGCCACCGTGCCCAGCTAAATTTTTGTATTTTTAGTAGAGACAGGGTTTCACCATGTTGACCAGGATGGCCTCGATCTCTTGACCTCGTGATCCACCCGCCTCGGCCTCCCAAAGTGCTGGGATTACGGTGTGAGCCACCGCACCCGGCCCGTATCCTATGTTTTTAATGCTCCTTTTCTTTCAGTAATCAATACAGAACAGTGGTCAGGAAATAATATGTGTTGAATTTTCTTGGCTAATTTTCTTTCTATTTTCAGGGAGAAATATGTGTTTGTGCAGATATAGCTCACCCAGATTATCGCGTGGTACTAGTTACATAGGAAGCAATGTGAACACCATCTAGTTTCTTGTACACTATTTTTCTTTCCATACAACTCTTACATTTGTGTGGAAAAGCACAAAAGTTTCATCTTATGAAGTAAAATAAATTAACTTCAAAATCTAAATTTTAATTTTTCTAGAGATTTAAAAGTTTGAATTTCACCCGTTGTGAAGTCTTATTTCTGATGTCAACTAGTAGGCTTGAACTTGATGTAGCAGATGCGGAGAAGATACTTTTTGGGACATTTTAAACACCACATGAATGATGTGTATATAATTTCAATTAAAAACTAATAACAATGTTTAGAAATAAGAATAATGGATTATGTTCATTCCTTTTTATTCCTAGATTTTATATTTTATTTACCACTCTACAGTTTTTTCCAGAGTACATTAAAACAGTAATTAAAAAAAAAAATGGGCAGTTCTCCCATTAACACCTTATTTTTAATCACTATTCAGTAGTTCGTATCACAGCCTGTGTTTAGTTACATTCTTTAAACTCATATCTGTTCCCCCCCACCCCCATGTTTTAGATGTTTTTCCACCCTGAAACTGTAGCCTGCCTTGCAGGCTGATCTGATTCTTTCCTTTTCATTCATCTGCTTATTTTAGTTCCATTGCTCTTTCCCTCGGCACACATGGGGTATAACGTCCCACTCCCTGGCCACTAATCGTTAAACAAATACCTTGGGGAAAAACTAGAAAAAATAGGGGAAAAATGAATTCGATTCTGAAGTTTTCTTCTTCACGTTTTTTTAAGGAAAATTTGTATTATGTTAATGTACAGAAAACTCAACATAATACGTGTAACCCAGTTTAGTGGCAAGTTCTTTAGCCTTTTCCTTTTCGAGTTTGGTGATGCGAGACACAGACTTGGGACTCAGAATACTGCCTCCCCAGTGACGGCGGATCTCATTCTGTCTTTGTAATTGGTCCTGAAAACTTCCACCAGGGTAGCCAAAGCGCCTTTGTCTTCGACGTTAACCTGTGTGAAGGAGACAGTGATGCAGGTCTTCCTGTGGACTAGACGTCCCAGTCTTGCCTTCCCCTTGATAAAGCAGTAAGGGACTCCCATTTTACCACACAGGGAAGCCAAGAAGACAACCGGCTGGAAGAAAGCATCAGCTGAAGAGTATATTTTGACCGAAAGTACTAAATTTCAAAGCTAGCTTGGTAGCAACTGCTCAGGGTTTAAAAAACTCTTGGATTTGCACTTCAAGGTTGAATTCAGTGAGAGATTCATGCAATCTTCTTCATGTTTTAAATGAACTTCAGTGAAATGAGTTAGCTTCTCTGCTGTGTACATGAAGATATTTTGCTTTGTATTATGGAGAGCTGCATATACTGCTGCCTTCTCTATGAGAGATCAGAGCTTTGAAAACCACACAAAATGACTGAATCTAATACCAGTGTATTGAAATGAAATAGGTACCATTTATTAAATGTATGTGCATATTGCTCAATTTTTATGTTTTCCAATGTTCATGTTTATTGTGAATATTTCATAGAATGCTAATCAGCTCTAACTTTTCTCCAGACTCATGCAAACAAGTACCTACCAAAATATCAAATTATTCAGTAATCCATAATGACTGTCCCAAAAGAAATACTGCACAGTCATATAACAATATGTGTGAAAGTGCTTTGGAAATTGTAAAGCACAATACTTAAACTAGTTGGTATTACAGAGAACTTTAAGTATTGACCTCAAAAACCATACCCACTTCACCTTCTTCTCCAGCCATGGGAATCACTTTATTTTGTGAATTTTTTACTGGCTATTTCCCTTCTTTTATGGATAAGCATACTTTGTTGGTGCTTATGAGACCAAGTCACTGGCCAGGTAAACAAGTACTTGGCTTTTCCTGTCTACCTGCCCCAGTTGGTCAGCTGGTGTGTGTTGCTGAAGTGCAAAGTATACCCAAGGAACTGTCAGATCTAGCTAATAACATTTCCATACAGACTGCTGACGGGATCACATAGCTTTTACTTGCTGCTTATAGTAAGATGGAAAAGAAGAGACATAAACTAAAGAAGTTCTATGAAGCATAAGGGAGATGGAAATTGCTACTTTTAAAAACACTAGACCTCCTACATAGTAAAATGATGCTAAAGTGAAAAATGGCTCCAGGACAAAGATCAAATCTAGACTGCTGCAAAGAAAACGTGGTAAGAAGCAGCTGAGGGTGTGACTGTAAACCTTTGGTTAAGATCTTGGAAATATCTATTGCGTACCTCAGGCAACCATTCAAACAGTGACACTTCTCAGAAGCTTAAAACGTGTTGTCCCTCACCACTTGCAGTAGAAGCCCAAGGCAGAGAAGAGCTAATCCACATTGCTGTGTGGGTGTGGCTTTTTCTAGTGGCGTGGACGCCAGCAGGAATCATAGGAGACTCACAAAGTTTTAAGATAGTTTTATTAACAAAAACATTGTTTTGTTGAACTGCAAGGGACAGAAACAGTACAATTTAAAAGAAAACTTTGAAATCCAAAATTTGTGCAGGTAAGAAGCAGGATAAGAATACTATTCTGCTGAAAACACGAGCTGTATTCCACAGAAAATAAGAAATGACTGAGGGGAAAACCAAGAACTTAGAGGACAGAGGCAAGAGCTGTGAAGAATTATTCTCAGGCCTTGACTCCTGATCAAAGAAATGCTAGCATGTGCCCTGCTAAATTTCATAATTGCTATGGACCAGTGATTCCTGTGTGTCTCCTGCTCTACTCATTTTTGAAAGAATATTTACACTGGTTATTTCAGACTTGTGTCACCAAGACAATTTCCCTCTAGGTGACAAGTCTTCATTTAGGAAGGAGATGTACTCAAGAGAACACATTTGAGGACTTTCATTTAAAGCAGGATTTGATTTAGATACTCAATTTTAGATACCACATCCTTGAACTTGAGTCTGAGCTGCAACAAGTAAGATTTGGGGGAAGTTTTGAAGGGAGTATGTATATTTGGCATGCAGGAGGATGGTTAATAATTTGTAGCCAGAGGATGAACTCTGATGGTCTTATAGTATGTCCAAAACTTCTTTGACATTCCTCTTTTCAAAAGGTAGAGCCTAAATCCCATCACCGAAAATATGCCTCAGACTTAGAAACTTATTTTTAATGAATAGAATATCATAGGAGTGACGATGTGCATCTTTCGACACTAGGTCATTATATTCGGCTTCTCTGGAAAACTGGACCAATAGGAGATATATATGTGCATGTGTTCATGGATATAGCTGCATATGTACATAATTATATATATAAAATCTCTTCTGAAACACTCTCAGGCAGACCCAGAAATAGTTTCACCAGCTACTGAGCATCCCTTAACCCAGTCAAGTTGACACATAAAATTTACCATCATGGACAGGTGCGATGGGTCACGCCTGTAATCCCAGCGCTTTGGGAGGCTGAGGAGAGCAGATCACAAAGTCAAGAAATGGAGACCATCCTTGCTAACACGGTGAAACCTTGTCTCTACTAAAAATACAAAAAGTTAGCCTGGCGTGGTGGCACGCACCTTAGTCCCAGCTACTTGGGAGGCTGAAGCAAGAGAATTGCTTGAACCCAAGAGGCGGAGCTTGTGGAGAGCCGAGATCATTGCATTCTAGCCTGGGCAACAAGAGTGAAACACCATCTCAAAAAATAGTAATAATAACCATTACTTACCTACCCCTTGCCAACTTTGCACCCAAACACATCTCCTTAATTTATTATACAATAAACCACACTTAACCTCCGAATAAAGATAACATCATAATTCTACGTATCATGATGCAATTATCCTGTGTATGACTGAAAATATGCAATTATCCCTCCACTAAAAGAGGAATTAAAGTCCTTGAGAGATGTTTACTCTTCTCCTGATATTCTGTAACTTAAATATTATGATGTAGAATTAACAATACTTAAATATTGTTATAATGTCCATACATCTAACATTACATAAGAGCATAAGAGATAAAAGAAAACAAAGATATTTGCTTAACATATGCATATATGTACACAGGCATATTTACAATGAAAAGGGAGGAAATTCTCATGAAAATTACAGTTTTTAATTCTGTAACTGGTCATGTACTCACAGCTCATGTTGAAGACTACTTTCTTCTATTTCATACTGCCCATTCTACATTCTCTTTGCTTTCAGCAAGCACCTCAGCTGGTCTTTAGCTGATGGGGTGACTCCGGTTGTTATTCCTAGGGCATCTGGGCCATTCGTTGGCATGCCTGATTGGGTTGGTGTAATTTTCCATGGACCTTAATCAGAAGACACAGTAGTACTAAGAGATTTCCTCAGGAATCTCCTGTATCCCAGACACACTCTTCCTTACCTCCGTTGTGGAACAGATGTCACCTTTCCCTCTGGCAGTCTGGATCAATCATCCCAACCAGCATTTAACTTCCTTCTTGGCCTGTTGACTCAGAAGCGTAAGGATCCCAGAGTGGCCTGATAGCCATCTTCACTTCTAATTCAATAGCATCGTTGTTTGTCTCCTGGTGGAAGCATTCTTCCCTTTAGAATTAAGATGTCTGGGCAGGGGCCAGTGGCTCATGCCTATAATCCTAGCACTTTGAGAGGTGGAGGCGGGTGGATCACCTGAAGTCAGGAGTTTGAGACCAGCCTGGCCAACATAGTGAAACCCCATCTCCACTAAAGATACAAAAATTGGCCAGACACAGTGATGTGCACTTGTAATCCCAGCTACTTGGGAGGCTGAGACATGAGAATTGTTTGAGCCTGGGAGGCAAAGGTGGCAGTCAGCTGAGACTGTGCCACTGCACCCCAGCCTGGGTGACAGAGAGAGACTCCATCTCAAAAAAGAAAATAGAAAAAAAAAGATATTTAGGCCAACAAGGCATAAATTCACAGGAACTGGGACAAAAAGTTTGCTAGTAGGTCACTAGTGGGGAATAGTGAGTGGTGCCACACCCATTTCCATCCCTTGATTCCTGGGCCCATGAATCCTAGCCATCAGAGAAATGGCACCACATATTAAACATTGGTTCAGAGTGTATATAGCCTCTGGAGAACCTTGTCCCAGCCCTGAAAGGTATTGCCGCCTGGCTGGCGCTGTAACTTATTCTTCAGAAGGCCATTCCACTGCTCTATCAAGACAGCAACTTCAGGAATAGTGATGAGCATAGTATAGCCAGTGAATTCCATGAGCATGGGTCCACTGCTGCACTTCCCTTGCTGTGAAGTGAATTCCTTGATCAGAAGCCATGTTGTGTGTAATATCATAATGGTGAATAATAAGGCATTCTGTAAATCCATGGATGGTAGTTTTAGCAGAAGCATTGCATATGGTAAAGGCAAATTTGTATCTAGAGTAAGCATATTTTCTAGTAAGGAGAAAATGCTGCTTCTTCCATGATGGAAGTGGTCCAGTGTAATCAGCCCGCCACCAGGTAGCTGGCTGATTACCTGAAGAAAGGTACTGTTTTGAGGCTCAGTGTTGGTCTTTTCTGCTAGCAGAGACCACCCAGCATCCTAGGTCAGCCTTGGAAAGTGTAAGTACATAGTGCTGAGCCCTGGCGTAGCTCATCTCCGCGGCCGTGGCCATTTTCCTCATGAACCTTTCAGGCAGTAACAGGTGGGAAAGGGGCTTATTAACATACACAGAAAAAGTCATCTTCTCCACTTTATTAAAATTCTTCTCTAGTGAGGTTACTGTTTGATGAGCATTCACATAGGATACAAATATCTTCACTTTTTCTTTTTTTTCCTTCTAAGAGAGATCTATGCGTACCCCTCTTCCCCATGTCTACCTGATGCTGGTTTTCCAATCATCTTTCTTTCTAGTCTGTAATCATTCTGCCAAAACAACAGCTGCAGCCCATTAATCGCCAATTCACAGGCTATGGTCAGTTCATCTAGGATCCGCTGGTCATTTTTCACATCTGGCCATTTCTCCTTCCAAGCAAGGTTCACAATCAAGTGCACTTGCCAAAGTTCTGCCCACTGGGAGGATTTTCCTCACTACCATCTTTGAGGGATGTCCCAGAGAGTGACTAAGTGCTACCTGAAAGGGAGGTGGAAAGGCCAATCTCTCATGAATGGAGGGGCCTCTGTCACTGTGAGTTGTCCATCTCTTGGTGGTACCTGCATATTGTGCAAAAAACCATCTGTCAACCAGGTCTGGATTTTGTCTTCCTCTTTCAACTGATTGTAGGGACCTCCCGATGAGACTGTATATCTAGGCTGGGAGAGAAAAGGCAGTGTAGCAGGAGCGGGACTGTGGGTATTTGAACTACTTATTCATGCAAATTGCTTGTGCCTTCAAGGCAGGCTTGGGCCTGATCATGTGTACACCACTTCCGTCTGATGATATAATGTTGCCATGCTGTTCAACTTTGTGGTTTGATGGGTCAGATAACATCCAGTTCATGGAAAGCAGCTCATGTAACAGGTTAACTTGATGGCTCGTGGTCAAGTGTTCCAGTTCTACTATGGCCAAGTAGCAGGCCAAAAGATGTCACTGGAAAATAAAGTAGTTATCTGCAGATGATGGCAAGGCCTTCCTCCGAAATACGAAAGGCATACACTGCTCCAAACAGCATCCGCAGCTGCCACTGACATTTCAAGCACCATTGGATCTGCTGGATCATAGGATCCAAATGACAGAGCAACTTGCACAGCAGCCTGAACCCATCACAGAGCCTTCTTTTGTTCTGGCTCTGATCAAAACTAGCAGCTTTTTGGGTCACTTGATAAATGGATAAGAGAGAAATCCAAATGAGTAATACATTACCTCCAAAATCCAAATAAGCCTACTAGACACTGTGCTTCTTTCTGGGTTGTAAGAGGGGCCAGATTCAACAACTTATCCTTCACTTTAGAAGGGATATTTTGACATGCCCCACACCACAGGAACCCTAAATGAGGTAGAACAGTCCTGAATTGTAGTTGGATTCTTCCCCACTTTCTGGTACTCAAATGTCTTACCTATAAGTCTAAAGTAGTTGCTACTTCTCACTCGCAAGATGCAATAGGCATAATGTTATCAGTGAAATAGACCAGCATGATACCTTGTGGAAGGGATAAACAGTCAAGGTCT
The DNA here is from genome assembly GCF_049354715.1 of Callithrix jacchus. Lineage (NCBI taxonomy): Eukaryota > Metazoa > Chordata > Mammalia > Primates > Cebidae > Callithrix > Callithrix jacchus. The sequence goes on from NC_133502.1 coordinate 22,504,552, forward strand.
CTATGAACTCAGTTATGATCTAGGGCTGGAGAGGTGACGCATTTATGAAGTAGGATAGTAGAGAATTGCTGGCCTTGCCAGCTGAAAGCAAACTGTTCTAGTGGACCTTATGGACAAAGATGGGAAAAAAGGCATATGCCAAATCAATAGCTATATACCACATACCAGAGGATATGCTAATTTGCTCATATAGTGAAATCACATCTGATACAACAGTGGCTATTGGAGTCACCTCTTGGGCAAGCATGTAGAAATCCACTGTCTTCTGCATAGGACAAACAGGAGAGCTAGTTGAAGACGTGATGGGAATCACCACCCTTGCATTTTTGAAGTCCGTGACGGGAGCACTAATCTCAACAATCCCTCTAGGGTACTATTTTTCATGTACTCTTTTTCTAGGTAGAGGCAGTCATAATGACTTTCACTTGACCATTCCCACCATAATACCCCTAAGTCACCAAGTCAGAGAACCAGCATGGAGATTCTGTCAGCTTCTGAGTATGTCTATTCCAATTACAAATTCTGGAACTGGGCAAACAATGATTGTATGGGCTCAGGGATCCACAGGACCCACTGTGAAATGAACCTGAGCTAAAAGTAATTGATCACCGTGAGCCCCTACTCTGACTGGAGGGACACAGTGATGTTTCAGGCTCTTCTGAAATCAGTAGCAGTTCAGAGTCAGTGTCCAGTGTCCAGAAGTTCTGATTTTTTCTTTTTCCCACACTCAGTTACCTTTTTAAAAGGCTGGAGATTTCTGTGGGGAAGGCTGGAAGAAAGATTTACAGTACAAATATTTGATACTGCTCCAGGGCTCTTCCTCAAGGGACCCAGCCTTTGCTTTATTAAAGTGGATCTGGGTCTACAAACTGGCTCAATTCTGAGAATTGATTGAGGGGATGTGACTCTTGGTTTTTATGATTTGAGCTAAGCTTTTGTTCAGTTGATCTTGAATTTTTCTGCTTATATAGATCAAGTAAAATGTGGGTATGATTTCTATCTATTTTCCCTATAATATCACCATGATTAACCACACATGTGCACAGGTGTGACTGCTCTGTTCTCTGCTTTCACCTTGCTGTCCATTATTTATGGCAGCCTCTGTCCACCTTGGCACTGGCAATTGAGTGCCATCCTAGGCCCCTGCCATCCTAGGTTCCAATGACTCCAATTGCATTTACACTTTCTAGTCAAGAGCTGTAGTTCCCACTGTCAGGTTTGGCCTATAGAGAACATGCTGGGGGCTCCCTCACAAATTTATTTCTTGAAGAACTGGTGAAAGTCATGTCCTCTGGACCCTCCCTGTGGTGGTAAGTCTCAAATGGCAAATCCAGTCTACATTCCAATATCCTTAAATATTTGAATCCCTTCCTTTATATTAAACCAAAAGAGCTTGCACATTTGCAATGTGTTCACTGTGAGTTACCTTTTGTTCCATGTTCTGACCAACCAATCAACCAACCAACCAACCAACCAACCAACCTACCAACCTACCAACCAACCAACCTACCAACCAACCAACCAACCTACCAACCAATCCACCAACCTACCAACCTACCAACCAACCAACCAACCAACCTACCAACCAATCAACCAACCTACCAACCTACCAACCAACCAACCAACCAACCAACCAACCAACCTACCAACCAATCAACCAACCTACCAACCTACCAACCAACCAACCAACCAACCTACCAACCTACCAACCAACCAACCAACCTACCAACCAATCTACCAACCTACCAACCAACCAACCTACCAACCAACCAATCTACCAACCTACCAAGCAATCAACCTACCAACCAACCAACCAACCTACCAACCAACCAACCTACCAACCAACCAATCTACCAACCTACCAACCAACCAACCAACCTACCAACCAACCAACCTACCAACCAACCAAAGCAACCAACCAATCTACCAACCTACCAACCAACCGACCTACCAAGCTACCAACCTACCAACCAACCAACCAACCAACCAACATACCAACCAACCAACCAACCAACATACCAACCATCCAACTTACCAATCAACCACCAGCCTACCAACCAATCAACCAACCTACCAACCTACCAACCAACCAAACCAACCAACCAATCTACCAACCTACCAACCAACCAACCAACCTACAACCAACCTACCAACCAACCAACCAACATACCAGCCAACCAACCAACCAACATACCAACCAACCAACCTACCAATCAACCAACCTAGCAACCAACCAACCAACCAACTGACCAACCAACCAACCTACCAACCAACCAATCAACCAACCAAAACCAACCAACCAACCAACCAAACAACCAATCAACCAACCAATCAACCAACCAAACAACCAACCCAACTCTAAGGCTCTTTCTTACCTCCTCCAGTTGCAACATTTAATGCAGAACGTCTGCTTAGTGGGTCCATATTAATAAATTTGACCTAATCCAAATTTATGTTCCTCCCAACATTATTTCACTCTATTAATATCCATTTCCATACATGTCCCAGAAATTTCTATTTATAAAAATTAGAAAATGCGAGCAGTTCTTTTTGAGTGTAGTACACCTTCCCATGCATCACACTTTTCACCTTGCCTTTAGGGGCCCTCTGGGACTTGAGTCTGGTTATATGTCTAGAAGCAAAGAGGGGTGATGAGGGTAGGTCATGAGCAGCATCAGTACTATCTTGCAGGGAAACTGCCTCAGGGGAGGACATTACCATTTCCTCAAGCAATACGAGATTAATATCTTCAGAGGGAGGTAGAAAGGCCAATCCCTTGTGAATGGAGAGGCCTCTACCACTGTGAGTAGGGAGACCTCTTCCACTGGCAAAGAAGAGGGGCTTCTTCATCAGAATTTAGGGGCTCAGGTAGGGCATAGTGGCTCATGCCCGTAATCCCAACACTTTGGGAGGTTGAGGCAGGCAGATCACTTGAGGTCAGAAGTTCAAGACCAGCCTGGGCAACATGACAAAATCCCATCTCTACTGAAAATACAAAAGTTAGCCTGGTGTGGTGGTGCACACCTGTAGTTCCAGGTACTCAGGAGGCTAAGGTGGGAGAATCGCTTGAACAGAGGCTGCAGTGAGCTGAGAGCCTACCTCTTCACTTCAGTTTGGGCAACAGAGTGAGACTCCACCAAAAAAAAAAAAAAAAAAAAAAAAAAATTTAGGGCTCAATGTTCCCAGCTTAATTAGGTTCTTTCTACACATCTTTATCTCAACTTATGGGATCTCATTCTTTACAACTTGTGTTGTAATCCATCCAATCACAGGATGAGATTCTGAATTTGATTTTCAGTAATTTCAACCCTGTAGTGAAGGTTGTGGTGAAGGAAGATAAGTCTCTCCTTCAAGGAACACCTAGAAGTTCTGAAGTCATTTATGTGGTGCTTGAGGTGGAAATTTGAATTCCTGTGCCCATGCTTTTTTTTTGGCCACTTTTTCAGTGATGTTAGGAATAGGCAAACAATGCCATCGAATTGTGCCGTTTTCCAAAAATGTGCACGATTGTTAGACACACAGTCACTTCACTCTTTGCTTTTTCTAAGTGGTTGATTAGTGTTATTCAATGCAGATATTTTGGATATCTTTATAAAGTTTACACCATGAACTATCATGTCATGCTGTCTACTAGTTTAAAGTGTTCTTAGCAACTTGAAATCAAGTCAGATTACAAGAACCAATTAGAAACCACAAAACCAACTCATAAAACTCAACCTTAAAACTGTTTCTCTAGAACTACTCTCAGTACCAAAATCTGTGTAAGTAAAGTTATCTAGAGAAACAGAACAAATAATGTGTGTGTGTATATATATATAATGTGTGTGTGTATATATTTATAATGTGTGTGTATACATATGTGTGTGTATAGATATAATGTGTGTGTATATAATGTGTGTGTATATATATAATGTGTGTGTATATATTTATAATGTGTGTGTATACATATATGTGTGTGTGTATAGATATAATGTGTGTGTATATAATGTGTGAGTGTATATATATAATGTGTGTGTATGTATATAATATGTGTGTATATATAATGTGTGTGTATATATGTGTGTGTATATATATAATGTGTTTGTATATATTTATAATGTGTGTATATACATATATGTGTGTGTATGTAGATATAATGTGTGTGTATATATATAATGTGTGTATGTATATATAATATGTGTGTATATATAATGTGTGTATATGTGTGTGTATATATATAATGTGTGTGCATGTATATATGTGTGTGTATATATATAATGTGTGTGTATATATATAATGTGTGTGTGTATATATAGTCTGTGTATATATATAATGTGTGTATATATATAATGTGTGTGTGTATATATATAGTGTCTGTGTGTATATATATAATGTGTGTGTATATATATAAAATGTGTGTGTATATATAACATATGTGTGTAAATGTTATATATGTGTATATATAAGCACTCAGATACATATATTTGGAGAGACAGATCTATATGTCTATCTATATCTTTCTCTCTATCTATCTAGAGAGAGAGAGGGAAAAATCATTATGAAAATTGGCTTATGCGATTATGGAAGCAAAGAATTTCCATGATTTGCAATATTCTGGCTGAAAACTCAGGAAATCCAGTGGTAATTCAGGTCAGGTCCAGTGGTAACCTGAGGGCCAAGGTTGCTGAGGTTTGAAGGCAGGAGAACATGCATGTCTTAGTTCAAATAGAACAAATTCACCCTTTCTCCCCTTATTTTTCCTATTTGGGCCACCAATGGATTGGCTGATGCCTGCCCTCCATGTTGGTCAGGGTGGGTCTTTTTTATTTAGTCTACCAATTTAAATGCTAATCTTTTCTGGAAGCACCCTCACAGACCCACCCAGAAATCACGTTTTGCCAGCTATCTGGGCATTCTTTAGCCCAGTCAAGTTGACACAGAATTAACCATCATAGTCATAAATGGCCGTATTAATTTCTCCTCGATCTCTTTCTCAGCTTAGTCACTCTGGGGGAAGCCAGCCCTCATGTTGTGAAGGCACCAAGGCTGGCTCTACAGAGATCACAGGAAGAGAAACTAAGGCTTCCTGTCAACAGCCAGCATCAACTTCCCAGCCATATAAGAGACATATTAGAAACAGATCCACCAGATGATTAGGTCTTCAAAAAACTGTAGCTTTGCCAACCTTGCAAAAAAAAAAAAAAAAACCATGGATCAGAACCACTCACATAAGCCACTCCCAAATATGCAGGCTACTACAGTAGTTACTCATTGATGCATAACCAATTATTCCAAAACTTAGTGGCTTAAAGAAATAAACACTTTCCCCCAGTGTCTGTGAAACAGGAATTTATGAGGAGGTTAACTGGGTGTTACTGGCTCAAGGTCTCTGATGCTGCAGCTAAGATATTGGGGCCAGGTACAGTGGCTCATGTCTGTAATCCCAGCACTTTGGGAGGCCAAGGCAGGAGGATCACTTGCTGTTGGGAGCTTGACACCAGCCTCACCAACAGGGAGAAACCTTGTCTCTACTAAAAATACAAAATTAGCTGGGTGTGGTGGTGTGTGCCTGTAATCTCAGTTACTCGGGAGACTGAGGCACGAGAATCACTTGAACCCAGGAGGGGGAGGTTGTTGCGGTGAGCTGACATAGTGCCATTGCACTCCAGCCTGGGCAATAAGAGTGAAACTGTGTCTCAAAAAAAAAAAAAAAAAAAGATATTGGTTGGGGCTGTGGTCATCTGAAGGCTTGACTGGAGCTGGGTGATCTGCTTGCAAGATGGCTCCCTTATGTGGCTGTTAAGAAGACCTCAGCTCCTCACTGACTATTGGCAGTGACTATTGATTTCTCCCTTATGGATCCCTCTTTAGACTGCTTGAAGGTCTTCACTATATGGTAGCTGGCTTCTCCCAGGAAAAGGAATCCAAGAGAAGTGAAAATATGGAAACAATAACATCTTTTATGGCCTAAGGTTGAGAGCCATGTGTTATCTTTTCCATATGATCCAACTGGTCGCACACATCAGTCATATTCAGCGTAGGTGTGGACTGCAGAAGGGTGTGAAAACTAGGAGGTGGGAATCTCTGTAAGCCATCCTGGAAGCTGGGTACCACTGTAGGGTAATGAATGGTTGTTATTGATATACACACTAAGTTTTGTGGTAATTTATTATGCAATGATAGACAGACAATATGCAAACAGGCCAATATGGAATATTTGTTCATTCCTAATAATTCGAAGGGAAGAATGTTAGTGCTGCCTGCTCCTCGGTCTATGAAGCACTGAGAGATGTTGTGGACCAGAAGTGTGCACACTCATGTTTCCATCCAGCTCTCTAGCGGAAGTAGTGTCCCAGGAACCCCAGCATCTCTGGAACTGGTTTAGAATCCCAGCAGCTGGTACTAGGACATAAATCTTGGCAATTCATTAGCTATTTTTATTCACCTATTTTCTACTTTTTTATAAGTCAGGTTTTACAGTTTTGCCTATGTTCCAATCTTGGGACGTAAAGCTTTGTGTTCCTTCTGGTAAACAAATGCCACATGTTCTTAGAACAAGCTTTTTACACCCTGCCTTTTCATATATAAAAAATACTGGGTTTGTTTTTTATTCAGGCTTTATTTCCAACGATATAATTTAAATCGGTCTCCCCAGATAGGAAAAGAAGATCAGGAAAGTACAGCGTGTTGTTTCCAACAAGGTGGAAAATTCATCTGAAATGACAGAAATCCTGGTTAATGATGAATCTCTCAGGATTTCTGTGTCACAGCAAACTATCTGATTGGTCTGTGCCACTGAGCTATAGCATAATATCAATACTTACACTCCCTTTTGAATTGAAAATGAGGCAATTAAAAGTTACTAAATCCCTTGTTTTGAATTGCTTCTGGCCCCTTTGGGTTTGCATAGCCCAGTTTTGTGCCTTTTGTTTTGAGAAGCCCTGTCTTGCAAATTTGAAAGTTTGTAGACTGTATTTTGAAATGGGCTTTACTCCAAAAATAGGTTTTACTTTATTATTTTCCACTGCCTCTGGGATATCTTGACAAAAATGGCAAAACCCAAAGATTTTCTAAAAGCTAGTCTTTTTTCTGGGTCATATGATTCTTTTCAGTTTTCATCTGGAGAGGGTTTTCTGATAACAATAGGTTTGACTGTTGCTGAACTGGGGAAAATCCTGTTGCTTGAGAGCTAACAATGCGTGGAATTTTGGTGAGGTATGGTTATTTGCTTAATACAATAGAAGTTGGTGCAGACTGCACTTGCAAATGTCAAATAGACTGTGGGAAAATCTATATTACTGCAACTGAGTCAACAAACAGTTCTGAATGCAGAAATGCTGACAGGACTGTAGCAAGCAACTTGGTCAACTTCAATTCATGTCCACAGTTAAGCTGGATTAAAAAGTTGCCTATGAAGAAATGGTTAAATATTTAAAACAGGAGGGATCTTAAAATTAAGAGGGGAAACAAAGAGGAGTCAGTGAAATGAAACATTAGAAATACAAAACAATATGTAATTAATAATACCTGTCTGAGGCAGGTTTATTTATTTATTTATCTTTTTTTTTGAGACAGAGTCTCACTCTGTCACCAGGCACCAGGCTGGAGTGCAGTGGCACGACCTTGGTGAGGCAGGTCTATTATTTATTTATTTATTTATTTATTTATTTATTTATTTATTTTTGAGACAGAGTTTCACTCTTGTTACCCAGGCTGCAGTGCAATGGCGCGATCTCGGCTCACCGCAACCTCCACCTCCCGGGTTCAGGCAATTCTCCGGCCTCAGCCTCCTGAGTAGCTGGGATTACAGGCATGCGCCACCATGCCCAGCTAATTTTTTGTATATTTTTAGTAGAGACGAGGTTTCACCATGTTGACTGGGATGGTCTCGATCTCTTGACCTCGTGATCCACCCTCCTTGGCCTCCCAAAGTGCTGGGATTACAGGCTTGAGCCACTGCACCCAGCTGG